>NW_028258463.1:10000000-10698520 GCF_053883595.1 Heterocephalus glaber
GCGGGTTCCCAGGGACCGCAGGCCTCCTGACACTGAGGGTCGCCCGTGTGTGGCTCCTGGCGCCCCGCCCACCCAGACCTGCCCACTTCCGGCCCCGCCCATCCCGGCCTGCAGGACTCCAGGCTACTCAGCCTTTCTTGACCACGGTGGGAAACGCCTGACGCCCTCCGCTGGGGAGGGGTCGGGCAGTGGGCGGGGCCGTCAGGTCTCCCTTTCTGGTCATTTCCCTGATGCCTGCGGGAACTCCGCTTTAGGTGGCTGCCCAAGTCACCTCCCTCAGTTCCTTACAGAGGCCGAACACCAAGTGTGTCTCTCTGCGTGGTGACTTAGTGCGCCAACCGGGGCCTACTGGATTTAAAGCACAGACTCAATAGTAAGAATGAGAGGAAACAGCAACGCCTACCACTTCCGATTGGCTTCAGTGGTGCCAGACCTGGGTTTGGCACATTCTGGTCTTGTTCATTTAGCCTGATGATCTATAAAGATCATTTTTGTTTTGTTTTAAATTTTTTTTTTTTTTTTTTTTTTTTTTTTGTCCTGGGACCTTTACGGCTTGTGACACAAATTGCTGAGTTTTGCCCTTGCCCGCTGCTTGGCACCTCCCGTCCAGGGCAGGCAGGTGGGGTGGCTCCATATCGTGCCTTCGCACGGTCTCCTCCTAGTGTCAATGTGACGCGTTCTGTTCCGAACTACAAGCAGCAGCTGCGGCCACAGCCATCAGGCTGGAGGGCAGGGCCCACTCCGGGCACAGGCTGGGAGCCAGTCTCACCTGTGGATGTGCCTCGAAGCAGGTGTCCCCTGCCCCAGCAGGAGCCGCGTCCCTCTGGGGGCCCGGGTAGAGCTCTCTGGAAGTCGGTGTTAGGCGTGGGACTGCTCACCCATCGTAGGCTGACCGCCCAACCGCGTCCTGAGGGGAGACCACACTGTGGCCCGCAGTCTGGAGGTCGACATAGATCTCAGAGTCGTTTCTACCAGGGCTGTTCCCATTTCCGAAGCAGTGAATGCTGTCGAAGCTGTCCAGGCAGCAGCGCTTGTCCCAGCCCTCAGGGAAGATGTCAAAGCCGACCATGCCGCCTCGGGAGAACCTCAGCCCATTGCCTGCAAACTCCGCCTTCAGGGCTTCCACAAACTTCTCCCAGATCCTCTCCTTCTGCAGGGGGGAGGCGCAGAGCCAGGCTCCGTGCTGGGCACAAGGGGGCTTTTGGGGGCATGAGGCTCAGAGAGGGGCAGTGCCTGTTCAAGGTCATCCAGCCTCATTGGCAGAGCCAGATCCCTGGCAGTGGGGGTGTGGACTGGGCCTTCTGAAGGGGGCCTGAGAGGAAGGCGGAGGGGACAGGGCAGTCCGAGCCCCAGGTCCCAGTGTCCACCTGTCCAAGTTAGCACAGCAAACCGAAGCTCCGGGACTAGAAATGCCTGTGAGGAGCTGCGCAAAAGCCTTCGCGTGAGCGGCAGTGGGCGCGCACAGCTCACAGGCCTGGCCACAGCCACGACTGTGTTGGCTGCATGAACATTTCATGGGCTGGGCTGGGCAGGGGGACATTCTTGTGAGCCTGAAGATCCCTGTGGGCCATGGAGGAAGCAGGCAGGTGGGGCCTGGAGGGGTGGTGGAGCCCACAGACCAGCCTGAGCAGGCAGGGTGGCTGCTGGGGTCAGGCTGCCTGGTGAGGGGCACAGAGGAAGGGGACTTCCGGGAACCTGAAGAGCAGGTTCTCAGCTCTGCAATGGTGCAGATTAGAGACTGGCTCTGGAGGCTGGAGGAACGGGTTTCTGGACTGGATGTGGGTGGGAAAGTGGCGAAGATGTGCCCTAGGTGTTGGCTTGGGTGAGTAGGGGGCTGGTGGTGCGGGTCACTAGGAAGGGAAAGCAGCAGCACTGGAAAGGGGCAGATGTGCCTATGGCAGTGACACATGACAGGTCCCCAGAGTACTGGTCCATCCAGAACTCCCCGCCCCCGGTCCGTTTCATTGATGAGAAAACAGGCGGGCAGAGAGGTCGAGAGACTGAAGTCCTACGGCCTAGGGTCACAGGTGGTGGCACCTTGTCCAGTTCGGAGAACTCGATCTGCTCCCCCAGGGTGCAGCTGTGGCCGATGGGCGAGATGTTTGGCCTGCCTTGTGGAACTCGATGAAGACACCACACTTCTTGGGCAGCCTGAGCTGGGCCATATAGCTGAGGTAGAGCATGCAATCGAACTTAATGACTTCATCCTCATCCTCCAGCTGCTCAGCGATCTTGAGCCGCCCACCACACAGATCTGCACCTTGCTTCACAGCTTCTGTAGGAAGGCGGACACCTCAGGGTCAGTCTTCAGGAAACACTGTGCTGCAGCTCAGGCAGGGGCCCAAGACATGCAGTTAATTGTCAAAAACAGGGTGGGGATTTAGCTCACTGACACAGCGCCTGCCTTGCAAGCGCAAGATCCTGAGTTTGATCCCTGGTGAGCTGACCTGAGAGTCCCATCCACTTCAAACAGGCAGAGGATGCGCTCCTTCCTGTGGGTGCCCTCGGCGGTGACAGCCATGGCTGCAGCTCGGTACTCCGGTGGAGTCATGTGCCCTGTTTCTAAATGTTACCATCATTTCACAGATCAGGACTCAGAGCTCAGAGAATATAAACAACCTAAGTGCCCAAGGCCACAGATCTGAAACCCTGTTAGTCCATTAGACTCCAAAGCCCCTTAGGCCTTGATGCTGCCCTGCTAGTGGACACTGGGATATGAGGAAGGACAGACCATGCTGCCATCAAGACGCAGTGACAGCACTGGTGCCGCTGCTGTGGAGGAGACGGCCGCTGTCAGACATGGTACTCGGCTCTTCAGTGACAGCGTGAAGTCACAAGGACAGGACCTCCCCAGGCCACTTCAAACTCTAGAACAGGAAGGGGTGTTGACCTTAGTAAGAGTCTGGCAGAGTCAGAGCTGAGAGTAGCTTTCTGGTGACCGCCTTTCATCCAGCAGCCCACCAAGAGTTGCGCCGTTAGAAAGAAAGGTGCTTCTGTCCCACAGAAAATTCCAGAAGACTTAGGAACTCTGTGTCTGGAACCACAGGCAGAGACCAGCGTGAGGACAAGAGATGCTCCCAGCACCCGACCACTCAGGGAATTACAAGGATTTAGGACATCAAAACATACTTTTTTTTTTAAATCCCATTCCCCCCTCAAGCCCCCTCCCCTCCCTCTGTACAAAAGCTCTGTTTCCATTTTTCCTTCTATTTTCACTGTTTTCTTGTCCCTTCCTTCCTTTCTCCCTCCCTCCTCCCTTGTTCCCCTGCCCATTTGAACACTTTCTTCCCATTTCCCAACATCCATTATACACCTCAGTCCTTATTTCCACATTCAGTTTCTCACACCAGAAAAACAATGCCGTATCTAAACATGTGTGTCCAGGGCCAGGGATTAAGCTCAGCGGCACAGCACCTGCCTGGCAAGCGTGAGGTCCTGAGTTCAATCCCCAGTACCTAAAAAAAAGAGACTAAACGTGTGTGTCCGATTTATGTCACTTAAGAGTGGTCTCAGGGTCCATCCATTTAGCTAGAAATGTCTGAAGCTCATCCTTCTTTATGGCCAAGTAGTACTCCATTGATAAAAAACCACATCCAGGGCTGGGGATTTAGCTTAGTGATGCCACACCTACCTTGCAAGCACAAGGTCCTGAGTTCGATCCCCGGTACCTGAAAAAAAACCCACATCTTCAAAAGCATCCTTCTGTGGGCTGGGGATTTAGCTCGGTGGCACTGTGCCTGCCTCACAAGCCCAAGGTCCTGAGTTCAATCCCCAGTACTGCAAAAAAAAAAAAAAAAGCATCCTTCTTATTATGTCACACTATTTGTGTATAAGGCTGGGGCCATGAGTGGCAAAAAGAACTTACCAATAATGTTGTAGAAATCTCGGAAAGAAATACACAGAGACACAGAATTTGGATAAAATGGGCTGGGGATTTAGCTCAGTGGTTTCGGCTGCCTGCTGCGCAAGCGCAAGGATCCGAGTTCAATCCCATGTACCAAACAAACAAGCAAAAAAGAATTCGGATAAAATAATAAAATTTCTTCTCACAAGTGGGCGGGAACACCAGAAACCAGTCTGGTCAATATCCGCACCCTTTGTTCAGCATCTCCCTTTTTATATCCTTTTTAGCCATTATCTCATCCCTAGTGGTCTTTGATATGTAAATACAATTCCAGTTCCTATTTACAAGTCACAGACACAAGATAGGCCATATACCTTGTAAATTCACCCTGGCATGGTAACATTGTTAGGTTAATGAAGTTACCTGTTAAGAGTCAGATAATCTTCACCTTAAACAAGGAGTCACGGGAAAAGCAAATCTTAAAAGAACACATTACTTATTTTGCTTCTACAACTACCTTAATATTCAATCTATTACGTTTATCTAAAACTTTTCCATATCAATATTAAGGAATACAGCAAAGTTAAGAGTGTATTGATCCACTGGAAGAGAGCAGTGGGCGTGTCCAAGAGAGTCCTGGTGAAAGGCTAAAATTTTTATATTTGATTTTAACATGGGGAGTGG
Source organism: Heterocephalus glaber (assembly GCF_053883595.1). Classification (NCBI taxonomy): domain Eukaryota; kingdom Metazoa; phylum Chordata; class Mammalia; order Rodentia; family Bathyergidae; genus Heterocephalus; species Heterocephalus glaber. The sequence goes on from NW_028258463.1 coordinate 10,004,529, forward strand.
TCTGGAAATGTCATCCCAGGTACACTTTCATCAGGTCACAGCATTTTATTGACATCCATCTCAGTTCTGAGGACAGGCGAGTGTAGCTTGAAGACTGGTAATGTTTTATTTGACAGTCCAGTGGCTCCGGGCATTGTTAAAAACAGTCCTTCAGAGTAGACTTAATTAACAAGTCTGCACAGGCTGACTAGGGTTATGATGAAAGGCATCAGAATAATATATAATGTATATGTTTGTACTTGAAAGGGACGTTTGATGTTATATTAGGATAGGGAAGAAATGGTTTGCTTTAAGACATGACAAGCAGTTAGATCACCCAGTAGTGTAGAAAGTTACTCATCACTCAGCTGCAATGCAGACTTTAAACAAACAGTGGTAAAATAACCATGATTCTCCACAACTACCTCAGGCAGAAAGTCAGAAAGCCCTAATACTTCAAGACGAAAAGCACTGCCCATTAGTGCTTAGCAGCAGAGGGGTCAGAGATGGTAAAGCTGGGGCAGGGGATCCCAGCACTAGTTTTCGGGTTATCAGGGCTGCTTTCCAAAGGGTCAAAGAAGTCAGGACGCTAGGAAACAACGCTATCGCCCCACAGCCCCCAGGCTGGTGACTCGTGGGGAATATGCAGTCCAGGTGATCACTCAGGCGTGCCCATCTGCTGCTGCAGAGGAGGAAAGAAAGGCCCTCGACTCGTCTTCGTTTCCAGATTTTACAAGAGTGCATTCTACTGGCAGCATCCTGCCGGCAGGAGATGAAGTGTGGCTCCTGGGCTTCCAGCCCCTGCATAGAAAGGAGTGAAGATGAGGTCACTGCAGCCCACCTCATAAGCAGGCATGTGAGAAAGCCTCTCTTGCACTTGAGGTGCCCTGGCACCTGCCACCCCGTCTTGGTAGGCCAATGGCTGACAATCGTCAGCTGAGTGAGGCGAAGTGACACCCCAAGTTGCGTAGGTGGTGCCCAGGCCGAGCTAGATCGGGGATCCAGAAGCCAGGACCCTGCCTGACGCAGATCTGCGGGAGGTAACTGGGCCTCCCGTTCCGCCCGCACACGAGCCCTAGCTTCTGCGGCCAGGGGAGCCTCCCGGTGCCCGCAGCCACCAGTATCACACACCGCCCGGCTCCTGAGGGTCTGCACCTCAGCTTCCGGGAGGAGCTGCCCCCGCCCTCCAGCTCAACTGGGCCTCGCGATTGGCTCTGGGGCCCGGAGGGGCGGGGCCGGACGCCGACCCGGCGTGATGACCTCAGGCCCGAGGTGTCTTTTCGCCTAGTTGATGGCCTGAGCGCCAAAGCTGGCTGTCCCCTTCCTGTGGTCATTTAGCAGCCTGGCGACGAGGAGAGCTGAGCAGGGCCGCTGCGGTGGTGCCCTCTCCGGGGCTCTAAGCTCTGGAGACAGCCCGGCTCCGGATCCCCACCTTGACCAGACCCCCTGCCCCTCCCCACCCCTCTCGGCTAAATGCAGCCCCTGCAGCCGAATTGCAGCGCCGGCCTGGGCCACGCATCTCAACCCCTGTGACAATCCTGATGTCCTGCGCAAATCTCCTAGACCGACCCTCCAGGTTCTCCTTTTCCGCCTTTTTCGCCTCACTTTCTTCTCCCAGCCTCCCCCACTCCACTCAGCTCCCCAGGGTCGGCTCAGCCCAAACCTCTCCCCTCCCCCCCATGGAAGACACCTCCAGAGCAGGGGCCCCGTTGAGCTCACCCCTTGACAGCTGTGATCTCCACCATCTCCTCAGTTTGAAGCGAATCTTCTTGTCCTCAAAGACTTGGCCCCTAACTTCCTGGCTCATCAGTGTTCTTTTGTCCTCTTCCACCATCATGAGCCCACCCCAGCCCTCAATCTTTGCTAAACCGCCCCTGCTTTTGCTGCCTCTTTCTTACCACCCTCTCCGTGGAGATCTCCATGTCCTTTCTCCTCTGCCGGCCCTATGGCAGCCCTACACCCTAACTCACCCTGCCCCCCATCCCCAGCTGGCTCTGCACAGCCAAATCCAGGTGCTGGCTCAGAGCTGGGCACCTGTGGAGGGAGCAGCTTGCCTGGTGTGTGCAAGGACGGGTGGCAAATGAGTGTTGGAGGGGTAGAGATGGCTCCTCTACTCTTGAGTCAGACGTTTTTGTGGTGTGTGGTCCCCTGTACCTGTCCTCAAGGATTGTTTTTCTGGCATTCATGTTAAATTACTTGTGCAGCCTGTTGGGAAGGTAGCTGTCATTCAAATCCTGGACGGCGCAGATGGCAACTCCTGCTGCTCACTCAGCTCAGGCCTCTGGAAGCTGTCACTTCCTTTTGGCTGGGGCTGGCTGGCCCTGGAGAACCTCGGGGAGTGGCACTGACGGGCTGGGTGTGGTCACAGAAGCAGGTCCCTGTGTCTTGTCCTGGCACTTGTGAAGGTTCCTCTACCAGAGGCGACAGATCTGTCTCAGTGCCCGCAACAGGGGACACAGCGGGTGACAGAGGCATGTTATATGCTGGGAAGGACATTAGTGAGTGGGCCCCAGGTGGGGACAGAGGGTGAATGAATGGCTTGGTCTTTTTGTAGATGCTGGATCACTGAGTTTGTTTGGTTTTTTGGTCCTGGGGATCGAACTTGGGTCCTTGCAGTTGCGAGGCAGGCGGCGGAACCACTGAGCTAAATCCCTGGCTCTGGATCACTGAGTTTTAGTCCTTTGGGTTCCATGAACACAGGAAGCTGAGGTGAGGTGTCTGAAGCGGGGGATATTCCTCCCACACCCGGTCCCATGCTCAGCATTTGTAATCTCTGGGGGACTTGTTGGTGCACAATTGCTCCAAACTCTAATGACCTGGCTTCAGAAGGGGTGGCCACGTGATGGCATTTTTGTTTAAATTTAACCATTTTTTCAGTGTTGAATATCCAGCCCAGGTTGAGACACTCCCTGCTCCACCATGACAGCAGTTTTCAAGGGCCCCAAGAAGACACCCTGTCTTTGCCACTGTGGCCTCTGTCCTTTGAGAACTGAATGCAGGTCAAGCTGAATGGATTTTAGTTTGATGGGCAGCTTGGTTTAGCAGCAGGAATTCCACAGTAGCCCACCGCATCAGTGCAGTGTACCTCAGCTTTTACAGTGCAGTGGCCCTACCTGGCCTGGCCTTCTTTTTCTTTTACTCATGGAGTCGTTCATTCAGCAAGCATTTTGGAGCATACTGTGTGCCGGCACAGTTCTTTCAACCCAAGACCTGGGATGTTTGATCTGATGAGTTAGGTAAAGTCCTTGTTTTTGTCCACTTAGAGTTTGCTTGTTGCTAGAATCCTACATCACATGGGACAAGAATCTGGGGAGACAGGTGTTACTGGATTGAAAGATAGGACGAACAGTTGGAAAAACTGGATTTCAACCTGCCAAGGATTGAAACTAGACTCCTATCTTTCACCATGCACTAAAGTAAAATCGGAGTGGATTAAAGATTTAAATATTAAAACAGAAACACTAGACTTGCTGGAAGATAAGTTAGGTAGAACTCCTGAAGACATTGGCATAGGAAAAGACTTTATGAACAAAACCTCAGTAGCACGGGAACTAGCACAAAGAATCAAAAAGTGGGATCTCATCTTATTAAAAAGCTTCTGGCCAGGGATTTAGCTCAGTGGTTCCGCTGCCTGCCTCACAACCGCAAGGTCCTGAGTTCGATTCCCAGTACCAAAACAAAACAAACAAACAAAAAAGCTTCTGCTTAGCAAGAGAAACCACCAACAGAGCTAAGAGACAACCTACAATGTGGCAAAAAATCTTTATCAGGTGTTCTCAGACAAAAGACCACTATCTAGAATATATAAAGAATTTTAAAAAATCAGACCCCCCAAATATAAAGACCCAATCCAGAAATGGGAATCTGAAATGAACAGACATTTCTCAGACAAAGAAATAAAAGCAGCAAATAAACATATGAAAAAATGTTCAACATCACTGGTCATTCGAGAGATGCAGATGAAAACAACGCTGAGATTCCACCTTAACCCAGAAAGAATGGCTGCTATCAAGAAATCAACCAATAACAAATGCTGGCGGGGGTGTGGGGAGAAAGGAAGCCTTCTCCATTGTTGGTGGGAGTGCAGACTGGTGCCACCACTGTGGAAATCAGTACGGAGATACCTCAAAGAACTAGGACTAGAGGTCCCACTTGACCCAGCTATTCCCCTGCTGGGGATCTTCCCAAAAGAACTGAAAGAATCATACCACAGCGATACATGTGCACCCATGTTTATAGCGGCACAGTTGGTAATAGCACATTTTCTTTCTTTTTTTTTTTTTGGTACCTGGTGTTGAAGTCGAGACCTTATACCTGCAAGGCAGGTAGCTGAACCACTGAGCTAAATCCCCGGCCCCAAACAAATGAAAGAATGTTTTTTGGGGGGGTACCAGGGATTGAACTCGGGTCCTATGTGCTTGTGAGTCAGGTGGCAGAACCACTGAGCTAAATCCCCAGCTGTAATTGATAAAGCTTGGAAACAGCCCAATTAATTGCCCGTCAACAGGAGACTGGATAAAGAAGATATGTGTTTTTTTTTTTAATAAAATGGAGTACTGCTCAGCCATAAAGAACGAGAAACTAGAGAAATTTATAGCTAAGTGGATGCACATTGAGGCCATACTTTTAAATGAAATAAATAGGACACGTGTAAATACCAAATAGTTTCTCTGGTGTGAGAAACTGAAAGTGTAAATAAGGATCAAAATGTATAAATGATAATGTGAAATAGGAAGAAAAGGCCCAAAGGGGAAGGGGAAGTGGGAGGGGAAGGGGAAAGGAAAGAAGGGAAAGGAATAAATATGAGAAAAGGAAAAAATGGAAACAAAGTCTTTGTAAATAGAGGAGGGTGGAGGGGGTGAAGGGAGGGCAGGGGAAGGGGGAGAAAATAAGAACCAAGATACATCATGTAAAGGTACAAATTCCCAATGAGGGATGTAACTGTATTGTATACCTGAAGTGTACCAATAAACGTAATGGAAAAAAAAAGATTCGATACAGGGGGGAAAAAAAAGATAGGAGAAACAAAGAACGACACCAGTGTCCACCACTGATGGCATAGTTCTGCCCTCTCCTGTTCCAGGACACCTGCCCGGAAACCCCAGTTTCTTCAGATTTCTGGAGGTGCTGTTTACTCAGCGCTCACATGTCTGAAAAATCAGCTGCCTTCTGAATCCGAAGATGACCTTGTTCCTTTCCAGCTGCAGTGACTCCTCGATTGGTCCCGAGCGGGATGGCATCGTCGCCAGGCTGTTGCAGACAGCTAAGGGTGAGATTCGGCCCGAGGAAGCTGTGGGGAGCGGCTGAGTCTCCGAAGAGCAGCAGTGGCTGTTGACTGCTGGACTGAGTGTTACCTGTGTCTTCTTTGACTGTAAGTCTCCTCTGCCTGGTTCTTTCCTTAGTTTTGGAGAGGGATCTGGGGTGTAGGTTAAGAGAGTTTTAATTTGCCTCCACATTGCATGCCAATGTGGAACAATGTGCAGTAAATCTACAAAATGATAGAACTTTCTCTATAAACACTGCTTGAAGTCCGAACATGTACAAGGGAAAAAGCTATTTCTATCAGGTGCCTGCTCTGCTTTCATTACATTTCATTTCTGTCTGTCTGTCTTTTACATGGGGAGTTGGCCAAAGCTTTTGAATGCATCAGCCTTCTGGATCCCCTTGCCCTGTCTCTACCCCTTCTGAGAGTCTCGCCTTCACGATCTTCCTGAATAAAATATACAACTATAGGTTTTTCTTAAGAGTCTGGCTGTGTAGTTGGAGCCAGCCTTGAACTTGCTATGGCCCCCTGGGGCCCTTGAGCTCATGATCTTGTCTCAGCCTCACAGGTGCTAACACGACAGGTGTGTACCTCTCCATTGGCTTTGATTACAGTTGTTGAATCCTGTTCCTTCCAAGCACAAACTCCTTGAAAGCATGAACCAGATATTGCTTACCATGTTTGGGAACAACACAAGTATTTGAGCAAACTCAAGTATTTATTAATTAAACAAATAACTGGGAGTGAGTAGAAGGAAAATGACTACTTTAGAATGGGTGCAGTTCCCTACTTCGTGGCTCACCTGGCTCCCACACCCTGCAGGTCTGTGTCACCCACTCTGTTTGCTGCATGCATGCGTCTGCGTCCTGTAGGAGCCTGTGTGTCCTTGGAGGGCAGGAACTCTGTCCTTCTCCCCTCTGTGCCTCCATTATGGGCACAGTGTTTAGCATATTCTTTTTTGTGACCTTTTTAATTGGTTGGCATTTTTATTTTTAAAAATTTTTTGTTGTTTGCTTTTTTTGGTACTGGGGATTGAACTGGGACCTTGTGCTTGCGAGGCAGGTGGTGTGGTTGGCATTTTTAAATGAATGAGAATGCATGTGGTGATGTGAAGTAATTAGCTTATAAAGTGTTTCATAGTACAAATAACGAAAGGGCTACTCCATTGTGGGTCCCGTTTGTTTTTCTCTGAACTCTTAGAGGACTGGGAGCTTGTAGGGAACAGGGAAAGGGGACGTTGCTAGAACCTCTGCAGTGAGTCCTAGTCTCCTGCGAGCCATGACAGCACAAGGCAAATTCGTTTATTATACAGGAAAGGTAGAAAAAATGAGACTTAGAGAAGAAGCTGAGTTTTGGCCGGATCCGTGCCGCTGTGGGTGGCAAAGACCCCAGACCCGGAAGAGCTTGCTGCACCTTTATTCAGAACCTCAGCAGAAACAAAAGTAGCAATTGACTCCAAGAGTGGAGCGAAGATCCTAAAACAATGAGGAACTATGCAGATGGAGATTTGGTTCCTCCCGGGATGTCTCCAGCTGGTGTAGTCCTGTCCTGGAGCATCACAGCGTCCTGGGACCACTGAGGTCTTAAGTGGGACTGGAGGTGAAAACGGAGTTACATCTGGACATCCTGTAGCTGGCCTGTAGACAGGAAAACTAGGCCATAATCATGATTTAATTATGAAATCATTTTTCCCCAAAATCATGTAGAATTGCTCCTGATAGGAGTTCAAATGGTAAGAGTGCCCAAGAAAACCAACCCAAAATGGGCATCTCCTTGGGGCCGAGAAGGTTGCAAACTTCGAAAGATTATCTTGAGTGCCCTGTGAAGCTTTTCATACCCATTTTCTGTAAGCCCTGTTTGCTAAAAATATCACTCATTAGTTTCATTAGGGTTAATGAGATTCACACCTCCGCACCCACCATGGGCAAAGATGAAAATCAAGTGTTCACACCACAGAACCTAGTGTCTTCTGATCTCTAACAGATATAAATGCTACGCAAGTGTTCGCTCTTTGGCCACAAGGCTGGAGAGATTTCTGTTTGGTAATTAGTGAAGAGGGAGGGGTATTTCTCATATGCTTACCGAGTGTAAGCATTCCGAGCTATCTCCTTTAACCATCACTTCAGATATCTGTTTTTACCATGGGTAGAACAATTCCTGGGTTGAAAGCCTTAATATCAGTCTGTTCTTCTGGCAGTTTAAATGCCTTGATGTCTGTATCTGTATCTCTCCTCCATCCTGAAGACATAGTCCTGCCCTTATCCTACTTCCTTGACCTCCAGCCTGAGCCTAAGGAGCACGCGCTCAAATTGGCTCCGAGTAGGTGAGGGGGATCCCACAGCCGTTATGTTATAAAATCCTTTGTATGGCAGTCCAGCCCAGCCATGTTGATTCCATCTAACCCCATTTAAATTCACAAACTTTCACTCCCCAAGTGAGGGTGGAGACTTTTAATTTATGGGACAGAGTCCCCCTTAGGAGAAATTCCAGGTCCCAAGACCAGGGAAAAGTCCCAGCTGATACCTAGAAACCAAAAGCAGACGGAGCTGCTCCGGGTCAAACTCTCACGTTTCCTCAGGCTGCTCCCACTCTGGAGGGTACTTTCTCTTCATAAATCTTTGTCCTTCTTACCACTTCTTCGGGTCTTGCTCAATTCTGTACAGGAAACAGAACCTGGGTACGGGGAAGACTCACTGCCTACCCAGCTACAAGGCTCGGCTCAGCCCTGGCGCAGAAGCTGGCCCACGGCTGACACTGCTTAGTGAATGAACTTGGGCAACTGTATCAAACTGAGTTTCAGTTCCCTAAAACTAGGAGCGTGTCTGGTCTTCCTCACCAGGGCCCGTGCCGTGTGACCTCAGGTGGCCTCTTGGGTCTGCTTCCGCCTCTGAAATGGGAGCTGTGATGAAACCTTCCCTGGGGTGAGCGGGACTCACTGTTTGGCAAGCTCTCGAGCCCCTTGACACACTATTTCTGTCCTGCTTGTGAAAGGGCTTTCCAAGAAGCAAACACTTCACCAACACGCATCACTCGTTTTCTGTCCCTGGATCACATTTCAGAGAACCAACACTGTTTTACTGGGAAAGGGTTCATACAATACACCAAAGTACTAACCATCATGGTAATTGTCTGTAATGAGCATCTGTGAAATGCCAGGCTCCATGCTGGCTACTTTATGCACATCATCGCATCCCAGGAGCCGAGCAAGAGTCCTTGCCACTCCTGTTTTGTGGATGAAAAAAACTGAGGCAGAGGGAGCTTAAGCTACTTTTTCAAAGTCTGGGAGCTGGGAAGTAGAGCAGCCAGGATTTCACAGAGCTGGATCCCAGGCTTCAGTCTCCTGAATCCAGGACCCTCTGAGGTTTGGCTCCTGCATCCTGGGCAGACCTCCTAGGAAGAGCTCTTTGGTGCCCAGGGGCTGGAGGCTGAAGGAGAGCACTGGAGAAGCAGGTCCCTCTGCCAAGGTTCTGGGTTCGGATCCAGCGTGCCCTTCCCCAGAGCACTGGCCTGTCTGGCCCCTCTTCGACACCGTGTTCACGGCCTTGCCTGAAGTTCATAGAAGGTGGCTCAAGAAGCACACTGCAGCCTGCGCGTTCCAGGAGGACTGAGAAGGGCTCAGGTGCGGTCCCTCTCCTCCCCTCCTCAGGCCCAGCTCACTCCTGGTACCTTCTTCCGAGGAGCCTGAGCTGTGCTTCTGCCTGTGTGTGTACCTGGTGTGGTGATGAAGTCGCTAGAATTCTCAGCCCCCAAACTTCTTTGACGTGTCTGCCTAGCTTGTCCTGGGCAGTCAGGACCTACCGCACCAATGCACCTGAAGACAGCACCATCCTGTCCTCCCCTCATGTTATATCTTTCCCCAAAAGGCTGAAACATACAGATATTCTCAGCTAAGTCTGAAGGGCCTTTCTGAAGCCTGCAGGAGACCTTGACAGTCTGCAACTTTAGTTACAGTGCAGGCGATCCTGCAAGATTAACAAGGAAGAGGAGCCCCCAGGAAACACATTTCTGTTTTGTTTTGCTGTTATTGTTGTTGTTTTTGAGACAAGGTCTCACTATGTAGTTCAGAATGGCCTTGAACTCACTAAGTGGCCCAGGCTGGCCTGGAACTCATGGCAATCCTCCTGCCTCAGCCTCCCGAGTGCTGGGATTATAGGTGTGCACTGCCACATTCGGCAGAAAATGCATTCTAAGGTACCCGTGTCTGCCAACCTGGACCACTTCCCACGACTTCACTCCCTGATAAGAACCCCAGCCTCTCACCCCGACAGTGCCATTCCTCTCTTGGAGGCTCGCTGGCGTCTCTCTTGCTAGTGCACTCTGCTCTGAATAACCCTTTTCTTTTCCATATTCTTGAGTGTTGGTAAATTCTTTTCCTTTTTCCTTAGAGGTGAGAAAGCTCTGTCAAGCTTCCCCACCATTTGTCAGCAAATTAGCAAACTGAGCGCGGGAACCTCCTCCTCTTTCCCTATCTGGGGATCTGAAATGATCATCAGAGAAAGTTCTGGTGGTATTCACTCTTATCTTGGCCAGGAGGTTTCCTTTTTTTTCCAGGAAACCCTCATTTCCGGTCACCCGGGGCTTCCGGTGCTGCCTGCAGCTGTCAGCCGTCTTCTGAAGGCCCCTGTGCGGCGGAAGCCGGGTCCCGCTCCCGGAAGTCACCGCGGGTGGCTCTTCGGGTCAGGCTGCAGCTGTCTTCCTTCTCGTTGTTCATCTCCACCGAGGCAAAAGACAGAAGAGAGGGAGAAATCCAGCAGGCCTCCCCCCAGACCTTCCAAGTATGGGCGCCTGAGTAGGGCCGGCACCAGAGCTGCGCAGTGTGCAGGATCGGCCGTGGCTCCATGCCCAGACCGGCCGCTTGCGGACAGCAGAGCCGCCTCTCCCTGGGCCTCCGAGGACCAACGTTCTTATTCCTTAACCCGCCTTCGGCCCGGGTTTGGGGTCGGGGAGCTGGGGCATCTCACAATGCGAGGCCCCAGGTCACCACAAGATAGCTGCGCTGAGGCCATTTCCTCACGTGGACACCCTCCCCTTGGTGTAGGAGGAGGCGCCCCCCCCCCCCCCGCACCGAGGGTGCAAAACAAGGGGGCGGAGTCCCGGTCACATTTCACCTGTCTGCGCCCCTTCTCGGTTTCATTGTATTTGTTCATTATCCTGCTGTATTAATGCTTCTGTGTTCCCCCTTTTGGACTCAATTCCAGGGGTGCAGGTCCGGGTCCCTGCTTTGACGGCAGCGCCAGGTCCTGGGAAACCTGCGCCCCTGCCCCAGAAAGCTGGTCGCGCTCTCGGACTTGTGGAGCAGTCGCAGCCCAGGAAGAAAAGTCGAAGACTTGAGGGGGCAACAGCGCAGGGACCACTGTGGCGCCCCGGGGGCCTGCGGTTCCCAGGGCCGCTCCCACCCGCCCCTAGCAACGGCCCACCGGCCCACCCTAGGGACAGCGAGTTCGAGGCCAGCCTGGGCTACTTAGCGAGTTGCTGCCTCAAAAAAAGAGGCCAGGTTGGAGGAGGTCACAGTGACAGTGACGAGGCAGAAGGCGAAGGGAGAGCAACCTCCCCCACGGCTGTGCCCCAAAAGACTGAAACTGGCAGTGCCAGCCTGGCGTGGTGGTGCATGCCTGTCATTCCGGCACTCTGGAAGGCTGAAGCAGGAGGATGGCAAGTTGTAGACCAGCCCAGGTAACTTAGTGATTTAGTGAGACCCTGACTCAAAATAAAAACAAAAAAAGTGAAAAGGACTGGAGATATAGCTTAGAGTGAAGGCCCTTTTGGTTCAATTCCCAGTACCAGGGGGAGAGAGAGAAAGAAAGAGAAAGAGAGAAAGGAGCTCCACAAACATGCGTTCACACAAGTTCACAGCAGCGCTCTTCACGGGAGCCCCGAGGTGGCAGCAGCTCACCTGTCCATCGGGGTGAGTGGATGCACAATGTGGGGTTCACCTGGACAGCGGGACGCTGCTGAGTCCCCCAGGCCACGGCAGTGAGGAGCCTCCCGTGCAGGATGCTAAGTGCTGAAGCTGGACGAACAAGGTAGCAGGCTGCACGGGGCCAGGTGTACACGGCGGCCAGGACCGGCCAGCCCAGTGCACACAGCAGGACTGAGCCCTGGGGTGGGGGAGGCAGGGGGTGCAGCCTCCTCCTGCAGCATCTGCTTTGGGGGCAGACACATTTTGGAACTCACTGAAAGGAGGGGCAGCACTGTGAACGTCCTGACTGCCACCCACACCCAGGGGTGCCTGTCCCTGTCCCTGAACATGTGCTCGGCGCCTGCTGTGTCCAAGCCCAGCGAGGTGCTGGGGAAGCATGGTGCGTGCGAAGTCCCTGCTACAAGGGGCTCAGTCCAGAGAGGAAGACTAGGAAGCTTGGTATTGAAAAGCCAGGGAGAAGGTGCGGCAGAGGCAGACAGCATGCAGTGGGGGCCCGTAGGAATCACTGGTCACAAGCCCACAGAGCCCAGGAAGACAGAAACCCTTCCCTCTGTGTCGCAGCAGCTCAGTGACAGATGTCGCTCCCGGGCCTGCAGCAAGGATGGGTGCGGAGTCTTTGGGGAGATGGGGGCCCATCAGTGCCGCCCTGGTTGGGCCATGTTGTGATGCCCCGTGTCAGAGTCTGTGAGGGCTGGAGCAGCAGCACATTCAACAGGCCAGGGAGTCCCTCAGGGCTGGGGCCTCAGGCCTGGCTCCACTGCCCAGGGGACACTGCCTGAGGACTGGCCGGCCCTACACACCAGAGAGTTCTGTGGGCGACAGTCCCCTTCCCCCTCTGACCTCATGGAAGCGGGGATAACTCCGCGTGCCCAGAATCCTGCCGGTACTGATGGCACGGTGCCCTGGGTAACCCAATGGTAGTTTCAGGGAGATTTCTCTCCACAGAAGGGGTCCAGCTAATCGATGCAGACGGAATGGTGGGGAAGATGACCACCCAGGGACTTCCAGCTGGCCTGGGTGCTGAGCATCAACGGCTGCTGGTGTGACACTTGGAAGCCACTAGACATCATGGCCTCCTGGGCAGAATGCATGTTCTGCGAGGTACTCAGAGCCCCCAGTTATCTGATCAGGCCTCTAGATGGGTCATGGCGAGGTTATGGCACAAGTGTCGCAGCCAGCTGTTTGTTATCATTGAAAGCACTAAAAGGTTCGCCATCCCTGCTGTAGATTCAACTATCAAATTACAGGAAGTGCAAAAGACAGAAATGTGTCACATTACATCACAGTTTTTTTTTTTTTTTGGTACCCAGGATCGAACTTCGGACCTTGCACTTGCGAGGCAGTTGCCGGAACCACTGAGCTAAATCCCTGGTCCTTACGTCACAGTTTTGTAATCATCAGAATCTAGATGTGGCTAATCTGTAATATCCATGGTGTGGCTACTTTGATGACCAATTGTCAAAAAAAAAAAAGGTAAAAGGTAAAAGGTGAAGCTTGCATTAAAGGGGATTTCAGGACATCAACCAATCACAATGTGGTCATCTCATGTAGCTCTTGAGTTTGTGAAACTGAATCTTAAACTAAAACTTAAAAATGTTCTTGAAAAAAAAAACCTTGGAAATCTGAATGGTGACTGAAAGTGTGATCCGGATTTGCTGTGTGTGTGGCCTTGGCCGAGGCCCTTCACCTGTTCGTACCTTGTCTTCCCACCCATGAAATGGGACCAACCTGGTCTCCTCTCACTTTGTCTTCCCGTGTGAGCCCGGGGACCTTGGCTCAGTGCCCGCAGCCGCCCCATCATGTGTCCACAGAGTAAAATGGGCAGGAGGGGGCATCGTGGACACCAGCCCAGGGCCCTTGGGATCTCTAGAACCCAGGGCAGGAGGACCCACCTTCCTGAAGTATTTGTCTGGGGGGGGGGTGTCAAGGTGCATGGTCCCAGGTGGGCTGGGCCCAAGCCAAAGGACAGGGGAGAAATTGCTGGGCAACCACACCCGCTGGTGGGTGACCTGCTGGCCAGGATTCGTGACCTTGATCTGGCACTGGGGACATCTGGTGAGCTGCCTGTGCCTTCGTCCTGGTCTGGTCCCCGGCTCAGGGCCCTAGGGGAGGGGTGTGAGCAGCCTTGAACGGACTCCAGTGAGCACAGATAAATGTCACAGCATTGCTACATAGCCCCTGCCCTTCAGTTCCTTGTCCCTGGCTTTGGCCCACCTGCCCTTCCAGTGTTATCACACTTAGTCACCCTCAGCATGAGCCTTGTGTGCTGTGAATGCTCCACATAACAGGGTGAGGTGGCTGGAAGGGCACCTCCTTCCTGGACTGCCCATGGGCTTAGCCCTCTTTTGAAGAGATACAAGCTTTATCTTCAGAAGGGCAGCCTTCTGAAGGGTATCCCCTCGTCTGCTGCCAAGGCCCAGCAGTTTAACACAGGAACCGAAGAAGAGACAAACACGATACAGTGGAGGTGAGTACAGTACCGAGCCTGCAGGTTGGTGTCAAACCTGAATTCAAATCCTTCTACTGCCTCCTTTCAGTCACCTGTTAACCTGGTTAGCTCAGCCTGTGGTGTTGCAGCATCTGATCGCAGAAATTCCCTTGCTTCCTCAGCATGGGTTTCAGGAAAGGTGTGCATGTATTTAGGGGTGGGAGGTGTCTCCCAAAGGCACCCTGAGAATCACAGCCCTCTGCTGCCATCTCCAGGGACTCCATGTCAGACCTGGAGCTGTGGCTGCTGTCTTGCTGCAGTGAGCACAGCCTTTTAAAAAGATCTGGGTGCCCAGGGAGGGGTCCTGGTGCTGAGGGACCAACATGGGGTGTGTCTTCATTACTTCTTGGTTGCTGAGACAAAATACCCAACATCCACAGTTAAAGAAGGAATGGTTGGGGCTGGGGATTTAGATCAGTGGTTCCGCTGCCTGCCTTGCAAGCGCAAGGTCCCGAGTTTGATCCCCAGTACCAAAAACAAACAAATAAAAAAAAGAAGGAATGGTTGTTAGATCCACAGTACAAAAAAAAGGAATGGTTTATTGTATCTCACAGTGTATAGAGGTTTCAGTCCATAAGGTATGGCAGGAGGAAACAGTCCATGGCAGGGTAGACAGGAAGCAGGGAGGGTGCCTTCTTTTCTGTCCTTTTATATTCTACAAGCCTTTTAGATGGTGCCACCCACACTGAGGATGGACCTTCCCATTGTCCCTACCCAGAACTATGCTAAACCAATCAGCAGACTACTTTATTTACCACACACCCTTAATCCACATCCACACAGCCTAGATACAGCCACCTCTGAAAAGCTCCACCTATGAGCACATGAGGCTCTGGGGGGACATCTAAACACAAACTATAACAGGGTGGAATCAGAACCAGAGACCATGGCCCAGACCCGGGCTGTACTGACTGTGCAGAAAGGCAGTGTTGGCCCCTACTTCCTAGGCTGGGGAGTCCACAGGAAGGCTACCATGAGTTCCTGTGTGGGGGGCGCTTCTGCCCTCTTGTGGCCACTGCATAAATAGCACGCGAGTATTGGCCCAGAGAGGGGATGAGCAGAGTTTCTCCCCACTTCTCCATCTGCCTGATGGGATTCTCAACCACGCCCGATCCATAACTCCCTTTCCATAATATATGTTTTGTGTAATGATAGTATCTTGTAAATATTTAAGGCGTCTTTATTTTTTCTCTCAGTTCTGGGGCCGTGGGGAGGCCCCATCATGACGGGAGTTCATGGCAGAGCAAAGCTGCTCATATTCTGGTGGGAAAGCAAAAGAGGCAAGAGAGACTTGGGTCCCCCCGTCCCCTTCCAGGGCACCCCCTGTCCCACTAGGCCATACCTCGTAAAGGCTCTGTCACCTCCTGGTGTCACAAGCTGGGGACCAAGCCAAGCTGGGGACATGGAAGATCCAAATTATAGCAAGGCTGACCTCAAACTCATGATGATCTTCCTGCCTCAGCCTCCTAAGTGCCTGGTTCACAGGCATGCGCCACCTGCCCAGGATTCCTCCAAGGTTTTAAACTGCAGAGGCTGAATTTCTAGCATGTGGCCCTCGGCTATGGACACCTCCCCTGCTACCCAGGGCTCCAGTTCTCCAGGGTTCAGGTCACCTGAGGCACCTGTAGACCTTGGGCCAAAAAAAGTTCTTGAAACTGCACCCCCAGATGCCCTCCTCCTTGGCTCTGCTGCATCTCGGCTCCCTCTGGCCCCAGGATGCCACGCTCTGCTGCCTTGTTGGAGAGAGGAGCAGGAGATGGGACAGGGCCCACTGCCACCCAGACGCCCTTGCTGCGCTCTGTCAGATGTCTTCTTGTTCCCCAGGTGGAGTGGCTGTGGTGACAAAATTTTCTCTCCCCCCGCCTTCTTGCTACAGTTGGCAGAAATTCCTCAGTGACTGATGACACCGAGACATTGTGGCCTTCATGGGGCGGTGACAGACTGTCAGGTCATTGTTCCAGACAGTTAACCAGATGCCAACCCTAATAGGCTGGTCCTGTTTGGTGACAAGGGACAGAACCCGACTCACCAGTTGCTAATGGAAGAAGGGACACCTGTGGGTCCCACCACTGTGGGAAGGGCAGGTGTGTTGGGTTCAGACTCAGCCCAGACTGGGCGCCCTCTGCAGGGAGGCCACGCCTCTCACGGGGCTACATCCACAGGGATTCAAACTGCCGCCTCTGGCTGGGCCCCACTGAACTCCAACACATGGGGCTAGATGTCCCTGTCAGGGCCCTGTGACCCACAGCCTTCCCCAAAGGTAGGCCTGTTCCCAGAAAGGAAGAGAGGCAGCAGACAGTGCCCTGTCCTTCCCAGCATTCTCCCTCATACTTGGCACCTCCCTCTCCCGGGCCATCTGCCATTTTTGCTGATTTGGCCACTTTGCATGGTTCAGACCAGCATATTTCAGGAGACTGATGATGTCACAGAGCCACTAGGGTGGCTGATCACTGCTCTTCTCTTTAGAACAAAGAAACCAAAGCCAGGCAGCCAGGGTGGTGCAGACTTGTAATCCCAGCATTTTGGGAGGCTGAGGCAGGAGGATCCCAAGTTTGAGCCCAGTCTGGGCAATTTAGCAAGATCCTATCTCAAAATAAAAGATTTTTTTTTAAAGGGCTGGGGCTGAAGCTCAGTGCCAGAGCCCTGGGTTCAATTCCTAGTACCAGGGGGAAAAAAGAAAAGAAAAAAGGCATTCCATGGCAAAGAATATGTTGCTGTTTTTACTAATTCCACATAAATTTGGATACCAGCTATAGTAGGAACATATAGTTAGAAGAAGGAAGATGAAAGATAACAATTGCTTTTCAGGTGTTCATAATCCAGGTGGAAGCACGGACCTCCATGAACGTTAATAATGGATAATAAAAAGTATAGTTACTGGCTTGAAAGAGTATTGAGACCCGAGTACTCTCCCAGACACAACTAGTTTCGCAGTGAGATCAGCTCAGAAGGAGGTCATATGTGGCAGTGAGGTGGAGAAAGCAGTGGTGGGGGAGAAACGGTCCTAGGTGCCAGTCATTTGGGTTGTTCAGGAGAAGGGGCTAGAATCCAGATGTTTACGGCTGTTGCTTGGGAACCACTAAAGGACAAGACGAAGACCAAAAAGGGACAGCTGGAGAGACGTCCTGCACCTTGCCACCAACGGCAGTGTCGACCACGTGGGCCACTTAGAACTCTACCTGGAGCCTTAACTGCACCGGCTGTAAGATATAATAGTCATTCGGTGGGTTCCAGACTGGCATTTCACAGGCCAGTCGATTGTTAAAAAAAATGAAAGCATGATGGCCAAGTTTTAACTTCCATGGTTAAGTAAGACTATTAAAACCACTATCCTCAGTTTCAACATGTCTTCATAAAACTTTTTTTTTCAGTACCGGATATTGAACTCGGGACCTTGGGCTTGTGAGGCAGGCGACAGCACTAATGAGCTAAATTCTCGGCCCTCTTCATAAAACTTTTTTATTTTTAGCATCAAAATTGTAGGTAGGGACAGGGTTGGGGATTTAGCTCAGTGGTTCCAGTGCCTGTCTTGCAAGCACAAGGACCCGAGTTTGATCCCCCGTACCAAAAAACAAAACAAAATTGTAGGGACAGCATATCTGTAGGAAAATAGAATGGAATACATTTTATTTTATGAAAATTAAAAGAATTATATTGTTCTCTTCTCATTTTGCTGAGGCCAGGTGAAAACTTCATCCTAGACCAGAGTGGATCTGAGAGCAGTTATTAGGAAACCACAGGAGACCTGGCCTGCGGGGTCCCCTCTGGGTCTGATGTTGAGGAATAAAATAAAGCTCCGCAGGCCGCTTCCTCTTCCGGGTCACTGCCAGCTCCTTACAGCCACTGTCAGGTCCTGAGTCGTCCCTACCCGGGCCCACTCTGATCCTTTCCGGATCCATCCTCCTCGCTGTGCCCCCAACGCCCCGAATCCTCTGATGCCTACAGGCACACATAGACCCCAGGCTCACCAGGCCACCAGGGGATCCTCTTGAAGGCTTTCACGTTAGTCTGTGAATGGCGAAGTGAGCTTCTCTGGAAACGCTCTTAACCAAGGGTCTCCCACGTCCCCTCCGCAGGCATTGCCCACTACCGGGAGCTTCCGTCTCCTCGGAAGGAGAAGACACCTGCTATAAAGATGTCTGCACCCTCCCTCCTGTGGGGCCACCCTTAGGACTCCACACTAAAAATGCGCCTGAATAGAAGCCCTGAGCTCGATGGCGCTGGGGCGAGAGGGGCAGCAGCACAGGAAGAGATCCGCTCTGGTGGGAGGGGCGGGGCATGCTCTACTTCAGGCCCCGCCTCTTCTCAGTCCCGTCCAATCAGACCCCACCCAGCCCACAAACGGGCACCGCCCCCACTCCCGCGTCCTTTTTAAAAACTCGCGGGTGTGTCCTGCGCAGGCCTAGTACTGCTTGCGCCTTAGCCGCGCAGGCGCTATACGCGCTTGGCTGGAGCCGCGCAGGCTCGGTGGTCCAGGATGGCGGAGTTGATTCCCTTTGCGGTTCCCACCGGGAGTGACAAAACTTTGCTGGTGTGGGATTTGAACTCTGGACCCACTGCAGAGGCCTTGCATGTGAGCTGGGGCCAGGAGAAGGGGGGAGGAGGCCGCCCTCGCTGACTAGGTCCGGGACTCCCGCCCCAGGGCCGGCCCCTCGAGGGCTCGGTCTCGCGGGGACCAGCGGGGACGCCCAGGCTTGGCGGAGATAGGAGCCTCTCGGCCCCGCGCCGCCGCCCGCCGGGCTCCTGCCCCGGCGCTGCCCGCTCGAGAGAGTGCGCGGTGTTGAGGTCGGGGGCTCAGCGCCTCCCCGGGCCGGGCCGCCGCAGCGGTCTCTGTCCACAGCGCTGTCCTGCTTCGGCCTCCTGCACTCGGTCCGCGTTCTCCCCAACGCCTCGGTGGCCCGGCCTGGTTTCTACGCCGTGGTCAAATTTTACTCGGCCAGAGCTGCCCGAAGAGCCCAGCAGGCTTGCGACGGAAGGCCGCTGGCCCAGAGCGCCCCGGTGAAGGTGGGTTCCGAGCTGGCTCCAGGCTTCTGGGACCAGTGCTGAGCTCGGTGAGGGGAGCGTTGGGCGCGCCGGCTGCAGGGTGCTTCCAGATGCACAGCCGCGCGGTCTTGCAGTGCCAGGCTCCTGTAGATGGAGAAAACCACACTCAGGATGGTCAAGGGGGCCCTTAAAGGTTCATGACACTATCTGGAAACTCATGTCATTCTGTCTTGCCCTGCAAAATATCTTCACCAGAAGGATTTATTTTTACTTTGATGTGGATTTAAAATGTGAGTTTGTTAAACTCTCTTGTCAGTGGTAACATAAAGGATGCTTTTATCATCGTTACCTCCAACTGCCTGTAAGAACACCCTTCAGTGCCAAGCAGACAAGCGAAACATTCTTCACTGCGGTGTAGAAACCCTTTCAGTGTTAACCTGCCGACCAATTCTCGTTCCCAGAGCCCCAGGACAATAGCTCATTGTGCGCTGCGGCCTCCGCTCGGGCACCTTTCTTCTCCGACCCTTTCGGTTCCTGACCAGCCCTTCCATCTGCTTCATGCTACTGACCTTGCTGCCGGTTCTTTTTCATAAGAGTTTCTCTCCTTGCTTTAACCTTGATTGCCCTTAGAACACTACTCAGCAGTGACCACAAGTGCACTACGTGAACGTCTATGTTCTGTTCAACACCCCCTTCCATCCCGGATCCACTTCCTGTGATCGAAATGATTACCCTTCAGGCATTCTTTTAAGTTTTGGACCATGATCTGGAATCACTTAATACAGTAGATGGTACTGGAAAGATTACCAAACAGTTACTTGAAATCATTTTGTGAGCCATGTAAGTTTTTAGTGATCCTGGGGCACGGGGACCGTTTTGTAAACCTGAGCTTTTGAGAATTTCACTGTGAAAAGCCCATCACTGGTAGAGTGATGAAGGGCATGTTCAACACGTCAGTGTATTTTTTTTTTCTTTTTGTACTGGGAATCAAACTCGGGTTCTTGAGCCTGTAAGGCAGGCAGTGTAGCCACTGAGCTAAATCCCCGGTCCTAGTCAGCGTGTTTTTGAGGGAAAGCATCCATATTAGATTTTTTTTTTTTTTTTTTACTTAACATAGAGTCTTAGGTTCTCCCCTACTCTCCAAATTATTACCTAGTTTGATTATAAGTGTTCTTTCATGCTTTGGCAAGAACACATAGTTCTTGGTTTTATAATTACAGGAAAGAGAATAATAGTTTAAAATAAAATCAAGGAGGGGCTGGGGATTTAGCTCAGTGGTTTCGCTGCCTGCTGCGCAAGCGCAAGGACCTGAGTTCGATCCCCCGTACCAATAAATAAATAAATAAATAAATAAAATAAAATCAAGGAAAGGCCCAAGGCACCTGAGAGTTGTGTTCTACTTCCTGTTCTAGGAAAATGATAACCAGCAAGAACTGTGGCAAGGCTGTCTAAGGTGACAACTGTCCGTAATGCCCAGGGCTGTCCTCCTTAGGGCCCCCTGAAGCTTCCCTGTTAACTAGAAAAGCTCCAGAGTGACTCACTGTACAGACCGGCCCTGGACATTAAAAAGCAGCCTTCATTTCTCCTTCACTCAGTCATCAAACCTTCAACCCTCTGAGAAGCCAAGAACTGTGCTGGGTTCTCAGAATGAGACAAATATGAGAATTGGTCCCTGGGGCACTTAACGAGCTGATAAACTAGGGTAGAGGAAGAAGATGCATAAACAGATCAATAAAAAATTAAGAATGCTTTGACTTTATATTGTGCAAATTTGATTAAAACATTCATAAACTGTACTCTTTTAGAAATGGAATAGACACTCAAAAAGACTAGTGATGAAAGAAATTCACAGTACCATAGAAGATGTTTAGAGGTTAAGAGTGCATTGGTGTTTGCATTCTCGGAGAAGCTTGGTCATGCAGATGAGGGTTTTAGCTGCTGGTGAAACGCAGAGGGGTGTGTTCCCTCCTCCCCAGGGCTGCTAACTGAGAGGGCGGGGCGGCAGTTTTTTCGTTTGCTCCTTAGGTCCTATTGGTGAGCAGTGCCCACTGGATAGGAAGACAGAAACAACTTCTCTACTCACAACCTGAGGATTTTTCTGTAGCGCCTCCCAAGTTGCTTTTATCATCAGTATTCAGCACCAGAGGTCCGGGAAACCTTCCTGTTGCTCAGGGACCCTGAAGATGGTGCAGAGGTTGAAAAAGAATAAAAAGCATTTAGGCCTCGCTGTGCACACCGTGCTTCAAGTGTTCTTTCCATCCTATTTCATCTTCACAACCTCTCTGTGAAGTCTGTATTGACAGTCTCAGGAATGGGCAAAGTGCGATCTTGGCTGGTCATGGTATTTGCTGGTGCATCTCTTGTGACCTCAGGTTCATCTTGGGAACAGACATAAAGCAGTTCGACACCAGACCCTTCCCCTGAACAGTTCACGATGCCAAGAGTTGGCAAATTACTACTTTGGTTTCAATGGATGGTCAAAACGGATCATCAAGGTAAGCTTTGTAGATTTCTGCTGACTAACCAGACCCTCTTTTCAACATTATAACCCTAGACTTCAGACAGAAGGATTGAACGGGGTTTGAGGAGGTGTGTAGGTCACCTGTCGTGGGGGGAAGTGGCTATGTCTGAATCGGCCACCACCTAGAATGAAGCCATCTCAGTCACGTGGCTGGTGGTGTCTGTGTTTTCTCCAGTGTTTGTGAGGTGCTTAGTAAAAATGGCCACCTACATCTAATAATTCACCTGCAACTCTTGCTTGGTTGACCCTACGGGACACCTCAATTTTTAGCTGTGATAGTTAACTGGAGGTTAGTTTGTATTTCTTTATTTTAAAATCCTGGGTGGGGGCTGGGGATATAGCTCTGGGGCAGAGCACTTGCCTAGCATGTGTGAGGTCCTGAGCTCAATCCCCAGCACCACAAACCATAGCAAAGATCTTTAATTCAAAATCCTGACAGCTGCAGGAGCTTTCTGATGTTGAAGGAAGGGAAGATGCAGCTCTTGCGACACCGGCACAGGCAGGGAAGAAGAGCCTGAAGTTCCTGTGTGCTGTGGAGGTGGTGCTGCCGGCCTACGAGTGCAGGAGCCCTGGGTCCGCCGTTGTGGAGGGGCCTCTGGATGAGCTGGAGGAGGGTCTGTTCTCGGTGGGCGGACGGGGGGCTGAGGGCTCTCTTTGTTTCTTTCTTTTTAGAACCCACTTCTTAGCTACCTTGCAGAGCTACTGAAGTCCTTCCTGGGCAGCATTTTTGTGTTCTACAATATAGATTTTCACCTTGGGCAAAGCCTGGGAGAACCTTTTGACTTGAAAATTGGAGCACTGCCTTTCAGCCAAGAGGCTTAGGAGGAGGAAGGAAATGATGTTTCTCCAGGTTTTGATTACGAAATTGCTCTATGCTAAAATAGCTCTTCAAATGCAGATCTTCTGTAGTCTTCAGTTATCTCGGCAAAATCATCATCTAAAGATTTCCATAAATTCTTGTGTAAACATTCATTCCTTTGTCTACACATGGAAGGGTTTGAGGAGAAAAAGAGTGGAATATGGATACCTGGAAAGGATGGATTTCTCTAGAGTCCACAGCCTTTTGCTTTGGGGCTCAGTCCGGGGCAGGGTGCGGGACAGGAGCAGTAGGTTGCCGTGGCTGCTGAGCAGGGAGCGGCCAGGTCACCTGCTCTACCTCTGAACCCTTCCTACTGTTTTTCCAGTCTGGATGCACAGCAGCATGCTGGGTGTGCAGGACAGGGTTCCACTTGTCAGTGTGACCTCTGGGGGGGGCGAGACTTGTTCCAAGTTCCTGGCTGAGCTCTCCCTGTGGTGTGGCAGGGACGTCCTCAGTAGATGAGGGCAGAGAGCATGGCCCTACCAGGGTCTGCCTGCCACCGACCATTCCACCAGACCCTCGTGCTGTGCCTGCCTGGAGGCCCCAGGATAACCACCTAACAGTCATGGATGTGTTGTTACCTTTAACACAGAACACTCATCAGACTCCTTTCTTTGGGTTGCATCTAGGGCCGATGGCATTGCTTATGAAGAGAAAGGTGGCCCAGAAGCTTGCTGCTCAGAAGGCTTTGACAGACGCATTCCAGAAAGTGTGCATCGTGGCTCTGGGTGAGACCTTGGTTGTTCTGGAAGTACTTCTGTTTCAATGAGCAAATGACTCATTTTGAAAAGTTGACAAAAATAAGGGTATTTAAAACACTCCACATTACGCTTTTATTCACTCACTTCTTTTACAACAATGGTTTCACATTTGTTTTTTGTGACGTTTGTGAGAAAAAGGACAGCGAATATTGTCATCCTCCGTTTATTGATGTACAACAGCTTGCCAAAAGTCACCCAGAAAGTGTTTGTCTGAAGTCTTCTTTCTCCTGTCTGTCATACAGAATTGTGATGGTAAGCTATGGGCATCTGGTCTTGAGCCCTAATTGTTTCTCTTCGATTTTTTAGCGCACTTTTGCGTTTATAGCCAAAGAGCTTTGTAGATAATGTTATGTCTCTAATCTGCAATCCCAATAAAACAAGGCTCGTAATTCTGCCTACCTTGTCGGGAGGTATTGGAAGAGCACCTGAAAGGATGAGTGTGAAGTCTCCAAACAGTGCTTACCTGGTAAGCAGAAGAGTAGGCTCATGATTAGGGCAACAGTTTGGTTTCCAAATAAGTAGATAGACTCTACTGAGTCAATAATTCAGGCTTTGTTTTCATTCATGGCACTGAAGGAATGACCCAGGTGAACCTGACTCATGATAATCTGCCGCTTTCACATGAGCCCTGGAGGTGGTCATGCTACTGACTGGCCTTGGGCTCCCTATTGAGTTTTACACTGGGGTGAACGTTCCAGCTGTGCTCCAAGGAAACTTGAGCAGAGAGTCCCCAGCAGAGCTGCTCTCCTGCTGCACAGCCTGCAGGCTGAGACCCTGAGAGCTCCTCGTCCTCATCAGCTTGTGCGAGGTGGGTCTAACTGCTCTCAGCCTTCCAGCCTGGGCAGCCCTTCCCTTCCGGTGCAGTCTGACTTCCGAGGTCCTCAGCTGGGACTTCCTTCAGTGGCAACAGTTGAGGTAACCTTTGAGAAGCAAAGTGAATGTCTGGGCTGTTTTCCTCTGCCTTGTATGCTGTGGTGTCCTGTGCAGGAGGAGCTCAGAGCTCCTCGGACCAAGGCCTCTGGCTCTGTTTGCTTGAGGAAAGCGGAGGTGTGTCTAAGTACGTGGGGTGCTGGCGATCAGGGGCTGCAGTGCTTTCTCTGAAGCTTCGCTCATTGCATCCCAGGGCATTTCGTTTTTGGAGAGTAAAATATTGCCCTTTCCTACTGATCTGAAGTATCAACCTGAAGTATCTGTGGTGTCCAGCCAGTCCTTTTGGCTCCACTCCCTCTTTTCCTGTTCAGTTGTTTGAACATGTTTGTTTCCAAATTCCTGCCATGATCCCTTAGTTCCTGTCTTAAGGTCACAAAGTTCTCTGAAGCAGATTGTTAGGGTTCAGCTCTAGAATGGGCCCCCAAAGCCTCATGTGTTCAGAGGTGGGCTTTTAGAAGGTAATTGGATCATGGGGGTGCTCTGCTCCTCAGTGGATTAATCTCTTGATGAGTTCAGAGCCGAACTTGCTCTTAGGAGTTGGGGTCACTGGGGCCTTCACCCGGAAGGGTGCCTCTCCCACCCTGGCTCCTCGCTTCCCTCTCTGCTGGCCGGTGTGACATGAGCAGCTGTCTTCTGTGCCAGGCCCTTCCACCACGCCCAAGGCGGAGGGAAGCTTCCGAAGCCATCAGCCAGAATAAACCTCCCCACTGTAAGTTGTAGGTGTCGGGTATTTTGTCCCAGCAATGAGAAAGTGACTAAGAAACACAATGGCTATTGTGTGCATATTTTTAAGCAAATAGTTGTCTTAAAACTGAAATATGTGATGAGGACATTTCTAGGAAAATGCTCTCATTTTCTGCTTTTAGAAATCAAAAGAATGTCTCACCGTTGGATGCTACCACTGTGTGCAGAAAGTTTCAGAACAAGAAAAGGGCTAAATTAACTCTGTTCTGTTAACTGTTTCAGAGAGTGGTAAGATAGCTGTGGAGTACAGACCCGGAGGGGAGACCACAGGTACCAGAAACGGAGGACTTCAGGGTTTAATGCAGGTGCGTGGGGGTGAAAGCTCGAGGTTCTGTCACCATTGTAGTCATGATTCAGATGACCAAGCAGTAGCCAATGAGGAGGGCCGGGCACATGCAGCTCAGTGTCGGAGTGCTCACCTAGCAGGTGTGAGGCCGTGGGTTCCTGCGTCAGTACTGCAGAAAGCGAACAGAAGAAAAACAATCACAAGACTTCAGATAGGTTATTCTGAAGAAGATAGGAAATTCCACAACCACTGTTGAGTACACCGCATATCTAAGGCTTTTCCTAAAGTCCTGGCCCCAACCCCTTGTCTGAAGTTTGGAGAGTAGAACTGAGGCCCTCAGATGCTGCTATAGCTGTGGACCCAGGGTAGGGGTGGCCTCTTTCAGAGACCTGAGGAGGCCGGGCTCCGTTTTTGAACTCCCCCCACCAAACAGGATCCCGGGCCAAGTGCGATTGTGCTACGGCTTTGCGGAGGTGGCTCATTCCTGTGTCTCAGCGACTCCCTGCGCCCTGAGTAGAGTATTTTGCTGAAGAGTCTTTCTGAGGGAAAACCCTACAGAAATTAGTCAGTCAGAGATTAAGTTCCTAAGTAATTTCTGAAAGAAAATAGCCATTATTTACTATATGGAGGATGCTAGGAGGCAGACACAAGTGGGAACTCAGTTTGGGGACTGTTGATGATGCGCAGGATCCTGAAGTCATAGAGTGTTTTGTTTGGAAAAGGTAGAGAGGTAGCAGAAGTTTTTTTCATGTAAATGAATGATTAGTTCATTTGAAATAAAATCAGTCAAGGAAATGAGAAATCCTAAGAAGTCTGTCTTCTTGTGAAAGGCAGTCAGCACTGATTTCAGAAATCCGATTCTGATGGGGTCCGCCTCTAGAGGAGGTGACTGGCACCACCAGCATGTGCGGGGCTCCCCGAGCCAGGGCTGCCCTGGCACTAGGCAGTGGTGAAGCACACTCACGCCAGAAGGGCTGTGCGGGGCGCGGGCTTGGAGCCCTGCCCCGGAGAGGCGTTTGCCCCTGCACACTTGCCATGCAGCATCTTCTCCCCAGGTGTGGTGGGTGTGGCATGGTCACGCTGGGGGACAGCCAGTGGAAAGCCCTGTCTACTGGGATTCAAACCTCCTCCATCGGATTAAATTGCCCACCGCCCAGACCCCCTGCAGAAATCCTGCTGTCATCACGGAGCCGGTATAGCCCCAGCCTCACAGAGGGGATGAGTGGAATATGGAACTGGCCTCTGAGTTCAGACCAAGGGGCAGCGCTGGAGGAAATCTTCTTCCTGTGTGTCCCCCTGACTCACCCACCTGGCCTGCATTTTGCAGGTCGGATGCCTTGCTTGGGAGCAGTACAGCCAAGGGGAGGAAGATTTCAGGGATTTCAGCGTGGAGGAGGACGAACTCAGGCCTCTAGGATGGGACCAGCCGGTGACCTAGGTGGGATGCTCACCCTGCCCAGCCCCACGCCAGCTCTGAGGCCACGTCCTGCCTGCTGGGGAGCGGCTAGGCCTGCTCACCGAGGGAGAAGCCTGCCCCTTTCCTCAAAGCCCATCTGGGTTAGATCCTAATGAAGGTTTGGTAACCAGGCGTCATAGATGAGGGCAGGCAGAGGTGGGCTGGGGTGGGATGTGGCCCGTTGCCAGGTACAGTCAAGTGGCTGCCCTGCAGGTGTGGCGCTGACACCCCACTGGCCTGGATCACCCCGCCCCAGCATCTGCAGGTAGTGTTCCTCTGCACACCTGGCCTCTGTTTCCTCGCGTGGTAGCTGTGGCTCTGGTCCTGGCCGCACCCTTTCTGGAGTGGACCTGACACCTGGTCCCACTGGACCCTGATCCCCAGGCCTGCTAAGCTCTGGTCTTTTCTCCAGTCCCACCTGAATCCCTCTTCCCCACCCTGCATACCCCGGGGCCTTTGAAGGCCTGGGGTCCTCTGCTCCCACCTCAGGAGTGGCCTGAGGGTTTGTTCCCGTTCCTGGACAGGGATTCAGCTGGACAGCTGTCCCTAGAGCCACATCAGGGTCTGTGGGGTGAATTCACGTGGCCAGAGAGATACCCACAGGTGGATCTGCTGCCAGATGGGGATCAGAGCCAGACCCTGGCTGTGCCTCCGTGACTCAGGAGGAAGATCTGACTGCCTGCCACTGGCAGTACCTGTTCCTCCTCTAGAGATGGTCGGGGTCTAAAAGCAGCAGTGTTACTCTTTCCCCCTTGAACCTGGAGGAGGAGCAGCTCAGCATCTGTGACTCGCTGAGGTGGAGGTGGGAACTCCATGTCAACTTGTAAAACCTAAGCTTCAGAAAAAACTTCACTGGATGATTTTGTAGACCAAAGTGCGGACGAAGATGAGCACGACAGCCTTGATCCAGAGACCCAGAAGAACCCAGATGAGCCTCAGAGGCCCCTGGACAAACTGCACCTTCTCATTTCCAGCTGGAGGCCCAGACTCTCCACCCAGAGACTCCCCAGGTCCAGTCCTTTTCTCCTCAGCAAGAAACCACAGCTCAGTTCTCACAGCCCGGAGGAAGGGGAACCTTCACCCAGCAGGAGGCCCAGGGTCAGCCTGACCTTGCTGCTGAGGAGGGTGGAGCAGCTGTTGGTGCTCAGGAGGTAAAAGCTCCATCTCCAGGTCGGAGGGAAGCTCGTCACTCACATGAGCCATTGGTCACAGTTAATGCGGCTGTGGAGGACATGAGGACCATGCAGGGAGAGGAGGAGGCTCAACCTCCTCCAGCCCGCAGGAGGCCCCAGCTCAGCCTCCATGCTCTCTTGAGAAGACTGATCCTTCCCCCATGAGCAGGAACAGCCAGATCAACCTGTTGAGGCGCCGGAGGAGGTGGAGCCTTCTGGAAGCCCCAGGTCAGCCTGCCATCCCCCGGAAGATGTGATACTGACACAGTCATGACACAGAGACCACCATGGGGGCAAAGGACAAACTCACTCCCGGGCCCTTACCTTGTTACTCATTAAAAGCACAATTTGTTTTCTTCTGAGATAGTCAGGGACTTAAAAGCAGTATTTGCTAAAACCTGTGGCCCTTCACTCGGGCCTGCACATGCCCAGTAGGTAACTGACAGGAGAATGAAGCTTGGCCTTTTGTGAAACTGGATCGGATTCTCAGCTCTGCATATTGGCATGTTAGTCATTTGGGAGTCTTCTAACAGAATGAAGTTTATTGGCCCTAGATTTACCTAGCCTGTTCCATTCATCCCTTTCAAGATGACACCAAGGTAAAACTAGTTCTCAGGGTTCACAAGGACATCCGATGGTCAGCCCTTATAGGCCTCCAGCCATTGCCCTAAACCCGCGCTCACCTGGGTTCCGGAACAGGGACGACCACTGCATGGAATGAAACCAGAACCGCTGCCCAAGGCACGAAGATCCAGACGGGAAATCAGGACTGAGTCCTGATCAGTGGGACCCCGGCCACCGCTGCCAAGCCTTAGAAACCGCTTCCTGCTTTGTGGGTGTGGTGCCCGGCGCCCTGCGTGGGACTGGGCCCCTCACCTCCTCAGGCTGAGTTCTCTGCCTGTTGCTGTCACTTTCCTTGGAAGGGGACCGGCTTGATCTTGGTCACAGTTGTGCTCCCTTTATTTTCTCTTAATTAAAGTTTTTGCAAATTCATTCTTTACTTTTAATTTGTATTATCTCTACAGCAGAGCTCCATGCTAGCTGGTGACGAACACACCCATTTCTTATCCAGGTGATGCTGGGGATTGGACCCAAGGCCTCGGGCACGGTGGGCGAACGCTCTGCTGCCACCACAGCCCTGCCCTGTGCCTCCCTTCTCACTGCTCAAGTGAACGTCCAGGAGCACCAAGCACAGTCAGTCCCACGGCTGTACAAGGGTGTGCGCCTAGGGATTTTATTCTAGTAATAGTTTTATAGTTTTTTGGCGGGGAGACAGGATCTATTATGTCACCTGAGCTGGCCTGAACTCCTGGGCTTAAGAGCTTCTCCTGTCTCAGCCTCAGTAGTTGGAGTTGTAGCGATGTGCCAATGGGCCCAGCTTGTATGGGGTTAATGCAATATATATATATATATATATATATATTTTTTTTTTTGGTACCAGGGATCGAACTTGGGTCCTTGCACCTGCACAGCAGGCGCCAGAACTACTGAGCTAAATCCCCAGCCCTTAATTTTTTTTTTTTTTTTGATGCTGGGGATGGAACTCAGGACCTTGTGCTTTCCAGGCAGGCATGGTGCCACTGAGCTAAATCCTGGGCCCAGCCGTTTTGCTTTTTACTTTGACTCAGGCTCTTGCTGAATCACCCAGGCTGACCTGGGACTCGCTGCCCTCTTGGTACACTCCAGTGCCCTGGAGGTGTCTGGCTCCCTGATAGCTGGAGTCCAGATGTACACCTAAATAAACCTCTTTACAGACACCCAGCCTGAGGTATTTAGTTAGCGCCACACAGAGCGTCTGTGACAGCCTCCTGTTCCTGCTCCTGTGTGACACCCCTCTGCCCTCCCTGCCTAGTGGCGTGACTCATCTGGTCTTAGGTTTCTGCCAGGTCCCCAAGACCCCCAGTTCCCCTTTTTAGCACCCGCTGCTGCTAATGCCAGCTGCTGATTCTGCCTGTGGGAGGCCTGCTCAGCAAGACCTGGGCAAGCACAGCCAGGAGTCCCATAGCCCCCGGCCACGAGCTCCCCACACCCTTCCTCTGCTCACAGAGTGGAAGTGGGCAAGGGGGTGGAACAGGAGCTCGGCCCTCCCAGGTGGCAGCAGAGCCAGGGCCAGGCCTCAGAAAAGGAGGCAGAAGTGGTGGCCTTGGGTACCTGAGCACATACCCCAGGGTGTTCTGCTTGGTGTCTGTTGAAGCTCTCTGCTGAGGGACCTGTCCACATCCCCCACCTCAAGGCAGGGGTTGAAGAGTCCATCTTGGAGGTATCTGATCCCTGCTGATGCCACCAGGGCTCCAGGGCCAGGTTAGGGCTTCAGCGCCTGTGCACAAGTGAGTTGAGGTCCCTGCAGGTTGGAAGGTGGGGGAAGCCTGCCCACTCACTTGTAGGGTGTAGAGCCTTCTCCCCCATGCCAGCTGGCTCCAGTGGGAAGAGGCCAGGAGCCCAGGGGTGAATGTCAGCAGGGTCCAAAAGAGCCCAGGGACCCCCATTCACCAGGGGCGGGGTGCAACATCCCTAGCAGCTGCCACCCTCAGACATTGGACCGTGAGCTCATGGTCCGTTTAGGGATGAGGAAGCCCCTGCTGCAGTCCCCTGCCTGGCCTGGCCTGGCCTGGAGAGGACTCTTGGGGGCTGCTGGGAGCAGGGCTGGTAGGTTGGCGGGCTCTGAGATCCGAGAGCTTGATGGCTACTACCTTGCTCCTTCCTTGGAGGATGGATGAATGATGGATGGAAGGATGGATGGAAGGATGGATAGATGGAAGAGTGGAAGGATGGATGAAAAGATAGATGGATGGAAGGATGGATGATGGAAGGATGGATGATGGAAGGATGGAAGGATGGACGGATGATGGAAGGATGGATGGATGGATGATGGATGGAAGGGTGGGTGGATGGAGAGAGGGGGCATCCAGACAGATCTTCAGTCTTTCGGTTTCCACATTTTCCCTTCATCAGAGCCGTCCATCCTTCCTCCTTTCCACCTCTCTGCTGTTCCCTGACACCATGTCTCTCTTTTATTTTTTGAAACACTGTACTTAGGCTGGCTTTGAACTCACTCTGCAGCCCAGGCTGGCCTCAAACTTGCGGTGATCCTCCTGCCTCAGCCTCCTGAGAGCTGGGATAACAGGCGTGCGTGTGCCACCACGCTGCTGCATGTCTCTTTCTTGCAGCTCCTCCTCGAGCTTGCTGGTGTGCTTCTCTCCTGCCCTGCTTTCACTCTAAGCATCAGAATCTGGGAACCAGGACCAGAGAGGGCATCCCAGCAGGGCCATCTCTGTGCGACCTGCTTTCCGCTGCGCTTGGCTCTCCACTTACACAGATCGCGTCCCTCATCCCCTTCATCACCCTGTGCAGAGATGGGGACCAGCACCCTGTTTTACAGAGGACCCTGGGGTGTGTGCACGGGCTGCAGCTGCACATCAGATCTGGGCCTGGGGTCTTCTCTGTTGCAGGCTGCCTGCCTTCCCCCATGTGGAAGCAGTGGGGGCCAAGCGAGTGGGTCCAGGAGCCCTGTGTATAAAGTGGGTTTATGGTGTTACCATGGTGACCAGTGATCCTAATGGCTCTCATGCACTGGGACTTTCCCAGGTCCACCTGGCATTCAAGGGCTTGTGTGTACCTTGTCCCTGTTACACCAGAGGGCATCTGGGGATAAGGGAGGGGGTGCCTTGGCCAAGTCGCACAGCTTCTAGTTGCCAATCCAGGATTCGGTGCAAACGTCTTGGTCCACTCACGGGCACTTACTACGTGGCCGGTGTCCTCTGAAGCATTTTACACAGATTCATGCATTCTATCACTGTGCCACTCTGTGAGACATTCACCTTGTATGAGAGGCGGGCTCCGAGCCCTCGTGGACATCTGGAGCCCGTTCACGGGAATCCAGCCCAGGCAGGCTGGCTTGACAGCACTGTAAAAAAATAAGCAAAGATATTTTTCTTAAGAAAATTGAAGTATAGCAAACACTCACAAACAAGCAGAAATGGGAGCTGTTCAGCCCCAGGGATACTGACAAGGCGGGTGCCGCTAAGTAAGGAGTAAATAGATGCTACTTGTGCTCTGCAGGGCTGCTTCCATCCTTCTCCCCAACGTGACCCTCAGCCGGATTCCTTTTCAGTTCTGGGGATTGAACTCAGGCCCTTTAAGCTCCACCCTCAGCCCTTTTTGTTTTTTTATTTGAGACAGAGTCTCACTAAGTTGCCCAGACTGGCTTCAAACTTTCGGTCCTCCTGCCTCAGCCTCCTGAGTAGCTGGGATTACAGGTGTGCACCAGCTTCTCTAACCTGATTTTTTAAATTCTGATTTTTAAATTGTTAGATTGATTTTGCCTGTTTTTGAATTTTACATAGTGTTGTTCACTAATAGTCTTTTGATCAATATATGATTCGTCTATATTGTTAGATGTAAATAGCTTACTTATATTTACTATTCTACTTGATTCTATTGTGGGCTTTTCTGGAGTGTTTTTAGGAGCGTTTTTAACCATATATTGTGGAATACATTTTATTGGGTATATATCTAGAGGCAGATTTACCAGTTGCTTCCAAGTGGTTGTACAAATTTGTTTTCTTTCTTTTCTTTTTTTGGTACCGGGGATCGAACTGTGGACCTTCTTGTGCTTGCAAAGGAGGTAATAGGACCACTGAGCTAAATCCCTGGCCCTAAATTTGTTTTCTTACTAGTGTTATATGAGAGTCCTCTTACTTCACACTGTGGTATTGTTAAATTTTACCTCTCTAGTGGGTGTGCAGTGGTATCATTCCTGTTTTTCTATGTGTATTTATTAAATAAAGCATAACTAAAAGCAAGCTGTTTTTTGGTTTTGTAGTCTGGACTGG
Organism: Heterocephalus glaber; assembly: GCF_053883595.1. Taxonomy (NCBI): domain Eukaryota; kingdom Metazoa; phylum Chordata; class Mammalia; order Rodentia; family Bathyergidae; genus Heterocephalus; species Heterocephalus glaber. The sequence continues at coordinate 10,036,723 of NW_028258463.1, forward strand.
CCTTGAGCTATGTAGCTCAGGCTGGCCTTGAGCTGGAGATCCTCCTGCCTCAGCCTCCTGAGTGTTGGGATTACAAGTGTGTGCTCAGAATAAGTACTCAACACCCACTGTACGGCTTCTCCTGACAACCCTGTGAACTGGGGATTTTGCAGATGAGTGAATGAGGTAGTTACTCCCTCTGCTCCTCGGTAGCAATCATCTTTCCTGGGCCCTGCCCTGCTTTGCCAGTGGTGTTAGGGTGTCCTGACACCACCAAGCTTGGTTGGCCCCTTAGGCCAGGGAGGAGGAGGAGGGAGAGGCTGAGGGATGAAGGCTGGGGTGGGGGCTGGGATGGGAGTGGCAGGGCCACAGAGGGTGGGACTGCCCTGGGGCTCCTGCTATGGGGAGGGCCCTGTGCGCAGGGGCGGGACCTCTCTGGAGCCCAAGCCCTCTTCCTGCAGTTCACTGAGTCTACAGACCCCTCTGGGGGTCTCTGAGCCTCATGACCTTGGGAGATTCCTGGGCCCCTCTAGGGTCTTTTTGGGTGGTGGCCCCTCATTCCTGAGCTGGCAGAGCAGGAGGCAGGCCTCTGGGAGTGTAGGGAAGGCACAGGTGTCTCTGCATCTGCCAGGGCCAGGGCCACCAGACACAGGCAGCCTTCCCTCCACAGGACAGAGGTCAGGTGAAGCGCTCTGCGCTCCTGCCTCTGCAGTGTCCTGGGCCCCCAGGACACACTTCCCCTGTGGGGTTCCAGCCCCGGTCACTGCAGAGGCGGGAAGTGTAGTCTGCACATGTCCGGCTGCACCCGTCGCAGGCCCTGTGCTATGAGGGGAGCCCAGTCACCTCTCCAGTGGTGACAGGGCTCTCTCACGCCGCAGCACCATTTACTCTGCTTATGTCCTGTGCAGGCTGCAGCTACTGAGAAAGAGACGCCGTGAAGAGAAAGAGACCCTGGGCCTGAACCACACAAGACAGCCCGAGCTCCTAGACCTTGGCACCGCGGAGCTGGAGGGTGTCTGAGCTCAGCACTTTCCCCATTGTCCAGATGGTAAAACTGAGGCTGAGGAAGGGGTCGTGGTCTCCAAGCTGGCAGGCCGCAGGGCCGGCTGGTCTGCAGAGGAACCCGGCTCAGGCAGCCTGACTGCGGGGAGCTCTCCCTGCCCCACCTCTTCCCAGTCTCGGGGAGGACCTGGGCTCCACGCCCTGCACCTGGGCTGGACCAGGCCTCCCTGTGCATGTGGGGTTGCTATGGAGATCCTGGCTTCGCTGGTGGGGTCCCTGCTGGGGCAGGGCCCTGGAGGGCATGAAGACAACAGGGATCTGTGCCCCCTACTTGGTGTGGACACAGGAGACTGTCGAAGTCAGGAGGGGCCGGACCCATCCCACAGCACGGTCACCATTCCTGAAGAACACTGACAGCCGCTCTGGAAGGCAGCGCAGTGTAGGGGTTACACGCGCAGGCTCTGGAGCCAGAGTGCAGACCAGGGCACCAGGTCGGCGATCCCCGAGCCCAGAGCGGTGCCCTTCCCAGGGTCCAGCCCTCTTTCGTGGCATCCGTTCCCAGCCAGTTTGAAGGTGTCCTAGCAAGACTCTCCGAACCTTGAACCCAGAACCTTGAACCCGCGCAGATGTGGGGTGGAGGAGCCTGGGCGTGGCGGGGTCTTCTCCATCCACGCATGGGGCAGTGCAGGAGAGGATGCTGGCGCGGGGGGCTTCATTTTCTGGCTGAGCCCTGGGCCGGGAAGGAGGGCTAGGCCGTGCCTTTGGGTGGTCTCAGTCCGAGCTTCTAGTTCACAAGGAGGCAGCACCTCGTCCGCTCCTGCACCCCACTCCTTGGGTTCCAGAGCCTTCTCATCCATGGCCCCATTTTGCCCCCAGTGGCTCTGTGGGAGGCGTTTGCTGGACGGGAGGAATCGTCCGGAGAGCTGTTACATGCAGTGCTCCAATTCCGGCTCTCCCGTCTCTCTGAATATGGCCTGTCCCGCTGCAGGCGGAAGGAACCGGAAGCCCAGTCCTCTGGGAGCCTCCAGGTGGGTGGAGACGCAGGTCCGGCCACCTGTGGATCTCCTGCCACGTGGGAAGCTGCATTTTCCAGCAGGAGAGGGCGAAAACCCGTGCATCTACTACACGTGCGCGCTTTGCCCAGGTATCTGTCTCTTACTGCAAGACCCCTACTTTGCAGACAGGCACGAAGCCAGAAGTGTTAAGTAACGAGTTTCTGGGTCCCCGGTGATTCAGGTGACACAGCGGGGTTCGGATCCAGTCCAGTCGGATAAAGGTGACACCTGTGCTCCCTGCTCTGCCATGGAAGATATGGCCCAAGGGTCACCTGAGTGACCCTGCGTCCGGGCCCGCAGTGTCCCGTGGAACTCCTCCCGGGGCACCTGCTCCCTTCCCAAGTTGATCCATTTGCACGCTCGTCTTCCGCAGCAGCAGGGGGCGCCCGGCGAGAGCCGAGAGCGAGGCCGCCCCACCTCCGGGCCCAGGATGGAGCCCAAGGCCCCTTGCATGACCCTCGACAGTGATGGGGTGGGGAGGACACAACGGGAAGGACTGGGGGCTGGGTGGGTGCTGGAGCTGAGGGTGGAGTCGCGGACCCTGCAAACCTTTCCGGGCGCCCGTCCTCCGAGGTGGGCTGGAGAGAAGCCCGGACTTGCCCCGCGCTACCCACTCCCGCCCTACTGCAGTCTTCACGGTGGCCAGTAGGTGACGCCAGCCCGCAACTTTTGGTCCGTCCCGCCGTCCCGCACAGACCCTTCTTCCTCCATCGCCTCAGCAGGCTGCCCTTGCGCCAGATAGGAGGCCACCATCCCCCGAGAGGCTGAAGACCTCTGCCCCGGGGGAAGACCCGGGAAGGGGGTCCGGGAGCTGCGCCTCGGTCCAGCGGCTCTGAAGCCTTCTGGGACCCTCCGCAGCGAGTCACCGGCCACGCCAGGACCGCCAGCTCCACACGAGCAAGCCTTGTGGTGGTGGGGGTGAGAATGAGGAGGACCGAGGCGGCAGCTAGGAGCTGGGCTCGGCTGCAGTGCTCCTCCGGGTCTCCTCCAGGTCCCAGCCGGGCTGGAGCGAGGGTGGGGGTCGGGCCACCAACAGGCTGTCACGGGGCGGCCTGGGTGAGGCAGAGAAAGTCACCGCTTCCGCCAGAGCCTCGACTGCCATCTGCTGGGACCCGTCGGAGCGTCGTCATACGAATGCACAGCGGCCACTTGAGCGGCGCCCCCTGCAGTTGTCCCTGCGCAGCTTGCACGGCGCGCGCCGCAGTCTCCCACCCAGGCCGGGCTCCTCCGGGAGCAAAGATCCAGGAAGGAGGAAGGGGCTGGGCGCCCCGCTTCCCCGGAGTGGGGCCAGCTCCGTCCTGGGGGGAGGGCAGGGTGGCCCGGGCCCAGCGGAGCTCTGGGGGCGGAGGGGCGGAGGCTGCAGGGCTAAATGGGGCGAGAGCCTTTCGGCGTCTTGGGGGTTCTCACTGGGTGCTTGGACCCCTGCCCACCTCACCGGCGAGGATGAGCTTGGGCGCACAGGCGAGGGTCGGAAGGGAAGGGCTCTGGCCGGGGAGCCTGAATCCGCGGGCCGGGGGTCCGCAGGGGGCGCTCGGGCTCCTGCCTGGGGCCGGGGCGACGCCTGCAGGGTCGCGGGGGTGGGGGTGGGGGGCCCTTCGCTCTCTCTTTCCGCGCCCGACTCCCGGCTCCCGTTTGGCCGCCTGGCGCTCCGCAGCTCGGGACTCGGGACAGCGCCCCCTCCCCCTGACGGCTCCTCGCCCGCCCCCTCCGCCCCTCTGCCCGCCCCCAGGGCTCCCCCACCTCGGCCGGCGCTGGGGGTGTGGCCAGGGCCGCTATAAAGTCCGGGGCGCCGGGCAGGAGCCGCGCAGCCCCCTGCCCCGCCGCCTGCTGGGCCGCGCGAGGATGCGGCGCTGCGACCCGGCCACCAGGCTCGCTGCGCTCGGGCGCGCTCGCTGACCCCGCCGCGTCCTCGCTGGGCGCCCCCCCGCCCCGCTCGGTTCCTCCGCGCCCCGTGCCCCGCGCCCCGCCCCGCCCGGCCATGCTGTCCCTCTGCCTCGTGGCCGCCGCGCTGCTGGCCGCAGGGCCCGCGCCGAGCCTGGGCGACGAGGCCATTCACTGCCCGCCCTGCACCGAGGAGAAGCTGGCGCGCTGCCGCCCCCCCGTGGGCTGCGAGGAGCTGGTGCGCGAGCCGGGCTGCGGCTGTTGCGCTACTTGTGCCCTGAGCCTGGGGATGCCCTGCGGGGTGTACACCCCGCGCTGCGGCTCGGGCCTGCGCTGCTACCCGCCCCGAGGGGTGGAGAGGCCCCTGCGCACGCTTATGCACGGGCAGGGCTCGTGCATGGAGCCTGCGGAGATCGAGGCCATCCAGGACGGCCTGCAGCCCTCCGGTAAGGCGCCCGCCCTCCACGCCGGCCCGGGGCCTCGACCCCGCGAGCCGGCGAGAAGGCAAAGACGTGGCGGTGTCCGCTCAGCCACGGAACTCCCCGGCCGCTAGTTGCCACCGTCAGGGGGAGCTTTGTCCCAGCCCGTCTCGGACCATTTGGGAAGCGAGATCTGCCAGGCAGGCCGGGCTGCTGATGGGAAGAGGCGGAGCAGGGGAGCCTCGTGCAGCTAAGCCCGCGTCTAGGGCGAGAAAACTGGAGGACGAGGTGGGCGGTGGGCAGCTTCCCGTCCCCCAGGAGAGCGAGAAGCCAGGGTCTGGACTCTCCTCCCATCCTCCTCGGGGTGGAACACAGATGGGGGCGCTGGTGGTGAGAGGCCGTGCCACTGTCTGCCCTGCTGTGCAGGTGCCACCTGCGGTCGCAGGAGGGATGTCCCCCACCTCACCCGGAGCCGCAGAAACCTCGGGTGTGGAGAGAGCCAGAGCCAGGGACAGGGACGGACTCTCAGACGGCCCTGCGCCGTACCCTCCTCGCGCTTTCTCTCTCCCCTCGGCGCGGCTCTCGGCCCCCTTGGTCCTGCTGCGGCTCCCTGCGGGCTGCCCAGCTCCCCGCCTGCCGTCCTGGCTCCCTTTCTTCCCAGCGCCGCCTGATCCCCGGTTACTCTTGCTGCAGCCCTGCGCCCAGCACTTCCCTCTCGGCCCCTTTCTGGGGCTCTTCCTCTCCGTCCGTCCTCGCAGTATCTGGCCCTCCCGCCTCTCTGTGTCCGCCCTGGTCCTCATCCCTGCCTGCTTTGCTGTCTGGGGTCTCTCTCCCTGCTGCCTGAAGCTTCCGTTGTTGCTGTCCGGATGCGGGACTCCGGCCGAGCTTCCTGCCCCGTCCCGGAGGGCTGCACTTCCTCAGTCCTCTGCAGCTTGTTCGCCCGGGAGAGCAGGATTCGGGAAAACAGGAAGGAGTGGAGCAGGAGTCTGGGCCCTGGGCCTCTGGGAAGCGGGTACCGGGGGAGCACCCCCAGACTCGGAGGCACAGAGGCCAGGGCCGTGAGACAGGCTATGACAGCTGAGCCCCCAGGCTCCGGGGGTGCAGTGGGGCCACCTTCCACCAGCCAGCAGGTCCGGGCAGCAGATGGGGTGGCTGGTGGCCCCCTCTGGCGCCAACTTGAACAGAGGCAGAAAAACTGCGAAGCGTCCCCTGGTCGGGCAGGGCAAGTGGGGCTCCTAGGAGACTGCAGCAGGGCGTGAGGAGCCCGGGCTTCTCCTGTGGCTACAGTGCAGCCTGGTCACCAGAGGGGTCTAGGGATGGCAGGGCTTTGGTTCCCCCGTGGGTGACAGAGCCCCCCCCCCCGCCCTGGTCCTTGTCGGTCACACGCGCAGGCATCTGGAGAGGGAGGAGCTGGAGCCCCGAGAACCCTCGCAGAACTTGGTGTGCCCTTGGCAAACTGTGCCCATGCCTTCTCCCTCGTTAGCTGTCACAGGGGCTCCTCCACCATGGCCCGGCCGCACTGCATCATGGGAGAGGCCGGGCCTGCAGGGTAACTGGTGGGGTAGTGGGAGCAGGGCTCACCCCTGTCCCCACTGACCTTTGCCTCCCTCTCCCTCTCTCCCCCTCTCTTTCCCTCTCTCTGCAGTACTGCAGATTGAACCCAGGATTTTCTCACTGAGCTACATCCCCAGCCTTTTTTCTTTTTAAGTCTTTCTTTTGAGATAGGGTTTCACTAAGTCACTACATCGAGGCTGGGCTTGGACTTGTGACCCTCCTGCCTCAGCCTCCTGAGCGCTGGGATCACTGTGCATTGTCCACCATGCCCAGCTCACATGCTGTCAGCAGCCACCGATCCTCCCAGGTCCCCGGTCTCGGGCTTTCTGCCCTGGAATAGCTCGGTAGAGGCCAGGCTATTCTTCTGCCCTTTCCTGCAGGCCTGAGACTGAGCAGGTGGCCAGGGCAGCGTAGTCACTTGGCGTCTTTGCCCCCGGGATGGGGGTGGGTGTCTCCGTCTCATCCGCACTGCTTGGCCACTCCAGGTCGGGTGGCCCGTGTGTCGGAAGTGCACGACTCTGCAGCGTGGTACCGACCATCGACTCAGGTGGGGACGTCAGGCCTGGGACGGGGAGCTCCCAAACCAGGCCCGGGATCCCTCTGGGCCAGGGTGAGGGAACAGGCAGCCTGGGTTAATTTTTAGTTAGTGCAGCAAACATTGTCCCCACTTCAGTGCTGGGAATCCAGTCCCGTCCTGGGAACAGGGCCTTCCCTGAAGTCCCATGCCTGGGGAGGGACCAGGAGGAGAAGGGCCGAGTAGCATTGTTTCTTTAGCGCAAAGCCCCGGGTGTGGGAGCCACAGCTGGCAGAAGTCTTTCCCTTTAAACACAAAGGAGCGCTGGGATGCAGCTCCGTGGTCGAGCACTGGCCTGGCCCAGGAGGCCCTGGGCTGGGAGACAGACGGTCAGGGGCGTGGAGAGGGGGTCGGTACAGCGCGGTGCCTTGGCTGCTGTGCATGTGGGATGGATGGAGCCACCTGCCTCGGCAGGGGCAGACTTCTGGGATGGGGCCTTGTACCCAGCCAGGGAGGTCCCGGGAAGGAGGAGAGGAAAGGCCTCCCTGCAGGGTGAGGGGTGACCCTCTGGGGTGTGGTGGGGGGTGATCTTGGGGGTCCAGCCTGGAGGTGAGGAGAGGTCACAGGGATGAAATCAGGCAGTAGGAACTTTGCAGCCACTGGAGCCCATGCTGCCTCCCCCGCTCTGGGCTCCTCACCTCCTTTGCTGCCCAATGGAGTGCAGATGCCCCGGGCAGATGGCATTTGGGCCAGCTGGGCTACCTCAGAAGCCCTGCCTGCCACAGCAGCGTCCCGGGGCCACACCTCCCCAGGAAGGGGTCCCGACCCAGCTCCTGCTTGAAGGGGGCTGGGGCGCAGCCTGGAGAGACCCAGTGCTCCAACTCTCAGCTCCCCAGAGGCGTTGCCCAGGGGTGCTTGGGGCGGGGCCTCAGCCTGCCAGTTTGCAAGACTGGCAAGGGGAAGTTACAGATTACACAGAAAGTCAACACGGGGCCGAGAGGCTGGTGGGCCCGTGTGCCCTGCCTCGGGTCTGGTGGGGTCTGAGCAGGATGGGTCGGAGTGCCTGGTTCATTGGTGAGTGTTCGAGGGTGCCTGTGACTGCACACCAACTCTTCTGGCTCCTGGATCCCAGCTGCCTGCGTGTGGTGGGTGGATACAGACACGGTGTCCCTGTGTCCACCAGGGAGGATAGGAAGCCACATTCCTGATCTGTCTAAGCTCAGACATAAACTAGGGCCGGGTGGGCTGGGGACACCAGCACCAGGACCAGGCAGGCTGTCCAGATGACACAAGGCACATGCTGTGCTTCCAGCTCACTCGGTGCCCATGCTGCCGTCAGTTTTAAGGACCCCTAGCTCTTGGCAGACAAGATCCCAATATCTTCGGATGATCCTGAACTGCTCACTAGTCTTTGAGCTTCCCCTCGAAGCAAGGTTCCCCCTGGACAGCAGGGTTGTGCTGGAGCCTCTGCCCTATCTTTCGCTCAGTTTTGTTTTGTTTTGAGACAGGCTCTCATTATGTAGTCTGGGCTGGCCTTCAACTCACTATGTCGCCCAGGCTGGCCTCAAGGTCGTAGTGATCCTCCTGCCTCAGCCTCCTAGGTGCCGGCATGACAGGTGTGCACCACCATGCCTGCCTGTAGCTTGCTCAGTTCTTGGGGCCTCCATGTGCTGAGACCCTGCCTTCCAGGGTGGGGGGCTCCCAACCTCACCCCTTTCTTTAGAAGACTCTTCCTTTACACCTGAGCTCTTTGAGCCTCAGAGGCTTCTGGCTGTTTATCAAGAGAAAGTAACAAAGCACAGTCGTACTTTCCTCCGCGGTGGTGAAATGAAAGTAACCTCAGGAAGGTGAAGGCTTTCTAGGTGGGGAGAGGCCCCTGGGCTCATGTCCTGGAGACCCCGCCAGCCTCAGCCAGGTGTAGTAGGACAGGCTGTATCTGTGCCTCTTTGTTCTGACCCACATGCTCCACTGTGAGAAAAGCCTTCCTCCCCGGACTCCCGTGCAATCATACTCCCCGCTGGGGTCCCTTCTGAGACTGAGGGCCTGGATCCCTGCTCACCTGGCTGCCCTTTGTCTCTGTGGCTCCACCCCACCCCCACCCCCTGAATGAACAGAACAAAAACAAGAACCAGCCCCCAGCTTTGGCTCAGCAGAAAAATACCATCTGACCCAGAGGCAGCTCTGGGAGCCCTGCCATGCATGGAGGAACCTGCTAACTCCTCAGGAAAAAAAAGTCCTGACGCAAACCAGATGTAACCTCTTGTCCGGCTGCCAACATCTGGAATGCTACTGGCAGGGCCTCGGCACTCTGGCCTGCAGTGCACTGCCAAGCCTCGCATTTCAGAGGTGGCTCTGATGTCTCCGGCTCAGCCCTGCGGCTGCGCTGGCCGTGGAAGGAGGAGCTCAGACTCCTGGATGCTCGGAGCTGGGGGAGCCTGAGGGGGTCCCTGGAGAGGTTGGGAACCAGCCTGCCGCTGGGTCCCCAATGGCCTGGGGGCTGAGGTCTGGGGCAAGACTTAGAGGTGCAGGGCCAGGGGCATTCGAGGGGCCCTTCCTTTGGTCCTGGGGCCATGCCAGGTGTCCCATTCCCATGTACGGACACATGCACACGCTTTCCCGTGCAGGCGTGCATGCTAACTCCCACCCAGGCTGTGGGGAAAGGGTTCGGGGCCGGATTTCTCCTCCCCCATGGAAAGTCTGATTCTGGACCTTCCTGTCAGGACAGCAAGGTGTAACAGCAGCGGGCGCAGAGAGGGATAGGGATGGGCCATGAGAGGGGACAAGATCCAGAGGGCCCAGCCCCACCTCGACAGGCTGCAGACCTCCCTGCAGGGCCCAGGGGACCCTCCTGCAGCTGGTGACTCAGCCGAGGGTGGCCTGGGCGGGGCGAGGGACAAGCCAAGTGCTGTGGGCCGGGCTGGCTCGAAGCCCCATTCTTCCAGCTGCTGACCTCTGGCCTTCTCACCCGGCCGCAGACAAGGATGAGGGCGAGCATCCCAACAACAGCTTCAGCCCCTGCAGTGCCCAGGACCGCAGGTGCATGCAGAAGCACCTGGCCAAGCTGCGCGACCGGAGCAGCAGCGGGGGCAAGATGAAAGTCGTTGGGACACCACGGGAGGACGTGCGGCCTGTGGTGAGGACCACCAGATCTGTGCTGTGCTCACCCCGCGGCGGGGGGCTCAGGGGCGGCTCCTTTCCTGGCCACCAGTGCACGGAGCGGCGTAGCAGAAGGGACCGTTGGGCCTGAAATGCTTCCATGCCGGTGGTGCCCCTGCTGGTGGGTGATTCCGGGGACCCGGGCCTGGGCCTCTGTCTCTCTCGCCTGGTAGCGCCCCGTTCCCCTGGGGCCCGCGCTTCACACCCCGTCCTGGTCCCCAAGCCCAGCCCTGGGCTGGCATCTCTCTCTGGGCTGACCAGTCCTGTTCTCCGCCCCAGCCGCAGGGCTCCTGTCAGAGCGAGCTGCACCGCGCCCTGGAGCGGCTGGCCGCCTCGCAGAGCCGCACACACGAGGACCTCTTCATCATCCCCATCCCCAACTGTGACCGAAACGGCAACTTCCACCCCAAGCAGGTGGGCCCTCGGGGTCCCCGCCTGTCGACCAGGCAGCTGGAGGGAGGTGTAGGAGGGGGGTGTCCCCAACCCAGACCTGACCCTTGGGTGCCCAAGTCTGACCCTTTGGGAGATGAAGACACTGGGGCCCAGGAAGAGCCCAAGTCGCTGAGTGAGTTTGTGGCAGACTGTAGCTCCTGGCCAAATGCATATTATTATCATTGTATCATTATTCTAGGACTTGAGCTCTGGGCCTTAAACACTCTACCACTAAGCTACATCCTCTTTTTTTGAGATAGTCCCTAAATTGCCTAAGCTGGCTCTGATCTTGGGATCCTCCTGCCTCAGCCTACCGAGAAGCTGGGATTATAGGCGTGCACCACAATGCTAAACTCAGTTTCTCCTGTTATTAACATCTTATATCAGTGTGGTACACATGATGCATTTGATGGGTGATTATTAACCCAAGTCCAGAACTCACATCAGGGTCGCTTTGTATGTTCTCCAATCTATGTGGGCTTTCTCTGCCCAATTCTTTTTTTTGGTACTGGGGATCGAACTCGGGTCCTTGCACCTGCGCTGCAGGCGGCGAAACCACTGAGCTAAATCCCCGGCCCCTCTCTGCCCAATGCTTATCAGAGTGGAAGTGGCGATGTTTGATCCTTTATTCCCAGACCAATTCTGACTCTTGAGCCAAGTTCATTCCAGCTTGAATTCTGACTCTGAAGATATACTCTGACCCCGACGCTGGGTGCCCCGTCCTTGGCCTTCTGTCTTCACCCACCTGGGCTCCAAGCCTCTCCTGGGTCAAGTTTGGGCCAGAATTCCAAACCCAACAATGCTCATCCTTCCTGCCCCACCCCACCTGGGTCCTGCTCGGGGCTACAGGCCCGCTGTGAAAGTCTCGCCCCACCAGGATGCACCTGCCTCTTGGTCCTGCTGGGCTTGAAGCCCCCCTGGAGCAGCAGCTGCCGATGTGGGGCTGGGCCGTCACTGCGCCCACTCCTGTCCCACCGCCAGCTGACCCTGTGACCTTGTCTTGGCAGTGTCACCCAGCTCTGGATGGGCAACGTGGCAAGTGCTGGTGCGTGGACCGGAAGACGGGCGTGAAGCTCCCAGGGGCCCTGGAGGCCAAGGGGGAGCTGGACTGCCACCAGCTGGCCGACAGCTCCCGAGAGTGAGCCTGGCACGGGGAAGGGGCTTCGTGCCGCATTGCCCCGAGCTCCCGGGCTGGAGTTGGCCCGGAAATTTCTCTTGGGGTGTGTGTGTGTGTGTGTGAGTGTGCGTGCGAGTGCATATGCATTTATGGACACAAGTGCACTCAGTGTCCTTTGGGGCTCAGACAGCCCAAGAGGTTCAAGTACACAGTGGGGAGCCCAGACGTGTTTCCAATTGATCCTGGATTCTTTCACGTATTCATTCATCCACCTGAAAACATTTATTGATCACGTACTACGTGCCAGCGCCAGTTCTCCGTCCTGGGAGTCTCCTCCCAGCTCCCTGGGAGGGTGGGAGGAGGAAGTCTGGTTCCCGGAAGAGAGGAGAGGAGAGCAGGGAGACCCAGGAGGCCCAGGGGCGTGGCCCTCAGCGGCCCAGGTACTTTGTCCTCGGTGCGGCACTGGGGAGGGACAGCAGTCGGAGGAGGGCTGCACACCACACGGGTGTGGGGTGGCCGCGTGGAGGCCGTGGCCGGGCTTCCTGAGCCGCGCGTGGGTCCTGCTCCCGGCCCTGCTGGTGATCATGCAGTCGCCAGGGGACCCCCTTCCCTGGCTCTGCCTCCTGCCCTGCTCTCCTGGCCTTGTAGCTCCCTGCTCCCTGGGCTTTTGCAGCGTGGCTGGAGGGCAGGAGACTTGGGGACCCGCTGGCCGCCTGCACTGTCTTTCTTTCCATTCATTCTTTCTTTTCTTTTTTTTTAACAAAACAGAACAAAACCAAAAACATCCCGATCATTGTGTTGGTTGACTTATTTACAGAGGCGCCCCGGAGTGGAGAGAGTGGGCTCAGCCCAGCTGTGCCTGCGAGGGGGAGCCTCCCTGTCCGAAGAAGAAGGAGAGTCAGGTGGTCAGACCCCCGGGGGGCAGGCGGTGGCACCGAGAAGAGGGAGGGAGGCCAGGGCCGTGAGCAGCTGGTGTGTGGAGCTCGGCGTCCTGCAGGGGACCAGGTAGCCGGCTCCGCATCTGGATTCGGTTTACTGCAGCCAGGGTGGGGGGACAACAGCGCACCCCCCCGCGGTGACGCCCACATCCCTGACTGGGCGTGGGGCTTGTGCTGCGCTTGATGCTGAGGCCTTGGGAGTGGGGACACCTTGACTTTGGCATAGGCTTAGTATTTGTGCCTGTGTGGCTGCTTTATTTTTGGTACCGGGGATTGAACTTGGGACCTTGCGCTTGCACGGCAGGCGCCGGAACCACTGAGCTAAATCCCCAGCCTGTGGCTTCTTTTTTTTGAGCTACTGGAACCCAGGGGTGCTCTGCCACTGAGCCACACCCCAGCCCTGTTCGTTTTCTATTTTGATACGGAGTCTCGCTGAGGTGCCCAGACTTAGCCTCGAACTTGCAATCTTCCTGCCTCAGCCTCCTGAGTAGCTGGGATTGCAGGTGTGTGCTTCCGTGCCCAGCCAGACTTCGTGTGCACATGGATTCTTCCGTCTTCCAGGGCCTGTCCTACTCTCTCAGCCTCTAGAGGGGCTGCCAGGCTTGGACTTCACTGCGCCCGCCCCACTGCCTTCGTACTTGTGGGGCTGGTGAGCTGTGAGCCTGCCAGCGGCCAGAGGTAAAGAACAAAGAGGTGCTCCTTGACCCCTGGCAGCTCTTCAGAGCCCCATTCCCGGGCCCTGGCCGAGGCTTGTTGCGGTGGAAGTGGTGCAGGTTGCGATGAAGTCCCAGGTCCCTGAGCCGAGTGCAGGAAGCACCCCCCCCCCCCAAAGCCCCTCTGCTGTAACCTCGGTCCTGGCAGGGGCCCCGAGGGGGCTGTCTCCTTCCATGGGGAGCTCAGTGTGTGCCAGGCCTGGGCTCAATCCCCAACACACACTTGCACATGTACACACACACACATACACACACACAGACACACGTGTGCCTGGAAGAAGACACAGGGATGTCCCGGGGTGTGGCTCGCCTCTGTGATGCCCATGTGTGCTTGTGCATGTGAGTGTGTGCTTGCATCAAACATGCACAGTGGTGCTGGAAGGGCAGGGGGAGTTTGGGGGTGCCCGGCTGTCTGTGATGGTGTGGGCGGGACGCACACTCAGGTGGTGGTGTGGACCCACTGGCTGTGTGAACTGGAGTGTGTGTCTGGGTGTGAGCTCACGTGGGATGTGAGCGGGGATGGAGATGTTCACAGAGCACGCCTCCCTCAGGGTCCCCTCTGAGGGCCGAAGGCAGCTGTGTGGCACTGCAGAACGGGGGCTATGTGCTTTGGGGGATCCACATTCTGCCCAAAGTCTGCTCCCTCTCCTGGGCATCTTCCCCCACATCCCAGGGGCCAAAAAAAGAAAATGTCAGTCTGGGCATGGTGGTGCATGCCTGCAATCCCAGCACTTGGGAGGCTGAGGCAGGAAGATCGCTGTGAGTTTGAAGCCAGCCTGGGCCGCATAGTGAGACCCTGTCTCAACCCCCCCCCCCCCCCCGTACCAAACCAAACCAAAGGAACCAACAAAGAAAAGAACAAGCTGTGGACACTGAGGCCTCCTCAGCCTACCCTCTGGACCTCGAGCAGCCCCTTGAGCTGCCCAGGAGTGGGTGCAGGCTTTAAGCGGGGAGCGGGGGACTTGCCCTCCGGGCCCCGGGCCGGCTGGTGCGGGGTGCGGGGTGCGGGGCTGCGCACATTTGGTTTCCATTTCCCTCTCCTCAGCGGAGAGCAAGCCCTGATGCTGCTGCCAGCGGGGGCTGGGCCTGCGCGGCGGGAAGGGAACGTGGGCGCACAGACGGCTCCCCTGGACTCAGGCGGGGCACCGGCCCCCTCCAAGCTCCTGTCAAAGCCCATTGTCCTGAGCTCTCTGCCCGCGGAGCCGGATTCTGCCACCAACTGCTCTGGGAACGGGAGAGATGGGGCGCCTCTCAGTCCCTTTCTGGGGGACACAGGACTGCACACCATGGTGGGGTGACCTCTGCTCCAGAGTCAAGGCAGTGGCTGGACGGAGCTGGGAGGCTGCAGGAGCCGGCCCGTGGTCCTCGGGGAAGCGGGGCGAAGGGCTCTGTGTGTGAGAGATGGGGGGATCTTCAGGGTGGAGGGGGGAATGTGGACCCCGAGAGGGGCGGGCAGGGAGACCTCACCCAGCCAAGCAGGCTCTCATTAGGTCCTCGCTGTCTTAGTGACCTGGCCCCTCCCGCGCCCCGTCTGAGGGTCCCCGGGGCTGGGGCAGATTGGGGTCAGAGAGCAGGAGTCGGGGCCCGTGACACATAATCAGAACCATGCTCTGCTGCAGCAGCAGGCACCACCCAGCCCACCGCCCAGGACCTTGGCAACTCCAGCTGCCGGGGAGGGGTGGGGCCGGAGCAGGGCCTGGGCTGGGCTTCTCGGGCCCTTAGGCGGGCTCTGCAGTCAAACAACATATTTTCACCATGCAACGGTATTTAATTACACATAAAAACAGAGCCATTAAACTGAAATTAAACCCTTGTTGGAATCACTTAATTCAGGGCATGACAAATTGCTTTTAGTGGAGGCGGCTGAAGTCCCCTGGGGTGGGGTGGGGAGAAGCCCGAGATTAGTGGCTTCCATAGCTGGCCATGTCCCCCACTCTCTTGGCCCCCTTTGCCAACTCTGAATTCTCCAGCAAAGGTCAGTGCCCTCTTCCTAGGGGCCACCCAGGCCAAGGGGGAGCGGGCAGGCTCAGCTGGCACTGCAAGAAGCCGGGTTGTGGAAGCAGTCACCGACCCCCAGGCCATTTTCCTGATGGGGACAGTGAGGCCCGGATACCAAGGTCACCAAGCCAGGGTCGGGTCAGAGGAAGCGGGGCACGAGGTTCCTGTTTGACAGGGCTGGACTTCCTCCTTCTGTTTCCCTCTTCTCCCTGCTCTGGGCTGGTGGTCTTGGAACGTTGCTGGCCTGCATAGGGTGCTGATGGGGGGTGGCCGCTGAGGACAAATCCCACACCTTTGGGCCACCCTGCCGGGACTGGCACCCTGCACCACTTGCCTGGCCATCCCGAATCCTGGCTCAGCTGGAGGTCCCAAGGGGGGCACACTGTCCCCTGGTTTTCTGGAGTGGCCCCAGGCTCATTCCCCTCAACCTCAGCTGTGGCCTTGCAGACAGAGCAGTTCCTGCGCCAGGGCCAGGCTGGGGTCAGGGGGCAGACGGTTCCCCTGCCAGCCTGGCAGCTGCACAAATGCTGCACAGCTGGGCCACTCTCTGCACCCCTAGAGCCTGAACACCCACAGAGGCCAGGAGGGGCGGGTGCAGGCTGGTTGCTGAGACGGAGGGATGCCCAGGACTGTGATGCTCCAGAGTCAGGTTCCGCCGCCCCTGGGAGTCAGGGCTGAGAGGGAGGACAGCTGGGGACAGCTGGGGACAGGCGCTCCCTCCCCCTCCCCGGGCCTGGGGGTCTCTGCCGCCCTTCCGGCTCCTTGTCTTGAGTGAAGCCAGAGCGCGGAGGCTGGGGCAGCTGGGAGGGGGGAAATGAGAGCCGACTGCTCAGGAAATCAGCGCAATTTTCCAGAATCGTGAAACGTTACTTGGACAATAGAGGGTTCCCCCCCCCGCAAAAAAAGTTCAATTGCCTTTGGCTGAGCTGTTTCCCAACTTCATTTCTCAGCCACAGTCCAAGGGTTCTCATTGGAAGCGACATGTGACTGCTCAGTGACCCCAGGCTGGACGCAGCAGTGTGAGGGGTCAGGCCAGGCCAGCATGGGACCCAGAGGCCCGGGTCAGTTCTGGGGGCCCTCTCTGGGGAGCCTCAGCCACCAGCGTCCAGGCTGATTAGGGGCTGTGATTCCGAAGAGGGCTTGTGCTAAACAGCAAATGGGGCCTGGAGAACCGTGAAAATGCTCCTGTTCTCTTTTTCACCGGGGGAGAACAGAGGCTGCCTCTAGAATGCATGTGTCGCCTCTGGGTAGGGGCAGTCTTGGGGCTGTGGGGGGAGAAGGCCCTGGGCTGGGGGAGGGCCTGCCCGTGCAGATGGGCCCTGCAGGGCCCGCTGGGGGCCTCAGGGACCTCCTGTGCCCGTTACAGGGGCAGGGACCAGGGTTGGGCGGGCCCGCCTGAGGGCAGTGATGAGCACTGGGCAGGAATGGGTCAGAGGCCAGGGCGGCATCTCTGCCCCAACATCCCCAGGGAGGGTGGAGCAGGGTGATCTCACACATAGGAAGGGCCGTTTGGGCAGCAGAGGTGCTTAGGAGCTCATCAGGGCTTGGGAAGAAGGAAGAGCTGCAGCCCCAGGGGAGGCCGATGGTTGTGTATGGGCACAAGAGGCTGCTGGGGGCCACAAACCTGGGCATGCAAGGGTGGACGCATACACCCAGCTCCAAAGGCACAGGAAGGCAGTGGAAGGGGTCTCCCTGTGGCCCTGCATTTCCTCTAAGGTCCTTTCAGCCCCTTGATCACGACGCATGCCAACCTCAGGGCCTCTGCATGCGCCATTCCCTTGGGCCAATCACTCTTGCCCTGGGCTCTTCAGCTTTTACCCCCAGTATCACCTCCTTTGAGGACTCCTTGCTGGCTGTCCCAGGCAGAATATCTCCCTCCACATTACTTCCTGCCATGCTTGTTTGTTTCCTGTATTAGGTTTCCCCCGATTGCTATTTTCTGTTTTTCGGAAATACTCTCCTATCTTCATGTGCACAGCGGGCATGCAGATGTTTGCTGGGTGGACACATGAACAAAGGAAGGGGCCCTGGCTGGCGGCTTCTCTCTGCAGGCCTGGGGACAGCTGTGGCGCAGAAGCCGCCCGAGACAGGAAATCTCAGTGAGACAGGAAGCCAGAGGTTGCCACCTGGGGGGACAGGGGTTGCAGGACACAAGTGCCTGCTTTCAGGCAGAGGGGCATGAGTGGCTTTTCCAGCGTCCTGAGCAGCCGGGGTGAGGGACAGAGCTGGGGAGAGGACTTGGGCCCTACTGGGGTAAGAGACAGGAGAAGCAGACGGCCCTGTGCCTATCCTGCTGTCCCGGGAGGCAGGGGACTGGCTCGGGTGACCTCGGTTCTTCTGCTCGTTTGGGTTCACGTTGCCTGGCTTCGAATCCTGCTGTGCTGTTCAGGACGGTCGCCCTCAGGAATCTACCCAACCTCTGAATCTGCGGTCCCACATCTAACAGAAGTCCTAGGGCTTGAGGGGCACAGGGGAGGTATGGGAGAAGACACAGCCGAGTTGGGGAGGGGCCCTGTCTGCGTGGGGACAGCATGGAGCACGTCCCGCCTGGCTGTGTCTGGCCCATCAGCCCCATTCCGCACTGGGAGCTGGGTAGCTGGGGAAACTGAGCCTCGGTCTTTCCCACCCTGGGCCACCTCCTGGCCAGCGGGGCTGCAGGTGGGGAGGCGGGGCCCTGTGGAGAGGGGATATTGACTGAATTCACCCAGCCCGCTGTGATTCCACTTAAGAGGCGGGAAGTTTTAGGGCTCACTGAGGTTAAATGGAGTCCTGACGCTATAGGATTGGTGGCTTTAGAAGAGGAAGAGAGTGATTTCACGGAGACTGAGGAAGGAGAATCTCCAGTTCAAGGCCAGCCTGGGACACAGAGTCCAAGCCAGCTGCGCATACACCCTGAGGGTACTGATGTGAGAAGGGATCTGGGCCCAGAGCAAGCTGGTGCCTCCCCGGCCTGTGGGGAGCTGCAGCCCCTCTCCCGAGCCTCCCCCTACTTCCTGTTTGAGGGCCAAGTCCTCTCCACTTCCTCCTCCCAAGCCCTTCTCCCCCAGGTCTCAGGTCCTTCCTTGCACCCCTAGCCATGCTTCTAGAGCACAAATTGTCAGTTCCTCCTCTGCCCCAAAGCCTCTCTCTTACCTACATGAAGTCCAAGCAGGTTGCCATGTGCAATTGTGCACTGCAGAACCTGCACAACTGTACAAGTGGTCCTGTGTCCAACCTCATTCATTCAAAAACACTCCTTCTCAGCTTGGCACAAAAGGTTCCTGATGACCCTGGGGCTTCCTACAAAACAGAACTGGACATATGAAGTGTCTCACACTGGATTTAGCACATGGGATTCCCTCCAATAAAAGTTGGTTTCCCCTCTTTGCATGGCAAACTCCTATCCACCCTTGAAAACCCAGCTCAAATGTTAACTCCGTGGAAACAGTGCCCTGCTCCCTCCTGAGAAAAGCCGATCTTGCCCAGATGCCCCTCTTCCGGCCGAGCCTGCCTGCTGCTGGGAAGTGCGGGTTGCATGAACGGGGACAGCAGCTGCTGATTGGAACCTGCAGCCTCCACCCTCTACCCTGGCTCTGAGCCCACAGACTCCTGGGTGGCACAGGGTGAAGGCCAGGCAGGCTCAGACGGGCTGGATGTGAGCAGGCAGGGCTGGGACCACAGGGCAGGAGTCCGGTCAGGGTGTGGGTGAGAGGTTGCAGTCCCCCCGCTGGAGGACATAGGGCGTGGGGTGTGGGCATCAGGTGGCCCCTTCCCTGCCCAGCTGCCCCTGCTGTGGCCCAGGCCCCAGGGTGCGGCGGGAGGGAGGGAATCGATCCTCTGAGGCCCTGCACTGTGGTGACCCTGCACGTCCTGCAGCCTACAGGGGGCATCGCCAGGGACAGGCGAGGGAGGGGGTGGCCAGCTGGCAGGAGCTGGGGAGAGCCCAAGGCCCAGGGTGGGATGAAGGGGCCATTGTCCAGCGGCAGGCCCGGCCGGTGGCTCGGGTCACCCGGGTTCAGGGATCCTTCCGGACTCCCCGAGCAGCTCCGGCGCCACCAGCGGAGGCAGAGGCAGGCACGGGGGAGGGGGGCAGAGTGGCCGATGGAGCTGTGGTCGGAGGGGGGAGGCCTGTCTAACCCCGTCCTGTCTGACGGGGTCTCCTGTGTTGGGGACCCCATCCTCGGCACTGGGGCGACAGACACTTTCTTTTCTGGTAATGGGAGTGACATGGGCACTTAGGGGGACAAGAGGACTCTGCCCGCCCCACAGCTGGGCCCGGGCCCAGCAGCCTTGAGAACCTGGGCGACCTGCAGACGAGTGCGGGCCAGGTGGGCGCACAGCCAACCGGGCCGCAATCTGATGTTTCCCTCAGGCCCGGCCTCGGCCAAACACAGCGATGCTCTCGAGACAGCGGTGCCCGCTGGGATGCAGCTGGCGCGCCTCCAGGGCTGCCTTCCCGGGGGAAGCGGCGGAAAGGCTCCCGCTCTCCGGTCTCAGGCGGCCGGCCTCAGTATTCCTGACTCTCTGCTGCCCCCTTGTGGCCGCGAGGCCGGGGGCCACCCGCGGCCACACGCCCTGGAAGCCGCGCCGGAGCCCCAGCGTCTCTGCCCGCACCTCCCACGCGTGGGACAGTTACATCGGCAAGTCTAGGTGTGCGACACCAGCCACTGCCGGGCAGGTGGACCCAAAGGCCACCGCGAGAGCGTCACCAGCCTGGAGCAGAGGCCCCACAGGTCCCCACACAGGTCCCGGCAGGAGGGGCCGCCGACCCCTACACCCGCTCCACCTCCTGCAGCAGCGCCACGACCAGGCGGATGACCTGCGCCGCCGGCTGCACCGCGTCGTACTCGGCGAAGAGGTGGCACACGTTTTCCTGCGCTTCCGTCTGGTTCTTGGCCACGAACCCGAAGATCCTGGAGGGAGAAGGCAGTGTGTGTGGGAGGTGGGGGTGTCAGGCCCTCCTCTGCCCCTGGATGGCTCTCACCATGCCACAGCGCCCTGCAGGAAGGAGCTGCCTCCCCCCAGACCCGCAGAGCCCCGAGTTCAAGCTCTGCGCCTCCATTTTGCCCGGGGGACCAATCCCTGAGGACAGGAGGCTGCCTGAGGGGCAGGGGGCACCCTGAAAATCGGATGGGCCCCCCCTAGGCCGAGGCTCCTCAGTAGAGCCCGTGTCTCCTGCAGGAGATGAGGGTCCTCCCTCAGACCCGGGCTCCCCCAGGACAGGGTCTGTGTCCTCACCAATGCCTTGGACTCGTGCAATTCTTGCAGCACTAGGGATTAAAATCAGGGACTTTTTCCCAGCCCTTTTACAGTTTTTAGCTTGAGTCAGGGTCTCACTAAGTTGCCCAGGTTGGGCTCAAACTTGGGATCCTCCTGCCTCTGCCTCCCAGTGCTGGGATGGCAGGTGTGTATGGTGACATCCAGCCTCGAGCTTTCCAAGGCCTTGAACTCGAGGCAGGATGGGGCCTCCCTCTGTTGGGTCTGGGGCCCCATCACAGGGACCCCTCCTGGGGCCGTGCACCGAGAGCTCACAGGCCTTACCGGGAGGGCTTGCAGTACTTCTGCCACCTGTGGGAGGAACATGCTGGTCCTGAGCCATCAGCCACGCCGGAACCCTGCTCCCCCTGAGCCCCTTCCCTTCCCGACTCCCTCTGCCATCGAGATCCCAGAACCCCAGGGCACCAGGAGGGCGGCAAGGCCTTGAACTTACTTCCGCTGCTCGGGGTCCGTGCCACAGAAGCGCAGGGTGCTGAGTGGGTAGTGGCGCCGGAAGAAGACCCTGGGCAGGCGGGGAGAGGAGAAGCCACGGTGAGGGGCTGTCCCGGCGCTAGGTCCGCCCCCCACCACGTGACGCCCTTACTTCCGCTGCACGTCGGTCAGCGTGATGCCCTGCTCGGTGACTCGGAAGTGGACCACGGTGGGCGTGGGTAGGACATCCTGCTCCAGGGTGGCCGAGATGGCTTTCTGCACGGCTAGAGCCCCGCTCAGGGTCTCCACGCTCACGGAGCTCAGGTACAGGGTGTGGCAGCCTGTGGGCCAGGGACAGTGCTGGGTGGGCGGCCAGGGACCACGAGGGGAATCAGGGTGTGTGGTGACCTCCAGATGGGCCGGCCGGGAGGGGCTGTCCCGGAGAATGTCTTTGGTCCGGACCATGGCCACCCCTGCCCACACCTCCGCCCTCGGTGACGAAGACAGGATGGGGAGGTGACACCCACAGGAGTGCGGATTTCCACCTGGCTTCTGACCTCTAGACCTTGGGGGGTTCTTTCCTGGGTTGAAGCAGCCAGGACCCAGACCTATGGCCCCATAGAGGACACCCAGGGCAGGCGCCTGGGGCCCGGAGACCCCGGCTGGTGGGTGTGGCCCGTGGGGTTGTGAGCCCTACCCCCTGCACTCCGGGCCCTGGTGGGGTGAGGGGCACGCGGCGCGGGGCTGGGGGTGGCAATGGGCGGGGCCTGTGTGCGCCTGCGCCTGTGCAGGGCTGGGACGTGCAGGGGGGAGGGCCCACGACACTCACCTGCAGATTTCTTGGGGCTGGAGGCCCGGCTGTCTGTGGGGGGCTCTGCGGCTCCGTCTGCAGCTCCCAGCTCTGAGCCAAGGCGAAGGAACAGGCCCCCGAGGAGCAGGTGGGATGAGGGACCCCTCAGGGTCCCCTGGACCAATCTCCCTCCCCTGCCTCGGGACTTCGATGATTACACAAATGGGGCCACTGGGGGTCCCCGAGGGCCCAGCCTGCAAGCCTGTGACCCCAGTCTCCTCCCTGCCCCCCAGGTCCTGGACCACTGCCTTGACCGTATGTATGCTTGACCTTGTCCTCCCAGGCCCTTGGCCCCGACTTCCTTCTGACCCCACCCCAACGCCAGGTTCCTCTTTGCGGGAAGTGGGGACCCTCACCATCCCTCATCTGGGGCTCCCGGCCCTGAGTCTTCTCCCAGAAACTCCCCTTGTCTAGCTTGCCCCGTGCACCCTGAAAATGACCCCTCCCTCAGGGCTGAGTTTGTATCTGTGAAAGGCGGATAGTGGCAGCACCATCTATCGAGTGAGTGCTCAAGAAATGTCATGGCGTGTAATCCTTGCACTCGGGAGGCTGAGGCAGGAAAACTCTTGCGAGTTGGAGGCCAGCCTGGGCTACCTCGTGAGTTCGAGAGCAGGCGCTTCTAACTATAACCGTAAAATAGTCCACAGCCAAGGTGGAAGCGACCCTGGGGCCCAGACCTACCTCGCTGCGGGATGGCGAGCGGGCAGGGCAGGGCCAGGGCCATGATGGAGTGCTGGCACACGAAGGCAGAGAGGCTCCCTGCGAGGAAACAGGTGCCCGCATGAGTTGGGTGTTCCCAGCCCAGGCAGCTCAGAAGGGTGGGTCTCCCATCCCGGGGGCCTGGGGCTGGGGGATGCGCACCAAAGTAGGGCTCCTCATCGGCTCCTTTGAGATGTACCCCTTTGGCCGAAGACTCGATGAGGAAGTGTCGGATAAGGTCACAGCTGTCCTCGCCTGTAGAGGAGAAAGTGCACGTGCATGCAGAGAAGGACAAAGTGCGCATGCGCTCAGGGAGGTGAAGGAGGAGGAAGAGCGCATGCATGCTGGCAGGTCTCCCTTGCCAGAGCTGCGCGTGGGCCTCCTGCGGCCACACGAGGGGCCAGCACGTTTGCTCCAGGGACTGTCGGTCCCATTAACCCTTAGGAAAACTTCCTTCTGGTGAGAGTTATCAGGGCTTGTTCCTAATTACCAGATATCAGCTCCTCCATGGTCCGGTCTCCTCCCACCCCCGTCCATAGCTCTGTTATTTTCCACCAGATTATCGCTGCTGCAGCCAGGCTGGTGCTGGACTCTACCCCGCCACCTGCAGTGTCTCCCCCGATTTCCCAGGTGCAATCTGGGGGCTTCCGGGGGAGCCAGGTGCTTGTGCTGGGTTACTGTGCCTATCCACCTCCCTGAAGAGGTGCCAGCCGCATGGAGCCCTCGGAGGCCCTGGTTCCTTACCCAGAGCCCGGCACAGGGAGAGACCGCCGACGTGTGTGGGGGTGTGAGATACCATCCACGTGTGATGAGCTATTAAGCACACGTAATGAACTACCACACCCACGTGATGGGTTATGGCATACGCCCGATAGACCATCACACACAACTGATGGATTATCACGCACACAATAAGCTGGCACACGTGTGGTGAACCAGTGCATGCTAGAGGTGTCCGGGAGGTGAGCGCAGTGTGCATAGAAGTGGTTTTGGAGAAGAGAGCAGCCCTGGCAGGGTCGGAACCTGGAGGGAAAGGTGCTTTTCACGGTGCCTCAGGGTTGTTGGGAGCTGCCAAGGAGGGGGACTGACCTCCCAGGAGTACCCTGACCGGCCTGGGGACGTGCCATGAGCTAACGTGTGCTGGCTGCAGGAGGCCTGGAGGGAGCAGACTGGTGCCTACCTGATTGGTGGTGGGCGGATGCAGGGGCCTCGGGGACCTTCAGGGCCAGGCCAAAGGAGCCACGGTAGGAGGAGCTGTCCCTGATGACGAAGGCCCCTGGCTCCTCCCTCTTCAGCAGCTCTATGGCTGGAAGATTCTCCGGTCAAACACAGGTCCCACCCCACAGAGCCTCTCGGTCCCCAGCCCCACAGGATCTTCATGAAGCAGTGTGACGAAGTGACCTTTCAACCCAGGAAGTCCTTCTAGTGTCTAATCTGCCATCTGTGCTGCATTTCTGTTTCCTCTCGAGGTCAGCAGGACAGTAGGACACCCCCTTCCCTGGACACAATATTTGCCACCCCTTCTCCCCTTTGTTTCATGACCAGGGCCCCACCTGTCCAGCACACTGCTTCTCTTTACCTTGCTCTCGAGTGATACTCGGCTTAAACCAGTATTTAGATGTATCCATCACGAACTTCATGGTGGGTTGTGTGTCCCTGCTAGGACCTGAACACAGACAGAGAAGGGGAACAAAGCAGGCTGAACTGAGAGTTGCTGGAAGGCAACCAGCAGAGAAGGCTGGGGACCCCACCCTGTTCTTCTGCCCAGGGCCCCCCTCCTGGCTGGATGTAATCTCTAAACTGCCTAAAGAGACACACAGCCATTCAGTGGGACTCCAGGACTTGGCACGGAAATCTCCCAGTATCCTCTGTAGTGAATAAGAAACAAATAGATAACAAACCCAATGTTGCCTGGTGGAGGGACTGAACTAGGGATAAAGGATTCTCCTGTGCCTGTTTGCCTTCACACTCTCCTGGCCCTTAATAATTCTAAGAGTTCCTTAGGGATTCATCTGCTTGGAAAAGAAAACAAGAGAAGAGGGTGGAAGACGGCAGATCTGGGTGGCAGAGTTTTGCACAACTGTTCAGCACCTAAAGCCCAGAGGGGACTGAGTGGGCTAAACAGCCCTGAGGGTCTCTAATGCTCCAACAGTGTGAAATGAAAAGGAAATTTGTATAATGCGATAAGATCCTGGAGCATAATTAGTGACATCCTGGGACATCCGAAAAGCAGCCTGGGAGTGTCACGCGCTGGCTGCACGTACTCTTTGAGATGCCAAAGTGCCCATGTTGTTGGTCCCTAAGGCAGGGAGCAGTGGTTCTCAGTTTTGGCATCTCAAGAAGGTGTCTTGTGTCCAGCTCAGTAGAAAGAACTGGGTACTGCAATCTCCAATCTGCAAATGATTTGTCCGGGGAAAGAGCCGGGAACAGACGGGAAGGTCTCCCCTCGTGGCACCCTCTCCCTGCATGCATTGACGTGCATCTCACACCCTGTGCGTCACGCTGGAAGCTCTGGGTGGAGACTTCCAAGAGAGAGGCAGCGGCGGTGTCCCGCCAGGGCCCTGTGGTAGGAGGCGTGTGCGGGAGGTGGGGTGCTGCACCCCAGCATGTGTGTTTACTGCTTTGGGTTTCCTGCCTTGCGTGCTTGGACGCCTGCAGTCCCAGTCTGAGAAGAAGGGTGTTTGGCATTCTGTGGTTTGGGGCTCTCTGACTCGGAATGTGTGGCCTCCATTCCCCTGCGTGCCCTCTCTGTGCTCTCGTCATCCTCGGACGTCAGAGCGAGGACTAAGGCTCCCTCGGGCCGCCTTGGGTTAGTCACCAAGTCTGCGCCCCTCCCCCTCCTGCCTGGCTCTTACCCGGAAACCCAGCTGTCCTGCAGCTTCGAGGCTGAGTTCCGGTGTGTAGGGCTGACCCTGCTTCCTCCCTGTGTGGGGTCTCTGACCCCTGTTGCCTAAAGGGTGAAACCTACTTTTTGGCTTGGCATTCAAGACCCCTTGCAATGTGTCTCCAGATTATTTCTCAGCGTCCTTGCCCTGCATCCCAAATATTGTAGCCATTTCTTAAATATGCTGCGGGCTTGGACCCTGCCACGACTGTGGAGTCCTGCATCTTTACCTGTAAACCTTTCCTACTCTGTATGGCTTTTGGTTTTGGTCCATCTGTTTGTCCTTACAACCTGGCACAGGGCGTGTCACACACTAAGTGCTCAGTAAATGTTAGGCAAGTGTCGGCTGGCTGTTGCCGAAGCCCACTGGTGCTTTGTCTACTTCCCTTGCCTGGATTTTCCATTGCTGGATTACTGGTTTACAGCATACCTTCCGGGGCCATGGCAGAGGGGACGTCTGGCAGGGTCTGAGCTTGGCTCTTGGTTTCTGGGCAGGGGTGGCTGGGAAAAGGTCCTGGTGTCCGCTGGGGTGGGGCAGACCAAGGTGCTGGGCAGCCGTTGACCAGCACGATGGGGATGTCCACCATGGAGTTGGCAGTGGACGCCGGGCAGCTGCTGGCGTGCTCCATGGCCGGCGGAAGGGAGTGAGTCACGCTGGGCTGGACCGAGCCTGGGCCAGGGTTCCTGGGGGCCTGGACGCTGCCAGGTCTCGTGCACAGGGTCTCAGGGCCGAGGCTGTGGAGGCTGGAGGAGGAGCTGGCTGGGCTTTCCCAGGACCTCAGAGATGACTGGTGGCTGGAGACGCTGGCATGGAGGAGAGACTGGCTGCTGCCGGGGAGAGGGGAGGGCACATGTTAGGGTCTTGGCCCTCGTGCCAGAGCCAGGGTGCCATGGCTTTGACCAAACAGCGCTGCACACCCTGGGCCCATCCCAGCCCACCCGATGTCCTGCCGAAGGATGGACAAATGTCCCTGGGCTGCTGGGTCTCTGCTCATTTAGAGGCCATTGGGCCGGCCCCCGCATGGTTCCTCTGCCTTCCCAGCCAGAGCCCCAGGCCCGGGCCTGCTTGTTCCTCCCAAGAGCCCTGTGGACAGTTGGACCTGGGATGGACAGGTCCAAGGCAATGTGGACGGAGCCCAGAGAGAGGAGGAACATGAAAAGGGGGAGGGGAAGGGAGGGGCAGGCTCTGCTCCGAGCCAGTGGGCATGAGTGTGAGTCCCTGGCTTCCTGCCAGGCACTGTCTGGGTCCTCGCTTTGGAACTGGTGGGTGGGACCTGTGTTTGGTGTTCCTGGGGCATGACAGGGTGGGTGTGCAATTCTGCTGTGAGGCTGCAGAAAAGTGAGCGGTGAGCATTGGAAATAAAGCCTAGGCAGGTTGGGTCCCTGCTCCTGGGTCTTGCCAGCAGCGAAGAGAGCAGGCTTTCCTTTCCTGGGTGGCTTATCTCAGCCGCCAGAGCCCCTGCATGGCCGGTGTTTGGAGGTTTGCACGGCTCGCTTTGACAGGTTGTGCCGGGGCGGGGGGGGCAGGTGAGCCTTGTGAATACCGCAGCTCTGTTCCTGAGGAAGATGTGAGCTGAGATCTCTGTGTACTGAATTCTGCCCTAAACCCTCGAGGAGAGCGGAGACCGGAGTGCGAGTGATGGCAGAGAAGACAACCTGCACTGCTTTCATCTTCCTGTGTTTTTTTTTTTTTTTTTTTGGTACCGGGGGTTGAACTCGCCTTGCGCTTGTAAGGCAGGCGGCGGAACCACTGAGCTAAATCCTGCACGCTCCAGTTTGGCTCGGGCAGAGCCGGGGGCTCGCCCTGACGCTAGGGTGTGTGCGCATGCGTACTGCGGAGGGAGGGTCAGCACGCCGGAACCTACCTTCCGAACACGTAGCTGACGTCGGAAGCCGGGCTGGCCGACAGCACCGAGCCCCTGCTGCCCCGCTGGGGTGTCAGGGCCCTCGGCTCCTTCTCCAAGCTCGGGGAGGCCAGCAGCGGGGAGCCCAAGCCATGGGGGCCCGAGGCCCTGCCCCCCACGGAGGGGATGGCGATGCTGGGGGAAGGGCGGGGGGCGGGAGCCCTGCCCTGGCTCCCCGAGAAGATGAGGCTCTCGGCGCTGCTGCGGGTCTCCCGGGGGACGTCCCTGCAGAGGAGGGGGCCGCCGCCGCGTGGGGAGCCAAAGGGTGGGGTGACAGACAGGCTGGAGCTGCGCGGGGCACCGTCCTGGCCTCTCGGTCTCATCGAAGTGACTTCGATGTACTTGATATCTTTGGGAAGAGAAGTAGAGCACTGGTGAGACAGGGACTCCGGGATGGAAACTCTGGAAAGGGATCTCAAGAACGGTTGCCCCCCCCCCCCCCCCCCGCCCCGAGCTTTTATACAGTGAGGCCCAGACAGAATCGGCACCCAGTGCCACCTTCAGGACGCGTTCTAAAGTCACCCTTCGTGGCGTCGTCCCTGGGGCACGGGACAGACCTGGTTGGTTGGGAGATGTGGCCCTGCCAAGCATGGTCTCGGAACTTGCCAAGTCACTTCGAGCCTCAGTGTCCACACCTGCAGGACAGGGACGCTGTGTCCAGCCCCGGGCGTACAGGAAGGGCAAAATGGGATTGGCTCAGGCAGCAATACCTCGCCTGGCACACAGTAGGTGCTTAAAACCTGGGGGTCCTCTGTCTTTCCACCACTCCTGTCACTCAGGTTGCCTCAAGGCTGCTTCCCGTCTGCAGCCACGGCAAGACGGGGCTTTGGATGCTCAGTCACGCCCTAGAATCTCCCAGCAGGGTTCTAGAAGTCTTGCTGCCCTGGCTGCATCCCATTTCACTTAGATCAGAATCTGTGGGGACCCGGCCTCTGGTTGGACTGGATTGGTTGTGTGTTTTCTTAGTTTCCCAGGTAACTCCTAGGCATGGGAGCTTCCACTCTACCACTGATGGCCTCGCTGTGTCATGGCCCCGGGCCTGGTACCCAGGACGGAGTGGCAGCTCCACCCTGGCCTGGGGACCTACGTGTGCAGTAGTCTGTGCACCAGGGGTGCCCTGAGCTCCGTGGGACAGAGTCAGTGGGAACCCAGCCTCAATTCCTGTCTGTGACCTCCTGGGCCAGAGCAGTCTCCATCCCGCAGCCCCGCCGAGAGTCAGGAAGTCCCAGCCTGCCGGGCCACTTGGGCAAGGCTCCTGGCCGCTCTGGGAGTTCCTGCCTTTGCCTGGGCTTGTCAAAGGTGGGGGGGGGCATCAGGTGACCTGGGCTTCCGGCCCCAGGGGCTGCAGGGAGGAGAACAGGGGCACAAGTGCTGGCTTTGCCACCTTTCCAGCTGAGAAGCATTGGGGCTGGGGTGGGGGATGTCAACCTCTCTGAGCCTCAGTTTTCTTATCTGCATAGTGCAGACTAAATCCAAACTCAGAAGGATGTGCTGCTCGGTTGTAGCGGTGGAGCCTGGGCCGTGGGGGAGTCTCGAGGGAGGGGCCGGGTTTGGGGCAGCCCTGGCCAAGGTGGGTGCCCCTCTGCCCAGGAGGATGCGGCCAGAGGATGCTGGGGGAGCACTTGGCGCGGTTAGGTTCTCTGAGAGGTGGCCAGACGCCACACTTCCACTTGCATGGGACTTGACAGTGTTTATCCCACCTCTGCCTTGGAACCTCGGAGAGCTCAGGGCAGGACAGGCTTTGTTTGTACGGAGGAGGAAACAGAGGCTGGAGGTAAGTGGGAGAGGATTGCACAACGGTCTTCATGGGGTGGTATGTGGGTACCTTGAGCCCATGCGCCTGCGAATAGGTGAAGTGCATGTGTCATTTACCCCTCGCCACAACCCTGCCGCAGGAGGAGATGGTGTTCATCCTCAGACCGAAGGAGAAACCGAGGCTCCTCAAGGTGAAGCGAGTCGTCCAGCGCCACATAGCCAGAGACGGTGGTGCAGCTCGCTTTAGGGGCCTGGTCCAGGAGGAAGAGGGGGCTCCTTGGGACCCCCTTCCAAGGCCCTGTCCTGAGAAGGTGCCTGACTGCTTCGGGAGGGCCTCTTGGCCTGGTGAAGCTCTGGCCGCCCACTTCCTGGGTCACCCCCACACCCCAGCAAAGCCCCTGCCCAGGGCTGAGCCTGGTCTTGTGAGTCACTGAGGTGGATGAGACTGGGCCCCCACCTTGTCCCTGGGGTGCAGCCGCTGTTTACGGGCTGCAGGGCAAGTCAGGGCAGGGCAGGGTGGCAGCAGGCACACGTGGGTGGGGGACAGAGGGCTGGCTACTAAGCACCCTGCCCTCAGGACTGGCAGGCAGCCTGGCCTGGCAGCAGAGCTGGAAAATGAAATGGGGCCTGTGCCAAAGATGGGGTGGGAGGTCTTGGGGAGCAGAGGGGGGATGCGGCGTGTGTTTCTAGGAGCCGTGTTCCCTGGGGACAGGGGGACCTTGAGAGCTTGTTTGGAGGTTCTAGCAGGGGAGCGCAGGTACTTGGATACCCTTGACCGAGGAAACGGTCCTCCTCTATCGGGGGTGGTCGTCCTCTTCGACCGAGCGTGCGCGCGCAGCTTCGGGAGGGGCGCACATGGAGCGGTGAGGGAGGAGGGGACACTGCCTAGCCAGCCAGATCAGCCGAATCAACCCTGGCGATCAGTGGGGTGACAGATGACACAGCCAAATCGCCCTCACATCCGACAGGGACTCCATAGGGCAGCTCTAAGGGAGTCAGGACCGGCCAGGTGCAGGGAGGCCGAGCCTCAGGACAGGACTGGGGGCCTCTAAGATTCACCATGTGACACCCCACTGGGCAGGAGACGAGCCCTGCCAGAGAGAAAATGGGACAGGGACGCTGGAGCCCAGAAACCCGGCTTAGAGGCCTGACCTAGCTCGTGCTAGCCCTGTGGCCGTGGGGCTCCACTTGCCTCCTAGAGCCTGTTTCCTCCCTGTAAAGTGAGGTCCCCTCTGTTTCCTTCAAGGGCCACTCCCCGGGGCCACAAGGGACCATGAGGGACATTTATCTACTGAAAGCCTGTCTCTGTCTAGGGCAGGTGTCCAGAAGGACTCCTGTGTTCAGGCTTTGAACCTGGCCAAGTTGGGGAGAGGACAGTGACCGTCTGTCCCTCTCAGCCCAGCCCGGGATCTGTGTCCAGCAAGCTTTGTCACCAGTGGCGGTGGTCGGCTCCTCTTAGTGATGGTGGAGAAATCCCTGCAGGGAGGCTGATTTGGCTGGGCCGTCTTAGCGGGTAGTAAGCTCTCAGGCAGGAGAGGTGTCCACGCAGGGTGAGAGGTGGGGCTTCCTCCTCCATCATCAGGAGCCAGGCAGAGCTTGGCAGCTTCGTTGGAACCTCTGAGCACTGCCAGCCTGCTGTGCTCACAGTAGCGTCTGAGATTGCTGCCCACTGCCCATGGGCTGTGCTGATCACTGGCCCTTCCATGGAGGACGGGCGCATGGCCATCCACCCCTCCCTCACACGTGGATGCCCCATGGATTCTGTTCTTGCCCCAGCTGGCCCTGCCTAGGGGCACGAGCATTAGCACTGGGCTCCTCCTACCAAAACGCTAATCAGGTGCAAGATGCTTCCTGGGTGACGTACCCAGGACTGGCCGCAAGCAACCAGGAGCCTAGGGTGCTGGCCCCCATCCCAGAGCCTGCCCTGCCCTGGAGCCGGCCCTGCAACACCCTGAAGTTAGTAAAAACGGCCACTACTTTTGGTGATCTACAGGGTGCCAGGGTTTGAGACAAGCAGCCTTCGAGTGTGATTTCTTTTAATCCCTGCAATACCTTTTGAAGTAAGGACTCTGTCTCCATTCACAGAGTCACAAAGACTCCAGCTGTTAGGCTAGGCTGGCTCTGCCCCAACCCTGGTCCACCTCAGTTTTTCCCTCCATAAAATGCAGATGAAATACTCTGTGGTGGGTTGGAAGGTGACAGCGCTCAGCAGCTCCTGGTGCTGTATATAGTAAGTGCTCAGTGAATGGAAACCTCTCTAGATTCTGACTGTAATCATCACCGAGGCCGGGGGTTTAAATCCCCAGAGGCCTCAGTTTTCCCGTTTGTCTAATGGGGCACTATGACCTTTGTGCTCAGCGTGAATCCGAATCCAGAAGCAGGGATTTCCCGCTGCCCTTGGACTTGAATGCCCGTGTTGTCTTGCTTGCAGCAGCTTGTTAAGAGCTGATTGCTAAACTTTCAAGATTTTGTCCAGCTGGTTGCTAAACTCAGTCATTATTAAAAATCACATTAGAGAGCTGGGTGTGATTGTGCATGCCTGGGATCCCTGTACTCTGGGAGGCTGAGGCAGGAGGATCGAAAGTTTGAGCCCAGCCTGGGCAACTTAGTGACCTAGTGAAGCCCTGTCTCAAAATTTTAAAACGTGTGTGTGTGTGTGTGTGTGTGTGTGTGTGTGTGTGTGTGTGAAACTTAACATTTATCTCTTTTATGTAGCAGAGAAAACAGGCCAATAACTTGCTTAGGGCTGCACAGGACAGTGTGGCCCTCACCTCTGAGTGCATGGCAGAGTGCTCCCTCCTCACCCTGTGCCCCAGCTCCTTACCTATGGCTTCAGGCTCCTCCGGCTTGTTCCTGGAACCCTGGCTTTGGGCAGCTCCGGCCTGGGGGCCCCCAGTGCCTGGAGGAAGCAGCTGGAAAGTAGGGTCTAGTTCCAGGATCATCTGGTTGAGGGTCTCCAGGGAGAAGTTGATGTAGGGGTCTAGGTCCTTCGGGGTCCCCGAGTCTTTGGCGTCTGGTCGAGGGACCTGCTGGAGCTGGCCAGGGGGCCCCTTGCTGGGCATGGGGGCCATCAGGGCCTGGGCCCCCCAGCCTTCTGTGGTATAGTAAGGACACGGGGGTGGCAGGCTGGGGCTAGGTGCTGCGTGCAGGGTCGTCCTGGGCTCCTCAAGGGGTGCCAGGCAGGCAGTGTGGCTTCCCGCCAGCAGGGAGCTGGGCATCACCTGCGACATGGGAGCGCCGTCCCCAGCGGTTTGCTTCCGGCTTCCAATCAGCCTTGCTTACATCCCAGAGCTGTCACTTGTCAATGGGAGTTTCCGGGACCTGGGAGAGGCAGGGGTGGGACCAGAACAACTTCTGTTACTCCAACAAGGGCATATAGACCCCCTTGTTTAAAAGCATGGAGGTCGCTAGCCGGGCGGTCATTTCAGCTACTCTGGAGGCTGAGGCAGAAGGATCAAAAGTTCAAGGCCAGTTTGAGCTTCTGGGTTCCATCCTCACTACCACGGAACCAATAAGTAAGTGAATAAATAAGCAAATGCATGTGTCTGGAGCCAGACTGCCTGGGATTGCTTTAGTCACTCTAAGTTTGGGGAAGTTAATTAGCTTCTCTGTGCCTCGGTTTCCTTCCATATAAAATAAGCTGACATTTGTAAGATGCTTACAACAGTGCCGGCAGGTTAGCAGCTTTAAGTGACTTCCCTAGATGTTTATTGAACATCTGCTATGCCAGGCCTATTTTTATGGTTTTTTTTTTTTCTTGGTACCGGAGATTGAACTCGGGACCTTGTGCTTACGAGGCAGGCAGTGGAACCACTGAGCTAAATCCCCAGCCCTGGCCAGGCCTGCTTTTAAAGAAACACTAGGCACATTTACTGAGCGATGGCCGGGCACTCACGGCCCTGATGTTCACACACGATGCTTTTGCTGTTATCCCCCCATTTACAACGAGACAACGGAGGCACAGTGGGGACAAGTCCTTGCCCATGGCCATGCTGCCAGCAGTGCCAGAGCAGGCCCTTCCTGGAGGAGATTCCAGAGGTCGGCGGACAGATGGGGCATTGCTGAGCACCAGGGAGCGGAGCAGTGAGGTGGGCGGAGGGAGAGGTGGAGGACTGGCTGGCTAGACCCGCTGCCAGCCCAGCTCCAGGGCCGTGGGGACCTAGGATGTGTTTGGCTGGGGGTGGCCTCATCAGATGGTATTCACTCCCAGGGCCTGCACCTCACCTCGGTCCCAGCTTCCTGGTTTCCCTTCTTTCTGTTGCCTGACCTCAGCACCACGTGCTCCTCTCCCAGAGGTGCGGAGAAGGTAAGAGACCCAGGGACAGCTGAGAAAAGGGTACGAGGGTCCACCACCCACTCCCCACACCCAACACGAGGCTCTTGCAGTTGCTTCCTTCACGGTCTGTTTGTGACCAGCCGGGCCCAAGGGACCTGGAAGCCACTCCGGACCTTGAAGATTTGGATTCAGATTCTGACCCTGACCCTCTGCTTCCTCTTCTATGAGGCAAGGGTGAGACTTCCCGCCAGCATCCTCGCAGAGGTTTATAGCTGGCCGAGGTGGTGCAGGCCAGGGATCCCAGGACTCAGGGAGGCTGAGGCAGGAGGATTGCCAGTTTGAGCCCAGCCCGGGCAACT
Organism: Heterocephalus glaber; assembly: GCF_053883595.1. NCBI lineage: Eukaryota > Metazoa > Chordata > Mammalia > Rodentia > Bathyergidae > Heterocephalus > Heterocephalus glaber. The sequence continues at coordinate 10,069,875 of NW_028258463.1, forward strand.
TAGCAAGACCTTGTCACAAAATTAAAAATTTAAAAAAGGCTGAGGAAGTAGCTCAGTGGTAGAGCTGGATGCAAAAAAAAGAAAAAATTACTCAAAATAGAAGAGAGAGATTACTGAGGTGCAGAGAGGGGTCCGTGGGCTCAAGGTCACATAGCCAGTTGTGACAAAAGCCAGGGCAGCTCCCCTAGGCCTCCCGGCACGCCCTGGAGGGGACGTGTGCCTATAAATGGAGTGGAGGGAGCCGGCCTCCGATCCTTCCAGGGCCAGGCGAGGACACGGAGCCAGCGAAGCCTGCCCTGGGTTTACTGGGACAGGACCGGCACACCCTGCAGGGCTCTGGCCAGGCCTGTGGAGGAGCCTGGGGATGCTGGCTGTGCAGTGTGGACCAGGACACTGAGCTGTGCCAGCCTGGCAAGCGTCTGGAACTCATTTCAGCCAGGTGCCAGGCGTAGGCCTGCCATCCCAGCACTCAGGGAGGCTGAGGCAGGAGGATCACAAGCTGAAATCTTGCTCAAAATGAAAAATAAAGGGTTGGGAATGGAGCTCAGGCCCCGGATTTAATCCCCAGCACTGAAGAACAAAACAAAACAAAATCAAATCCTCGCTCATTTCAGCTCTCAGCAGTTGTGGGAGGAGGGACTGCGGGAGAGGCTGAGGAGTTTCCCGAGGTCACGCAACCCTCGAGGCCTCTGGGAGCTGGCCCTGGACCTGGCATCCTCGGCTGCACAGGGTCCCCACTTGCCCGCCGGCCGCTAGCCCCTCACCCTCCCTCAGTCACCGGCCTGGGTGGCAGCTGTGGCTTGCCTCGGGTTGCTGGACGCTGACCCCTCCCTGTCACCCTGGCTGTAAGCAGTCTAAGCAGGGCGTGTCCGGGGTCTGTGTATAGCGGGGGGACCCTGGAGGCGCTGCCTCATGTAGGTCCCCACTCCTCTAAGGCCGGCCCCGGCCCCTGGCAGCCCCCTGTGCCACCTCCTTGGTCCCTCTTCCTCCTACCCGAAGGCAGAGGGTGAACCTGCTCCCCCCAAAGCACATCGCCTGGGGGCTCCTCCCTGACCTCCTGTCCCCTCCAAGGGTCTCTCAGCTCGGGCTGGGATACAGGAGGCCCAGGCGCAGTGTCCAGTCCCCTCGCGTGTGGGTGACCTCGGTTCTCCGATGGGTTCCCTAAAGACCCCGAGCCACTCCTTCCTGCCCGGGTCTCTCCCCTTACCTCTGAGCCCAGGCAGGTGGGCGAGCTGGGGACAAAGGCTTCAGGGGAAGGGGCTGCGCGTCCCCCCCGTCCACGCGAGCAGGGGCCCCTACCTGTGTGCGAGGGCGGCGGCAGCTGCTGCTGGGAGGGGCTGCGGCGCCAGGTGAGGAGAGACACCGCCCTCTCCCTCGGCCCCGCCCGCGGCCCGCCCCCTCCCCCGCCTGCGCGTGGCCTTGACCCAGGCGCCCGCCCCCTGGTGTCCCCGGAAGCCCAGGTGTGGCTGCCGCTGGGCCCGGCCTGGAGGGCGCTGGGCGTGCCCGGGGCTCCTGGTCCCTCCTGTGGCTCCAGGGGGTCCGGGAGCTCCTATGACTCCGAGGGAGATGGGCGCGGCAGCCCTGTGGCAGATGTGGCAGACGTGGCCGCGGGGTGGGCGCCTGCGGAGGAGGAGACCCACCCTTCCTTCTTCCCTTTCACACCAGACTCCAGCCTGGGAAGGGGCGCGTGCTGCTCACCCCTGCGGGCCCCCGACCCCAGCACGGGGGTGTGCCCGGGAGGAGGCCCCACGGGGTGGGGTGCAGGGAGGAAGCCACTCCTCCCTTTCCCCACTTCCACGCCCTCCCCGGGGGTTCCAGGGTTGGGGGGCGTCCAGCCACGGTGAGCGGGCACCGGTGGCAGAGCCCCGGGCTTGGCAGGCAGCTGTGCATCACCTGAGCCTCAGAGGCCGCGCCCTGGACCCTGTGTTTCTCAGACCCTAGGAAAGACACCCCCCACTCCTGGCCTCTAAGCAGCGGGAAGGGTTGAGGAGAGCAGAGAGACAGCTTGCTTACTGCGGACCCGACCCGGCCCGGGAGTCTTCTCCAGGCTGGGCCGGAACTTGCAGTTCTCCTGCCTCAGCTTCCCAGAGTCCTGAGGTTACACCACTCCGGGCTGGCCCTGTGACTTCTTACCTATAAAGCACATGCCCTGGCCTGGCCGGCAGGTGAGGCCCAGTCCAAGAATATCTTTGTTATAAGTGTCCACGCCCAGGATAGGGTGTGGCCAGAGCCAGCTGTGCAGGGGCCCCGGCTCTGCGAACATCCTCACGCTCAAACTTTATTATCCGTGTACCTGCCAGTAAAAATGTGGAGCAGCCACTCTGACTCTGTTTATGAACGATACCCATAGAACCTTAGAAATCACATGCATGAGCCACGTATGGGAATATGTATCAGTACTCATTATAAAAAGACACATAGCTCATGAACTATGTTTTGCACATTCTGCATGGATGCATAAACAGCATGGATGATGTACATTATAAGACTATAACTAGAAATGAAAGAATAGAAGGGCCATGGGATGAACGATACTTAGAAGTCTTTTCTACGGTGTTCCATTTAGATTTTGCTGTCACACAGAGAGTAGTGTGATCGAATGTGCTTGTTTATTTCTGAAAATCCTGGTGTGACACTCTGAGGGACATGATCTGCTCATTTGATTCTAAATCTGGTTTATTTTGTGGTTGGGATTTAATGACTGTCACAGCTGAGGAGGACCTCGGGGAGACACCTGGATGCAGACGGACAAAAAGCCTCAGCTCATTAAATCATGACACTAATTTTCAGTTTTCAGTTTCATCCACCAATTATGCAAAGATTTTGTTCAAAATTGGCTTGCAAATTTCCATCTTCCCTCATGTCAATCAGTTGTTCTTGTGTAGAAATTGGAATATATTGCATTTTAATACTTTCAGCAAATGGATTTTAAACCCACTCAAACTCTTCATTTAGAAGATTTTAAGCAAATTAAAATGTTCTTTTTTGGTTTGTTGTTTGAAGGGCAGATAAGAAAGAATCTTGGGAGTACACTTTTTTTTTTTTAGCCACAAAATCGTGTAACAATGGGAACACTTCAAACTTTATTTCTAAATGCTCTCTCTTATTATTTTCCATATCAAGGAGCTACTTCATTGATAATTTCACCTTTAACCTGATGAAGAGAGACTTCATTTTTGGAAACGTCCATGGTAGCACTCAAGAGACAGAACTTAGGAGTTTATTTTTCCTTTATGATTTGCCACCTGAAACTGTCTTCCAGTTGGGGGAAGCTGCCATTTTTCTAGTGTTTCGTTGTAGATTTAGGCAAATTGTCCTTTTGTCCCTTCCTCCCTCCCTCCCTCGAGGTACCAGGGTGAGAATCTGGGGCCTCACACTGAGCTTCATCCCAAGCCCTTCTTATTTATATATTTACTTTTTGAATTTTGCCACAAGGATTCACTAAGTTGCCCAGGCTGGCCTTGAACTTGCGGTCCTCCTGCCTAATCTTCCCAGTTGGGCTGGGATTACAAGTGTGGACCACTGGCAAATTGTCCTTTTTTAAAAGAAGATTGATTTAGTTTGAATCATCCATTATAAACTGTAGTGTCCATGGAGGGACGTGTGTAGATGTCACTCTTGTCACCCATTGGAGACTGAGGGAGGGGCGTCCCTGACACCCTCCACCTCAGGTAGCACCTTTGCCCCTTCTGGAAATTGACTGACTCACACGGGCCGAGACTGGCTGACAATCAGAAGCAGCAAGGGAGGCCCGGTTGGTCTGGAAGTTAAATTTAGACCCTGATTGCTTTCTTACTTTTAGTTAGAAATGCATATGAGCTGGGAGTGGTGCTCCACACCTGTAATCCTAGCACTCAGGTGGCTGAGGCGGGAAGATCACAGTGACTTTGAGACCAGTCTGGGCTACACAGTGAGTTCAAGGCCAGCCTGCACTACATAGTGAGATCTTGTCTCAAAAAACAAGCAGGAAAGAAAAGAAAAGAAATGCATATGTTTTACAATCCAGAATTTCTTCCACATCCCATGCCATCTTACTTGGAGGTCGAATCTTGTTGGATGGACCCTATTGCCAGCTGTGTGACATCAGCCTGAAAACCAGGTTCTCACCTGGCTGGGTGTGGAGAGGGTGCAGGTGACCCCTTCTCTGGCTTGTCCCCATGCATGCTGCCCAGCCCAGCAGCCCCAGCAATGTCTGCATCGCCATGGCCCTCTCTGGACCCAAGTGTTTCTGTGTGGCTTTGGGTCCTAATCTGGTGATTCTTAGGCTGCCAGTTAGATCTGGAAGGAAATCAGCCATTTGTGTCCGCAGCAGCCCGACTGGTGTGTGGCACCGGCCCTGGACGCTGTACTGCACGGTCTCACTCTCCCCTAGAGGAAGGGTGTAGGCACTCTGGGGGGCATCAGTGCCCTTGTCCCCTGACTGGGAGCAGCAGTGACGCGAGCTGACCAGAAGAAGTGGACCCTGGGCAGCTGTGTGCCTGGGCATGGCCTTGCGTGCAAGGTGAGCTTGTCACAGGAGCAGGGCCACCCTGCTCCTGGCTCCTCCCTGGCCGCCCGTGTGGCCCCTCCTGGCTGCCCTCTTGGGGCTCTGTTCTATTGTCCCCGACTTTCCTTTGGCCTCAGTGCCCCTGGACCCACTCGTGGCCTTGGCAGCCACCATGCTGTGTGATCCCCCCAATTCAAGCTCCCTTTCCTGCTGGGCACATACATGGTGGGACTACATTTCCCAGCATCCCCTGCACTAGACGGGACATGGGGAGGTGTGTGCGCCTCCCTACCTGCTGGTCTGGCTCTGGAGAAGAAACCCTTCCCTGTTTGCTGGCCGGGTGTGAAAGACCCAGGAGTGTGAGTCAAGGCTCTCACTGCAGTGGGTAGAAGGGGCTGGGTCCCCGGGTCCCCAGACCTCCTTGCGACTGACCTCATATGAGAAGACCCGGGCCTGGATTCTTTAGGATTTTGGGAAGTGACGTGATGGAGGAGGAAACTTGGACTCTGGTGCTGGTCCCCCAGCCCGCCCCTCCCCCATAGCCCGGGGAAATGGATTCACATCTCAGAGCCTCAGTTTCCTCCTGGGATTCAGGGTGGGCTGGGACATGCCATAGAGAGGGTGACCAGCAAAGCGCTCTAGGTGAAGCAATGTCCCCTGGGCTGGACATGCCTGGACATTTTCAGGGCCCAGGGAAAGGTCCCCTGTGGAGGGAGGCAGTAGTGGCAGAACTTTGAGGTTGCCCCCTGTACTCCAAGAGTGGTTACCCTGTCAAATACTAACTCAAGTACTGGTACAGAAGGGTTTTGAAGAGGTAGTTTAGCTCCAAGTCAGGGGTCTTAGAATATGTAGATGACCTGGTGGGCCTGACCAAATCAGGTGAGCTCTTTGTCAGAAATTTTCATCCCCCTGGTAGCAGAAGAGGCAGGTAAGAGAGATTAGAAGCATAAGAAGGATTTGATTCAAGATGGCCAGCAAGGAAATGGAGACCTAGGTCCTACAACCACATGGAACTGAATTCTACCAACAACCTGAAGGACTCTAGAAGGGGATTCTGATATGGATTCATAAATGGGCACAGTGTTATTTTACTAAATCTGTGATTCTTTGTTACGCAACAGTGGAAGAGCGATACACACCACAAGTGTAGTCAGACACCCTAAGCCAAGCTCACGCACAGTGAAATGTGTTCTGTCCGTCCACGTCGACACATCTTCCCCATGACCGTGGAGGCCTGGCTGAAGGTCATGGTTCTCTGAGGATGAGGAGTCCTGCTCTGTTCCAGGGGCAGCTGCCTGACCAGGACTGGATCGGGGTCCCTGTGACATGACCCTCCTTGTGTCATGCCTGGCTCTGTCCTGCACCGGAAGAGGAGGCCAGCCTGGTTCGGAGAAGCCAGGTTCCTGTCCCTCCGCTCCAAGGAGCCATCCTGGGCTGGGGTGTGGGTTGCCTCTGGGAGAGGAACCCGGAGGAGTCTCGGCCTGTCTGGGGAGGAGACCCTGGTGCTCTTCATGCAAGTCAACATCTACAAAGGACAGCTTGGCTCTGGTGGGCACATCCATGAAAACCCACAGGCGTCTCACCCCATGGTGGTGGCCAGAGCTGGACCCTTGGAAGTCGACTTTTCATTTTTTCCTTTTATTGTAAAATGCATGTGATGGAAAATTTACCACTAGTGACATCCGGTGCATTCACAGTATTGGGCAACCACCACCTCTGTGTAGTTCCAGAACATTTTTGTCACCCAAAAGGAAACTCAATACCCATGAAGCCATCATGCCTCCTCCTCTCAGGCCCTGGCAACCATGAATCTGTGTTCTATCTTTATGGCTTTACCTATTCTGGACATTTGATATAAATGGGAAGGTACAATGAGTGACCTCTGGTGCCTGGCTTTCTCACTGAGCATAATGACTTTGGGGTCATGTGGGCTGCCATGGCCGGCATGAGCTCTTCAGTCCTGTGGCCAAGTAACCCACCCACTTTGTGGAGGCCACATGTGTGGGGGTCTTTATTTTATTTTATTTTTTTTTGAGACAAAGTCTTGCTATGTAGCCCAGGCTGGCCTCGAACTTGTGGGGATCTTCCTGCCTCAGCCTCCTGAGTGTTGGGATTACAGGGGTGTCCACCAGGGCTGGCTTTGTAGGGGGTCTTCCTTGCTAGGCTCTGTGATGGTCTTGTGCTGGGGCTGGGGGAGGTTGGCTGGTGGCTCCATCTCTTTGCTCCTGCGTCGTGGGTCACTCTAGGATACTCTGCAGGGAGACAGCCAGTCTCACCATGTCCTGTGGTCTTTGCAACCCGATCCTGAATCACGTCCAGCCATGGGGCAGCATCGGACCCAGTGGGGTGGACCCATCCCTGAAAGATGCTGCTGTGAGGGGTCCCCGCTGTCTCTGGTCAGGTCAGGGAGTCCAGGAAATGCTGCGACAGTGCTGAGGTCTTGGCGGGGGAGCACAGGGCCCAGGGGTGGGGCTGCTCTACCACTGAGCGGGAAGGGGAGCACGGGAGGGCGGGGCAGCCCGGCACCAGGAGATGCTCAGGCCCTCCCTGGCCGGGCTCATTTTGCAGCGAAATTGAATCCCACATTGTTTGCTCTCAGCGGAGGCAACCACGGGAATCTCACGGGAAGAGGATTTCGCGGCCCGGAGGCCCCTCCCCACTCTCCCGAGGGACGGGGCCAAGACTGCAGTCACCGCTGCGCCAGGAAACCCCAGGCCGCAGGAACGCGGTGGGGCCACCCGGGGACACGTGGGGGCCTGGGTCACGGGGGTCAGCCGTTCGGAGCTGGGAGCCCTGCACCCAGGCTCCCCCTCCGCTCGTGGGGTCGTGGGTGGTCACGTGTGCGCTTGACCACGCCCACCCGACCCCTTGACCTCCGCCAAAGCTGGGACTAGGGGCCAGGTCGCGATGGCCGGGCTAGGGCTCAGGCGCTGCTCCCGCGCTTTGAGGAATTTATTGCCTTTCTCCTTCCACACCTTCCACACCAGCATAACAGGTGCTAAGGGCAGAGGCTGGCGGAGGACGAGGTCCGCAGGCGCTGCTCTCCATTGCCCAGCCGCCCCTGTGCGGGCGCCGGACTTGTCCTTGGTGGGGTTGCATCTGGCATCACAGGAGCTTTGAGCTGGCATGGACCTGCTGTGAACTGCGAGCTACAGAGGGAGAAATTGAGGCTCGGAGGCGAGGCAGTTCGTCCTGGGTCACCCAGGCAGATAGCAGAGGGACTCCTGACCCACATGGGTAGAGCGCAGGGTCACCCTCGCCTGGCCGCTTCGTTTAGGGGGACTCCTGGGAGCAGTCGGGGTGGACGGAGAAGGCGGGAGGCGGAACTGCAGTTGGGCAGTGGCTGTGCTGGACAGGAGGCCGGGCAGTGCCGTGGGAGCAGGGCAGGAGGTCCCCGAGAGGACAGGGGAGGCCGGACTGAGGGCTGTGACCCGCAGGGCTCACTTCCGGTGTAACTGGGGTCCCACAGGGAGGCTGGAGGCGCAGGTTTGACGCTGGCTGGGGACTTGTGCAGATGAACCTTGGGGATCCAATTCGAGGTGCGCGGGGCCCAGCAGAGGGAGGATTGGAGACAGAGGCTGGAGCTCGGGATTTAATTTTCACTGTAATTTTTTTTTTTTGTACCAGGGATCGAACTCTGGTCCTTGCGCTTGCAAGGCAGGCGGCAGAACCACTGAGCTAAATTCTCGGCCCTGGGATTTGATTTTTACATCAAACACAGAGGCCATCAGGGACCCAGAGTCCTTTGGAGCAGCAGAGGTGATCATGGCCAGGGTGGCTGGTGCGTGTCCCTGGCCCCGGTCCGCCTGGCTCCCGCTGGCACCCCTGGCCCCAGGCCCATGCAAAGCCATGCCAGCCCTCAGCAGTGCCCCATGGGGCACGGGTGATGAGGGCCACATGTTCTGTCCCTGTAGCAGGACTGTTCTCACGGTGGGACCGGGCTCACCGCCCAGAGGTGCCACCAGCCCCCCTCTGCCCCCTTCGGCCTCCTCTCTGTGTCACTTGCTCATTTTCCTCCAGGGCTTCCTGCAGCAGCTCCCACCCAAGTCCGTGACCCTGCTCATCCTGGTCACAGCAGCTGCGCCCGGGTCACTTGGCAGGTGGCAGTGTGCTGTAACCTCTTCCTGTCTGGACTGTCGCTGGAGTTGCTTTGACCCCAGCCTGGCCTGCAAGCGGCATCAGGGTGGGCTGGGCCAGGTGAAGGGATTGCTCAGCAAGCTCTTGCTGGGGGCACAGGGAATGAACCCCCAGGCTTCTCCTGGGTTTGGGGTGAAGACCCCCTCTCCTGCAGGTCCCCAAGCTTCTTCCTGGTGCTCTCTCCGCCCTCACACCCATGTCCCCATGTCAACATGTCCTCTGCCTCTGCTTCTGCTTCCTCCTCTCCTTCTCCGGCCCCTTCTCCTGTTTTTCTCCTCCTGTCCAACACCCTGTCCCCAGGGAGGACTTCCTGTCCAGCCTCCCAGCCTAGCCCAGATGGGTCCTACTGTTCTCTTGTCTCGCAGGACTCTGAATATTTCTTCATTCTCCCTATCCTTGGCTTTGCTTAGAGGCTTATGGAAATGGAATTATTTAAAAAATGCGTAGTCTGGTGTTTTCCAAACTTTCTTTGATTGTGACCTACAGTTAAGAAATGCCTGTTTTGCGGGGACCCGGGTCTTCTAACATACACATGACCAAATGTGTCTCCCTCCTGTGTGGGATCTGCTGACATTTTCTGCCCCATTCTGTTTGCAATTTAAAAACTCCTGCCTGTGACTCATTACCTGGACTGTGGCTACAGTAGAAGGTGGTCTAGGCGGGAGGCTGGATGCCTGTAATGGAGGAGGGGGGACAGACCCACTTTTACTCACCCTGGGCCCAGTGCCTCGCACATAGACAGGTGCTCCATGATTGTTGAAGGACTGTATGATTCGCACAGATCCAAAAGAATAAGTGAATGAATTGCCTGCCCCACCCAGACAGGAAAGTGCGGCTTTGATCAGATTCTTCTGTTACCGAAGAAACCAGCCCACTTCCTGTGGCTTTGATCTTCAGCCTCAGTTCTCAACAGCCCGGCAGCTCACTTCCTGCCTTCTGACCACCTCAGGTCTCTCCCAAATACTCCTCAGCTTTCTCTTTCCAGGTGAGTGTGCTCCACGCCCTTCCTCTCTGTGTCTTTGGCACAGGGTAGGGCTGACTGTTGCTCAAGTGCTTCCCAGATCCCAGCCCTTGGGGAGCAAGAAGAGGGAGAGGATCAGGATGGAGGGTAGACATCCATGCAACCACCATGCCAATGTATCATTACAGACTGTGAAAGATGCCATGACCTGCCTCTGGGTGTCAGGAAGCCTTCCCCAGTGGACCCCAAACCTGAAGACAATAGGAGTTAGCTAGGCAAAGGGAATGAAGGAGAGAGGAGAGTTTGCAGGCAGAAGCAACTGCAAGTGCAAAGGTCCTGAGGTAGGAGGAGTAGTGATCCATGGAGCTGAAGAAACCTCAGGGCAGCTGGTGCAATGAGCTTCCACCAGGGAGGCTGAGAGGCTCCAGGCACCAGCTCTGTGCACCCCGCTAGATATTTTGGATTTGGCTCATGAGCTATGGGGGACAAGAGCACATTTGAAGTAGCACAGTGACATTATGTCGTGAAAGATGGTGAGGCTGTGGCAGGTCTGAAGGACAGTGGAGGGGGCTGCAGGGGAAAGCAGGGGCCAGCCGAGGCCCAAGCCTGGCAGTTTGAGAGGGAGCCGCCCGAGGGTGGTGAGAGCAGAGGTGCAGGTGCGGCTGGCCTTGGGAAATGCCCATGCCTAGCGGGCAGTTTGCTCTCTTCGTGAGACTGCTCTGCACTGAGTGTCCCGGGGGGCTGCTGGCTCTGCCTGCAGAAGCAGCTCACTGGGCCCTGGGAGGACACTGGAGGCCAGCAGCCAGGCTGAAGGTGTGAACCCTCCCTGGGAGGTTTGACGGCCGTGCCAGGGAGGAGAGAGGAGACAGGGCCCTGGGGCCCCCTCCCCCATGTCCCTGAGGGTCCGGGCCTGGCTGTCCCTCCCTTCCTGCCTCTGACTCACGGTCCCTGGAAGGGCCCTGGACAGGGCTTCCTCATGAGCTCCCGTCCCACCAGGAGCCCTGCCCTGCCGAGGGGGGAGTCCTGGGGGGGTCCCTGCGTCTCCCCAGCAAGCCTGGGCCCCACCCCAGTACAGCGTTCCTCTCCCCTTTGGCTCCGATCCCCAAGGGCAAAGATACTTCCCGCCCAGAGGCCTTGTTTTCAGTGACCCTTGAACCCTGCGTAGGAGATGCGCTGGGCTTGCAGGGCCGCAGCTCTGCCTCCTTACCCGCTTCTTGGGTGCCCAGGACAGTGCTTGGTCCAGAAGGGGGCACAGGCTGACAGTGGGGTGCTCCCCATCAGAGACTTCTCCGCCCATTTCAGCCTCGAAGCCCGTAGCCTACCTCCTGCTGTGCCTGTGAACCAGGTGGGGCTTGGGGGGCGGCTGAAGACCCCAGAGCCAGAGCCGGGCGGGGGGGGGGCATCTCGCTGGGACTGCCACTCCCACCTGCCCTGGGCCCGCCCTGCACATGGACCCCAGGAGCCCCTCAGTGCCTTCTAGGCACAGAAGATCCCACTGAGCCACCGTCTGTCCCCAGGCTGCGGGCTCGAGGTTGTCCTGTCAGCCCCCCGCCCAGGACGGGCTCCCTCCAGGGCGAGCTGTGCGCAATGCCAATGCCATTCCTTGCGCTGGTCTGACTGCATTTTGGTGTCTGCTAAGCCCTGCGGCTCGCGGGGTGGGGGTAGGGTGGGACCCCTGCTTCTCCCGCCACGTGTCAGTTCCTATTCTGGTGGGAGGTGGCGGAGTCCCTGCACTTGAAGGAAGGCGGTGGGGTCCGGCAGGTCAGTGAGGTGGCCGAGGGAAGAGGAACGGTGTCTGTCGAAGCCATCCTTCTCCGTGGGGGCCCGGGCGCTGGAGGATCAGAGTTGGCGGTGGGCCGTGTGTCTGAGGCCTCAGGCTCCCCTGAGAAGGATGCAGGACAGCCAAGCCTTCAAATTGGGCACCTGGGAGGGGCAGACCCGCTGGGGCCCTGAGAGGGAGAAAGGTCAGGGGACTCAGGTACTTGGGGTGGGGAGAGGGGCCTCAGAGAAAAGCCGCATTTGAATTCACAGAGTGGCTTAGTGGCTTCCCTTGCCAGGCCCCACGGAGCCCAGAACCCGAGACCAGAGTCACTTGGTGGCCCCGGAAAAGCAAGACCTGTGAAAGCCCCTCTGTGACACCATTTGGGATGGGCCAGGGGAACGGGGTGGGGGTGTGGGGCTGAGTCCAGCTCCCCGGAAGCTTTGGGGACTGTGGAAAGTTGGAGGGGCTCGGCTTTGACCTGGTGCAGATTCCTCTACAGCCTGGTTTCCTCACAGTAAAAGGGGGCCACAGTCTCGTGTTGTTGAAAGGGCCCCAGCAGAGAGCACTTCACGCTCTGAACAGCACAAATACGAGGGGACAGCCCCTCAGCCTGGTCCCCCGGGGTCCCCGCCTTCTGTCCTGGGAGTCCCCTGGCCACTCTGACCCTCAGTGGGGTTGGGGTGCCCTCCCAGTGCCCCCAGCCACCCTGTGCGGGGTGAGTGGGTCCTGTGGAATGTCCTGCCTCATGGAGCCGTAGGAAGGGGAGGAGGGAGCTCCCTGTGGTCACCCCACCTCTCCCACACGTGTCCTCGGGCGTCGGGAAGAATCCACCACGCCCTGGAGAAGGCTTTCCACAAAGCCTTGCCTCCAAGCTTGAGTCACTCCATGCCTTCGCCTTGAGAGCACCCACGAAGGGAGGGATGCCTGCTTCCAGCTACCTCTCCCTGGGCAGGGTTGGCCGACTTGGGCCCGGCCCGTGTGCTGGCTCCTTGAAGACTTACGTTTTTCATTTCTAGAGTGGGGAGATATCAGTGTCACCCTGTGGGGGCTGTGAAAGTTAAATGAGGTAATAGGAGCGACACAAGGGACCTATTAGGGTGTGGGCTCCCACCCCATCTTTCCCTGGAGAGAAGTCTAGCATGACCTACTCCATTTTTTACCACCATATTGGAGTCGGCCTTAGGGATTTGTGATGTAGGGTTGACAAGAAATACGGGGAAGGAAGGAAGGAGGATCAGGAGCAAGAGCCAGAGAGGAGGGAGAGGAAGAAGCCCGAGACCCGTCGCTGTGACAGCCTGTCTCTTAGGGTTAAGAAGCTTGAGTAAACAAGCTTGACAGTGATCATTTTAGGGTTGCCATCTTCGACAGCAGCTTTGAGACCGGACCCTGAGTGCGTCCTCTCTGTTGGGGGAATGCGTCTCCCACAGGACCCTTAGATGGGGGGCTCCTTCCGGGCCTAGACTTGCAGTGCAGACTCCCTTTCTCCCCTCAGGCTCTGCTCTCAGGTGCAGTCCTCACTGCACTTTTGGCCGACTAATTGCCCGAGCCCGCCTGGTGGAGGTTCAGCTAGAGGGAGGCAGACGGTAGACAGAGGTCAGAGCAGAAGACATTTTTTCCATCCTGTGCTGCCTAAGCAGGGAGAGAAGAGTAGCAGAGAAAGCACCCTGCGCGCCCTGCCCTGGGGCCTAATAAGTCATCTGGAGCGGAGTGGAGCGAGAAGCCTCCTGTCCCCGCCCTGGTGCCTGCAGAAAGCTCCAGGTGAGCTGGTCTGGCCCAGCTGTCTCTTCCCCCAGCCCTGTCTCCTGGGGCAGGGCAGGGCCGGGCCGAGCCATCTCGAAGCTCTGCTTTGTGGAGATGAACGTGTTTACTTGGGCTTGGCACCGTGGTGGGCCCGGGGGTGGAAGTCATTATGACAGCGGCTCAGAAGTGCCCGCAAGAAAGGAACAACGTGTTTGCATGGGACAAGTCAGAATCTGTCCGCCTGGGTCATAGCTTGGATTTCCTGTCTGTGGCTAGCAGTGGTGAAGGCTGCTGTGATCCAGTTCGGTTCATTGCAATTCAGTTCAATTCCAGTGCTATTTTATTGTTGTTGCCTTTTGAGACAGGGTCTCACTATCTAGCCCAGGCTGCCTGCCTGGGATCATAGCTAGCAATTCTCCTGTCTCAGCCTCCCGAGGGCTGGCATGACAGGTGTGCACCACCACATCCAGCTTCATTAGCATTTATTGAACACCTACTCATCACCAGGTGCTGAGCCGGGAGCTCTGCATCTGTATTATCTCATTTAAGCAATCTGAGGAGGTCGGTCCTGCTGGGGAGTGGAACATGGGGAGGAGGCAGGTAGTTGAATCGGATTTGAATCAGGTTTGTTTAAATCCAAATTCCATGTGCAGTTCTTTTCTTTTAACATGCCAGTGGTTTCCTGAGTATATTCTACAAAATTCTTAGGGTTTTGAGGAGGTGATTTAAGGACACATATGAGTTTAGTCTTATATTTAAAATATAATCAACAGATACTGAAATGTGATCTGTAACAAAAAAGCTTTTCTCCCATATCTGTGCATGTTTTTGAATTTCTTATGTGTCTCATTGACTAGAAAGACTACACAGCCTGCTCAAGTCTATCCATACACAAGGACTGATAAAAAATTTGGTGGTTCTTTTTCAGGACTGGGGAATGAACTCGGGACCTTGTGCTTGCCAGGCAGATGCTTCGCCACTGAGCTACATCCCCAGCCCAATATGGTGTGTTTTTAAGTAAAAAGTATTTCTTACAGTAAAAACACATTGCCACGAATCCCTCAGAATGCTCCCCTTTGCTTCAGACACATTTATCCTGTCATTCTTGCCACTTTCCGAAGCAGGTCTATAAGTTCTTTTCCATGTCTTTATGAGGCATGATCAGAAATACAGTGAATGCTGCTGCCGAGGGCCATCCAACAGAGAAGCAGGCTTGTAAAACATCTCACTGTGTCCTCATCCACCTTGTTCACCGGATCTGGCACCGTGTGACTGCTGGCTCCTCCCCCACGGCAAAATGGCCGTGAAAGGGAAATGTTTTCAATCCATTCAGAACATCCAGGCAGCCACACCGGGACAACTAAAGCCATTTGTGAAAGAGGACTTCCAGGCCTGCTTTAGAAAGTGGCAAGAGTGATGAGATAAATGTGTTCAAAGTGTAGGGGATGTCTTTTCATGGGGACTTAATGGCGATGTGTCTTTTAGTGTAATAAATTTGAAAAAAAAATCTAAACTTTCCCCATATTTTTAAATCACACCTCATAAACTATAAAGGCAAACACACCCCATGTCCATCCCTCTCTGTTAGAAGGGAGATAAGATTTCCACTCCAAGGAGACTGACTGAATGCACACAGGCTTATTACCTCTTCCTCCAGAAATGCATTAGTAAACATAAAGCCTTCCCAAGAAGAAGGGAAGGACACCTGTGGACAGGAGCATTCCCAGCACGCTTCGGGAGGGCTGGTTTGATGGAGTGTGGTGACTAAGCAGGGCAGAGGAGGATAGCATCTAGAATGCACAGGGCAGGGTTCATAGCCTGAGCAGGAGTGGACCTGACTCTGGAAGCCTGGAGAAGCTCAGAACTTGGACACTTCGGGTTCAGTGGCAGCTGGATTTCACTGCAAGTCTGTAAAGAGAGCAGCGAACCTCCCGACCTTGTACGCACACTGCTTATCCAAACAGGGTCAGCTCTTCCCCATTTTGGCCCTTTCTCCCCAAGGAAAGGTCTTCTTTAAAGAAATTAAATAGTCTGTAGCAGACAAGGACAGCTGGAGTTTAAGGTGGCATCTTAGAACAAAGCACATTGCAGGCTGACATTTAGAAGTTTCAATGCACGAAGACCAGGTCACCTGCAAACAAAGCCCACCATTCATTCTCCTTATCCAGGCAGAGTGTCCAGGAAACTTTCTATTGCTTCTTTCTTAAATATGAATGGACAATCATAGCCATAGCTATTTGAGGAAGCCTGAAATATGAAATAGAAAGACCAAGATAAACAAACCGAAAGCAAGACCTCTGAGGAAGCAGAGACAGTTCATAGCCAAAAGAGAACTTTAAAAAGAAACTCCGGAAGATACCAGATCTATAAAACATGAGTAGTGTTTTGAAAAAGGAAGGATTAGAGAACAAAAATACCCCTGGAATATGAAGATATTTTCTATATATATACACTCACAATTTCTTGGAAATGTTGAAAGTTAAAGTCAAGGTAATCTCTCAGAAAATAAAGCCAAAAAAAGAGAAAGAAATGGAATTTTATTAAAGAAAAGATAAAGACATAAAAAGTCAATGTAAGAGGTCCATGTTTGATTAATAGGTACTGTAGGGGGAAGACAGGAATTAGGGGAGGGGAATTTTCAAAATACATAACTGAATAGAATTTCATGGACCAAAAAGACTCAAGTCTTTCAACTTACAGGGCTCATCAAGCCCTAGCATAAAGAACACACATGATTGAGAGATTTTTGAATTCCTAGGAAGATGAGAAGAATCTAAAATTCCAGACAGAGGAAAAATGTCACCTATAAAAGAATAAAAAACAGGAAATGCACCAGACTTCTGGATGTCAGTGCGGCAATGTTTTCAAAGTTCTGAGGGAAAATGACTGAATTTAAAATTTGATACCCAGCTAAACTGTCTTTTGGGCTATGAGAGCAGTAAAAAAAGTCTAACACATACAGTAAGAAAGTTTACTCTCCCCAAACTCCTTCTTTGGAAGTTACTTGAGCATATGTTGCAATAAGACAAAAGAGAAACCAAGAAAGGGGAAGATCTAGGATTTTTTTCCAGCTCGTAAGTAACTTAGTGTATAGTTTTAATTAATTAATTTAGTGTGTGTTTTCTCTTTATTAGGTTGAGGTATCGGATAATGCTAACCTGCTGTAAGACAAGCTAAGTTTTCTCTGTCTTTTTATGTTCTGAAATTGATTGCACAGAGATAATCTCTTTTTTAAACGTTTGCAAAAATCTAGATTTTTTTTTTTTTTTTTTTTTGGTACCAGGGATTGAACTTGGGTCCTTGAGCTTGTGTAGCAGACAGCAAAACCACTGAGCTAAATCCCCGGCCCAAATCTAGATTTTTTTTTTTTTAAAGCAATTCTTTGACAATATTTTCTGTTTTTTCCATCATTATTTTATGACCTTTCAGTAGGCCATTCTCTAGCCAATATTCATTCTTCTTTTTCCGTTATTTAAAAGAATCCACTTTTGCCTAGTTGCAAAATAAATTCCATAAGTTTCCCTCTCAGAGAGATGGGGCAAATGACACAACCACACGCTTACTGAGTGCGTTTTCCAGGAAAGCTATTGTTTTTCTGATAAAAAGAACAGACTTAACCATCTCTTTGTGCCTCTTTACTCTGCCAGGAGTGTGGACAGGAGCCAGAGGTAGAGAGCACTCTTGAGTATGCCGCCTTCCACGGAAGATGAGTCAGAAAGGAGAGCCCCGGCCCCTGCTGGCATAACGCAGCTTCACGCCAACCCAGACTTGCCTATGTCTGCATTTCCTGTCCCATGAGGAAAATAGATCCCTTTGTAGTTTATGTTTCCAATTGCTCAATTTTTGTCTTTTGCAGCAAGTTCACTTTCAATGGACATGAACTTAAACTTCAGAGCTGCTTCCTGGAATTCAGGGGCGTAAGATGCTATGAGAAGACATTGAAGGATTGAAGGAGGTAATGAAGGGGGACATCCTCCCATCCCCAGTTTCCTATCAGCCCCTGATACAGGAACTGGCATCCTCCAGGGGATATTGGGAAGAAACCTTGGTGCCCCCAGCACTGGCTCTGCCCTGTGAGAGGAAGTGGGGGTTATTGGCTTGGCAAAGAGTCCAAGGGCGCTGGGCTCGCGCCCCTAGCCTGTGCCTGGCGCTCTCTCTGAGACTGACCCGTCGACATGGCCCACTCTGTCTCTGCTCCTCCCTCCTCCGGCTAAGAGCACCAGGGCTGGCCCAGCCTCTGCGGGGAGGACTTCAATAGTCCAGCTGCTGCGCCGAGAGTGGGCGGGAGGGTTCAAGTCAGGGGAGAGGGATAGGAAGCCCATTCGGGCCTTGGGTCTTCGCCACATCCTCCAGACATCTGGACCAGCAATAAAGCTGACATTTTAATCTCTGCTCGTCTCCTGTGACTGTTTCTCAATTGGATCAGACCTCGGAGAAGTGAGGGGTGTGATTCACTAGCACCCACAAAACCCGACATCTGTTGAATATTTAGCCGCACTGGGAAAAGCCAAGGTTAGAAGAAAGAATTGCTTGACATTGTTTGGTGATTCTGAGACAATGGTTCTCTATACTTAATTGTTCATGTCTTTGTGTGTGTGTTGTGTGTGTGTTGTGTGTGCACCGGGGATCAAACCCAGGGCCTCACACACATGCAAGCACTCTACCACTGAGCTGCACCCCAGCTCCATGTCTTGATTTTCCTATAAAACAAAGATTACTCTTTTTTCTGGTAGTATGGGGATTGAACCCAGGGCTTTGGCACTGAGCTACATCCCAGCCTTTGTGGTTTTTATTTTGAAGCAGGGTCTCAAAGCTGCCCATTCTGAGCTCCAACTGGTGGTCTTCCTGCCTCAGCCTCCCAGAGTGCTGAGATCACAGGTGTGTGCTGCCACTCTTGGCTTGGGCTTCACCCTGGATTGAGGATGAGGGGTCTCGTCTTGTCCTGGCTGCCACTGGTTTGCGGCTTAACTTTCCTGAACTTTTAGTTTTCCTAGTTGTAAATCGAGGAGCCAGTGCAGACCACCTGTGTGATAGGAGCCCCCAAACTTTGATGTGCTGCTTTCCTTCATGCAATGCTTTGTTCCTGAGAAACTGTATTGTTGGGTGCTGCGCCTGAGGCTAGTATACAGTGTCATGCAAAACAGACACAGACCCGTCACCTGGGAAGTTAGAGTCCAGTAGGAGAGACAGACATCAAACACACACACACACACACACACACACACACGCATGAATAGTTACAGGTATCTCATTCTTTTAATCACTAAAATGTTTAATACACGAGCGATCAGGTGGTGCCCAGATTCCTGCCAGTCCTCGCTCCCCCGGGGCGAGATCTTGCTGCCTGTCCCACTGCCACCTCTATGGGTGACACTACCCAGCAGCCGTGTCCCCCCCTGCACTCTGGAAAACAGAGCAGCATCCAAAGGGCTGGACTTTTGGACTTAAAAAAAGGTTAAGCATTTTTTTAGTAACTTGCAAATTAATAACATGCTTGCTATAAAAATTTAAGCAATGCAGAAAAAGAATTAAAATGAAAAAACATCTTTCCCCTTCACCCCTCTGGGCTTCCTTGGAAGTCACCTAACAGGGAGATGGGTGCCCTTCCAATGGCCAAGGTGGACTTAAATGTGGGTTCTAGGACCCCAGGGGCAGGCTCTGTGTGATCACTGTTTTAGCCTGTGGTGCCCTGTAAATGTTTGTTGATTGACTCAATGATTAAGTAGTGATCATACATAAAAGCTCATTTTATAATTTTTTTATTTTTTGGTACCGGGGATTGAACTCCGGTCCTTGCGCTTGTGAGGTAGGCGGTGGAACCACTAAGCTAAATCCCCGGCCCCATAATTTTTTTTTAAATTTAAAAAGGGTCATGCTACCTACATTCTTCTTTTTGTAGGTTGCTCCTTTTTCCCCCTGAAAATCTACAGTGGGCATCCTTCTCAGGATCTAATTTCTCCATTCCCCTTGCTGTGGATTGAATTGTGTCCCTCAGAAAGGCGCGTGGAAGCCCTTGTCCCTGTGAATGCGACCTTATTTGGAACGGGGTCTTGGTGGACACAGGCTAAGGTGAAGTCAGACTGCGTCCGGGGAGGGGCTGATCCTACAGGTGGGGAGGAGAAAGGAGAGGAAGGCACAGGGCAGGGCAGGCAGTGTGGTGACAGGCAGAGATGGACCTGCCACAGGACAAGCCAAGCACTCGGAGGAGGCATGGCCACCCCCGGAAGCCAGAAACAGAGCCAGGGCTCCTTCCAGTCTCAGGGGCAGCTTGGCCCTGCTGGCTTTGGGACTTGCAGCCTCCAGAATTAAGAGACAGAAGGTCCCCACTTTAGGCACCCAGCTCGTGCTGGTACCAGGACACGAATTCACTCCCTGCAAAGCCTGTTTCGGTTGCTGGGCAGAACGCTGGCTGCAGCCAGGCCCTGCCCTCCCTGTCTGGCTTGTTCAGAGATGGGAACCGGGAGAGTGCTCCTTTGCGCTGGACCCTGGCGGGGATGGGGACCTCAGCCTCCCCTTGGAAGCTTGGCTGGGTTGGCAGCTAAAACACGGGGCACTCATGTCACACTTGGGACAGGCCTAGATTAAAGAAGTCTTTGTTGCTTACTTGAAATGCAAATTTAATGAGGCTTCTGTATTTTTATTTGCTAAACCTGGCATCTCTAATCCTCTGGTTCTGGGAAACCCACATGGTACCAGCAGGAGCCCAGGGATGCTGGTTTCCGCTTCATGACTGCAGGAGCCCCGGGGCCTTCCTGGCGCTGGGTCCTTGCTTCCCAGAAGTCCTACGTGGGATGAGCCGGGGAGGAGCCCTGTGAGGGTCTGTGGCAGTGGACAGTGGGGACGCTCCACTTGCCCTATGCTAACACTTACCTGGGGGCTTGTTAAAAATTACTCCAGCCGGATGCGGTGGCCAAGCCCGTGATCCCAGGACTCGGAAAGCTGAGGCAGGAAGATCGTCACAAGTTTGAGACCAGCCTGGGGTACACAGTCAGTTCAAGGTCAGTCTGAACTGCACAAAGTGAGACCCTGTCTCAGGAAAAAAAAAAAAGCAGCAGAGATTGCCTTCTTTCTCAAGACCTGGCATCGGGAAGTGTCCACACGGCCCCCACCCTACCTTCCAAGCCCCAGAACCTGGCCGAGACCCGTGCACACGCCTGAACCGGGCATGGGGTGGGGGGCTGCTGTGGCTGGAGCAATGGGCAGGGACGTCGATCAAAAGGCTGAGAAAATGTCCACGTCGGGCAGGTCACTTCGCAAATACTGTTTTTGTTATGCAGACAATGCTATGAATGTTTGAGTCTGTGGCAGGCACACCACACGACCTGGTGTGATCTCAGCGCCCGTGTGGGCCGGATGTAGTGATGGCTTCTAGGGAGTGAAACATGACAAGTGAGGGTGTCCCCTTTGGAGGCCAGGCCGGGAGATACCTCCCTCCGTCTCCGAGGCATCCCCTCCTTCTCTCTGGAGTGACCACCTGCAACTCGCGGGCCACCCCCAAAGCCAGGGTGTCAGGCACCCCAAGGACCCGGCAGGGAGGAAATTGAGACCTGCAGCCCAGCAGCCCGCAGGGAGTCAATCCCGCCAACAGCCACAAGCAGGCTTGGAAGTGGACCCAGGCGGCCCGACCTTGGACAGCGTCAGGCCAGCTGGCACCTTGACCGGAGCTGGGGGGCACATCTCCAGCAAACCCACATGCCACTCCCCAAGTTGGGTCGTGGCGGGTGTAGTGATGCCCAAGTCTTTTCTTACCACTTATGAGGTGTGATCCAAATATATGGTGAATGTTGAAATGTAAAATTTTTATTATAATAACATAATGTCTTTAGGAGGTGTGATCAGAAATGTGAATGCTGCTGCCCAGTGCCATCCAACCAAGAGGCAGGCTCATAAAAACATGACGCTGCGTCCTCATCCACCTTATGAACTAGATCTGGCACCATGGTACTTCTGGTTCTTCCCCAAAGTCAACATGAACATAAGAAGTAAATATTTTTAATTGATTCAGGACATCAAGGCAGCAACTAATGAAAGAGGACTTCCAGAACTGCTTCAGAAATTGGCAAGGATGATGGGATAAGTGTTGGTGAAGCTAAGGAGGGATTTTCAAGGGACCGATGGTAATGTATCTTTTACTGTAATAAATTTTTAAAACGTAACATGTAAACATTCACTATGTTTTTTGATCACACCTGGCATCATTACTGGGGGGAAGAGCAGACACGAAGGGTCTGTATGTGAATTTCTCAGGCTTCCATCTGAGAACAGAATCCACACCAGCTCTCTTCATGGAATTTATTTGAAGAATTATTGTTTAATAACAAGTACAGCATAAAAGGTGAAAATCATCAAAACCACTCTCAGAGAAGCCCTGTACCTCGTCAGGACCTGGAGCCTTGGATATTGAATGCCTCTCTCTCTCTCTCTCTCTCTCTCTCTCTCTCTCTCTCCTAGCTGAGTTGGCTGGTGATAGGCTGTGTGTGGTAAGAGGCTTTTTCACACTCCCTTCGGCAGTTGCACGCAGCTGCGGCTCTCCGGGCCTGATTGCCCATTGTGCAAATGTCCCAGTTTACTAAGCCACTTCCCTATTTTGGTTCCCAGCTTCTGACCTTTAAATAAAGACTCTGGCGCACATATTATGAGGATAATACTTGGCTTCCACTTGAATTGTTTCTTCTCCTGGGACTAAGTTCCCAGGAATGAGATTATTGGGTCAAAGTGGGAGGAAGAGCTTTTTGTTCTTTGCTAGGAATCCCTTTACTGCTTTCTAAAGGTGCAGACCTGCCAATCAGGGCTAGTCAGAGCTAGGAAATCAGCTTGTGGGTCCTTCAAAAACCACCCCAAGGAGCCTGGAGGAGAGGGAAGTGGGGTCCAGGACAGTATCCTCCACTGCATAGCAGGTTGCTGGAAATTCAAGCCCCAGGGAGCAGAGAGAGTGGTGTGAGGCCTGAAGCATGGGTGACAGGTCCTGAGTTTGAATCCTGGCTTCACGCCTCCCTGAGGGACCCTTGGCAAGTTACTTAATCCTGTGGAGACATTGGTTGTTTTATCTGTCTATAAACAGGAATCATAGTATTGCAGGCCCCACAGAAGTGCGGGAAGGATTAAATGAGTGATTATTACTGGATAAGTGGTCAGGCCAGGGACCTGCACATGGTGAACATTTGGTAGGTCCAAAGAGCAAGCACTGCAATCATTTTGATTATTTTCCGTCTCGCGGCCCGTTACCCATCTCTGCCTCAGGTTTCCAGGAGACTCCCCCAGATTTCCCTGTGGCAACCTTGGTGTGGAGACCTGGAGTCTGATGGTCTTCGCACGCCCCCTTGTGGAAGCGGGGTCTCCCTTTCTCTCTCCCAGCTAGGGGGAAGCCAGTCGGGCCCGTGTGTGTGTGTGTGTGTGTGTGTGTGTGTGTGTGTGTGTGTGTGTATCTGTCTTGGGTGAGGAAAAAGGTGGGGGAGGTGTCTGTAGCTGCAGATAAGACAGGAAACAGCACGTCCTGGCGCCTCCCTCGCCGCCTGGGAGAGGATGGGGCTGTGGATCTCCACATGTGTCGACTCCCGTGGCCTGCCTGTGTGCACACATGTGTCCTGGGTGTGCATTGGAAGCCGCTCCTTGTCACGTTCAGGTCTAAGCTCCTTTCCGGATGGCCAGGTCCTCGGGTCTGGGGAGGAAACAGTGACCAGGGGCAGGACCCGTTTCTGCCCTCTCCATGTTCCTGATGGGTGGCAGAGGGCCTGTGGGGATGGACGGAAGGCAGAGGAGCCCAGAGCTGAGGTGGCTCTGCGGGTGCCCCGGGCGGTCCCCAGCTTCTGGGCAGAGGGGTTGGTATGAAGATCACCGAGGGAGGCTGGAGGCCTCCTAAGCTGGGCCCCAGTTTCCCGTCTCTGCGTCTCTTTGGCCGAAATACCCAGACTTTCAATAGAAAGTTTTTTGATGTTTTCTGATCTTTCATTCCCTCAGCTTGAGGCAGGCTTTTTCTTCCATTCTTCTGTCTCGCTCCACCCACTTCCCCGAGGAAATGAGAACCAGACTGTGTGACTGAAGCCGTAGCACAGTGGCGGCCTCATGTGGGACCCATGTGTCCACACTGCCCTCCCCAGCCTGGTCGCCTGCAGCCCCTCATTCCCCTGAGCAGGGCGGGGTGGGGCACAGGGTGATGGCCCCACAGACCTGGCCCTTTGCACCTTGCCTCTTCACAGCCCGCAAGTGGGTTGAGGTGGGAGCTCACCGAGCATCCCTGAGCTTAGTGACAAATGACAGAGAGCAACCCTGTCTGCAGGACCTGGCGGGCCAGGCTGTGGAAGCTGAAGAGCAGCCACATGGAGTGTGGCTCAGACACTGTTTCTTGCAGGGAGAAGGCAGGACTAAAATGCCACTCTGCCCTCGCTGGTGACGGTAGTCTTGGGGAGGATGTGAAGGTGACCGTGTCCAAGCTTATTTACTGGGTAGCCTGGTGAGTGGCCCGGCCTTCCTGAGCTGCAGTTTTCTCATCTGTAAAATGCGACCTAACTGGGAGAGAAGTGAATTCGGGCAGACGCATCCCACAGTCCATGGCAGACAGGAAATGCTCCACAGATTGGAAGCTACTTGTGCGGGTCAGCATAGGCGGGCAGTGGAGCAGACAGGCCCACGAAGGTGCGGTGGTCGGCAGGCAGCACAATACAGTCTGGGCCAGGGCCATACCAGGCGGGCTGTGGAGCTCTGAATGCCGAGACCAGGTGGGGATGGCCCTGCAACTTCCATTAGCAGGTGGCTGCTGAGATCTTTCGGTTATCGGCCTCCAGTGGGCAGGTGGGAGAGAGAGCGAGGCCTGGAAGTGCCGGGTCTGCTCACATCCCGTGGGTCACACTGTCTTCCCAGTGTCTGTTCCAGGCACCGTGGGAGAGGAAGCAGGGATCCTTGGGACAAAGACGTCCCTTGTGGGTGCTGTTGTCCACTGGGGCAGCGCCATAGCCTGTGGGGAGGTGAGAACAGGCAAGGTGGGACCCTAGGACGGGCTGGGGTGCGGGTGGAGGCAGAGGGGCCGGGCAGGGCCTGGGGAGAGCAGTGGGGTGGGGACAGGAGGATTTCCAGGGTTGGCGCAGTGGAGCCCAGGGAGGACTGGTCACTGGCAGCTTGAGGGTCACAGCACAGCATCAAGAGGAGGCAGGAAGGAGCGGGCGGGCGTCCAGGCGGGAAGGGGTGGGGAGGACCCGGAATGTCACAGCAGGGCATGGGAACAGGTCCTCGGAGAGAGGAGCAGGCAGCTGGGGAAGCCCGGTCCACAGAGCGGGCGGCGGGAGGGAGGGAGGAGGGGCGGGCGGGCGGCTACAACTGCTCTGTGCCACCGGCCTCCTCCCGGGCTGCCCAGCTGCTGGGCCCCACTGCCACCTGGCAGCCGCCTTCGGCCTCCCGGCCCCTCGGGCCAAGCAGCAGAAGTCTTATCGCCCTTCCTGCCTCGTTGTCCTTCCAGGAAGGAAGCAGCGCCAGATGCCGTGGGCGGGACATTCCTGGGCTCTGTGCTGTTCCTGGATCATGCAGGGCTCCCGGTGCCCGAGAGCCGAGCAGGGGGCAGGGGCTCCCTCAAGGACACTGTGTCCCCCGAGTCTGGATTTGAGCCTCTGCAGCCCGGGTGTCAGGGGCACCTCCAGAGGGGCTTAGGCAGGGTGGTGCACCTGCCCAGGGCTGCTGGACGCCTACCATGTGCCTGGGATGGGACGTCACTGGGAGAGCCATGGGCCTGGGAAATACCGTGAGGAACTGAGCACGGACCTGGGGGTCCGAGGCAGGAGCAGGGCAGTGCCTGCACCCTGCAAGGGTTTTGAGCAGGGGGGACCTCGAAGTCCACAGGGCTCCTCTATTTGGGACCCACTTTCCCGGCTGCCTCGGTCCTGGGGCGTGATCCTGAGCTTCAGGGCAGTGTGGACAGTGGCCCGGGACACCACCCATGCTTGGGGGCCAGTGAAGCTCTGCTTCAGGCCTGGAGGACGCTGTGAGCCAGGGTCACCTGGAGGGCAGAGTCTCAGGGAAGCACCAGGCCGGGAGAACCAGAGAGACCTGGCTTCCCCTCAGCTCTGTCCCTGCTAGCTGTGGGGTTTCAGTTTCTCCAGGGAGACATAGAGCAGCAGTGCTAACCACTCATGGTCAAAGGCGGCAACTGCCTGGCCGCTCCTAGCCGGGCCTGACGAATACTGGTTTCCCCAGACTGGGGTTGGCCTGGGTGGGGAGAGGACGGGAGATTAGCTCTGTCCCCAGCTCAGCCTGGCAGGGGATGGGGGAGCCCCTGTCCCTTTCCATCTGCTGCCTGCAAAGTTTTAGGGACCCTCCCTGTCTCCCACCTGGAGGGATGGTTGGGGCCGTGGGGTCTATGCCATTGTGGCTGTTGTCACGCCATGTCCACCCGATCCAGTGGCAGGGGCTGTATCACGCGGGCCGTGGGCTCCTGCCAGTGATGGCCCCGGCACGAGCGTTTGACACAGGAGGGAGGGCGGCTGCCAGAGCAGGGCCAGGGGTCCAGGTCACGGCAGGTCCTCAGGGCCGGCCTGCCACCCCTGCCCTTTGGATGGCTCAGGACAGGGTCCCAGGAGGGTGGTCCTGTGGGTCCTGGAAGGAGACGGGAATGGATCAGGGCCTCCCTTCTGCGGAGCTGGTGGTTGGTCTAATCCTGGCTCTGCTGCTTACTGGCTGGGTGAATAATATGCCGCGTGCATGTTATTCATCTCTTCCAGCCTCAGTTTTCCTCCCTCTCTTCCTTCCTTCCTTCCTTCCTTCCTTCCTTCCTTCCTTTTCTGTCCCTCCCTTCCATATGATACCTGCCTTGAGGACAGAGCTTGGAGTTGGGTGACCTGTCTGCAGCTGAAGGAGCCCCCTCCTCAGTTGCTCCCCTGCTAGGAGATTGAGAAGCAACAAGAAATTGGGGCTGTGAGCCCCAGAGGCAGACCCTTAGGGTGGGGTCCATGGCAGCACTGGCCAGCTCTGGGGTGCCCCTCACCCTGGGGCCCTGGCTGGAGCAGGGGGGACCTGGGCTTTCCCCTCTGTCTCCTATCAAAACTCCGCAGGCCTGGGTGTCCTAGCCCAGTCTCTGCCAGCCTCTGAGAAAGAGCAGTAGCTAATTCATACTAGATGCTAATGGCCATCCATGGATCTCGGATATTCACACCCAGGGCTGTTGATAGCTGTTAATGGCTTTCAGGTTCTGCTTTGCCTTCTCTCCTCCCTGCAGTGCCAGGTGCTCAGCTATCTGCCAGATGGGGTGGGCTCCAGGTCTGGGCTCTAGTCTGACATGGGGAGCCAACCAGGGGACCCAAGCCAATGGGCAAGGACAGGGAGAACTTCAGAACAGGTTCACCCTGGTGACTCCATGGGGCCCTAGAGGGTGGTTGAGCCAGATGGGCTTAAAGCTCCAGGCCAGACAGGGAGCACCTTCTGTGGCCTGCTCTCCCCTGCTGCCCTGGCTCTGAGAGGGACCAGGTCTGAAGGAGACGCAGGAGGCCCTGGGGGCAGGTGCCAAGGGCAGATGCAGCCTGCTCTTCCACATGCGCCTCAGGGCCTTGCTGGATGCTCTGGGCTCTTGGCTGGAGGGAAGAGGCCAGGGAGGCCGTGGCTGGGCCTGGGCTGGGCCGGCGTGGGGAGCGGCCGCCAGCCTCAACCTTTATCAGTCCCGGGTTAAGAGGCAGCTTTGGACTCCGTGGGCCTGGGGCTGCGTTTTGCACCAGCACGCAGCTGCAGCCGCGGGCGGGCGAGGCCCAGGACTGCCCGGCCCGCCTGTGCGCCTGTGCGTTGCTGGGGAGCCGGAGCCGAGCCTGCCGGGCTGGGGCTGGGCGGGGTGGGGCTGGGGTGAGGGCAGGTGCTGCCCTCTGATGGAGATGAGAAGCAGGAGGGGTTACCAACCCTCAGGAGCTCACTGTGGGCCCCTCATGACTTCTGGGGGGAGGCACAGAGCAAGCATCTGGGGAGAGAGCAGACGCCTCACAGGCTCAGACACAGGGCACGCCCTGTACCCCGCTGGGACCCAGGTCACACCTGCGGTGTTTCTGCTGCCAGGCCTCCGGGAACTCGGGCCTGTGACTGACCGCAGGTAAACACTGCGCTTTGTACCCCGGGGAGCTCCCTGTCGGGGCTGGGTTCCTGTCAAGAAGATAGTGAAAGTTTCCAGTGTGCGTCCCTGTGTGTGTGTGTGTGTGCGTGTGTGTGTGCGTGCACTTGGAGGTGCCCTATTATCTCTTCCTCTTTACACAAAATCAGGTCAGTGGTTTCACTGTTGTCATTGACCACAAGGAGCAGTGGGAGTGGCTGGGGACTGGAGTTGGGGCCCCCGGCTGTGGGAGTCCCCAAGAGCAGAGCAAAGAGTGGCCCATGCAGGCAGGGGGCACGGCTGGCCACATCCTGTCTCTCTGCCAGCGTCCCTCTGTGTCCCTCTCCGCCCTGCCCTGGGTGTGAGGCCTCCCGCTCCCCTGCCCTGTGGTGCCGGCCACCACAGCAGGGGCGAAGCCTGGGAAGCCCCGGGGTGACTTGGCGGGGCTCTCCTCATAGGCACAACAACAACTGGGCCAGGGCACCGCTGCCCCTGCCACTGAACACTTTCATACGCTGTCCTCGCCTCGCCCACAGTGCCGGGGAAGGACGGCGAGAGCAGCCTCCCTGCAGCCGCAAGGGCACAGGGATAGGTCGGGGAGTGGGTTCGGAGTCACCCCACTTTCCATCTTGACTTCAGAAGCGCCTTTTGGGCTCCCTGGGGCACCTGGGCCGCTGCCCTGAGGGTGGAGGGAAATCGTGGCCTGTTGGGCTGGTGAAGGGCAGCGTGCTCTGCCCTCTACTCCGTGCCTCCCACCCCGGGGCCAGCCCGAGGCCGTCCCTGGCCCCGCCCACCTCCTGGGTACCCCCACCCCTGCAGAGGGGATGCAGGGCTGTTGGTGCCCGTGGCCTTCGGGAGGGACAGTCCAGGATGGCCTCGCAAGGTCAGCTCGGCTGCGCCGTCCTGGGCACAGCCCCGACTCCGGAGCTGACACTGTGCAGCCTGTGCTGGAAATGACCGAACTGAGGTTTTGGTTCCCATGGAAACGGCATCTATTTGCAGAGGTGCCTGCGTCAGAGCCTGGGATTTTGTACTGGGGGATGGGGAGGTTAGAGGGCAGGGTCAGGGGTTATTGTCCAGGCTCTTCCAGGACAGTGCCTGCAAGGGTGTCCCTGCCTTAACCCGCCACGAGGAGGTCTTCTCTACCACACCGGGCACGGAAGACCCAGAGTCACCATTCATAGATTCATTCCACAAACTTTTGACCTCTGATGCTCCTGGCGCTGGGTGAGGCCAGCCAGGCAGGAGAGGCCTGGGGGATTCGAACCCACTCCTGGAAGGAGCTGAGGTCACCCAGGGGCATGGTGCTGGGGGCAGGGGACCCTGAGCACTGAAGTTCTGTGTGCTAAAGCAGGTGCCATCTGTCTGCCTGTGTCACGAGGGACCGATTTCTACATCTCTCTGGCAAACATACCCCCTACATGCCATGCCGAGGAGGACACTGACCGGAAAGGGCTGTCCTGACCTCCTGACTCACACACCACAGGGCTCTGCAGCCATGGGCTCAGTGTCTGTAGCGTCACTTATCTTCAAATGGGGACACTGAGGCTGAGGGCAAGACAGACATGTGTCGAGGTCACACTGTGGGAGCAGGGATCCTGGGTCTGTGTTTGCCCCTCCTCCCTGTCCAGGGGACCTGGTGACCAGACGTCCCTCCCTGGCCGGCCCCCAGGCAGCCTGGCCACTGGCCATCCTGAGGATGGGAACACTGTGAGCACTGAGGCGGTGGCAGAGACATGGAGGCGCAGGCTCTGCTTCCCTGGAGGCTGCGTTCCAGAGTCCTAGGCCCCACTCGGCTGCCACCCTCTGCAGTGCCTCGGTTTCCTTCCCGTAAATCGACAGGGAGTGTTTGGGGGTGCCGGGGTCTGGTGACCTGTGCCCCCAGAAAGGCTCTAGTGAAATCAAGCGTCGGGTCGGTGGCCACTCAGGTGTCCTTGTCCCCTCCGAGGGTGACAGTGACCGAGCGGACAGAGGCCACGCCCCATGGAAGGGCCTTCTTTGCCAGCAGCATCTGGCATCGCCTCACAGAATGTTCGGTCCTCAGGGAAGGGACAGGGCCTGGAACAGCTTTGTGGGGGGAAGGTTGGGGCTGAGGGTGGAGAGCAGGGGAGGAAGAGAAAGTTCCAGGCCGCAGGGGCCCGCTCGGTTTGGGGTAGGGGCTGCGGGATGGAAAGGAGCCAGGGACATTGGAGGTCCCCGACGGGAGGCCCAGCCAGCGACTGCATTCACCTTCTGTGTTTGCTCTGGCCGGGAAGCTAGGGGAGGAGAAGCCGGGAAATAAACACGCGCTCAACCTCCTCGGCGGCCTTAATGAGGGGTCTGGCGTCTCTGAACCAAGTGTCAGGTTGCAAGGGCTCTGGGAGCACCCAGGCCTCCGTGCACCCCGCACCCCTGCAAAGTCCTGTGTCTGCCTAGTCCCCGAGGGGCCACCTAGCTAGCGGGCAGAGGTGGGGACCAGTCTTCAGCCTGCTGGGCAGCTCTGTGAGCCGAGGCCCGTGGGAGAAGCCACGGCTGAGGATGTTGGGGGCACAGGAAGTGAACCCCTCTTCTCTCCACGGCCCTCCGCTCCCTGGTGCCCCCATCATGAGTGGGGCTGTTGGAGCTGGCGTGGGTGTCTGCCCCGAGGGCAGTGAGGGGTGCTCGTCTTTGTGCTTCTGGGGGTGTGTGGCCCAGGGTGCTTCTGCAGCCAGTTTGCTAGGTTCCCGGATGAGCTTCGAGTGGTGCCAGAAGGAGGACACTGTAGCATGCAAGACCAGGGGTACAACGGAAGGAAAAGGGAAATGTCCTCACTTGGAAAGAGCCGAGAACTCCAGCCCGGGGACCCAAAGCACAAACCCAGGGTTGGGCTTGTGTGTGTGTGTGTGTGTGTGTGTGTAGCGGTGTTCCTGGGTGAATACTGAGCAGCTCCTTTCATATGCCATGCATGAGACTTTTCTTGCAGCCCTGAGGACGGGCCCGCTGCCCCTAAGGAGGGAGAGGTGGGTTTTATTTTTGGCGCCTTCACCGTTGCTCCCATGGTGCCCTGGGGGCCTTCTTTGTTGGAAAGGTGACGAACACTTCCCTGCACCTGCTGCTACCTTGGCCCCACCAGAAACCGCAGCTGGGGGGGGAGTGGCTTCCTCGCCCCGTGCCCCGCCCTGTCCCCCTTCCAGCAGTGCCAGGCCCAGGGCCCTGCT
Organism: Heterocephalus glaber; assembly: GCF_053883595.1. Lineage (NCBI taxonomy): Eukaryota > Metazoa > Chordata > Mammalia > Rodentia > Bathyergidae > Heterocephalus > Heterocephalus glaber. Next base: position 10,100,187 of record NW_028258463.1, read on the forward strand.
GGCAGGGACCCTACCCTGACAACGAGGAGACGGACACAGAGAGTGGAGGCGACCCCCAGGGGACCACGACTCCAAGGCAGAGCCAGGACCCCCGTGTGGGAAGCAGGGCGCGGGGCAGAAGGCAACAGTGTGGTGGCAAAGCCCTGGGCGTGCCAGCTGCGAGTCAGAGGAGGCCATGTCTTTGCTGATTCCTTCTCTTCCCGGGTCAGAGCTCTGCGCCCAGCAGGTGCTGAGACAGATGGGTTGTGCCTTGCACCATGCCTGGCACCCAGGAGGGGTCCAGGCTTATCTGGTGCTGAACAAACAGCTGGGTGAAGCCCGTAATAAAGTGACAAAGCAAGGACTCAGGAGGCTGGCAAGATGCAGCTGAAGTCACTTCCTGCTCTATCGCAGGCTGGCTGTGTGACCTTGGCAGTTGTTAACCTCTCTGAGCCTGAAGGAGGTGGCTTGGTCGGTGCTGTGCTCCGCACATCACTGGCACTCGGGAAATGCAGCTGTCCTTCCACTCCCTCGAAGACTCTTTCTTCCCTGACACCTCCTCCCGGCCTCTGTTCCGCCAGCACCCGTGTCCACCCTCTGCCCAGGGTTTGGTGCCAGCGGGTGCCAGGGTCGGGGTGGGGGGAGTGGGTGACCGGGCAGCAGGCACAGCGCTTCCCATAGAGGTGACTCCCAAGCACCTGCTGGATCACAGGCCTCCAGGTGTCAGGCCAGGCCGCCAGAAGTGCCATGGTCCTGGGGGAGAATCCGAGCCAGTGCCTGAACCACACGAGGGAAATGCGCCTGCTCTTCCAGCCTCCTCTGGGCCGTGGGGAAATGTTGAACATTCAACCTGCAGCATCTGCTGGGCTTCGAGGTGTCAGATATCTGCTCAGAGCAGACATAAACGCTGGGGCCAGTGCTGACATGGAGCGAGCAGACACCCGGGCACGCGGCCTGGTCACCGGCCCTCTGCAGGTGCGGGTGCGGGTGTGACCACAGGATCTGCTGCCCTTGGAGGAAACAGCGCCACTCAAGAGCGGGCTGGGCCTGACCCCTCCCTGCTGGCGTGAGATGTTCATTTACCCCAAGATGGGGCTCCGTAGGGCTGGGCTGCTGTGACACATAGAAGAGCCCAGGCAGTGAGCTCCCAACAGACAAAGGTAACTCGGCAGGCCTCTCCCGCTGTGCACAGGAAGGCAAGAGCCGATGGGATAGGAAAGTCAGAAGTGGGCCGTGCACAGACAGGGCAGTGGGCCTCCTGCCTGGGTCTGGCCGAGGGGTGCAGGGCACCAGGCTGCTGTGGGCCAGCTGGGCCTGAGGTGGCTGCTCCTTGGGCTGGGGCTGGGGTGCTCTTTGGAGTGGAGGGAGAGGACCCCGTTAGTCCCCGGGGTTTTCTAGGGGCTCAGACCAGGGAAACCTGGCCATCGCTAACCCTGCTCCCACACTAACAAAAAACCAGGTTCCCTCGGGCAGGCCGGGCTTCCTCATCTTGAAGCCGCCTCCGACGTGGTATTATTACATTACATGGGAATGGAAATTGATCTAAAGAATCGAACGTGGTTGCTTTGAGGTTAGCAACTTTATTTATTTATTTATTTTTGGCTACTGTCTCTTAAACATCTAAATGATTACCCACAATGCTTATCTCCGAGTTTCTAAGCATTTTGCTTGTGTGGGTTAATTTCTTCCTCACCACCACGGTGGGAGGTAGGTGCTATTAGTCACCCCATTGTACAGATCAGGAAACCAAGGCACCGACAGACGGGCTGCACTACCAGGCCAAGGAGCGGTGCTGGGATTTGAACCAGACGGTCTGGCAGCGGAGTCCGGGGCCCCCACTCCCTGCCCCATTCGACATTCCGGGCGCTGTGCTGTTTATACCCAAATCCTCTGCGTTTTGCAGTTGAGAAATCTGAGCCTCAGAACTGTTGAGCAACAGCTGAAGGCCACACAGCTGGGGAGCAGCAGAGTCGGGGGAGGTCAGGGAGATTCGGAGTCAGCCAGGCTCCAGGGCTCTGCTCCCCACCCCCTGGCCACCCTGCCAGACCCTCCGGCTCCTGGGGCAAGTTTAAGCAGCCTCCCTCCATTTCCACATCTCTCCTGGCATGGGAGCTCCTCCCACTGGGCCTCAGTTTCATCATCTAGATAAGGGTGAGCTCGGCCCTGAGGGTTTTTGAGGCCCCCGCAGCACTGGGATCCGGGAGTGTGGCCATGCTGGCTGAAGGGGCCACAGCTGGGGAGGGGATGAAAGGGAACCTGGGACCCTGGGGAGGTGGGGTGGAGGCAGCACACGGATGAGAAGGCTCGGGAGAAGGCTCGGGTGGGACTCCGGGGTCCTTTCCTCCTTCCCAGGGGTCGCCCCAAGGCCGGGGGCAGGCAGGTGAGATTGTGCCAGGGAGAGAGGGTGAGGTCAGCCAGGACTTCTGAGACACCAGTTTGGGGAACTGACATGGCTGGGGGCTCCGTTGTCTCTGTGAATATCTGGAGCCGCCCAGTTATTGTAGAAAAACGTATTGGAAGCTGGGGTGGCGTGCACGTTCGGCTGGCCTGGCTTCCCTTTCCCTGACTGCTCTGTTGCGTTCCTCCCGGCAGGAGTGAGGGCTGTTTTCCCTTCTGCAGCCTCCTTGGGATACACACACTGCACACACGCAGGCAGGCTCCCCTTGGGGCGCAGGGCACCCTGGCAGTGCCTTCCCACATGGGCTGCACCTACGGCTGCACCTCTGACGGCTGATGCCATCGCTGTGAACACAGCTGGGCCAGCTCTGCCCCCAGGGCGGCCATTCCCAGGGCATCCTGCAGAGGAGGGCAGCGTCATGTGGTTCCAGACTGGGAACGGGTGTCACCACCTGGCATCGTACTGGGCAAGAGCCACTTTTTCTTTTTGGTACCGGGGCTTGAACTCAGGACCTTGAGCTTGCGAGGCAGGCAGCGGAACCACTGAGCTAAATCCCCGGCCCAAGTGCCATTTTTACTGAGGTTCTTTGCGTGTGGGGAGACTGGTGGAGCCATGTTTTGCAGGAACACCTTAGCCACCCCATGTGCCCCCCAGGCCCAGAGCAATGGACATCGCCCTGGACACCATGGAGTGGACACCTGGGCCCCCGTGACAGGGACCTCTGGCCTGTGCAGGGGCAGCAGCATCGGTTCTCCCCCTTGGCAGGTGTCCGCCCTGCGCAAGCCTGAGTGTGAGTCCCTCCCACATCCACCTGTTAGTGCGTCACCGACAGAGAGACGGCCTTGTGCAAGGGGGGAAAGGCCTCAGGCAGGGCTGGGGGCCGGAGCTCAGCGCGAGAGAGGTTTCTATGGCTTAGCAGGTACGCAGCCTGTGGTATCCACTGAGACACACACCACGTCACGGAGGGACATGGCCATCATGGGGGGTCCCGGCAGCCCCATCCGGCGCGTCTCATTGGCCCAATCCGAGACCCTGTATCGCAGGGAAACGCTCCTCCTCCAAACCCCAGCTCTGGGAACTACAGAGGTCAGGGCTCCAGTTCCGGGCAGAGCCGGGACAGGCGGGTGGAGTGGTCTGCAGATGCTGCTGGCGGTGAGTCCCTGAGGTGAGGGTACAGGACAGCTCAGCCTTCCCACATCCTCACTCTGACTAGTGTCCCCCGTCACTGCTGCCACCCAGGCTGCGGTCCCCTGGCCTGCACCTGTGCGGTGGACACGGTGTTCTCAGCCCCTTCTTGGGCTCGTGTCACTGGACGTGACGGCCTCGGGTTTCTGAGCGTCTTGGGGAGGCGGGAAGAGGAGGCCCAGGAGGGGCTTGGGATGGCATGGAGGGACACACCGACCTGCTGCGGGCCAAAGATGTTTTCCCTGCTTTTAAAGCTGTTGTTTCCCCAGGGGAAAGCTTTATTAGGTATGAATAAGATGTGCTGTCTTTATGGATTGGTTGCAGAACCGGAGGAGCGTTTTTCTGTTCCCGTGCCTGAGAGCAGAGAAAGAACTCACTGGCCTTTGGCAGCCAGCACGGCCACCACCCGCCTCCTCCCCTAAATGTCCTCCCTGCCCTGCCGCCCCCTCCGCTCCTCTGGCAGAGCCCAGGCCTGGTGGCACGGCATCCTGCTCTGGAGCCCTGCCTGGGAACGTGGGCCTTGGGTCGGGCCAAGCAGCTGGCCTGGCCCGCAGGAGGCACCAGCCGGCCCCGACCAGAGCTGGGAGGGGTGGCAGCTCGGGGACAGGAGCGCCTGGAGGGCAGGGCCCTTGCTGGTGTGGATGGCCGTGGAAAGAGCAGCCGAGGAAGGGATGCAGAGTTGGTCCATGGGCCCTTGCCTCGCCATGCCGACCAACCATCCTGGCCTTGGAGGCGAAGCCTGTTTTTCTGCCCTGGACTCTGCCTGGGAGGACCCCGTCTCCACAGCAGGAAGGGGGTTCAGAGGACACAGCGGTCCCCTCACAGCGCCCCACGCTGCTGCTCCCCTGCCCATCCTCTTCGCTGTGGGAGCTGCGGATGCTCCCTGGACTTCCGCTTTGGGTTCCAGTCTGTGGATGTGGCCTTGCGGTGGGGCCAGCTTCTCTTTCCGCCTGGGTTGAGGTAGCTAGGGTTACGCTCAGTCTCAGGGTAAACGGAACTGCTTTCCCGCAGCAGCTTTTGGGAGGATCCTGAGTGCTTGCTTCTGCTCCTGGGAGAGGGGTCCCCATCCAGGCAGAGGCGGCCTAGGGAGAGAAGGTGGTGGTAGTCTCTGCGTCTGTGCTCATGGAGGCCCGGCGCCCATGCCGGCAGGAAGACCACTGTCCCAGCCGCTCCTGGCTGAGGCAGCCCAAGTCCTTGAAGAGCCTGAAGAGATCATTGCGGAACTTGACGCCGATGAAGGCGTACAGGAAGGGGTTGACGCAGCAGCGCACGGAGGCCAGGCTGTAGGTGACGTCGTAGGCGATGTTGAGCTGCTTGCTGAGCTCGCAGCTGGTGCCGGTGATGTTGAAGTTGGCCACCGTCTGCGCCAGGACCACGCCATTGTAGGGCAGCTGGAAGATGATGAAGACCACGACCACGGCGATGATCACCTTGATGGCCTTGTTGCGCTGGAAGTTGCGCGCCTGCAGCAGGGTGCTGATGATGATGAGGTAGCAGAAGCTCATGGCCAGCAAGGGCAGCAGGAAGCCGAACACCATCTGCGCCACCTGGATGATGATCTGGGACTCCACTTGGTCGAGAAGCAGAGAGCAGCGCTGCGCCTGCTCGGAGCCGCTCCTCTGCAGGCCGCTGTAGATCATCTCTGGGATGGACAGCAACGTGGCCACCACCCAGATGCCCACGCAGGACAGCTTGCTGATAAGAAAGACACGGGCACGGTGGCGGTGGGCAGACACGGCCTGCACGATGGCCACGTAGCGGTCGATGCTGATGCAGAGGAGCAGCAACATGCCGCTGAAAAAGCTCATCTTGTAGATGCTGAAGATGATTTTGCACAGCGAGACTCCGAAGACCCAGGACTCGGCCGCACTGTAGGCCCAGAAGGGGAGGGTCAGCAGGAAGAAGATGTCCGCCATGGCCAGGTTGAGCAGGTACATGTCGGTCATGGTCTTGAGCCGCTTAAAGTAGATGTAGGTCAGCACCACAAGGCCATTGCCCAGAAGACCCACGAAGCAGATGGCTGAGTACATGACGGGGAGGAACCAGGCCTTAAAGTTCCGCACATCCTTCTTGAAGCACACAGTCTCGAACAAGGTGTAGTCCACTGTGGTGTTTTCGTCCATGTAGTCCTCCGTGACCTCATCTTGACACAAGCACACCTGGGGGAAGAAATGAGGGCGGGCAGCCCAGGTTAGCCAGGCGGGTCTGAGTCTGGCTGGGATTTAGCCAGCTGGGTTCCACAGCATGGTCCCCGGCATTGGCATCACCTGGAATGGGCTGGCAACGCACATTTTCAGGCCTCAGCTGAGTCTCTTGGGGCCAATATCTGGGGTGGGGCGGGGAGGATTTGTATTTTTCTTGTATGTCTGAGTGATTTTTTTTTTTTGGTACTGGGGATCAAACTTGGGACCTTGCGCTTGCACAGCAGGTGCCAGAACCACTGAGCTAAATCCCCGGCCCTCTGAGTGATCTTTCGATTTGAAATCAGTTCTCGAACTTCGCCATATATAAAACTACCTGCAGATCTTGCTGAAATGCGTAACCTGCCTTGCATCCCGAGCGCCTGTGTTTCTGCTAATCAGCAGCTGGGCTCTGACTTCACCAACTCTGGGCCTCCTGGAGCTCATGGGGACTGGATATGGGCTGAGCCTAGGAACCAAGGAGATCCGAGGCCTGGCCCTGAGCCTCAGTCTTTTCACCTGTGAGATGGACAAATCCTATCTCCCTGTGGCCCGTACATGGTGGTTGTGAGGTTCCTTCCCCCATTCTGGTTTCCTCTCACCTCCACAGAGGTTTTATTTTGCCCCATCCTCCTAGAGCCTGTTAGGCCCCGGGGGCCACACTCCCTGCCTGTGTCCTCTCTGGCGGACCCCCACAGCAGGGCTCAGCTGCTCTGGGCTTTTCTTAGTCTGCCTGGGGTGAAGGATCAGCAGCAGCCCGCTGTGGTTTTATCAGTGGAGGAAGGCGTGTGGCCCATCTCTGCACTATGGACTGGGGATGGCCTGAGCAGCTCAGTGACAGTCTGAGCTCTGTAACTGGACGGGCTGGGGGCAGCAGGGCACCCAGGAGCCTTTGCCCTCTCCGTACACGGCTGCAGCCTGGAGCCCGGGAGAGGTGGGCCGAGGTGGGCCGCAGTAGGGCCCAGGGCTTAAGTCTGAGCTCCTTGGACTCGAGGTTTTGGGGCTCCGTGGGAGGGGCAGCTCCCCAGCCTCTCTGCAGAGTGCTCCCCACCCACTGTCCCTCCTCTGCTCCCCCCTGCACCTCCAGCCCCTCAGCCCTGCCGCCTCTGCAGCCCACAGCCCCGCCACATCCTGCTCTGTGTGTCTGCACCCCCCCCCCTCCCCGGGAAAAGAGAAGAATGAACCCCAGCTGTCTCCAAGGCCTCCCCAGCCTCCAGCCCGCCCGCCGCAGCCCCTCGGAGTGTGCAGCCGGCTGGGGAGGCGCCGGGGATGGGAAGGAGGCCAGGTCCAGGGCTGCAGCCCAAGCTCCTGGGGGCCTCGGAGCGGGTTTTGGGAGTGCTGCCCAGCCAGGGCCTGCCTCTGGCCAGAGCTCCTGGAACAGTGCCTGTCTGGCCCCCAGACCCGGGAGAGAGCCCAGTTCTGAGGCCGGTCCCACCCCAGAGAGCTCCCACCCGGCCACAGAGGAAACCCAACTCCGGAGTCGGGCTTCCTCTGCTCTAGTCTTGGCAGTCGGGCCACCTCCTGCCTCCACTGCTGGGATCGAGGAATGGGAACAGGCGTGTGTGTGTGTGTGTGTGTGTGTGTGTGTGTGTGTGTGTGTGGGTCTACGTCCGTGTGCGCCCAGAGCTCAGGCCCCCAAAGGCGCCTGCTCCATCCCCACCTCCCCAAGTCCTGGCCCTATCCCTGCCCGCAGGGAGCCCACGTGAGTCCCTGTGTCACCAAGGGATTGGGCTGCAGGGGAGCCTTTGGCTCCAGGCTGAGAGACAGCTCTGGGCGACAGGAGGAAAGCGGGTCACTGGACCAGGGCTTCTGCTCTCTGCTCACATGCGACATTTTACACATGCAGGTGGTGCACGTGGAAGAGCAGAGCCAGGTCCTGTGTGTCCTGTGCCATTTGCAGCCTTTCTCCCTCGGAGCTCGGGAGGTCTGAGTTTCTGGGCCTGACGCTGCTGGGTCTGGGTGGGGAGGTGCTGCCGAGTGACGCTCCCATGCTTGGGTTTAAAGGAGTAGAAGAGTGCAGAGGACATCCCCAAGGATGTCATCTCCAAGGTCACCCCGAAGATGGAGAGGGGCAGCCCCACCTTAATGGATGGTGGTGGGTTTGTCCCCAGGGCTCTGCTTCCTTCCCACAGGCCCAGCTTCTCCACTGGGCCTGGTTGGCTTGGGAGAGGGCAGCTGCAGGGCTTCAGCCCCCCGTGGCGGGAAACCTCACCTGGAAAGCGATGAGCAGGGCCACCACCAGCAGGCTTTTCATTGGTTTCCCTGGAGATGAGAGGGCAGGTTATTGCTTGGCAGGAACAGAGTTGTTATCAAGGAGAGCAGCGGGCTGGGGTAGGGGTGTGTTGGGAACACTCGTCCCCAGTTCCAGGACCCTGGGAAAGGGACCGTCAGAACCAGATTGCCTTGAACCCCTGGACTGGCCCACGTGGGCTGCTCCTGGAGCTGGGGTCTGCCCTAGCCATGGTCCCCCGAGACCGTGGGGCCTGGCTCAGGGGTCTGCTGCCCCTCACTCCTATAGGGCATGAAGCGGAGGTGTGACCCTGGGGGTGGGGTTTACTGAGAAGACTGGATCGCTGGTCTTTCCACCATGCGGGGGTGCTTTGGGGACCCCCCCCCCACCTTAGGACCGGTTCCTCTCACCCAGCGCGGGCCCAGGATGGAGGGGCGCCGGGGACTGAAAGGGCGTGTGAGTGCCTGGCTTGTGCTTCCTCGGGTGGCCTGAGCCACACGGAGGGGACACTGTCCCGGGTCACTCTGCCCTGGGTGACCACGGCAGCCGTGGCTGAGCCTGGGGACGCGGACGGACCCTTAAGGCAGGGGTCTGGGCCGCCCTGCCCGGGGCGAGCTGTGTTAGCACCTTGCGGCCCCTTCCTGTCCCCTCACCCTCAGTTCCCAGCCAGGTCCTGGTCCCCAGGGGTGTCAGTCCCTGCACCAGCACTCATGGTGCCAGGCCGGACCTGCCGGCTGTCGCAGCCCCCGGAAGGGTGCGACCCTAGGCTCCACTCCTCGCCCTTGGAGACTGGGAAGCCACTGAAGTTCCTGTCCTTGGCCACAGCGCCACCTGCCGGAGCCCCGGGCACACGACACCCAGGCTGCCTGAAATTCAGGCCGGGGGAGGCTGGGGTTATAGGCTTGGGCGTAGGTAGGGGAGGCAGGAAGGGCATCAGGCCCCATGGGTAACCAGACCTTTCTGCCACCTGCAGCAGATTGTCCTGCCTGCCACTGCCAGAGACGCCAACCTCAGGCACCTTCTCCCCAGACCCACAAGGCTCTGCCTAGCTGGAAGGATGAAGCCCCTCTAGTGCTTCAGCCCCTGGAGACTTCTGCATCTCCATTTCTGGGCACAAGCACCCTGTTCCCTGTCTCTGGCTGTTGTGAGCATTAGTCACCCTGGGGTGCCCAAGCCTTCGAGGGCCACGTGTTCTCGAGAGCACACTGTCCTCAGGGTCCAGCGCACGCCCAGCCCCTGACTCAGCCTGGTGTTCAGTGTTCGAGTTTTTTTCAGTGCATCACCGTCTTTCAGTTGCTCTAGTGAAAGCCCACGCTGACCGTCAGGAAGGAGGATCTTGAAGTGTTGATCAGTTTGAGTAGGTGAGGCACAAAGAGCAGACTGTTTCTCTTTGACTCTGTACACCCTTCTGTTTGCTACGGCGGGGGCAGGGAGTCTGGGTGAGTGTGCATGCGTGTGTGTGCGTGTGTGTGCACGTGTGTGTGATTTCTCATTCCTGGTGACAGGACTTGGTGCCGAGCAGAGCTCTGGAGGCCCACGACAGCCCATTTTTGAGAAAGCTACCAGGGGAAGTTAGGGAAATTCTGGTGGCCAGGGGTGTGAGTCAAATCATTCCTGTCTGTTAAGAAGTCATAAAGCAACCGGCCCTGGGCAGGGGCGGGGTGGGAACCAGGAAATTGGGAATCTCGGGGTTGAAGGAGCAGTTGACCTAGATGTTGGGTGCTTTCTGAGTTCTTGAGTTTTTGGCAATGGTCACTATGAAAAGAAAATTCCCCTGACTCCTGCCTCACCCCAGCCTGAGAAACCTCCCGGGCAGGAGCAGAGGCCTGTGGCTGCCCCACCTCTTTTCCTCACTGGGTCTCTAAGTTGCCCCGGCTGGGCTTGAATTTTCCATCTTCCTGTCTCAGCCTCCCAGAATGCTGGGATCACGGGCGTGTCCCACCCTGGCCGGCTTCCTGCCTGGACTTTCTTACCAAAGCAACCTCACTGTCTTGAGGGCAGGGACAGGAGAGAGCTGGTGCCACCCTGGAGTGCGTAAGGTGCCAGTGCTTTATCAGGGGTGACATTGCACGCACAGAGCCCTCCGTGCCATACTGCCTACCTGGGGGATCCCATTTCCTTCTCACAGAGGCCCTCTGAGGGGCACTACAATCATCCCCACCTGCCAGTGGGGAAACTGAGTCACGGAACGGTTAATGGCTTTCCCAAGGTCACCCAACAACCAGTAGTGGAGCTGGGCTTCGACCCCTCCGACTCCTGAAACCACATCCTACTGTTCTCAGGTGCCCAGTTCCTCGAGGGTCTCTGGCTCCTGACATCTTACAGGACGACACCATGTGATTCCATAGGGAACCAGAGAGCTGAAGCCACATGCCAGAGTCACACAGCTGCTAGCGAGGGATCTGAGACTCTCCACACCCTTCAAAAACCAGCGTAACTGCCCCTGATCTATGTTCACAGTTCTCTTCGGCCCAGCAGCTTCTCAACACACCTGTCTCTCTCCTCATCAAGCTCGTCATCCCCGAGTTCCCCAATCAGTGACAGAGCAGCCGAAAGAAAGCAGCAGGGGAAGAGGAGGCTGTGGCCATAGCGAGCCCGGCTGGAGCCCCCCGCCCAGTTGCTGGCCCTGCCTTCCTCAGCATCCCCTTGGCCGCTGTCTCTGGCCAGGCTGTGGGACGCCGTTTCCACAGGCTCGTCTGTGTTTTCTCTGCTTTTGAGCTCTCTGAGGTCTGGGGCACCTCAGGCTGCTCATTCAAATCAGGAAAAAAAAAAAGTGGCCCAGCCTGGGCGGAGCTCTCATTTTGTGTAATAGAAACTCTGCCTCCGCATCTCCCTTGTGCTCCCTGCAGGGTGGAAAGCAGAGCCTTCGCTGGCCGTCCACCCGCCCTCCCAACGGCCCAGAGCCCGTTTTGAGCAAAGCGACTCAGAGGGTTCAGCACTGGGGCTCGGGTTGAGCTAGGAGGCAAGAGCACCCCTTCTTGCAGGCCGGACGGTGCCTATCCCTCTGCATCCGGCACCCCCAGACTTAGGCCCGGGGACAGTTTGTGCGGTTGAAACCAGCGGCCGCTTCCACTACCATTTTAAGCCGTGAGCAGAGAGGGAGGCTGGAGCAGGCAGGTCTCTGTGGGTACTGTGGGTACCCTGGGCTTGTGATCCATGAGATGGACAGCTGGCGAGTGACCTTACGAAGCAGCCTGGCTGGGAGAGGTTGAGATTTTGTGGTTTTTTTCGGTACCGGGGATTGAACTTGGGTCCTTGTGCTTTCAAGGCAGGCGGTGGAACCACTGAGCTAAATCCCCGGCCCCTGAGATTTTTTTTGATGGTATTGGGGATTGAACCCAGGAACTTGGCACTGAACTACACCCCCAACCTTTTTTTTATTTTATATTTAAGAAGGGCCATGCTACATTGCCCAGGCTGGGCTTGAACTTGGGATACTCCTGCCCAACCCCTCAGAGTGCTGGGATGACAGGCGGGCACCACCACGCCCATCTGGAAGAGATTTTCCAAAACTCAAAGTGACTTAGAGTTCCTGACACCATTCACTCACTCACTCGCTCACTCGCTCACTCATTCATCATTCATCCATCATTCATTCTTTCCTTCCACAAACACTTCCCACTCAAGCCCCAGTGCAGGGGAGGAGGCAGAGATGTAGGGGTGAGATGCCGCTTTCCAGGGTTTCGATCAGGGCCTGGGGAGCCTTTTATCCACACGCAGGGCTCAGGGGCGGGGAGGCAGAGCCAAGGGCGAGGGCTGTGGTGTGGCGAGGACAGCACAGGAACCTTCACTTTTAAAGCCACCCTTTGTGGTGTGGCTTTGAGGCTGCGCTGACTGGTGGAGCCCGGAGCCCTCGAGGAACCTGGCCTCACCTGGCCGGGTCTGATCTGCGGCTGAGATTGGCAGCTGGGGCTCTGGAGCTGGAGGACCCGACGTGCACCCCCCTGCCCCAGGGTGCCCCTCAAAGTGTCTGTTGTTAAGCCCGGTTCAACCAGGGGCCTGGCTAGGGCGGTTCCACCCCAGTGCACTGCCTGGCTGGGCCCCGAACTTGCAAGAGGCAACTGCAAAGTGGGAGGTGGAGAGGGCGAGGTGGCTGGCATTTGCATGGCTGGCACCGATCCCACGGCCTGGGCACCTTCCACTTTCCCCCCTCAAAGCCCCACCTAGCTGGGTACCTCGGAGGTCATTCATTCCCCCTGATATTGGTGCCCGGAGTCCTGGGGACCTCACTCATCACCCCAAGCTGAGCACAGTTCCTCCAGGCTACCCAGCCTGTGCCCTGCTTGTTTGCCACCTCTTGCTGTGTCAGAAAGACGCCCCTCAGGGGCCCTGTCATCCCGGGCACTGATGACCCCTGTCCCTCCCCAGTGGCCTCCCTCCCCAGCGGCCTCCCTCCCTGCATGGTGCGGTGGCACTGGAAGCAGACACCCTCTGCCCAGGCTCAGCCTGGTGTCCTGGCCCCAGTGCTGCTCCTCACTCACCCGGGTCCATGACTGTCGGCTGCCGTCACTACACAGGAAGGCTCTGCCCGCATCTCCTGCTCCCCTGTCCGGGGAGGAAGTGGCCTAGAGCCCCTTTTCAGATGTGCTGGGAGCCACCCTTGCCTGCCCCTCCCACCTCTGCTCCGCCCCCTGAGCCTGTGCCTCAAGAAGGGCATGGGGTATGAGAAAGTGACAGAGTGACAGCCCCACACGCTGGTCATAGGATCGTGAATCACTGGGTCATTTACATTTGAAAACCCCCAGAGCCTAGGTGAGGGGCTGCCCAGATCCGTGTCCCACATCTCTGAGTTTCACCCTCAGCTCAGCTAAGTAGCCACTGTCCCAGCAGCCACCAGAGACCAGGTGAGGGCAGAGCACTGGACCAGGGCCACCTGTCACCCAGGAGCGGTTCCCCAGGACGCCCCACCCGCATGTGTCTGTGGCACGTAGCACACAGTGAAAGTTGAAGAGGGTATTTACAGATCCTGGAGTCCAGGGAGGGACGCAGCTGCCCTCCCCACTGACGACCTCTAGTGGGCATGGGCGTTATCCAAACTGACTTCCCACGGGGACCTTTCATTGGTGGGGTTATTTGTGACTTCCGTTTTTTTTGAGACAGGGTCTCGCTATATCGTCCAGGCTGGCCTCCGACTTGTGGCAATCCTCCTGGCTCGGCCTGGCAGTGTGCTGGGATGTCAGGTGTGTGCCACCGTGTCTGGCTGCCTCTAACTTTCTATCTTCGCTCAGCAGCGGGAGCCACTCCAGTGGGGGACGGTACTGGAAGCTGGCTGACTTCGCTTTCTGGTACGAGAAAGTCAAACATGTATAAAAATGGTGGCCATGGAAATCAAAAATTATAAGCACTGGGTATAGCTTTGTCCTGCTCAGCATCACCAAAAACCATGGTTCCTAAACTCCTTTCCCTGCAGCTTCTGGGTAGATTTGGCCACAGGATGGGGCTGATAGATGAAGGAAGGTGAAAAGGAAGGGAGATACAAGGGTGGATCTATTCCCATGGCATTTCCTTTTCTTTTTAAAAATGGCAACTGTAATTCCCATGCTATAAAATGCACCCTTTTAAAGTGCAGAGTTCAGTGATGTTTGCTTATTCACGGGGTTGTACAGCCATCACTACAGCCGATTTTAGAACATTTTAACTCCTCCCCACCTGACGATCCTGCAATCATTAATAATGGTCTCTGTTTCTTCTCCTGCCCACACCCCCTGTAACCACACATCTGCTTTCTGTCTCTACAGATTTGCCTAGGTGGGAGATTTCTTAGAAATAGAAGTAGCCAGCATGTGGCCTTGGTGTCTACTTCTTTCAATTAGCATGTTTTCAAGATTCACCCACTGAGTCGGAAGGGTCGGCTTTCCATTCTTTGCATGGCTGAATAGTATTCCATTGTATGGATATACCACATCTTGTTTATTCTTTATCAGTTAGATGTTGAATTGTTTCTGTTTTTTAGCTATTATGACTATTACGTTTGTGTCTAAGTTTTTGTGGGGACATATGCTTTTATTTCTCTTGGACATATGCCTAGGAGTGGTATTGTTGGGTCATATGGTTACTGTAAGCTTTATTTATTTATTTATTGTTTTGGTCTTTTGAGACAGGGCCTCACTATGTAGCCCGGGCTGGCCTCCAACTCACAGAGATCCTCCTGCCTCAGGCTCCTGAGAGCTGGGATTACAGGCGTGTGCTACCATGCTTGGCTGTATGGTTAACATTTTGAGGAGCTTTAAAACTATTTTCCAGAGTGGCCGCACCATTTTATATTTCCATCAGCTGTGTATGAGGGTTCCATATAGTCAACAACACTTGGTATTGGACGACAATCCTTTGATTTTGCCTATTCAAGGGGGATGAATTGTTATCGCGTTGTGGTTTTGATACACATCTTCTAAATGATTACTGTTGTTGGGCATTTTTTCATGTGCTTCTTGACAAGTTATATATTTTCTTTAGAGAAATCTCTATTTTAATTCTTTGCCTATTTAAAATTGGGTCACTATGTTTTATTGTTGAGTTGTAAGAATTCTTTATGTATTATTATATGAATATAAGAGGTGTATTTATATAATAACAAACCAGATGTATATTTATACATCATATCAGATGCATACTTAGAAGTAGTTCCTCTCATTCTTTGGATTCTCTTTAGTTTCTTGTTTGTGTCCTATGGAGGACACTGTTTTAAAATTTGAGGTCCAATTTATTTATTTATTTTTCTTTTGTCATCTGGGCTTTTGGTATGACATCTAAGAAAGTGTTGTTTAATTCAAGTTCACATGGGCTCATTCTTATATTTTCTCCTTAGAATTGTATAGTTTTAGCTCTTACATTTAGTTTTGATCCATCTTGAGCTGTTTTATGCATGGTGTGAGGTAGGGGTCCACCTTCATTCAAGTTTCAGATTGCTTGTTGCTAGTGTATAGAAATATGATTGATTCTTGTACATTTATCTTGTAACTTGGTGAACTCATTTATTGGTTCTGTTCGACACACACATATGACATGAGGCCACATCTCTAACGAAGGAAGGATTACAGGATGGCACAGGGCCGGAAGGGAGGCCAACAAGCAGGTGGAAGAGCTTTCCTTTCCCTAAACTCACGGAGAGCATTCAGGTGGGTAGATGCAGTTGTCGAGCGCCTCACTGGCTCGCTGTGTGGCCGTGGGTGAGTGAAGTGTTCTCACGGGTAAAGGCACCCAACTTTGGACTGCCCGGGACACAAGCCCAGGGCCTTTCCCTGGCGTCCTGCCCATTGCTTACGCACTGTCCACTGGTCTCGGATCCCCAGATGGAGGCATCAGAAGCCCTCCCCAAACTTTCCACTTAGCCTGAAAGGTCTGGCTGTTCTCATCACTGGCGCTTGGAAGCCCACTCACTCCACATACATCAGCAGTCTCTTGAACCAGGTGGAAGGGACGCTAAGAGCTCATGCACTGGCAAGTATGTCAATTAGAAAGGTCAGGGCAACATTGGCTTGGAGCTAGTCCAGAAGCTTCTTCCAGATGCTTCTAAGAAAAAATGAGTTTAAAGCCTTAAGACCTGTATTCCAGTCTCCCTCTTCTCACTGGTTAGGTCACCTCCGCAAGTTGCTTCCTGTGTTTTGGTTCTTGCCCATCTGGAAAGCAGAGGGTTAGGACCACACACACTTCCGCTGCTCTCTCAGGATCATCTGCGTTAGTCACAAAAGCCTTCCTGGTTCCCTAGCATTGGCCTCTTAGGAGGCCTCAGATTAGGCCAGGTGAGTTTGGTGCAGATGCACCCCAGTGCCGGGGAATCTGGGACCCCTGGGAGCTTCCTGGCTCCTCCGCCCTAGCCGCGTGGAAGCTGTGTGCCGGGCTTGGGAAGTTCGGTTTCAGTTTCCTAGCTGGGCTCTGAGCACAGTGTTGGGAATTCCCGAGTGTTTCTCAGCACTGATCATGAGCTTCCCCTCCCTGTGTTAGGTTGGCTGTGCCCAGCACCACACATCTGCTCTCAGCGAGAGGCCCTGGCCTGTGCTAGCTGTGCTGACCTCTATCCTTGGGACTCTCCTCGCCCCTAACCTCAGGGCCCCAAGCTGGTGTATACAGCAATGACAGGGAACTGTTTCCTATCCTAGAATATGCTGCATGCGTCTTGAAGTCAGGATTGCATTGGACAGTCTTTGCATTGCCTAGAAAAATGCTGACTTTATAAACAGGTTCTTACTGGGCATGGTGGTGCATGCCTGTAATTCCAGCTACTCAGGAGGCTGAAGCAGGAAGATTGTCAAGTTCAAGCCCAGCCTGGGGAATTTAGAGACCCTGCCTCGGTTAGCTCAGTGGTTATGCACTTGCCTGCCATGTGCAAGGCCCTGGGTTCAGTCACCTGTTCTCCAAAAGCAAAACCAAACAGATTCTTTTATGTAATCTGGTAGAGTCCAGTGCTTTGCTTGAGTTTCATGGCTGTCTGTAGCCTAGAGGGCTTTTGTTCATTCCACCTGGTAAAAGCAGATGTTGCACACCCTGCGAAGACTTGAAGGCAGCTCCTTCTCACCCAGGCCTCAGGTGTCTCCTGCCCCATTGCGTCCATGCTGTGGCGAGGACGTGGCTTGTGTTCGAAGTGAGGGCGACCCAAGCCCATGTCTCCAGGAGGCTGGAAGGTACCACGCTGTTACGTCTGAGGCGTCTCTGGACCACTTGGTCTTTCAAGACTGACTGCCTTTGGGAGCAGAGGCTGTCCTGCCCGAGTAGCTCGTGAGCAGGTGCTCAGGAGACGTTTATGGCTGGCAAAGTGACTTCAGCCTCTCCCCAAGGCGCTGGTGCTCCCTCCGCCCTTCTTGGGAAGGCCTTCTTCTGACTTCCACATTCCCTTGGTTGGAAGCTGATTGTCTGTCCTCATCACACCCACGTGAGCAGGAGCTGTACTGTGACATTCCCTGCTGCTAGGGAATGGATGCCATGACACGGGCTTTGCTTCTGTGATAACTTCCTTCCTTCCTTCCTTCCTTTCTCCTTCATCCCACCAATGTCTGGTGAACGCTTATGTGCCAGCGACTCCACAGACGCAAAGATGAACACAGGTGGTCCCTGGCCTTGCCAAAGTTACACGGAGCCTCATGGGGAGCCATGTTTGTCCATGTGGGCTGCCGAGACCAAAAAGGCAGGCGGAAGTTAGGCTCTTGCAGCTCTGCAGCCCAGAAGTCCCACCTGGAGGCCTGGCTGTGTGAGCCTCTCACCTGGCTGCAGGTGGTCATCGGGCCTCCGTGTCCTCGCACGGTGTGTGTGTGTGTGTGGGGAGAGTGGAAGAAGAAGTGAAGAAGGCGCTCTGCTGTCTCTTCTCAGGAGAACACCAACCCTGTGAAATCAGTAGCACATTCTCTTGTTTGTGCTGCTGGGGATGGAGCCCAGGGCCTGGCCCATGCTAGGCAAGTGCTCTACCACTGAGCTATACCCCCAGCACCCTGCTCCCGCCTTCTTTTGGTACTGGGGGTTAAACCCAGGGTTTTCATACTGAGCTACACCCCCAGGCCTTAAAAATTTTTTAAAAAAATTTTGAGACAGGGTCTTGCTAAGTCATTAAGTTGCCCAGCCTGTGTTCGAACTTGCAATCCTCCTGCCTCAGCCTCCAGAGCGGCTGGGATTCCAGGCATGCACCATCATATCCAACAAGGACCTGACTTCATTTAACCTTATTTACTTCCTTAGATGGCTCATCTGTGAGCCATTTTAGGGCTTTGGGCTTCAATGTGTGATTTTGTTTGTTTGTTTGATAGTAGGAGGAACAAATATTCAGTCTATAACAGTGGAGGAGATGGACAAAGAAGGACATAATTACCCTAAGGAGTATGGATAAAAGTGTAAAAGCAAGCTGGAGAAAGTGTATTCTAACTTCAGGGTGGGGGGCATGCAACAGAGAAGTTTAACTGGCCGGGGATTTAGCTCAGTGGTTCCGGCGCCTGCCTCAAAAGTGCAAGGTCCCCAGTTCGATCTCCAGTACCAAAAAAATAACAGAGAAGCTTAACTGTGCTTATTGGTAATGCTTGATGAGAGAGGTCTTCATCGTGTTTTTCTTTGGAACTTTATGTACTAAGCATTTCATACTGTTTAGCAATACAGAAGACAAAAGCTCGACACAGTGTAGTGAGTGCTAACCAGGGACGAACCCAAGATGTCCCAGGAGTGAAAGCCCAGATTCCCAGGCACATCACTGGGAAAGGTTGCAGCTGAGGGTAGAAGTAACCAGGTGCAGGGCGGAGGACAGGGTTGAGTGGTCAGGAGCGTCAAGGCCAGAAGTTGGGCTCAAACATGTCGCTTCATCTCTGACTCGCTCAGTTTAGGGGTTCAGGGCTGGGAGGCCACACTTTCAGGAGTGATGGGGCCTCAGAGCCAGATTTCTGGCCTTTGTTACCTGCTCAGTGGGCAGGCCCCTCAGTCCGGGCCCTGAGATGTCTTTGATTTTGGCCACAGCTTTGAAATGAGATACTTCCTGCTGCTGGGGCATAGGAAAGAGATGGCTAGAAAGCATTTCTCTGGGGTGACTGTTCTCCAGTACCTGGCCATCTGTCCATCCATTATCCATCCGTCCATCCATCCAGCACCCACTTACCTACTCTGTGAGCTTTCCAACTAATGGAAAACAACACCTCCACATTTCTGTGGGGCTTCCGTGTTTTCCAGCACATTCTTGTGTCTGAGTTCATTCAGGGTCACCCTGTTTAATAGGTTTCCATTCTTGACCGAAGAAATGGAGACTTGAAAGAGAAGTGACCTTTGATTCCAAGCTAAGGGACTTTTCCCACTATGTCAAGCTGTCCTTGCTGACGCTGGGCAGGGGGGTGTGAAAGGCTCAGGCCTGGCTGCCCCCTCCCTGCCTGGGAAAGGTGCCCTCAGACATGGCCTATGTCACCCCACCCTGCTCTTTGAGAATGTGCACGCTCCTGTCCTTTGGGGAAGTCCTACCTGTGAGCAGAGGTTTCTGAAAACGAGCAGGGAGCAGGACCTGGAAGTTACCTTCACAGTCATGCAGTCAGTCCAGCTGATCACTTGGATGCTTGCAGGACAGAGGAAAATTAGCTTGCTGTAAACTCAGCCTCCTGCTACTGTAAGAAAGAATCGCAGCTCTCTGGGAGGCTGAGGCAGGAGGCTCACAAGTTCAAGCCCAGCCTGGGCAACTTAGTGAGTTAGTGAGACCCTGTCTGCTGGGGATGGAGCTCAGTGTAAAGGGCCTGGGCTCAAGGCAGGCAGGAAGGAAAGGGGTGAGTCTTGAGACACCCAGAGAAGATCCTCGAGATATCCTAAAGATAGGCCCAGGGGCCGGGCCAGAGCCCTGGAGGGTGCCGGCCTGCAGACTCTCAGCCCTGCCCGTCCTGCCCGGGAGCCCTGGTCCAAGTGGAGCTTTCTTGGCTGCACCCGATTGTCCAACAGCTTCCGGTCTCCAGCCTCTGTTTCTTCCACGTGGGAACCATCGGTCCCTGTGGAGCCCCGCAGACGGTGGGCATGGATTTCGGGGCCCCCCAAAGTGGAGAAATTTTAGGTCAACTTTGAACTGGCCTAGAATTTTGTGATCAAAAGATCTAAGAAGCAGCTCTTGGAATTTTAGCTCCCAGGTCCTTTTGCGGCGCTGTGAGGAATTACATCTGGAGGGAGACTGCGGTCTTGTAACATGGACTGCGGCCACTGGTGGGGAGGACAGCAGAGCGGGTCACCTTGGCACCTGTGCCACAGCCGCCTGGTGGTTTCCTGCTCTGGCTGGGACACGTGAGGGGAGGGAAACAATGGCTTTGCCTTGGCAGAAAGGCGCTTCCTGTTTTGCTGCTGCGATGCTCGGCACTGGGCACAGCCAGGGTGAGGCTTGGGTGTCTGTGTTTTTCAAGTTGCCAGGATCCGAAGAGGGGGTTGGGGCCGGGGGGTGGAGGGTCCTAGGGCAGGTAAAGGAGGAGCAAGGCAGCTGGTTATCTTTGCAAAACTGCTCAGCAACCCTTCCTGCCATTGTCTTTTGGGCACCCGGAGAGGATTCCTGCTGTCCCCAGCAGGTCCAAGCCAGAGCCCTTGTGTGTGGCTGAGGATCACCCCAGATCTCTGGCTGCCCCCTGCCCCCCGCCGGGAGAACCTTCCGCGGTGACCTTTATTTTTGTTCGGGAAGGGCGACAGGAAGTCTGGGCTGAAGTAACCTCACTGCCGCAGCAGGGATGGGAGTAATGGGATGGGTCTCCTGGCCAGGGGTGAGTTAGAAACCCAGGTGCCCATGGGCGGAGCTGTGCATCGAATAGCTCAGGTCGCACGTCTTGGGTCCTAGACAGCCCAGGTGTCTGTGCTGAGCCTTTGACCGCTGCTGCAGGCAGGGGTGCAGCCCTTCCTCCTCTGGCTCCCTTGGGGACCAGACCCCATGATCCTGGCTGTTCTCTGTGGCCTAACCTTTGGGGACCCCTCTCGACCTGGCCCATTTGACACTTGGGGTTTCCTTGTCTTGACTTCCTGGCTGTATCCTTGTTTTGCTTCAACCATTCTGGACCAACTTAGAGGTCTCCTCAAAGCACTTTCCTCCTCCTGGGGGTTTCCATGTGTTTTCCTTTCAAGCTAAGCTGCTCTGGTTCCTCTGCCCCTGTTGGATTTTAACTCGTCATTCAAGGCCCGGCGGAAACAGCACCTGGCATGTTCCTGCTGCCCAGTGCAGGGCTGAGTTAAACCAAAGCACGTGGCTATGGATCTGACCCCAAGGAGGCTCCACCTGGGGCTCAGGGAGGCTGGGCAGAGGATGGAGCTCTGCCTCTGCAAGATCAGTGTTGGCTTTGGGTCCCTGCCCTGGGGGCTTTCTGGTGGGATGAGCGGTCTCCTCCTGGCCTCAGGGAGTGAGCAGACTGACAGGCAGGTCACGGGCATCAAGGAGCTTCCAGATGGGGGAAGGACGGACGCTAACACTTCCCTGCTGAATTCCACCATTCCAGAGAGGAGGAAGGCCAGGCCCAGAGTCGTTAAGGACTTTCCCAGAGGAGTCACCTAGAAGTCCTCTCCTCTGTGCCCTGCACCACACTGGGTCAACTGGGAGCTCCATTCCGCAACCAGTGGACGCCCCAGGTCAAATCCTTCTGCTGCCCCCACCCCAGCAAGGGTGGCAGCTCAGGGGGCCCGGTGTCAGGGCAGTGCCACTTCTGAGCCAATCTACACCCGCGCTTCAATGGCTGGGGAGGAGGCCTGGGCCTGTGTCCTGGCTTCGAGGAGGCTGGGAGTTTGAGTTTTTGTTGTATCTATTTTATTTTACTTTTGGTACTGGGGAAAGAACTTAGGACCTCATGCTTGCGAGGCAGGTGCAGCACCACTGAGCTACATCCCCAGCCCGAGGATGACTCTTCTTAAGATGACAGCCATAAACACAACACATGCCCACTGTAGTGACTCACCCTAAATGTCACTTCAAGTGTTCATTTATATAGTCGAATACTTCCCTCTTTTCAAATCCCACTCCTTTCTTAAAATGTGGTTTTGAGCAAAAAATTTTTATGACATAATTTATGCAGGGTATCATTTACATATAGTAAAACCCACCCACTCTAGGGTACAGTTCTAGGTTTTCTTTTCAAGGAAACTCATGCAGTAGCTCCAGTTCTGCTGGTCTTCCATGCTCCACGAGAGAGTCCTGCCTCAGCCTCTCCCGTGGTCACTGAAATGGAATGAGACATATTGCCAGTGCTTTGCGGGGGAAAAGCCAAACCGAAGCCTACTAAATTTCTAGAACCTTCTCTGATTGGGCCCGTTGTTGTTCCAGAGCAGAAAGGGCAGAGGACAGAAGGCAGCTGTGTGTGACGCACAGGCCGAGAAGGGACAAAGAAATTGGTGGCTTCGTTTGTGGGCGGGAGCAGGGGGCTGGGGCTCAGCGAAAAGAACTCTGGTTTCCGAGTCGGTCTTGGCCTCAAGCAAATGTCCCGATGCTTACGATTAGTTTCACTGGTGGTAAAAATACAGCCCAGAGCAGTTCTAGTCTGAGGGAGCCTGCAGTGTGAGGGGCCATCACGTCAGCCAGGCACCTGGCCTGGGCAGCTTCTCGGCAGCGTGCGATCCCTTCCCTCTGTCTTTCTCTCGCTGCTTGACTCACCGAGCCCGTTCTGGGTTTTGGCATTTTGTAGATTTGTACAGCTGAGACATCCAAAAATAACCTTGAATTATGATGGGTTTGGTGCCGAGGCCCACTGGCAGGCACTTTTGTGTAAATAGCAGAAGTGAAAAGGGAAAAAAAAGCGATTTCATTTCTAGCGTTTGAAACAAAGAGGCCCCCTTGCCGGCCGGGGTGAGAGGGCAGAGCTGGGAAGGAGGGAAGGTCGGGTAGTTTTCTTTGTTGTTTTTGTTTTTGTTCTATGATGATGTGGGGGACTCTCCAGGGATATCACGGGGCACAGAGCAGGGCAGAAGGGGGTGGCAAATGCAGGGCCCGGAGGGAAATTTCACCCTGGCCCCGACGTCATAGGGCAGAAGTAGGGGGCCGGAAAGAGGGCTGAGTGGGGAACAGGGCTGGGCACCATCCCACCTTTCTGCTCCCCCTCTCAAGCACAGCAGGGATGGTTCCTCAATTCATTTCTCAGTGAGTCTCTAGAGAAAGGTCATCTTTGGGGACCGCGTGATTCCTGAAATGCTAGCACTGCAGAGGCAGGGTTTCAACGGTGTGTGTTTGTGGGTCCTGGGGACTCACGAAAAGAGAAGTCAGGGCCTGGCCAGCGTGGCCGTAGGCCCACACTGACGTCATGGGTTGTTATTATTTTGTGGTACCGGGGATCGAACTCCAGTCCTTGAGCTTGCGCAGCAGGCGGTGAAACCACTGAGCTAAATCCCCGGCCCGCGTTGTTATTATTTTTAACAAAGCCTCTTCCCTCTTCCCAGCTTAGTTTTTTTTTTTGTGTGTTGGGGATCGAATTCAGGACCTTGCCCTTTTGAGGCAGGCGCGGTGCCACTGAGCTAAATCATCGGCCACCAGCCTAATTTTTGACTGGTCCTCCAATCTACGTGTCTTGGTCACTTTCTTCACTGCTGGGATACGATACCTGACACCCACAACTCAAGGGCGGACAGGTTTCTTCTGGCTCACGTTTCAGCCCACTGTCTGCTGGCTCCGAGGCAGGATGATATGGCAGAGGGGCCTGGCAGAGGAGAGCGGCTTGCCTTGTGGAGGACAGGAAGCAGAGTGCTTCAAGAGAGGAGCCAGGGGATTTAGCTCAGTGGTTCTGCCACCTGCCTTGCAAGCGCAAGGACCCGAGTTCGATTCCCAGTATCAAAAAAACCCCAAAAACAAAAACAAGAGAGGAGCCAGGGTGGGAGATAAACCCTTCTGGGCCATGCCCACAGTGACCTGACGCCACCCGGACAGCCATCAGCTGTGAGGACCACAATCTGGTCACCTTCCAAAAGCTCTGCCTGGGATGTACAAGGCCTGGGGGGACATCTAGGTAGGAACATAACACTGTGCTTTCTTTGTAGGCTCAGCAAGAGGAAGTGAATCCCCCAGGGCCCAGGACTGGAAAGGCCTTCAGTGAGGCTGGCACTGGCCATTCTAGCAAGGTGGGCTCGGGACTGGAGACCTGGGGAATGCAGGCCAGCCTGACTTTTGCCCTGTGATACCCAATTCATCAATAAACACGGAGCATGCTTGGTGTGTGCCTTGGGCTTGCAGCCACCAAAGGTGTCCCGAGTGGTCTCCCATGGCCGTTACAGATGCCCAGGGGGTGGGAGGTTGAGCTGCGATAAGAGGCTGCTGCATAGAAGGAAGTGACTACAGAACTTCCTGACTACAGAGTTGACCTAGGTAGGGACCACCGGGAGGTGGAAGTGACACCCTCCCCATGTTGGAGGGTGTGGTGCCCTCCAGTCCCGGTCACCCGTCCCTAAGGCAGTGTTGAGTAAGGGCACGCTGAACTTCAGGATGGTTGGTGCTTTCTTCACAACATTTTCCCCCAGCCTTGTTAAATTTGACAAGTTCAGTCTCCAGTGCCAGCATTAATAAGCGATAGGTGATCTCAGGCTCTGGTGGGCGGGATGAGGATGGATTCAATTTTCCTAGAGAGCGATTTAGTAAACACTCAGGGGAAGTCTTAGCATTGGGTATCTTTTGAGCTAGTTCTATTATCTTCTTTTCTCCCAAGGGATTAATGGCTGGCTTTTCTTAAAGCTATTACTATTTTTTTGTTGTTTGGTACTGGGGATTGAACTCAGGGCCTTTCGGTTGGGAGGCAGGTGCAGTGCCACTGAGCTAAATCCCTGGCCCAGCTATTACTATTATTATAATGTTTTTTAAAAAATGGTAGCAAAAGTAGGGACAACATTCATATGGATTTAGGTAAATAAATTGTATTTTCTGTACATCTTAGCATACCATACAGTCCCCATTACCACTGATGGTAAATGAGTATTTATAAAAGAATCAAAGTGACGAAAAACCCAACAACAATATAGGAAAGAGTGTAATTCTAATTTTGGTGGAAAATGAAGTTCTCCCCATGGGAAGATGTTTGGGGAGGTACACACCTAGAGGTTTTGACCCTGTGACTTTGGATAATGGAATTTTAGGGGATTCTTTCTTTTATTTTTCTGGATTTTCTTAATTTCTACAATGAACATTCCTTAAATTTCGAACATGGAAAAACATTTTTAAGTATTTTGAGTCAATTCCCTAGGTAAGCTTCTCAGTCTTTAAATTTTGAAAATTGGGGTTGGGTATGTAGCTCAGTGGCGGTGTGCCTGCCCAGCAAGTGCAAGGTCCTAAGTTCAATTCCCAGTACCGGAAAAAAACCTTTTTTCTTGAAAACTGTAGGAACCAGATCAATATGTAGGGTGTGAGAGTCAGAAGAACAGTGAAAGAGACTTCTGGTGGGAGGCTCTCAAACCTGGCTCACTTTCAAATCACCTGTGGACCTGAGAGTTTTGTCACCTGAGTGACACCTGAGTCACCTGAGAGTTTTGAGACTCTACTGCCCCATCCAAGACCGACCAGTCAGCATTCCCTGTGGTAGCCCTCGGCCTCTGAGGGTTCCAAAGTGACATTGGTGGTGTGAACACACAGCCAAGTTTGGGAACCACTGCTTTAGAGCCTCACTGTCCAACCCAATAGCCACTACCCAGCCACGGCTACTCAAACTTCATTTAAATTAAGATTATGTAAAAAATTCAGTTCCTTGGTTGCGCTCACCACTTTTTAAGTACTCAACCACATCACATCGCCGGTGGCTACCATGGTGGATGGAGGAGATGAAGACCTAGCTTGACAGACACCAGGAAGTGGGGGCAGAAGCTGTCCTCCTTCCAGGAGGCCTCAGGCTCGAGAGAGACAAAGCCCCTCCTCTTGCCTGCTCCAGGGCTGCAGGACTGACCCGCGTGGCCATCCGTAGAAGTACTGTGTGCCTAGAAAGTTCTGCTTTCTGTCGCTTGCCCTGTCCTCCTCCTTGAGCTCGGGGGGTGTTTACATCGCATGTTTATTTTCAAAGGCTCCTCAGGCCCAGGTTCTCCCTAGCTGTGCAGCCCAGCCAGGCCTCAGCAAGCTGTTTACGTGGGATCCAAGGCTCATCAGCGGACAGCAGGCTGGGCCAAGTGTTTTCCTCGCTGCTGAGAAGCCGAGTGAGAGGAGCAGAATAACAAAAAGCCACTTCAAAACACCAGCCAAAGACACAAAGCAGAGACAACCAGAGGTTTCAGGTGCGCACTCACACACACGCCCCCGAAGCCTGCCGGGGAAGAAAAACAAGTCACGAGGGAGGCTCTTGCCTGCTGGTTTCGAGATCGTCGTGGTCGCTGACTTGAGCTGGGGCCTGTCCCTGCAGTTCTGAGAGGAGCCAGGAGCCCAGCTTGTGGGGGCTCAGAAACCTCACCTGCCTTCTGAGAACTTTGAGGCCTGGCCGGGGGGCAGTCCCTGGAAGGGAGGGGAGGGGCAGGGGAGGTGGGCTTTTCCAGCCCAAAGACTGGCACGGACTGGGAAGCTGAGTCTCACCCAGCCCCTGCTGCTCAGGAAGGTGGGGTTCTCTGAGTGCCACCCGTCAGGGAATCCAAAGACAGATAAGGCCGCCTGTGTCCACACATCTCCTCCTTTGGGACGAGGAAGAGCCCGATGGAGAACAGAAAGCCCGATGCCCCCATTACTACCCCATCTCCCATTCTCCGTAGAACGGTCAAATACAGGGGGCCTGGGCTCAGATCCCGAGCACCGTCACCAGCTGGCCATGTGGCCGTAGGCAGGTCCCTTTCCCCTTCAGACCTCGTGCCTGGACTGGCAAAAGGCCGTGTTGGTCTAGAATGGCTCTCAACCCCTGCTGCGTGTTGGGAGCATGACGAGCTCTAAGATGAGCCCCATCCTGGACGTCCTGGGGAGCTGCCTGGCATCTGGACGTTTAAAGGCACTGGCCAGGGTCTGGCGGTGCAGGGCAGATTGAGAACCCCTGTCTGCCCAGCGTGGTAAGATTGTGTCCACCTTGGCGGGTCTGACATAGGCTTTGCGATCCCAACAGGCTCGCAGGTGATGTCCGCGGCCCGCACTTCGAGCGGTTCCCTGGGTTTTCACTGTCGCTGTTTCTGGCGCTAGAAGCTGGATTCCAAGGTTTTGTCTGGTTTGGTTCTTGCTTTGGGAACCGGCAGTAGTTTCTGCCAACCACGCTATCATCATCATCTTCGTCTGTAGGTTTGATCTTTCCCACAGGAATCGTTTCTGATCCTCTCATCGCTCGAACTCTGTCTAGCGATATGAACAAAGCAGGGAGCTTCCTGCTGGCACAAAGAAAGACCAGGCCAGGCTGGGTGAGAGCTCAAGGCGGGCAGAGGCCGCTTTTCGCTGAGGATCGGAAGGATCCATGTGGCTGAAAACAGTTCACGAGCACCGCTCCAGTGTCTGCCAGCCATGGTCTCGTGGGCCCTCACCACGCCCCGTGGGCAAGGGCTGGGGAGGCCCCAGTTTACTTGGAGGTTGTAGATTCACACTCCCCAGCCCCCTGGCTGCCCATCCCGGCCCAGGTCTCTGCTGCCCCTGTCTTTCTCCACTCGAACCATCTCTTCCCCAGGGGCAGGCGGTGGTCCAGCTTCTGGTAGGTTTGACCCTTCCTGGGAGGGAGCACATCTCAGACAGGGCTACACAGGGCTGCTGCCCGGGGCTGCCAAGATGGGGCACCTGCTAAACTTCTCGGGCTCCACTGGGCCCTTGGCTGAAATGGCAGCCAACAGGCAGCCCAGTAGTTCTTCCAAGCTGGCCTTACATCTTCACTGTTGGGACTTAGCTGGGCCTTCCCCCTGGGCTCCTGGGCCCACTCATACCATGTCTCCTGAGAAGGCTGTCCCTCCTGGGGTGAGGGCTGGGGCCCGGCTGGGCCTTTGTCCCTGGGGTGACGTCAGATGGAAGCTGCCCCTGGAGCCCTAAGTAAGCTGCTTCCCTCTCCTCATCAGGGTCAGAGCTTTTGATTGTGGGGGACGCGGGTGGGCTTGGCAGAGGAGAAGCTCGGAGTGAAGGCCTGACGGTGGCCCCAGAAGGCGCTCAGCAATGCGGACTCCCCAGCTCTATCTCTAGGTGTGGCTATGATTTGCCTGAACTCTCAGCAAATCAATGGCAGCACTGAGACCAGGGCTATCCCCCCACGTCCCCACAGAGCCTGAGACCCGTGGTGCTATCATTGGCTTCTGTCTCCTTCTTGATCACAGTTAGTGTGAACCTGTCCACCTTTCTGATGAGCAGCTCCCCATGGGCAGAGCCCTCCTCACCCCAGCTGACATCCTGGGAGCTCAGCGGGGTGAGGGCAGTTGAACTCAGTGACTGAATCTGACTTGGGGGACTTTGCCATGAATAGCATGAGGTGACCCTACCTTAGCCTCCCACTCAACACAGTCCCAGAGACTCGGCTCCCGTTGTACCTCTGAATTTTGGAGCAGTATCTGGCTGTCTCTGTCACTTGACATCCATGGTTTGCTTATTTATGTGGGGAGGGGCAGCATGGCATCTTCCTCCTAAGAGTGGTCTGTGGATTTATAAACCTTGTTTAAATCCCAGTTCCACTCTTTCCAGCCACGTGACCTTGGGCAACCCCTCTGAGCCTCAGTTTCCTTATCTGTAAAATGGGTCTAGCAATAATCCCAGCCTCAGGGATAAGAGGAATAAGAGACAAGAATAAGAGGACAGGGCATGCATGCAGAGGGATTAGTGCCTTCTAGCTATTGTCAAAACCCAATGTTTTGTTCCCACCTTTCTGATGGTTGCCTCACCTGTGAACCGGAGGAAATAATATATAACCTTGGTGGATTGTTATGACAACCAAATACGCAATGTATATGAAAGTGCTTTGTAAACTCTTCAGGTTGAGGTGTGAAGTGTGACTGCCCCCAAGATCACACAATTGGAAAAAAGTGGTGGCTGTCTTGGAACAACCACACCCTCCCTCAGTGCACATACACACTCCTGCAGTGCAGTTACACACGCATTCCCACATAGATGCATTCACATGTGTAATATACACCCATGCACATGCATGTGGGCACACACATACGTGCACACGTGTACACACAGACACACGCACCCACACTTGTGTAAATATACACATGCATATGCATGCAGGCACCACTAGCTTCATGACCAGCGCCTGCATCAGGAAGCCTCTGAGTGGCCTGATCCCTACTGGTGTTCCAGGGAAGTCCTCCATCCTTGTCTCAGCAGCCTCCCGTGAGCCCTCCCTACCATCAGGGCTAGCAGACGTGGAGTAGACCAAGCTGAAGGACACGTGGACTTTGGCTTCTAGAAGCCCCATGGGGAGTAGGGCGAGTACAAGTTACTTCAAAGGGTGCTGAATGGACCAAGAGCGAGTGACGGAGGAGGCTGGAAGGGAGGGAGGTTCGGGGTATGGGGAGGTTCCGGGGCTGGGCTGGCATGGAGCTGTCTTTGAGGGATGGGCAGTGTCTTAGTTTGCTCAGGCAGCCATAACAGTGACTGAAATGTCAGAAGGTTATTTCCTCTTGGTTCTGGAGGTTGAAGTCCAAGCTCGAGGTGCAGGCAGCATGGGTTACTCTGAAGGCCTTCTCCTCAGCTTGCTCATCGAGGTCGCCTCATGTGGTTGATGTTGTTTGGGTCCCAATCCCCTCTTCTTAGGAAGACGCCAGTCGTAGTGCATTAGAGTCGCCCATATGACCTCATTTTACCTTAACGAACCCCTCATCATCCCTATTCCCCAAATCTCATATTATGAGGGTTAGGACTTCAGCATATGAATGAGAGGGTCACAATTCAGCCTATAACAGGTAGGAAGTCTTCACATTTGTTCGGTGACAAAAACATTTATTGTGAGATGCCAAAAAGCACAAACAGGCAAATACAAACTACTTTGAGATGACCCTATCTGTCCAACCTTTTAAAAAAAAGAATATATAAGCATTCTGAGAGGCTGAGGCAGGAGGATTGCAAGTTTGAGCACTGCTTGGGCAACTTGACAACTTAGTGAGACCCTGCCCTAAAATAAAAAAATAAAAAGGGATGGGGATATAGCTCAGTGTGAAGACCCTGGGTCTAATCCTCAGTACAGAAAAAAAAAAAAAAGAATGTATATCTTAAAAGTGAATTCATACTTACAGCACCTGGAGTCCTGTAAGCTACTATTTTCATGTAACAATGTGTCATGAACTTTTCTCCTGGTTATTAAATATTCTCCCACAGCATCGGTTGTAATGGGTACAGAGCAGTCAATCATAGGGGTGTGCTGAATGCATTTAACCAGTGGATGGTGGGCTTTTGATTCACCAAGACTGAGGAGAAGCAGTAGTGAAGGCTATGAACACCAACAGCACAGTGGTTCTAGTTCAGCAAAGTAGAACTAATTGCGAGTTCTCAGAATCAGATGGTCACACTCAGAAGAATGTGGATTTTATGGGAGTGTGGGGAGTAGACTATGCACGCCAGGGTGCTGCTACTTCTGAGAAGTCCTGAAATGTTCCAAGAACGAGCTGTCCCATAATTCACATATGACTAATTAGAGTCTCAGGCGAATCCTACAGTACTGCTGAAATGTCAGTGTTTACCTCCACAGAGTGAGTCTGAAATTGACCAACACTCTGTAATTGACCAGCTGCTTTCTTATTAGTCACTTCCAGCGATCGGTAATTATCACTTTCTGTCCCTCACTCCCCTCTTTCCGTCACCACTGTTTATCCCTGATGAGAAATCTTTGGTGAACTCGATACGGAGGGGAATAAATGTAACTCTCAACCTGCTAGATGTCAGATTTGCTGAGTTTGTGCTCTCCAAAACTGAAGAATGAACTCTAAGAAACAACGAAAGTTAAGAGTAGGAAAACTTTATTGAGAGAGATAGAGAACGCTCCCGAGAGACAGGAGGGGACCTGAAAGTGGGCTGTCAGTGAGCTTCCTTCTCAAGGAAGTTTTATAGAGCAAAATTAGGAGGTGCGTATAATGTGGGTCAAGGCTATGATCAACCAGTGAGACTACAAATATAACTGCTCAGGTAATATTGATCTAATGGGGAAGCAAGTCACGTTGCACGTGTACATGGAAAGAACAAGACCTTTTTAGGAGGAGCTGGATCAAGAGGTCCTGGTCACCCACCTGTATGAATGATGTCTATCTAGACTTTATTGGACCAGGTGATACTAATCATAGTATATTTCTTATCCTTTGGGCAGGTGAGCAGGCTTGGCCATCCCATCTTTATCTTGAGGCCTGGGTTTTAATGATGTGCCCACAGTGATAATATGTTCTCATCCTCTGCACTGACTCCCTCGAGGGCCTAGTCCTGTCTGACTGCCTATATTTCTACCTAACTCAGCTGTCTATAATATTCCTCCCTCCGAAGAGGTACCCTTAACTGCCATAGGGGGCAAGAGCCAATGACTGTTCTGGCCACTTCTGGCTGAAGGGGGTCGTAGCTGTGATTGGCAGTCAGAGATTCTCTTCAGAGGGTCTATCTAGGGGCCCTCGATAAACACCGGCTGTTCTCGTCTTGGGTAGGTTTTTAGCTTTGAGTCTGGAGGAGACAGGGTTAAAGAAATAGTTAAGTATGCATGGGGCAAACAGTAAGATCAACAAGACTATTATGAATACAACCAACAAATGTTTCTACCAGAAAGAGTTAGTAATAGTCTCACAAAGAGGGTAAGGAGAAGGTCCAGGGAATTTCAGAATCTGACATGGCCCTCATCTGTCATTTACTATCTTGAACAGCCATTGAGATATTAGCAGAAGGATCAGGAATGCACACACAATATTTAGCTTTTACAATTCTACAAGTGACCTCTTGTGCTGCTGTTAGAATGTCTAATACCATTTGATTTTGGAGGATGACTTGCCTCATTAATTTTACTGCTTCATTTAGGAGAGAGAGGCCAGTTGAGGTGTCATTTAAAACCCATGGAATATAGTTAGTCAAGGCCTTGATGTGTTGCATGGCATCGTCTAATCTTAGGGAAGGGACAAAGATAGAGGCCAAATGTTCATACCAGTGAAACACACTCCTAGACCACTGATGTCGTGGATGGGGTAAGTTTTCAGGCTGGTTGATATTTTTGACACTCCTGTCTTGTAACACGCAAGTCCCAGCAGGTACCTCTCTCTCTATCTAGAGATAGCCAGGGCCACAGACTGGTTCCACAGGACCAATGAGTGCCACTGGGGGCTTCCCATCTAATTCTGGGGCAATGAAACCAGTCTGTTGTAGACCAGTCTTTGACCTGTAAGTTATGGTGTATATACACTGCTCGGGGGTGTCCATCCCAAGTGTTTAGTAGTTAGGCCAATGAGAATGAGTGATTTTTTGTTCTCAACACAAGGGGATCTTTCTACTAAGTTGTCCTAGGGTTGGAGTTAACCACATATAATTATCTTTGAGACATATTTGCACCAGGGAAGCTCTTAGTGTTCTTTTTATTCCACTTTTCCTTTCCCATACTTTAGGATTTATTTCTATCTCCACTATGGGGAGGCAGATCCTACCTAACCTAGGTGGATGTATTTAAGCAACATATGCTATCTCTCCCCAGGAGGGAACTGGACTTTCAGCCATAATTAAAAAAGAATGGGTGACGAGAAAGCAATCCCAGTTATAGCCCAAGGCTTGTGAGGAATAGTGAGTTACCCCCTCTACAGGGACTCTTTTCACTGGCATATGGTGGCTGGAAGGAAGGCCATGGTTAAAGAGAAGGACTGAGAGACATGCACCAGTGTCCAGCAATAGGCTGGTTTCTTCTCCCTCCATAGTCATGATTATCCGGTGCTCCTCTGTGGAGATGACAGTCTGGCCCGAGGGAGAAGGCAGAGAGTGCCTAGGGCCATTCAGTGTTGTTGGACCAGCTGGTAAGATGGGATCAGGCCAGACTGTCCCAGTGAAACCTGTCCTCCAAGTCTGAAGAATGGCTGCCAGCCTATTGCCTTTTAACGGGAAGTTGGAGTCCTGGGAATTATTCATAGACATGTATATTTCCTAAGCATAAACTAGATTTCATAAAAGGCCCATTTTATAGCATTTTCTAAATTTACATTTTGGTTCTCATCAAAGTCTACTGGGGGACGCTGTAACATTACTGTTCCCAGCACTGTTGTCTAAGATAAGACAACAAACCACAACAGTCAAAACAAGTCAAGCAAGTCAAGCAAGGAGCACCAATAAATTCAGCAACTAGTAAGCTCAAATGCACCATATACAAAACAGAAACACAAGATCTTGCCTGCAAAAGAAAAATGTCCATCAAAGAAACATCATAATCTTCCCATGTTCTCAACTTAAATTTACTATCATGTTGACAAAAAACAATTCAAGGCATAAGCAATTGACGAACAAGGCTGACAATTTCTGACTTCCTAAACGAGTCACAATCCAGAATCCATGAAATAAAAGCAAACTCTTACCTCCTTCCAATTATCTCACATGGGGTTCCATATTGATAGGGAAAATAAATATAACTCCCAACCTGCTAGATGTCAGATATGCTGAGTTTGTGTTCCCCGAAATTGAAGCATGAATTCTAAGGAACAATGGAGGTTAAGTATAGGAAAACTTTTTTAAAAAGTTTATTTACTTATTGGTTTTTGAGACAAGATCTCACTATGTAGTCCATGCTAGCCTTGAACTCACTCTGTAGCCCAGGCTGGTCTCGAACCCAGGGTAATCCTACCTCAACCTCCTGAGTGCTAGGATTACAGGCATGTGGCACCACATCCAGCAAGAAAACTGAGAGACAGGAGGGGACCCCAAAAGTGGGCTGTCAGAACTTCCTTCTCAAAGGAAGTTTTATAGAGCAAAATCACGAGGTGGGTATAACGTGGGTCAAGGCTATGATTAACCAATAAGATTACAAGTATAGCCCTTAGGTAATATTGATCCAGTGGGGAAGGTCACATAGCAAGTGCACATGGAAAGAACAAGATCTTTGTTTTTTATTTTTTTGGGTACTGGGGATCGAACTTGGGTCCTTGCACTTTTGAGGCAGGTGGTGGAACCACTGAGCTAAATTCCCTGCTCAAGACCTTTTTAGGAAGAGATGAATCAGGAGGACCTAGTCACTTACATGGGTGACTGATGTCTGTCTAGACTTTATTGGACCAGGGAATACTAATTATAGTATATTGCTTATCCCTTGGTCAGGCGAGCAGGCCTGGCCATCCCATCTTTATCTTGAGGCCTGGCCTTTAATGATGTGCCCAGCCACAGTGATAATATGTTCTCATCCTCTGCACGGACTCCCGCGAGGGCCTGGTCCTGTCTGACTGCCTATAATATTTCTCCCTAACTCAGCCGTCTATAATAAACTGAAACCAAGAGGCATGTTTCTCAGGGTAGACATAGAAGGATGCAAGGGAGAAAGAAGTTCAAGTTGGACTAGGAGGGCTTTGCTGGGAAGACAGGAGGCAGAGAGAGTGGGGAGCTCAGAATGTCCACGGGCCACTCCATGGGAAGAACATGCTTAGCCCTGTTCATTTCAATAGCGGACCTTTTCACGCCATGTTTATAAAGCCAGCGATGCCTTAGGTTTCATTTGCTCCCTTGTGCAAAGCAGGCAAGAAAGAGCAATGACCCTTGTGATTTGATAGAAAAAGCCCATGACAGCTTAGGGCTGCAGAGCCATCAGCTGCAGTGTGATTTCCCAGACAACCCATCCTCCAGGGAGAAAGCCAGGCACAAATACAGGTACGGGAGTGGGACGTTCTTTTCACAGGACTCAGCAACTGTTTCTAAAGTCTTAGGAGTCTTACCAGGCCCTTTTGTGAACCGAATGCAAATAGGGACAGATTTATTCTAACCAAGGCCAGCTGGGAGTGGGATGAACACTCACAGAAGTCCACACTTCTTGCCCAGAAGACAAAGATGTAGATGGGCTGAAACTTTCCAACCTAACATTTGATCAGATCTGATTCTCTGAACTGTTTGCTTTCTTTCTGATGTCAAGTGGTACTTGTCCCTCCTCAGCTGCAGGTCGAGTTGATGAGGAGGCAGGCAAGTTCATCAGGCGGCATTCTAAGGAAAATAGCAGCCCTGCTGAGCTCATTTCAGGGCGCGAACAGAAGGGGGCCGAGAAGGATGTTACTTATTAACTGTGAAACACAGACTGTGGAGCCGGTTTTTGTTTGGCAACAACACATCCTTTGAATTCCCAGTGATTGCGGAACTGTAAGGCTTTCTTCTGGCGGGATTATTCTGACCCCTCTCCCTCCTTCCTGCGCTGTGGGTGTGAAGAGGGATATGTAAATGACTGGTGCTTTCAAGAGCCATCAGCCCTTCCACTTTAGCCTGTAGGAGAAGCTAATTCAGGAAGGATGCGATTCATTTCCAGCCTTTGACAAGTCCATGTCATGAAAACCCAATTATGATCTTTTGCTGTAGGAAAAGATTTATTATGAATTTGCAACAATGTACCACATGACCACTTTAAATAGACAGTTTCCCGTGTGCATTTTATATCTTCTTCTTCTTCTTTTTTTTTCAAAGGACTGAGCGGTCACTGAGATGATCCCTGTGTGCCTGGCTGTGCTGGAAACCTCACCAGCCAGGTCTCCTGCGCTGTGAGTGGGCCCTGCTCCACCAAGTGAGTTTTTCGGAACTCTCCTGGTGACAGTGTCACACCACCCAGGAAAAGGGACAATGTGGCCTAAGAGCAGTGCCCACTCTCCGGAAGCCTTTCCTCCTGCAGGGCGGGCCACACCCCTGATAGATGCTTGTGACCCAGGGGTTTGTAGACTCCAGGTACCCAGAGGAGCCAGGGAGAACCTGAGCAGGAAACCGTGGACGATCACACTCCAGAGGCCAGTGCTGGCCAGTGCCTAGGGCCAGGGTGGTTGTCAGGACATTCCTGCGTCACCCAATTACTGAACCTGACTCCGTTTAAGTCACTTTAATTAAAATAGGAGGCCCAGTTCCACCCAATGGCAGGTGGAAGCCGCTGTCAGGTGACCCAGAGTAGGACTTGAGGACCCAGGGCAAAAGTGCCACCTCTCGAATGGGCCACTGATGACTGAAATGGCTCTCGCCTACCATTCTTGCCAAAGGATGCAGATTCTTTTGCAAGGAGGGCCATCGCTAGAGCCTTAAGTTTTAGAGCAGGGAGCCCTGGGGTGTCCCTGAGAAGTGTGTATGTGACACAAGAGCATGCCTCAGTTTCCACTCCATGTAACCCCCGAGGGTGAGGGGTTTGCGTGTTGTCCAGCTGATGTGTGCCTGGCACCTGGACTGGAGCCTGGCACCTCATGGGGTCAGAAAATACTTGTGGACCCGTGGCCGGAGGTGCCCAGTTGACCTAGTCCTTCCCAGGACGGGGAGGCAATCAGTGCACGTCGAGCGCTCTCCCCTCCGCTTTGTCTCTCTGTGTGTGCGCCAGCCTTGCTCCCCCTGGGGACTGGCGTCACTGCCAGTGTGCAGATATTTGTTATCATTCTCTGTGAACCTAGGGACTCTTCCCAGCGCTTGGGGACATCGTGGATGCTGACATAGCAGGGCCTATGCTGGGACTTTGAGTCCCTTCTCTTTGCTCCACTGAATTCCTTGGTCCGGCTTCCCTGGGAACCGTGCCATTGCAATGCCAGCACAGCCCCAAGGACTGAGAGGATGTCTTCAACAGGGCTGCCTGAACATAGCTCGCTCCCATCCTCCGCCCCATCCCCGCCCTGAGACTGGAGGCCTCCGGGTCCCTTCCAGCAGCACAGTCTGTCCTGAACCACTGATTCTCTCTGACCTTGAGCAGTGACCTTCAGAACCTGGGTTTGTGGTGCCTGCCAGGAGACACTTTTAAAATGAAACTAGATGCCAGGGATTTAGCTCAGTGGTTCCAGCGCCTGCCTCGCAAGTGCAAGGACCCGAGTTCAATCCCCGGTACCAAAAAAAAAAAAAAAAAATGAAACTAGAGGGCCGGGGATGTAGCTCAGTGGCACCATGCCTGCCTTGCAGGCGCAAGGTCCGAGTTCGATCCCCCACACCACAAAAAACAAAAAAAGCAACTAGAAGAACGTTTTGGTCCTTTTACCCATCAGCTGTTAATCTGTAGGATTTTCCCCTTCCCAGGGTTAAGAGAGAGAAGAGGAAGTGAAAACAGAAGGGGAGAATTTTCTTACAGCACCTCTTGCTTTGTAGACAACAACCAAACATTCCCTTGGGGTTGGAGGGCGCTGCGTACTTTTTTGTAGCTTGTTCCCATCCATGAGCCACTCTCAGGCTCCCCCAGCTCCCCGAGGTGGGAATTCTGAGCGGCCTGGTCTCCCTCATTGGCACACGGGGCGCTCCTGGGGCTGCAGGCCAGGCCGGGGCTGGATGGGCTGCTTTGGGGGAAGGGAACCCGGGGAAGCTGAGCAGAGCTTTTCCATGCCTGGCGCAGAAAGCTCTGCGAAGTCCGGGATGCGAGCCGGTCTCTTCTTGGGGAGCCCTTTGGGTACAGAAGGTCTGTGTCCCCTTCTGCTGGTCTCTCTGAACACGAGCTCCTGGGGCTCCTCCACCCCAAAGCCTGAGTCCTGGTGACAGCATCTGCTGCCAAGACACTGCGGCCTCCCGCAGTCCTGCAGGCCTGGCCCTGGCCTTCCTGTCGCCCTAACAGACTTCACTGGCGATCAGGACGGGCACGGCCCATGGGGAAGGGGAGAATCCGAAAGCAGCTGGGATGGAGGGAGCCCTGCTGCCCAGAAGCTGCAGGCCCTGGTGCAGACACTGACCTCTGTGCTCTGGAAACAACAGTTCGTGCTGGGCCAGGGCCAGGGCCAGGGTCAGCACGTCTGGAATGGGCAGTCCCAGGAGCCAAGTCACATTCACCAAAGCTCTGAGAGGGATCGAGGCGTGGCCCTGTGGAACTGCAAACAAGGCAGGCGGGGCCAGCTGGGGAAGGGACCTCACAGGAGCCTCCCTGCCTGCTGAGGGTTGGGGCTTGCTCAAGGGCAGGGCCATGTGGGAGGCCAGCAGGGCTGGAAATGAGCACTGGGGGATCATGTGCCTGAGGCCTCTCTTTAAGACACCCCAAGATAGGATCGCAGAGCTGTGAGTCCCCCAACACCGGCCCTCCCACCTTTCCTGCTCATCTTGGCTCCTTCTCTGCTTCCACGGCCCTCGCCTCTGAGTTTGCCCCATCAGCCACCAGAAGTCCTGGCTGGAGGCGAGTAAGGAATCGGATGGACCCAGGAGGTGGCCTCTGTCTGCCCTTCTTTGCCCAGGAAGAGGCTGGGGAGATGGCTGGGCAGGAGTGGCCGTGGCAGATTCCCAGGGAGGCAGGGAGGGCTGGGGTCTCTCTGGGGTCCAGACTGTGGGCTCCGAGAGCACCTAGCCTGGTCCCCACAGGACGATGGACCAGCAAGGGAAGGAGGGAGGGACGGAAATCTGTGTGAACTGGGCCGTGCCACGGAGCAGATTTATCCAGCCTGCAGAGGGTTGTGGTTTTCAGGGTGGACAGAGCTGCTGGCCAGGGTAGCCCAGCTCTTCTGTCTTTCTGGGGGATGAAGGAAGGGGTGTGAAGGATGTGGCCACCTTTGAGGAGGAGCCTGTATGACCTCAGAACTGTGCTTCACATGGCGACAGCCCCCGTCCAGTGAGGATCCGACAACTCTACCAAGTTCCTCCCAGTTAATGAGTGTGCACTTTGCTCTCCTTGATCGAGGCCCAGCCTTCTCCCGGGAGAGGCCTGGGGTGCTGGGATGGGCACTGGGTGGGGATTGAGTGTCTTATGGTTTCATCAGCATTCAGGAGTTTTGGAATGGGACGAGCAGGAAGCAGCTGTTGCTCTTACACGTCCACAGGCAACCTTGAGAGCCACGCAGGGGTCCGTGCAGCTGTGGGGCCTGGGGGAGCGTGGGGGTGGCCGCCTCCACTGGCACCGGGCAGCCTGGGATCCCAGAGCTGGGGGCTGGGCAGCTGTCAACCTCCCCTGGTGGCCTCTCCTGGTCCTTAGCGATCCGTGCACACCTGGGGTGTTGGGAGAAGCCGCACTGGGCCCAGCTTCTTGTCGAACCAGCCTCCGTCTCCCGCTCTGACGGCAGCCTGGGTCTGTCAGCCCCCAAGCGTCTCCTCTTGGAAGGACACCAGCCTCCTCTGACATCGCCAGCCTGCCTGGAGGCGGCCTGGCTGATCTGGCATTCTTAGGGTGGTGGATTCACTCCTGGCCTGGGTGTTTCCGATGCCACCGCTGGCACCAGGAGGGACAAAGTCATTAAGCCCTTGAGAGGAAAGGAGAATTCATTCCTGGGCACACTTTTTTTACTTCCATTTCTTTCTGGGTAACTTCAAATGTGTTAATCCAGGAGTGGTGTTCTTTTTTTTTTTTTTTTCTTTTTCCTTTTCCTGTTGTAACAGGTGTAATGTATAGCAGTAGGTTTTTATTTTTATTTATTTATTTATTTGGTACCGGGGATCGAACTTAGAAGTAGGTTTTTAAAAAAATTTTTTTTTTTTGGTACCAGGGATCAAATTTGGGTCCATGCGCTTGCACAGCAGGTGGCGAAACCACTGAGCTAAATCCCCAGCCCATTAAAAAAATATTTTTATTTTTATTTTTATTTTCTGGTACTGGGGATCGAACTTGGGACCTTGTGCTTGTACGGCAGGCACCGGAACCACTGAGCTAAATCCCCGCCCTAAAAAAATATTTTTAAAGACACATCATCGTACATATGCAGTTGTTTAAAAAACTGTATTTTTCATTAGAATCGTGTACATGTGAACACCAGAGATGTGAATCCTTATTGATTATAAAAATGATCTAATTATATTAAACCTGGTTTTGAAGAGACAGGAAGAGATTACTCATGATCTTACCACACTGAATCCTCTTTCTTTCTCCCCTTCCCAGTTCTTGGCCGATGCAGATTGATAGAACATTTGCTTTTTGACGAAGCCCAGCCTGGCAGCTAGAGTTTGCATGGCCCTGAGATACTGCATAATCTTTCTCATCATCATCAATGTGCAAAGTACTTCGGTATCATCACCTACCTGACTTCCTGTGGCTGGAAGCCTCACTTCTGTGTTCACGACTCAAAGCTAGCTATTCGCCAGTCTGCCTGGGCTGTCAGACCCGGGGGCAGCAGAGAATGGGGACTGGCTTTGGAGGAGGGAGAGGTACTCTAGCCTGCCCTCAACCTGGCTCTGGAGCTGAGCCCTGCAAAAGGTACCCATAAAAAAGAGCCACCTCCATCTTTCAGTGGTTAAGGGGCATTTGGGGGACATGTTTGTGCGAAGCATTTCACAGGTGCACTTACCCACTGGGCTGTAGAGATAGCTCCTCTACCAGGTGGCAGGCCTGGGCCATGCCTTATTGGATCTTGTGTTGTTGGGGCCGAGGACAGTCCTTGGCATATTAAAGGTACTCAGTAGTTGTTTGTAAGAAGGATTCATGCCTCACAAGAAATCTGTGACTGGCCAGGCTCTTTCCCCAGCCCAGGCAGCAGATTTGGACACATTGTTGTTTCAGGGATTTAGCAGCCCACCTCGATTTAGTAAGGTGTACGAGTTGGACTTGTCCCCGTGTGCTTGGGACTTACTCCGGTGGCTGCAGGGGTTGGATAGCTTCAGCGGTCAACATCCCCGTTCAGTCCCAGGTAAATGGGGACAGGGTTCTGTCATAGCCGCTCACCCAGTTCTTGTCATGCTCCTGTAGAGGGCGCTGGAGGTAAAGCACAGAAAGCAGAGGCCAGCGGACTGAGCCCTTCCGGGTGGAGATGTGTCCCATCCCAGGGGCACAGGCACCATCAGACTCCAGGTTCTGTTTCCTGTCACGGTTCTTAGCACCCCCACGAGGGACACCTGGCAGGGAACCAGTGCTGTTGGAGGACAGGGCTGACCGTGTCAGAGAAGCTTGATGCTTGCACCTCTTATTTCTGACCTCGAGAAAGCAAACTGTGTCAATAAACCGTGATGTGTCTCGGGCTGCCGTGCTTGCAGAGGTGACCTCGCCAGGAGCCGTGACAATCAGACCGGGGCAGGAACAGTGGGTACAGAAGTCTCACGCAGAGCAGAAAGCTGTGGGAACGTAGGAGAGGGCCAAGGGGGTCTGAGCTGACAGCAGTAAAGCCGGGACCCAGCCAGCTCCGGGTTCGAGGAGCTCTGCATCCCCTCTTTTTCAGAAGTGAGGCCGCTTCTTTCCCTGAGTCTAGGACAGCTCTCAGATGAGAGTCTTATGACCGCTCCAAGAGGAGGCCAGAAAGTCCTTCCTGTCCCTGCCATTTCTCTGATCACTTCTACCTAAGAAAGTCCATATCCCAAGACCCCATAATTGGGGGGTCACATATCCTGGGCCCCACCAACACATCCCACCTCGGGCACTGGCCTGGCAGAAGCACAGGAGTCAGTACCGGCTCCGGGAGCGCAGATTTCCCGGGCCCGCACGCAACGCCCATGAGTGGCCGCCTGGTGCGTGCAGCTGCCCGGGGCTCGGCTGGGCTGCAGAGGCGTTAGGACAGAGGCTCTCGCGGCCCACTCTATGTTGTTAAACCAGACTTGAGGCAACAACTGCATTTCCTCAGGTGTGTGTGGGCACTGTTTTGTAAGGATGCCCGGCTGGGGATTGAAAAGCAGAGGTGCTGCTCACTCCTCGGGACACTGTTAGTGTGGCTGTGTGCGCCTGCACCCATGTCTGGAAAATGACTTAGTTAGGGTCCCCGTCTTTCTTCCTGTATGATGAAGAGAAGTTACTGGCTTCAAAGCCTTTCACCCTCTTAGAAAATCACTTGAAGAACTGCAGGGATAGGAGAAAAGCGTCGGTGCTCGGAGGGAGCTGCGGAGGAGAGGCAGCGCTGTGGCTCCCAGTCTGAGCTCTCACCCCGCAGTGGGGTGCCATCACCCGTAGAGCCCCAGCAGGCAGACCCAGGTGGGATGCTGTCTCCATCCTAAGTTCATCGTGTAGTTCTGGACCAGTTATTTAACCTCCCTGAACCAATGGTGATGATATTCATGACATCCTCCTGAGATCCAGGTGGGTGAAGGGAGAGAACAGGTAAGGTCTTTAGTCTAGACCTGGCCTTTGCAGGGTTTCAGCCTCTATGTGTGTTGAGGGAGTGAGTTACTTCCTGTTCTTAACTTCAAGTTCCCTCTTCTGTTAATCCACTGTTGTTTAGCTGGAATGATGCTGGAGTAGATGAAGTTATGGCTTTCATTGGTTGCATGAAACGTGATCAAAATACAGTGTGAATGATTAAATTTTAAGAAATTTATTACAGTAAAGGACATGTTGCCATGAGTCCCCCTCAATACTCCCCCGTCACTTTGAACACACATATGCCATTGTTCTTGCCACTTTCTTTTTGTTTTTTTGGTACCAGGGATCGAACTCGGGTCCTTGCGCTTGTGCAGCAGGTGGTGAAACCACTGAGCTAAATCCCCGGCCCTTTCTTTCCACTTTCTGAAGGAGTTCTGGAGTCCTCTTTCGTGAGTGTCATTACGAGTTGTGATAAAAACAACTATGGTGAATGCTGATGCCAAGTGCCATTCAAGTATGGAAAAGCAGGCTCATATAAACATTACAGCGTGTCCTCATCCACTTTAGTCACCAGGTATGGCACCGTGCAACTTCGGGCTCTTCTCCAAAGTCTAAATGATCATGAAAAGAAAAGTTTTGAATCAATTCAGGGCATGGGGGCAGCCACGACAGTGCAAGTAAAGACATTCCTGAAAGAGGACTTTCAGAACTGCTGCAGAAAGCAGCAAGAGCGATGGATAAGTGTGTTGGAAGTGAGGGGAAGGATTCTGAGGGAGATTCATGGCAGTGCACTCTTTACTTTAACACATTTTAAAAAATGTAGTAATCACCATATTTTAAAAATCAAATCTCATATTTAGAGACACTCAATGAATAGGTTTAGATGTTTTGCAAGTTTTCACAGGTATCCAACTTTGAACTGTCTTCACCCTCCTCCTCATTATCTACAACGAAGACCAACGGGCTGACCGCGAGGCGCCTGGCAAGAGACAAAGCACCCTGCACATGTTCTCATTTTCTTCTCACATCCACTCCAGGAAACGGATACTGCAGTAATTTTTTCCCTCTTGCGCAGATGAGAAAACTAAAAACTGAACTTGAACCACAAACTGTACTAAAACCTGTTCTCAACCTCAACTCTTTACTGCTTCTCTTCACGTGACTGATTTCATCCTTCACAGGTTGGATCTTACTAGTTTCGCTTCTGGAGGACTCAGCAATCTCCGGGTCCTGGGTTCTGGTTTCAAGTTGTCCGCAAACACTGCCAAGGACAAGATGACTGGTGGTGCCACCATGTGTTTCTGAAAATAAGAAAGAACTGAAAAATAATCAGCCTTGAAAGCTAGAGATAAAAAATGCCATGGCTGGGCATTTAGCTCAGTGGTTCTGCTGCCTGCCTTGTAACCACAAGGTCCCGAGTTCGATCCCTGGTACCCCCCCACCAAAAGAAAGCCAGCCCCAGGAAAACAGGCTGTCCACATGCTGAAGATTAAATCTAGACCCACATCTCTCACCGTGCACTAAACTAAAATGGAAATGGATCAAAGATCTAAATATAAAGACAGAAACAATCTGCTGGAAGAGAGGTTAGGTGGAACTCTTGAAGACATTGGCGTAGGAAAAGACTTTGTGAACAAAACCCTGATTGCACGGGAGCTATCACAAAGAATCAACAACTGGGATCTCAGCATATTAAAAAGCTTCTGCACAGCAAAAGAAATCACTAAGAGGGTAAAGAGACAACCCACAGAATGGGAAAAATTTTTTTACTGGCTACTCCTCAGACATAGGACTAATATCTAGAATATATAAAAAACTAAAAACTAAAAACAAAAACAAAAATCAGACCCCCCCAAACTTGAAGACCCAATTCAAAAATGGGCATCTGAAATGAACAGTCATTTCTCAGATGTAGAAGTACAAACAGGAGATAAATATATGAAAAAATGCTTGACATCACTGGTCATTTGAGAAATACAAATTAAAACAACACTGAGATTCCATCTCACTCCAGAAAGAATGGCTATCATCCAGAAATCAGCCAATAACAAATGCCGGCGGGGGTGTGGGGAAAAAGGAACCCTTCTCCACTGTTGGTGGGAGTATAAACTGGTGCAACCACTGTGGAAATCAGTGTGGAAATTCCTCAAAAAACTGGAACTAGAGGTTCCATTTGACCCAGCTATTCCCCTTCTAGGTATCTTCCTGAAAGTTAAAAGCATCGTACCACAGTGATATATGCGTACTCATGTTGATAGCAGCACAATTTATAATAGCTAAATCTTGGAAACAGCCCATATGCCCATTAAAAAATGAATGGATCAAGAAAATAGTACTCTTCCATAAAGAAGGATAAACTTGAATCCTTTGTAGGAAAATGGATGCACCTTGAGACCATAATCTCAAGTGAAATAAATCAGACACACAAGTTTAAATACCGCATTGTTTCTCTTGAGAAACCCAAAGGGTATATGATGAGGAACATAGTGGAGGATAGATACTGTGAAGTAGGTAGAGAATGTTCAAATGGGAAGAGGAATAAGGGGGAAGGGAAGGGAAGGAAGGGAAAGGGGCAAAAAAGAAAGAAATGGAAAAGATGGAAACAGCTTGTGTAAATGGGGAGGCGAAGAAGGGTTGAAGGGAGGGGAGGGGAATGGGAAGAAAGAAGAATTGAGATGTGTCATGCACAGGTACAAATTCCCTGTGATGAATGCAGTCAGTATGTAGGACAAATATGTACTAAAAAAAGAATAAGTGGGGCTGGGGATTTAGCTCAGTGGTTTCGCTGCCTGCTGCGTAAGCACAAGGATCCGAGTTTGATCCCCGGTACCCAGCCCCCCCCCCCCCCCAAGAACGAAAATGGTAGCCTGGATCGGCCTATCTTTGCCTTACCTGCCATTACTACTCTGTGCTCAGTGGCTACTTGGGGAGGCAGACAGGATGTGATAGGAGAAGTAATGGCCGCTGGGAGGAACGGCCAGCGCCCCAGGACACGGGGTGTGTGATCTGAGCAGGTGGGAGAGGATCTCTGAGGGGGCAAGGTGGACAGGAACTCTGGGTACCATCCGGTGCCATCTGATGTTGGGATGTCCTGAAATTTCTGACACTCAACCGGGGCGTCTTTAAAAGGTTTCCCATGGTTCACAGCTCGACAGGAAACCACAACAGGTGTAAAAGGCAAACAAAACACAGCCCAGTCAGACATGAAGTTCCCCGTGTAGCACGATAGCTTGTAAGCTCTCACACGCTCCCGGGCACTTGTTTTCAGCCTGTGGGTTTTCCTGTTGGCGGTGCGGAACACTCCGGAGGGAAGGATGTGATCCCTTAGGCAGTCGCGCACGCCTACGTCTCCCGTTACAAAAGCCCGATCTCCACGCGGACTCTTGTCCAGAGTCT
This sequence comes from Heterocephalus glaber, assembly GCF_053883595.1. NCBI lineage: Eukaryota > Metazoa > Chordata > Mammalia > Rodentia > Bathyergidae > Heterocephalus > Heterocephalus glaber. Next base: position 10,144,887 of record NW_028258463.1, read on the forward strand.
TGTGGGTTACTGACCCACAGGGACAAAATCCCTGGACAAATGTTCAGTTTCATGTCACTCAGCTCTTTCTCAGGAAAAATGGTTTCTAGGAGTTGACTGATCTATGCAGGCCCAAGATTATAAATATAGAGTTCCCTGGTAAAGTGATCCACTCTGACATTAACTCCAGGAATTAGAAAATGCATAAAACACACGGCCATATACTAAATGTTTGACTGCTTTTATTATTTATTAGATGATCATGGAAATAACGTCCACTAATTTGCACATGTTATAAGCTACTGTTGACCCAGGGACAATTTTTTTTTCTGAGACAGGGTCTCACTATGTAGCCCAGGCTGGCCTTGAACTTGTAGCAATCCTCCTGCTCCGCCTGTCAAATGCTGGGATTACAGATGTGCACCACCATGCCCGCCTATACCCAGGGACAATTTTAAGAAGATGAGATTCTTGCCTCTCCAGTAGTAGGAAATATATCTTTTCATTAATGCAATCTTTTCCAATGAGCATTAGCCAGTAGTACATAGGATCCTTGAGATGGTTTGGGGAGGTAGGTGGACCTTTTATACAAGTTCCTTAAAATAGCATAAAATAGAATAAGATGGCATGGCGGTGCACAGCTGTGATCCCAGCACTCAGGAGGCTGAGGCAGGAGGATTGCCATGAGTTTGAAGCCAGCCTGGGCTACACAGTGAATTCAAGGTCAGCCTGAACTATGTAAGAGAGTCTGTCTCAACAAAACAAAACAAAACAAAACAACAATAAAAAATAGCATGTTGGGCCAGGGATTTAGCTCAGTGGTTTTGCTGCCTGCTGCACAAGCGCAAGGACCAGAGTTCGATCCTTGGTACCAAAAAAACCCCCTAAAAAACAAAAAACCCCAAAAAACATGTATTTAAGCATAAGCATAATGTCTAAAATATTTGTGCTTAGGATTTCTTTTATGAGAGAAGACAAGAATAGCTCATTTATGCTGATATAAAGTTTCCTTGTAAAATAAAAAAGGAGAAGATACTAATAATTCAAAGAAAGCTGTGAAGTAATAATAGCACTGGTGATACCCAGAAATGGCAAATCATGATGGTGGTATGCAAATGGCCCAGCTTGGAGAAGTACCAAGTTAGTGAAATCAAACCTGCTTGTTTCTCATTTTGCTCTATATGAAAATATCCATCAACATTCATTCCACGGGGTTCGAGTCTATAATGTGGTCATAAAATCTTTGTGTTGCATAGAACCTGCAATCACCGTCGGGCAACCCCGAGTTTAGCTGGTTTCCGAGGTCTAGAGATGTGGTCCTTTGATTAAGCAGAGTAGATGGGGAGGAGCTCTGATTCGACCATATTGCAGAAAACAGTGCTTTCTACTGCTCTAGACCTCAGATGTCAGAGGCATTGCCCTCCCTTGCCTTAGCTCACCAGGAAAAGACACTTGGTGGAGAAGCTGAAGGACCACAAGCACGGAAATGGAACTCAAGGGCCACGTGTTTTGAAATATTTGAAGATCCATTACTCAGAAGAGGATTGCATTTGTTCTGTGTGACTTCGGGGTACGTAAACAGGAGGCTACAATCTTAGGAGGTCTGACTGCAGGTCAATGAAAGGAAATACTTTAAGTTAACTAAGGAAGGAATGAGCTGTCTCGAGAGACTAGAGGGATTTATTTCCCCAGAGCATGATGCCCAGGGGGGCCAATGGCTGGGTGGGTGTAGGAGGTGATGACCCAGGGCCCTCTGTCCCCCCCAAATGCCCAGAGTCTGGGGCAGCCTTTCCTGCCTTTCAAGCAGCTCTTCACATATTATCTGTGAGTTACTGTCTCAGTTTTATGTCTTTGCTGCCATTTGGAATTTCCCCTCTCCACATGAGCACGTGTATTCCATTCCTAAATACATGCAAAGAGACTTTTCTGGTGCTAAATGAGACAACGGGAACGTAAGCCAGCTAGCCGAGCTATATGTCTACCACAGAATATTTTGTTTTGTTTTTTTTTTTGGTACTGGAGATCGAACTTGGGTCCTTGCGCTTGTGAGGCAGGCGGCAGAACCACTGAGCTAAATCCCCGGCCCTACCACAGAATATTTTAAAAATCAGGCTACTGGATTCTTGATAGTTTGGAATTTGCATTTTAATTAGGTGTTGTTTCTGTGCAGTGAAAGTACTAGAGAAGTGTAGATCAGTCTGGTAAAACCCAATTTCCAACATTTTACATTCTGAAAGCTCCTAAGAGCTTATACGTGAGGTATAAGATGTAGAATTATTAGTCTGAACCTGGCAAAATGGTCATTTTTGTGGATAAAAATCTACATTGGCCATTTCATATGGTTCAAGCTATGTAACAGCAAGACACTTATAAATAGTCTTAGGATTACAGATGGACTTAGTGTTTTCTACTGAACTCAGCGCTTTCCTTACCATACTGATCAAAGAAACATCACCACGGTGGGTCGGTCAAATTATCATTCAGCATGATTTCTTCTAAAAGAGCCCGGCACAGCGTACAAAAGTACATCATTTGCAAAGATGTGAAGCCCTTTAATGTGCGACTCATTAAGAAGTCAATTGTTGTTGTTCCAGAAAGCTTTGGCCAGAGGTGAACAAGAAGATACAACAGCACGCAGGGGCTGAAGCCAGGCGGGGAGACTGCATGTGAGGTAGCACTTGGCAGTAGGAGGGGAATTATTTCTGAAGTGCGGATTTTAAATGTATAATTCCAGCTTCATTCCCTGTTCACATGAAAAACCAAAGCCTCCATTTAATGGCAGGCTGTAGGAGTTTCACACTATCGGCTCCCACTGTGTAACATCCGAATTAGTATCTAAATGTAGGATCAAAGTGGAAAATCTGGCTCTGCCTCATCTTCAGTCCATTACCACGATGATCTCAGAATCCCCTTTGAGTTGTTCTAACCTCTGCTTTTTTCCATATGCCATTCACATCCTGTGTTAAAACGAGATCGCTCCTGTTTACTCCTCCCTGGGTCACTTAGTAATGGGGCCACATTCCGGGAAACAGATCGTTGTGGTGTGAATGTCAGAGTGGACTCACTCACACGTACATGGCCCCGCCCACTGCACAGCTAGACTACATGGGCTCAGCGGTGGCAAACGTTTTAGGGCTTTCAATGATAACAAACAGCCAGCTGTGGCGCGCGTGCCACAGGTTTGCCACCCACAGCCGGCTGCTCCTAGCATGCAATGCTGCCCAGCACGTGACTGCACCCCATCCTGCGGGCAACCGGAACGCGATGCTAAGCATTTGTGTTCACACTCAGGAAAGCTGCAGTAAATATTCCTGGTGATGGGAATTTGAAAACTCCATTGTAATCGTATGGGACTACTAGGGCTAGGATTTAGCTCAGTGGTTCCACCGGCTGCCTCGCAAGCGAAAGGTCCAGAGTTCGATCCCTGGTACCAAAAAAAAAAACTTATGGGACTACCGTCCTGTATGAGGTCCTGCGATGCCCCAAACACCACTATGCCACACCAGACCGCAGAATGACCAAACACGGCAGGAGTCAATGAAAAATGTATGTGGGGGGAAGCGGACTGATGGGGCAAGTTAAGGAATTTGAAATTTCTGGAAGAAAACTGAGGAGCTATAGAAGTCCCATCTGACTTGTTACAAACGAATAAAATGTAAGCCCTCAAACTACACACTCCCACCCAGCTGCACTAAAAATCATAGAAGTGGCTCAATCTATTTTAGGGTTGAACACAAGCTGTGAATTTAAGCTACTTGCCCAGTGCCTGTGGGGATATAGAAAAAGAAATCAAGACTGTCATATCCTCATTCTCATAATTAAGAAACATCCAGGTCCGCATGCATCTCTCCAACAAAGGAGAATTTTGATCCCATTTCCCCTGAGGTTAAATGCTGTCAAGTCCCCTCTGACCTAAGTCCTCCAGCCACTGTGTCTGGCCTTGTGCTGCAGGCTCGGTCTAGACTCGTTTCCATCCGTGTCCAGCTCGGCCAAGGAAGTGCTTTCATTCTGCTTCCATCTCGCTCTGAACGGCTCTGTCCCCTGTGGCCGCTGGAGAGCACACCGAAGAGGAGGGGCAGAGACCTCGTGGGTTCCTAACCGACTCCTAGAAACAGGCCTATCTGAAGGTTCTCGGACTAGTGAACCAGAGCGGCTCCTCGTTACCTAGCAAGGCAGATGTCAGAGGGTGTTTCTGCCCCATTCCGCTCTGCTCCTCTTGGGACTGGACACAGGGTCAGTCACTCACAGTGCCACGTGCCCATGGACAGGGAACCCACCATACAGCCAGGTGTTCCGGGGCAGCGTGCCTCCCTGCAAGCTCAGGGCGTGCACGATTTCATCATGCTTTTAAGATCATGTTCATGTTAATGTGCAAATCTTCCCTTCACAGCCTCCATGAGTAACATGACTGTCGTAAGGGAAACTTCTGCAGGTGTTTTGTACAGATGAACTTACCACCGCAGTGTCATACAGAAATAGCAGGGCAAGATGAGGGGTGAGCAAGCAAATTCCTCCCGGTTGCCAGTGGCCGCTCCCTGCCATCACCGGCTTAGACAAAACCCCATGCTTGTCTTGCTTATAAATACTCAGTGCATTAAAAACGCCGAGACCATTTTTTTCATTTTTTTATTACATTTGAACCTTTAAGAAACATAGACCATCAGATATACCACTATTCAGTAAAAATCTATTCTAGTTTTTAGGACGCATACATGTCACAAACTATCTTGCTTCTAGTCTCCAAGACTTACTAAGAGTTTATCAAAAAGTTTGGCTCTGATCTGTGGGATCCTGAGCCTTGAGGTTTTGAATGTTTTGATTATAAACAATTTCAAGCAGACGAACTAAATTCCCAGCTGTTTTTCTTCTGGAATAGGCTAATCATTTTCAAGTTATCTAGTCCGTTGTAAGAATGTTCCATTCCTTAAGAGAATACTTGTGATCTATTCTGTCTTTGGAAAACCTGGTTTAAAAAAAAAATTTCCCCCTGTACAATAAGGATGAATGAATTGGGGCTGGGGATGTAGCTCAGAGGCACAGCGCCTGCCTCGCAAGTGCAAGGTCCTGAGTTCGATCCCCGATACCAAAAAAAAGGGACGTGTACCCAATATTAATTAGAACAAAAAGCAGCAGACTGTGTGAGCTGTGTTCACTCCATGACTACTCCACCAGCCAGTGACTACCCTGAAGGCAGACACCGCATTTGGGTCAGGACCACCCAAGTGCAGTTTGCCGCCGGCTGTGTTCTACCCCGTAACACAGCTCTACGTACCCAACAGGGACTAAAAGCCAAAAGGGGAAGCAAACACACCGGCCTCTGCACAACTGTGTTCTCGGGTCACAGGAGGGGACGGGGCAGGTTTAAAGCTATGGCTCTGGTAAGCACCGAGTGAGCTGAGAAGGCATTGTAAGGAGGTTCTGCAGCATCGAAGGTAACTCCGGAGAGGTGGTGTCTCTCAATGTAGATTCCAAGGCCTTCAGCAGTCGAGGGCCAGCGACAGATTCCAAAGACAAGAGTCATCTTCACAACCTCAGAAAGGTGGCTGTGCCTTAGGCTCTGACGCTCATGGTCCAAAAGCCTTTGGTGGTGTGATATGGACAAGAAAAAATGAATACATAGACCACGCAACACCATGAAAACCAAAAAAACATTTTTCATTTAAAAAAGTATTTAGGACACATAAAACAAGGCAACATTTATTCCTTTTTCTCGTCTTCCGGGAGGGGGTCTGTGGGTGGCTCCTCCACAGTGGCGCTGTTGCTCTCTGAGCCGGTGTTGCTGTCGCTGGTCCCCTCCTCCGCCATGCTGTCGACGCCTTCCTGGCCGCTTTCCTTGTCCTCGGGCGTAGACGTGCCCTCCTCCCCGTTCTGCTGGCTCTCCGTGGCCTCTTCAAGGTGTGTCTCCTCTGCAATCACATATCTGTCCCGTCAGTTCCTGGGACAGACTGCCCTGCGCTGTCCCACAGGGCAGCCACCAGCCAGTTCAGCGCGGCTGAGGTGCCCTGCAGGAGCCAGGGAGACAGAGGAAGCTTACACGCATCTGGGCCAACCCAGGGTACGAGAAGCTGCTTCTCGGCTCTAAGTTTCTCAAGCCTAAATGCCGACTAAACGTTGCATTTCAATGACTATCAAAATGAAAAAATGCCCATTTAAAGACGCTGATTAACATGGTGACTATTTAGGACATGCTGTGTTAACTAAAATATCATTAAAATTAATTTCACTTCATTTGCCTAAGTTAAAAATGTCACTAGTAGCAAAGTTGTAATTATATATCTGACTTGGAGATTGCTCTCTGGCAGTACTTTGGGTTAGCTGAGAAAGCAAGTGTGGAAACTATCAAGCTGGGATTTGGGATGCTTTGCTGAAAGGCATGCTGGGTTGCTTCCCATAAGAAATTCAGAGCATCAAGTTTTTGCCCGAGGCCTGGGTTTTCTTCATTTTCCCCTCGCGCTGTCAGCCCGGAGCTGAGGACCCACGGGCCTGCAGAACGCAGTCCCTGTAAAGATGAGAGGACAGCGCAAAGGACCGCGTGCTGTCTAGCTGCAAAATGAGCAAAGAGCCTTAGCTGGATTCTCAAATTCTTGCTTCAACCACAAAAAAATGTGCGCATGTGTCAAATGTAAGGTAAAAACACGCTCATAAAAAATAGAAAGAGGCTCAGGTGATGGAACTTAAAGCCTGATTATCTGAAATGTGAATCTGCTGAATTAAATTCTGTAGAAGTGCCTGGCAGAAATGGTTCTATTCCATGTAATGCTTTCTAGACAGCTGTCACTTGAGCACAGAGAGTGGCTACCCGCCCCCCATGGTCAGGAGCCTCTGCTTGTGTCCCCCAAACTTCGCCTCCGTCCTGTGCAGCTGGAACAGTGCCGGAAGGTCAGGGCCTCATGCAGTGCCAGGCAGCTATCAGCCTGCCCGGGAGTGAACGTGAGCTTTACACGCATGCTCACCCAAGGGATGCTTTGGCTCAGCACAATCGGTGCACCTGGAAGTATGTTTTTCTAGGATAGAGCTGGCAGTCTTTGTCCAATCTACTCAATCTACTCAGCTCTGCTGCTGTGGCCTGCAGGTAGCCATGTCTAACATGCAAACACACTGGCAGGGCTGTGCTTCAGTAAGGCGACAACAGAGGCGGTGGGTGGGTTTGGCTTGAAGGCTTTACCTTGCCAGACGCTATCCCAGGACAGCAAGCAGTCTTAAGGACCACGACCGGGTCTGATGTAAACAACATTAGTAAGGAAGGTTGAAACACCAAGCGCAAACACTGTGTCGGATCGAGCACCAAAACGCGCTCCGAGAGGCAGGCAGTAAAGTGCTTCCAAAGAGGAAATGAGGCGCAACAGCTCCCCGGAGTCGAGGGGCCTGGACAGTAACCGACTCCGGGGAAGTCCAGCATGGGGCTCCACTCCTCAGCAGCGGCAAAGAGAAAACCCTGGGGCTTCGGCCATCGCTCAGCAAAGGCTCTGGCTTCAATCCCACCCGCCAGCCACAGAAAGAGGCGGCCAACTCGTGGAGCGCCCCGGCCCACGCCCTGCTACCTGTGTCCATCGGGATGCTCTCGTCGTCCTTCTTCTCCTCAGCCTTACCGGCCGCGGGCTCCTCCTCGGGGGCCAGGCTGCCCTGGCTGCGCTCCGCCTGCTCGGCCACCTCCTTCTCCCTCTCCTCCTGCCTCTTGCGGGCCTGCTCCTCGGCCTGGGCGATTTCCGCTGCGATCTTCTCCATATCCACTTCCACCTTCAGACCGCACAGCTAGGGGTCAGGAAGACAAAACAAGAGATGCTGCTGTTAGCAAAGGTCTTTCCTTAGAATTCTGGAATGAAAGGACCCAAGTTCGATCCCCGGTACCCGGCCCACCCCCCCTCAAAGAATTCTGGAATGAGATAAACGGTTTCAAAACCGGGTTTTCTTGCCTATGAAATACATATATGTGTATGGGGGGCAAACACAGGGTTCTGGGTCTTCCCGGAGACGCTCCTGTCTCGAGGATGAGGAAGCTGCTGGAGCAGCCGAAATGTAACAGCAAACATCCCGTCCGGGTGGGGAGGTGATGCTGGAGATGGGATTAAACACAATGTTTCCGGGTTATATTTCTGGGCACCAAACATTAGATTTAACACAAAGTGCAAGCTGTATTAAAAGTTTGGTGAGAGGGCCGGGGATTTAGCTCAGTGGTTCCACCGCCTGCCTTCAAAGCACAAGGACCCAAGTTTGATCCCTGGTACCAAAAAAAAAAAAAAAAAACGTTGAGGAGGGGGCCAGGGATTTAGCTCAGTGGTTAGCGCAAGGTCCCGGGTTCGATTCCTGATACCAAAAAAAAAAAGTTTGATGAGGGCTGGGGATTTAGCTCAGTGGTTCTGGCACCTGCCGCGCAAGTGCAAGGACCCGAGTTCGATGCCCGGTACCAAAAAAGAAAAAAGTTTGATGAGTAAATTCTAATGACATAAAAACAATGAACGACTGTGTAGGAGTTTAAAAACTTCGAGAGCTCTAGCATCTATGGGCCTAGGACATGTATTTATGATATGATCTTTCAAATTTATTGAACTCTTTCCAAAAAATGGGAATACTTTTATAAAGCAGAAATGTTACAGATTAGATAGTGAAGTCAACCCTGTTTCAAAGTGAGCAAGATTCAATAAAAACATTATCCTGGAGAAAAGAACAAGGAAAATAAAAGTAGCAGGTGCAGAGATGAAGGTACAGTGAACACAGTAGCTGGGTACCCTTTTAAGTTCATTGTTGAACGAGTCTGTGCTTTCCAGGAATTTCCTCTTCTTTTCCTGGTGCCGCTCCTCTATTTGAAGAAGTTCAGCTTCCAGTTTTCGCTGTAAGACACATGATCAGCTTTTACAATTACTTATTTTCTCTGCAGCAAACGTCAGACACGGAAAATACCCCTCAGTTTTTAACAGTCCATATGGTCAAGCAGTGTGATAAATAATGTTTTGCATTTTTAACTGAGATCATTTGTTCTATGAGTCTAGCTACCATTTAGAAAATATAAAATGCAACACAGAGGGATACCCATGATTAATAAAGTAAATGTTCAAGAACAATGTTCCAGGACTGAGCAATTTCTCTGGCAAAAGCATTTAGCAGAGCAGTGAGGGTGGGCAGCTTCCTCCAAGTTCTCCCACTGGATGCACCTTCCGATGCATGGCTCTGCTGCAGTCACCAACCAAAAGTGTGCCGAGCCACCAGGGGCGGAGCCCAGGTCAGGCCAGGCCAGGCTGCTGTTTCACAGGTGCATCTCTGCGCGGGTGTCTGATGCCCTTACCTGGTGGACCATGAGGGACTGGACCTGGCGCTTGAGGACCTGCATTCTAGCTGTGGTGACGACGGACCGGACGTCTGGCACTACGCTCTCGCTGAGGATCTCGCTGATGAGGCGGTGGTTCCTCTGGAAACGGGCGGTGGCTGTGTGCTTCATGGAGAAGCCGTCATCGTAATCTGGAATGAACAAGATGTTCTGGAAACGAGGTGGCCAGTAACCGCGAGCAGCAGTGTGCCAGGATGCCGACACTGCATCCTGCATCGCCAGAAGCGGTGACGTGGCAAGGGCTCGGTGGAACCCAGCGAGGGCGTCGTGCACCAGCCTTTGGCTTTGGAATCCACGGGAAGGGGGCTGCGGCTGAAATGCTGCGAATGCTGCACGCTCGGCAGTGATTTAAGGTCTTAACAGCTCCCGCTGGGCCAGCTGAGGCTCTGAGATGAGCGAATGCAGCCCTCTGCACGCACCATCGCCTCTCACAGCTCTGGAACACCGCCTGTAGCAAGACTCACTTCACCAGGTCAAAACACGGTGAAGGCCAGAAGTTATTCCATAGGAAGGAAGGAAGGAAGGAGGGAGGGAGGGAGGGAAGGAGGGAAGGAGGGAAGGAGGGAAGGAGGGAAGGAAGGAAGGAAGGAAGGAAGGAGGGAGGGAGGGAGGGAAGGAAGGAAGGAAGGAAGGAAGGAAGGAAGGAAGGAAGGAAGGAGGGAAGGAGGGAAGGAAGGAGGGAGGGAAGGAAGGTAGGTAGGTTTGACCCCCAATCTATGCGCCCTTTCTGTCACTGCACACACGTGCGTGTGCGTAGCTGTCGCTGGCACGGCAGGGTGTCTTCCAGCCGCCCGCTTCTATCTGTGCTTTACATACTCGATAAGAACCTGCACCATGTCCTGCTTCACCCTGGCCTTGCATTTAAGAAGGCGGCACTTTCCTTAGCCATGCTCCTGGAGACAGAGTTGTGGGAACTCCATCATCACTTCTTCACCCCCGCGCCAGCTCGGAATCTGGGCAGAGCCTGCCGGGGCTGTGGCCAGTCTCCACAGGGGCACCGCACACAGCCGTCCGGCCTGGCCTCGCGCGCATCAAGGCACGGCTCTCAGGGACCATGTGACGCCAGGCAGCCTCCGCCCTGGGCAGCACGCCCGTGTCCTGGTTTTCTCCGAGGGAGGAAGTTCAGGATCTAAAGTCACTACCACATCTTTGTGCCCTCTCTTACCAGCTGACTAAGACCTCTCTTAAAAACCCAATGAGCAGGGGTTTGAGACTGTTTCTGAGTGAACCTTTTCATTCCTTTTCAATTTCATACTGTTTTTTATTTTTTTGGTGGTACTAGGGATTGAACCCGGGGCCTTTACATTGAGCTGTGCCCCAGTCCCACTTTTATATTTTGAGACAGGTCTTGCTAAGACACTAAGTTGCCCAGGGCAGTCTAGACCTCGGGGTCCTCCTGCTTCTGCCTCCCAGAGTGCTGGGATTAACGCTGTTACCCTCTACTCATGCAAGACTCTTCTGGCTCTTACAGCTTCTGTTACCGGCTTTTTGGTTCTCTGGTACAGATCTGCTGTCTATTTTTCAGTTTTGTAAGTTTTTCTTCCATTACCAATCACTGTAGTGGAATTCAAGTTTGTACATGTTAGCGTCTTTGGCACTGCTGAGTCTGTTTAACACTCAATATTATCTCCACTCCATAATCCAGTCTCCATGCTGGTAGTCTATTGTTTGTGTCGATGAGGGCATTTGTCAGTAACTCAGCCATTCTTTAAAAAACTCATTTTCGTTGTCCCTCTTTTTAAGGGCAATTTATTCACATCTTTAGTTGATACTACTATTTCCTCCTTCACTGGTTTCTCCTTTAAAGAAAAGCTGAGTATCTTCTCTGTGCCTGCTGCTTTGTAGTGGGATCTGAAGTTATGTCCGTGGTGTTTCTGCAGGTTACAGCTGGAGCCTCCAACCTTTTCCAGAGAGCTCAGGCTGCAGGCGTGGAGATGTGAGTCTTCCCACCTGGCTGCAGAGGACCGGGCGGTGCCCTGCTCAGCGGTCCTGGCCAGGACACTCTGCCCTGTGTGGCCTGTGCTCGTCTGTGCCCTTGGGAGCTGCCCATAAATTCCTAGTGGGCTGCAGAATTAACTGGAAGACCTCAAAGTGCTTCTCTCCACTCATCGACATTTTCCCTGAAGAGCTTTTCTTAGCAAATTTGGGGAACCAATAAGGAAACTGGATACAACCAGATGGCACTTAGCTGTGTCCTTTTGCTTCTTTTTTCTGGTGCTGAGGATAACAAAGCAGGCAAAACTCCCATTGTGATTCAAAAACCTTTCAGGTGTCCCGAACACAGGGATTTTGATAAACCACAAAGACAGTTTTTACTACTTTCTAGAATGAAAATGATGTCTTTTTCTCATGGGAAATTCACATAAAACTCTTACTCGAAACAATCTACCAACATGCACTTCAATTACGCTTTTCTATTACAAACTAAAAACCGAAACTGAAGGGCTGTCTCCTACTTTAAGAGGAAGCACACAAAGCCCCATGTTGTTCCCTCTCTCACCGTCTGGGTCTTCCGCAGGCTGGATGCTCATGTAAGGTTCCCCTTTCTCCATGCGCGACTGTCTCTGCCGGCTCTCCTCCTCTAGTGCAGCTTCTGCTCGGCTTTTTGCATTGATGTATGCAAGGTACGCGGGGGAGTTATGGTAAGCCTTCATAGATTCATTGTACTCTATCTGAAAGGGAAGGCGTGCGGTCGAGTTAGGCCGGGGCAGGGCACTGCGCACCCGGCCTGAGTACCAAGGGCACCGCAAGCCAGGAGGAGGAGAGGTAACTGCTGTACGGACAGGGGTCTGCGGCCGGGGAGAGAAGCGACAGACGCACTTTACACCCTGTCCACGCCACCTGTGCTCTGGTCCCCACCCTACCTTTTCTGCTTCGTATTCGTTTAAATATTCTTGTTTCTCTTCATCAGTGAGATCTCGCCACATGCCACCAATAATCTTGCCAATCTCCCACAACTTTAGGTCAGGGTTGGAAGCCTTTACTTGGTCCCAGACCTTAAAAGCAAACAGGTGAAATTTCAATACTGATACTAAACATGCAGACATTGAAAAATACTCATATAAAACTTTTAAACATCAACAAAAGTAGAGAGGATAGCATCAAATTCCTCATCAACCAGCCTCAATGGTTAGCGACAGCTGGCTGATCTCACTCCATTTTCACATTACTGGACTGTTTGTTTGAGACAGCATCTCTCTGTGTTGTCCAGGCTGGCCTTGAACACCTGGCCTCAAGTGATCCTCCTGCCTCAGCCTCCCCAGTGGCTGGGACTGTATGTGCATGGCACTGAGCTATCCCAGCAGATATTTAGAGGCAGACCTCAGACATCACGTCCCTTCACTCACAGATACTTCAACGTGACTGCCCAGAACGGCTCCAGCCAGGCAGACACTGGAGACAAGGTAGTAGCCAGTCTACAAGTGGACTGGGAGGACAGTGGTTAATCTGCATAACATAATGTATCAGCACATTATCAAATATGTATGTAATGGTGTGACCAGTATGTAAGAAATTTTTAAATAGTGATTAATATGCACTTTCTTTTAATAAAGATACTGTGTGTGTGTGTGTGTGTGTGTGTGTGTGTGTGTGTATTTTTTTGGTGCCAGGGATCAAACTCGGGTCCTTGTGCTTGTGAGGCAGGCAGTGGAACCACTGAGCTAAATCCCCGGCCCTACTGGGTATATTTTTAAGTGTAATGTAGATTCATCATCAAAATTTTGGAAAATTCAAGGAAATGTAAAGAAGTAAGAACTCCTATAAGCTTACTGCTTACAGGTAGCCACTGTTTTCCAGGCTGTTTTCCCCCAACCAACATGCAGCTGCTGCTATTATTTTTATAAAAATGAAGTATCAACAGATAGCGGCTTGTGTTCCTTCTGCACACAGCAGTGTCCTCCTGTCATTCCATCTCCCACACAGCATGTCACTTTGATGGGGGCAGAGCGTTCTGTCTTAAGGAATGAACTTTATTTAATCACCCTCTCTTACTGGACGTCAGTTCCAGGGGCTCCTCGAGCGTCCCTGCCCACACGCGTCCCTGCCACGCCTGCCCCCACAGGCCGCACAAGCCCCTGGAGGCAGCGGCGCCCCAGCACCCCCGCCCGGGTGCCTACCTTTCTGCTGTACCTCATGTAGGGCATCAGCGGCTTATCTGGTGGCTTTGGGGGTTTTGGAATCGTAATACCAGAGGATGCCTACAAAAGAGTTAAATACACTCATTATTCAACTGCAAGGAGCTCACTGGCAACCTGAGAAACAGAGAGAGCCCCTTAAAAATTCTATTGCGCCTTTCTTCTACTCGTCCATGGGAACAAGAGTCTTATATTTTCTCCACGGAAAATAGCTATCACTGCGAATTCAGAAATGTTCACATCAAAGGAAAAGGACTTTCAGCACGTGACTTTTAGAGTTTACTTGGCAGTTTACTGCCACTGCTCTGACAACAACCCGGCTGTAAGAACAAATGAAGTATTACATAATCACCTACACACCGAAACTGCGCCTAGAGAGCGAACGTCTCACACGGAGGACGTTACCCGTTACCCGCACCCTTGCTGTGCCCCACTGTCACTGCGCATACAGTCAACACTTGATTATCTGCAGCAGACGTCGCGCCTCCGCGCTCTGCACTCACACACCGCTACCCGGCCGCGCTCCTGCGGGCACCCACAGAAACTACCGCCCCAGGACGAAGGCAAATGCACAGGAATTCTGCTCATCCGAGGGCTCTGCCTGTCCCTAGGGTCCTCACCGGGGGACTCTGTCCTCATCCTCGGGAGCAAGGCCCCGGGAACACGGCACGCAGGCAGGCTGATTTCTGAGGCCTTCCACGAAGAACCCCAACCCAGTACATATATTTGTTCTGGAGGAGTACAAACAGGGAAAGATGGGATGTCCAGGAAGGAGGAGGCAGAAGAAAGGAGGGGAAGGAGACACCGAAAAACCTCTCTTTGAAAAGGTAAAGAAAGCGAGTGAGAGAGGATAAACAGAGGGAACAGGACACGTGAAAAGTCAATTCCTGGTCTGGGCTGAGGTCTTGGCAGGTGATAGTGGACCTGCTTGGCAGGGGCACCAGACAAGGCCGCCAGGCCCACAGCAGCTGTCCCTAACTCCTTGGCTTCCCCTAAGCTCACATGGCCGCACTTCAGGAGGGACCCAGGACGAGAAAAGCACATGACCGAGTCTCCCTGCAGGCTGGGGAAGAAGTGCTGGCTTTACTCGAATCACCAAGACTCGGCCTGGCCAAGGCTTGTCAGAGGCCCGAGTGGCTGTTTCTTCCCTCCAGGGCCCGCACCCCACTCCATCCCGGGGCTCAGGGGCTAGCAGGGCGGTGCCCCCGCCACTGGGATGGAAGTGTCAGCCGCATCGGGCCGAGGTTCTCAGGGAAGGTCGGTCCTATAGCCAGCCCAGTGTCAGGGCTTCACGGCAGGAGGACGCCCAAGTGCACGAAGCTCTGGGAAAGTGTTTTCAACTCAGATCCCAGACCAACCTCCACAGCCCCACACGGTGGGCTGCAAATATCTGTGCCCCCATTGGAGGCGGCAGACCATCATTACCTAGTTTCTAAAAAATTAAGAGGTAAAGAAATCTAAAATGCTTATGCTTTTAAACTTTAGGTATGAATTAAAACACTTTAAAACAAAATACAGTCCTATTTTCTGTTTGGTATTTTTCAAAGACTCAGTTTATAACATTAGTGGGTTTGCTCATTTCTCCTTCTTTCTCCACAGAAAGGCACACAAATCATTACATGCTGAAGTCCTGTTTTCATACCACTGGCCAGTAACTCACAACTGCAAGAAACGAAAAAACAAAACCCTCACCAAATATCCAAAATGTTAAAAAGTTAAATTGCGACTGGTTTGAGGGGGTTGTAGTTGATTTATTTAACCTGTCAGACAGACAACTTCCTACAATGTCCTCAGCCCTGACAATGACAATGACAATGACAAGCACACCGAACACACCAACGAACCCCTTCCCTGGAGTCATGGGAACACCACTGCTTTGCCGCCAGTCGAGACAGCGCACCTGCCGCTGCTGCTCTGGCTCAGGGGAGCGCCTGCAGGTCCCTTCCCAAAGCTGCTCTGCTTGCTGCTGTCAGGAAGCCCACTCTTATCAGCACCTCTTCCTCTTTGCGATTTTCTGTTTCCAATTTGCAGTGAGTCGGGGAGAAAAATCCTGACACCTGCTGGAACTGTTCCTTACTCAGCTCTGTGTTGTCTTCCCAATTCTTAGCTCTTTTGCTGTGAGGTCTTAGGTTAGGGTTTTCTTCTGAGACAGAATTTTCACTACAGTAGGGAAACAGGCCATTTTCACACCTAGCCTCAATCTCTTTGTACACTTGTACCTAAGAGAACGTTAATCATCATCGAGTAAAGAATTGACAGGGACGGAGCTGCAACTCAGCTGTCACACACAGTCCAAAAGGTGTCACCCAGCTATGACAGAAAGTACTGACTTCCGGAAAACCACCCAAGCGGCCGGAGCCCTTGGGGACCCCACGTTCTGTGTGGTCCACAGGAAGCTCCCGCTCTACGTAGGGCCTGCCTGCGGAAAACAAGACCAAACAGGACTCTACTGCCCCTCGCGATGTGCGTAACTGGGTCCATCTTACAGGCAGTCAAAACTGAGGAACCCTAACACAGCTGAAATTAGAGACTCACAAAAGACAGAGCGAAACCCCTACATTTCCTAGGCCCTTGGCACAGCAGTTTTCATTACCCTTCAAGCTGGGGTTAAGAGGGTAATACAAAGAAAACAACCAACAACCACAAAGAACCAAAACACAAAATGTCCCATGGACACAACTCTCCTATACCAACCTACTCACTCCAAGTGCTGGGGGATTCTTACCTTCTCTGGAAAGGACAGGAAGGGGAAAGGGAGAAGGACCGGGCCTGGGAACTTTCCTCTTCCTAGGAGGTCTCCACTGAACCCAAGTTAGGAGGGAAATGCTCACGGTCTCACACACGCACACCAAAGCCAAGTTATCGCTGTAGCGTGGTTTCTAGTCCCATCCCGTTAACACAGATAATCAAGAGCTGACTGTATAGAGCTATTAAATATAATCATTCTCATTGACTGCCCATGAATAAATAAATGCATTAACACGAATGATCTGAAATTGATTCTGTTCATGGTTTGAATTGAAATGCTGTTTATCATTTGATAACCTTGCCACCCACAACACTTGTGAAACAACACGTTTAGGCCGGGGGCGAATCGTACTGATGCACATAAACTGTATGCATGGTGAAATGCATACATCAACACGCTTTGGCGGGTTCTTTGTTCAGATACCATGAAATATGCATGGCACATACAACTTGATATGCTTATGAAGTACAAATTATGCAGAACAATGAAAAATTTAGACAAACAAAATCTATCAAGCTAAGCAATGTGCTTACCAAGATAGACATACAGTCTGTTACGAGCTTCAACTGTACTTACTACAGGGTGAGAGGGTTTTCTGAAGTTACATTAATTGAAGGCACTTATTTATTATTTATCAACACAACAAACAAAAACCAGGTGTTAAAAGGTCTACAGCCATTCTGGGTTGCATATATTTTCACCAATACCACATTCCAGTGCTGGTAGGTATTTGACTTTTGGATTTATTTTCATTTGTTACCTAAACTTAAGTAAATGGAGTTTAAGATAATTGTAAAATAAAAACTTTGAAGTATACCATCCAATTTTGATTATCTTAGATTGGCCCCTTAAATGAGACATCCCGAGTTTTGGAAATCATATCCTTAGTAGTACGGACTGGAAATGTACTTCCGGTTGTACATATCTAACCTGACACTTTACATTACTTTCATTCAATTTTTATCCTGCAATTCTTTGAAGTGACATTAAAGTCTTTTTTCTCTTTTCAACTGGGAGAAATGAGTCTCAGAAGGTCAACTATTAAATCCAAAAGACAAATCACTATGTGCAGCAATTCAGACTGGCAGGCTGGCGAAAAGCTTTCCAGCCCTGAAAAAGCCAGCTCTGAGAGCCCAGCCTTGGCTAAGAAGAGTCCTTGTGACTAACGCCAATTACCTTAGAAAAAAATGAAAGATACTCTTCATTTCAAAAATGATTAAACCACAGTGAAACTCTCAGCTTGTCCACTACATAGAGCATAAGCATTAGGTGACCCGGGTTCCATCCCTGCCAACCACCAAACATAATGGACTTTTCTTTTCTTCTGCATACATATCCAAATCTGTTTTTTTTTTTTAAGTCTAAGATCGTACAATGGATGTTTAAAATATCTGAAAAGCCAGGTTTCGATTTTTTTAAATGGCTGTGCTTATGATCCAAAAAGACCTAATTCTGGAGGCTTCTGGTCAATCCCAGCAGTTTGCCGGAGGCTGTAATAGTTGATTCTCCTACCGTGACCCGGCTGTTGGTGCCCGGGTTCCCTCCCAGCCTGTAGTTGTTGTAGGCGAGATGACTGTATGGATTGTATCCCACAAACCCTGGTGTGCTGGGCATTTGCTGATGGAAACAAATGAGACAAAAACACGAATGAGAAATGAGCTCAAACGAGGAAAACACAGAAATGAAAAATGATCTGCATATGGCATGCAAAAGCAACCTGAATTTCAACAAGCAATGATGTGTTGCAATTGATTTTTTTCTTCATTGAGGAAATTAAATTTTTCTTTCATTTGAGAAATCGATCTACAAGTGTTTTCTCTTTCTTTCTTTTTGCAGGGAGTGGGGGTATCTGTGAAAATGTGAATGTGTGTGGCTTGTTTTCTGAGGTAAGCAATACATTGAAGTGTTTCAAACATTCTGGGTTACTTTACGGTCAGTAGTATGACAATAACTTAGCGATATATGATGTCTGAGGTAGGGAAGCTTCAAGCGTAATAGTCTGAAAACACTAGATGCAAAACAAAACATGATTTATTTGACAGCTATGTGGATGCCACCAATGTATTCATCTAATAAAAACAAACACAAGAAATGGATCTGCTTTTCAAAGACAGTTCTAAGTCATTTCATATAATGTGACAAATGAGGAAGAGACTCAAATCAGGAAGCTAGGAGTTGTCAATAGAAAGGAACGTACGTTGGAGTCAATGGATGTCACATACATGATTTCAAAACAAAGACTTGTAAGAAATGCATGGATTTCATTCTGGGGCACTATCTGATCTTTTAAACCCAGTCATCCTTTTATATGGTTTCTCCTCCATCTCTTCTTTGATCCATCTTCCATAGGTCAATCACGAGCAACTTCTGGATTGAGTCTTAATGAAAACTACTTTTCTAGTTGACAAGACTTGAATCTGCTTTTTTCATCTAGTTTCCTGAAACCTCTCACCCTTTCAAAACACGACTGCTTGCTGCAGCAACAGAATTCTTGGTTTTTGTGAATTATATGTTGATATAATCACAAAGGGGCTCTCACATAACAGTGGCCTTGTGGTTAATACATTGACATCCAGTGTTCATGAAAATCAGGGCAAAATGCATAAGAAGAATATAGGAAAGAGACCAACAGTAGGGTAAGTTTACCTAATGGAACGCAGTCAAAACAAGTGACAGTAATTTCATTTACATGCAATTAACAGTCCTGAATTTAACACATCCCAATTAAGCTTGAGTTTGTTACAAAATAAACACAATTTTCAGAAACATGCCACTATATGTGTATACATATTTCTCTCTCTATATATATCTTAGGGTCCAAAAGACATTTCAAGCAGATAGCACATTTGATACTTTCCAGGAGAAAAAAGAACTGATCAATTTTTAGCCTATGTAGTAGAGAAGACGCAAATTAAGCATATTTGAGTAGGCAAAACACAGATGAAGTATCAAAGGCACAAAAGAAGCGTATGTCACTTGGAGTGGTACAGCTGAGTGGGAGGAGGTGGTGAAGATGGTGGTGGCAGAAGTAATGGAACAAAAAGAAAAAAAGGAAGGAGAGTGATTCACTTAGCACCTGTTCTGGTGGGCATTCTAATTCCTCGTCTTCTCTATTTTGTGTGTCAGTGTGAAATTATAATGATACAGAAATGTGACTAAAAAAGGCAAAAAATTCCTTTCTGATGAGAAGTCAGGAGGGGATCCGTGGCTTTGGAAAGGTTTTAAGCTCAAAAAAAGGCAAGTCTGTCCTTCAGACGTTATGCACTGTCAGGGGCAGTACTGCCACCAGAACGACAATGAGAGTACAATGAGAATCACTGTTCAACGTGAGGCAACAATTCGAGAAAAACAGGGAACTAAAGAAACGGAAACGGAAGCATTATGATACCATTTCCAAAGCTGGATGAAGGACACGGTTAGCTCTCGGAGGTCCGAACCTCCACTGTTCACCTCCACCTGTGCAGTCACTAGGATGCCGTGGAGACGGTGCTGAGAAATGTTCTGTGACTCAGGGAAGAGAACAAACCAAGCACAGGACTTTAAGGTCTACTGGAATTAATTTTAGAGAGCGTGTTACAGGAATTGAACTGAGAACATATTATACAGTATCGCTTTTTAAAAGTATCTCATTAAGGAAAAACAAATTATTGATCAATGGAACTAAAACATGTATCTGAGGGTTAGTAAATAAGACTCGTTATCTAGTGGAGAAAACAAAGTTAAACAAGGACCTACTTAGTAGCAGTATAAAGTAGACTAGCCTGAAATTTAGGTGGCAGGGGGTATGGAAGGAAGAGCTAACAGCTATTAAGCGATTTTGTAGGATATGGTCAGGTTAACAGTGTTTTTTAAAAAAAGAAACAAAACCAAAAAATCCCCCACTAAAACCATTAAGGAAGTCATTTCAGCAAGGCCTGAACTGTTACTGTTAAATCTGACTTGTGGGTCGGACAATTATTTTACATGCTCATCAAGCAGGGCCAGAGCTTGCTGAGTGAAAAAATAAATTCACAACTGATATGGGAACACTTGGAAATGTTATCAACTCATGAACCAATAAAATATAATTTATGGGCTGGAATAAAATTTAGTAGCAAGATCTGACCCACAGATACTGAAATCCTTACTTGAACAGCTTGAAAATAGAGTTACAGGGCCGGGGATTTAGCTCAGTGGTGCTGCCTCGCAAGCGCAAGGTCCTGAGTTCAATCCCCATACCAAAAAAAAAAAAAAAAAAAGTTACAATGACTGTAGCTATAGAACTAGAAGCTTTATTGTTTGATTTAATATGCAAATTTCATATACAGACAAGAAAGGAATGAAAAATATAACCAGTTGAAGGTTAGGTTTAAAAAAAAAAAAAAAAAGAAAAAGCCAGAATGAGCATTCACTCAATATCAACTTAAACTCTTAATAGTGAAGATTAACCATAAAGAAGTGTTAAGACTTGTCACTTAGTTCCCAGTAAGAAAAAAGCAAGCAGAGCATAGGAGGCTGGAATTTCACAGTATGTTGTTTTAAAATGTCGGGGTTTGTTCAAGGTAAGATGCAGAGTTATTTTATTTAGTAGGAAGTGCTGTTTTTTGGCTGAATTTGTCATCCTGTAGCTGTGATGATTGGGTGACTGTCACTGGAAGACATCTGGGTTTTTGTATCAAGGCCAGACTTGGCTATTACATTAACAAGAAAATTAAAACTTACTGTTGCAGGAGCTGGGGTGGGAGGTGGGGCATAAGATGGTCTTTCTGTTTGAAAGAAAATAAATAACTTCTTGTAAACAACTGAGATATAATACTATGCAACAAAACTACCAATGGTCCTGTTTTGAAGAAAAAAAAAATGAGAGTATTTTGGAATTCCCACTTGCTAGGGCATTAGTCTCTTATTAACATAGATTGATAAATAGAAAAATTGAAACTTACTTGACATTTTGGAAGATTAAGTTCTCAGTTCCTTAAGAATGAATCTGAGACACTAAAATAAAAAAAAGGAAAAAAAGGAAAAAAAAAGAGAATCAAAACTCAGCAAGCATAAAAGAATGTTTTCCTAAAGAATAGGGTAGTTTAATTGGTATTTCTGAGTAAAATTACTTCACTATTATTGCTCAGCATCAAGGCTTTTGCATATTTTAACTAGTTCTTGTAGGTCATTTGGTTGATCAGAATTGAATGACTAACAAATTACTGGGGATATTTAGAGTAATATTAGAAATGTAGTTTTAGGTTTTTGCTTATGATAACTGTGCTATGTCTTATATGGAAAACATTTTGCAGATGCCATGTAAACGTTTACTCAGACTGATAAAAAAATAATGACAATAGAATGTGATGTATTATCAGAGTGACCCCAACAAGGCCTACCAGAAACTGACAGCTAGCTCCCGGGCCAGCAGCTCTATTTTGCTTTTGGGATAACAATTTCTAGTCAAATAGAGCAGCGCTTTCTTCCTGAAAACATAGCAAAATGTAACTGGTTATGATAATGAACTTCACATTCTTACGCTGGTAAACAGCTTCAAAAGTGCTGGGAATACATTTTGAGAGTCTCTCTGGAGAACTCTTATTCCTCCTTCACAGCTCATTTCAGAAGTTATTTCCTCAGTGGCACTTTCTCGATAAACTGTTCCCTTATCCGTATTCTTATCAGGTTTGCAAAAATCTGTTTCTTGGAATTTTAAAATCTGCCAGGGAACAGAGACCATCTAATCTTTTACCGTCTTCCCAACACCTAGCTCAACTCTTAATAAATTTGGTCCTAGGAGTACCAGCTCTCAACATGGACGCCTGCGAGCTTGTTCCCTAAATCAATGTACGTCACGAGTGGTAAGGTGGAAAGAGACAAAAATTCGTCTTTAGAAAGAAGGCAAACAAACTTCTGCGACTACTGAAGTACTTTCACCCAACATTATGCCAACAAACGTGCTTTTCTGCTTCTTTGCATCTTAAGGAAACTCCCTGGAGCACCAGGAATAATGCAAATACTGGTGCGGAAAGTTTCTATTTTCTCAACGGTCCAACCTGGATCTGCCCTCCTGGCTCATATTTCGGGAGCTGTCAACATCCGGTAGGCCTTGCTAGGGGGGAGCCCAGACAAAAGCCGCCAGGGGCTCCTGGAGCACACTCGATCGATTATACTTTCCCACGACTGCTCTCCTGGGCTAGCATATAAATTTTAACCCTGGGCCTGCACAAGCGTCCACACTGGACCCATCCCCGATGCCTGGCACAGGAACTCCAGACACATTTGTTGCATGATTAATTACCTTAGACCGGATGCACTTAGGGCACGATCTGGCTCGCCCAGTCCCCACAACCCTACGACCCCTACACTGCTATCTCGCTTTACAGACGATAGAAGGGAGCTCGCGAGAGTTTAAGGAACTCGTCTGCAAGCCACACGGCCCGGAAGTGCCCGGGGCTGGGGTCGCGGGCCCGGGCCCCCACTCGCAGAGGCCTTCGCTCCCCGCTCCGAGCCACGCCCGAGTCCCCAGGGCCCCGCCTGGGCCGAGTCGGGGGCGCAGCTTCCCGCGGGGTGCGGACCGCTCCCGGCCCCAGGCCCGCGTGGGTCGCGGCGCGCGCGTGGGTCCGGCCCCCCTCGGGGCTCCAGGCCGCACCGCGCGCAGGCCCAAGCCGCGCCGCAGGCCTCGGGGGCCCGCGCGGGCCGCGCCCCCCCCGCCCCGGGGAACTGGGGGTCCCGCCCGGCGGGGGCCGCCCCGGCTCGTCGCCCTCCCGGCCGGGCCGGGCCCTGGAAACACTCACCCGCGGGCCGAGCGGGCGCCGCAGCTCCGAATCCGCCTCCTTTGTCCCGCGCTCGCCCCGCCCCTCGCGCCGCGTCCGCGCCCGCACTTTCCACACGCGGCGCGGCCCCACCCCGCCAGGCCGCTCGGGAGGCCGCGCCGCGACCCCGCCGGCGGACGCCCGCGGCTTCGCGTCGGCAGGGAATTTTTCCTTTTCTCCTCAGGCCGCGCAGCTCCCTCCGGAGGCCCCGGCTCCAGGTGCTTTTCCCCGGCGGCGCCGATTCGCCACGGCGAGGAGGGCGGAGGCGGCCGGGGTCGCTCGCTGTCCTCGGGGGCGGTGTCTGCACGGCCCGCGGCCCGCGGTCCTCGGGGCGTTTCCGGCCTGGGCGCCGCTTCCCAGGGCCTCGGGTGCGGTCGCTGCGGGCTTCGGGCCACTGCGCTGGCGGTGTAGACGCTTCTGCCCTTGCGATCCAGCTCAGGCGGCCGCGTGAGGCCCTGCCAGAACTTTCCTCCCGACCCTTGTACTTGCTGTGCACTGCGTGGCTGCTCGTTGATAACCGGCCTCGGTCTGTCACCCCCGTGCATCCCGAAGGTCTGGAAAGCCGGGCCGGTGCCTGCTAAGGCCTGACCAGGGTGACATGCGCATCCTGTGGGTCCCAGGCGCTCTGCATCGTGAGCACTTTGGTTCACCACACAGAGCAGATGAACTCGTGGCTGCTGCAGGCCGCCGTGCACACGGCGACCTGGCCTCTGGGCAGTGTGGACGCTCAGGGAGACTGGCCGAGTCCTTCCGTCGCCTTAGCCCCATCTTGGTTGTGCCAAGCGGAACTGGGGCATCTCAAAGCCTTGCGAGGCCAGGGACACGGAGGGCTCCTCTCTCTTCGGGGCTTCCATCTCCACTGTTTACACTCATGAACAGGGAGGAATGAAACGGAAGGGCGTGTTGAAGGGAAGGACTAAAGGAGAGGTGGTCAGACCGTAACAGGCAGCCCTAGTGGGGTTTGAGAAAACGAATGCGAAATTGGTTTGTTTAAAATAACCGGAAGGGGGAATGTAGCCTATGTGGAGCCTGAGCAGGGATTCATGGCTTCTTCCTCTGGCTCTGCAGCAAGTGCGGCCTGGCTTCTTCCTGCCCTTGGGGTTGTGGGGCTTCAGGGCCAGAGGGGTGAGGGAGGCCTGGCTGCCAGTTCTGGGCAGGTGCTGGATGACCGGAAGGAAGCCCGCTGCTGGGAAGGGGGAAGCACAGAAACTGAAAAGGGAAAGGGGGGATCTAATTGGAGCCATGGCGTTGCGTTGCCTGACATACTTCCTCTTTCCCTTTGAGTGTGTGTGTGTGTGTGTGTGTGTGTGCGCGCGCGCGCGCGCGCTGGGGATTGAACCCAGGGCCCCAGGCAGGCCGAGAGTGTGCTCTAGCACCAAGCCTCGCACTTGGCTTTTATCAGAGGTCCCTTTGGTCACCAGTCTTTCAGACTTACTTAAAATCAACTCATCCCCCCGCCCCCACTGTCTGTTCGTGACTGGAGCTTTATTGTGTCTGCAGCACTCACCGCCTGACGTACCGTGGTGTGCATGCATTTATTTTGTTTGTTGTCTTTTGCTTCCTGTCAAAATGAAAGCTCTTTGAAGGTGGAGACTTTTGATATCTTGAACGGTGCATGGTACATTGGGGTGCTTGTCATTTGTGAAATAGGGGAATGAATGTCTCATTTTCCTCCTTTGGTTCTTCCGCTACTCTTTAAGATGTGAAAAATTTAGAAAGAAAGAATATAGGCAAAAGATAATAGAAAAAAATCTCTTCCCTAGTCCTGAAGATACTAAAATTGAAGAGTAAAATACCTAACATGGAAATACCCACTCTGCTTGCAGTTTATTTCCCCCAAAGCAAACAGCAGGACGTGAGATCTTACATGTACAGGATATTTATGGGAATGCAAGACAGATGTTTGGAATTGTGATTATTCCTGGAAAATGTAGGGTGCAGCATTCATAGGCACCTATAAAAGTTATTGGGAACCCTCACTCACATAGACCTGGTGGTGAACTTCAGAGATAGTTTTCTGCCCTGGAATTTTAGTTTTCTTTTTGGTACCAAGATCCAAGCACGTGGTGTCTCTTCCTCTCTGACACCACAGTATCCACCTTTTCTTGGGGTTCTTTCTCCAAGACAGGGAAGCCTAAACTAATGTGATTAATCTGGGATTCCAGCCCAGGCTCTGTCCACAGTTTGTTCTGAGTTCTGTCCACAGTACTGTGGGAAGAAACTGGTGAGGGAGGCAGAATTAGGGCCAAAAAGGGCTGTGACTGGGAACGGAGAAGGAAAAGGAGAAAGTATCAGAGAACAAGGAAAAACCTGCAATCCTTGGACACCTGGTGGCCTATGAGTAGGTTCTAGGGCAGTGATGGCCCAAACTACAACCCCAAACCCACTTATTTATCCCAGAGTGCCAGCACTGCAATTAAACCTGAATAGTGAGGTTTTAGCTTAGAAAAAAAAAACAGCAAAAAACCTGTTCTCCGATGCCCAGCTGCCGAGGTGACTTGGCTTGTGGGCTGACACAGAGGGCTTTGCGTACCTGCTGTGGCACACATGCCATAGGTTCGCCACCACTGCTCTAGGAGGTTTATGAATGCTGTAAAATTATACGTGGTTTTTATGTGCTTTTTCTAGATAGTAGCTTTATCAAGTTTTCAAAGAGACCTGTGACTCATTGAGGGTGTTGAACCAACCAAGTGGCTTAGTAGCCGTGGAGTTTGCTAGTAGTATGTTATGATGCATCTTTTTCTTTAGTTTTTGCCCCTGCAAACTAAGAGAAAGGGAGGATAGAGCTCTACCTGAGGCAAGCAGCCTATAGAGCCTAGTTATATGCAAAATGCAGAAACAGGAGAGTTTTTTTCTCAGCTGTTTCTATGAAAGCAGACAGAACTACAATGAATATTCTGTTTCTATGGTATAAATAGTTGTGAAATATTGGAGCCTAGTAGATTTTCAGGGCAGAGTAATTCATGACGTTTTATAGCTATTGACAAAGTATGTTGTGCTTCTATAACCTGTGTGTTGTCTTCAAAATGACAAGATTTCTGGACGTGAGTTTGGCAGGTGGTGTGAACAAGGGTGAAAATGTTTGAAAACAGGATAGCCCTGGAGATTCTGGTTATCAGTCCATTACCTGCTGATAATTTTGAGGCTCTAGAAATTAGGGTTTCCAGACTTTTCTTGTTTTTTAAGCATGTTGATGGAACCAGGGCCTCACCTATGCTAGCCCAACAAGCAATTCAATCACTGAGCTGCAGTCCTAGCCATGGTTAATACAATGCTGCAGGCCAAATCAGCGCCTCCTTCTGTTTTTGTTCATACGATTTATTTGGGTACAGCCGCACCCATCAATAATATTGTCTATAGATGCTTGTAACTCTGAGGGCAGAGTTGTCGAGTTGCTACCGGGATCCTATGACTTGAGAGGCCTAAAATACTTGCTTGTGGGCTTCTGTGGAAAAAGCTTGCCTATCCTGGTCTAGAGCGTTCGAGGGCAGGTTGGAAAGGCTTGTAGTGACTTTTATAGATTCCTGATTTTAGATTCCTTTGTTGGCAACCTGTGTGTCCATGCTGGCCGTACTTGTAAACACAGAGCCAAATTCTGCCCCTTGACAAACTCTTCTATGAGTTGAGGTGTTCATAATCTGAGAACTATGTACATGCATATTATTTAAAGTTTAATTTTGGCCCATAGGCCATAAGTTTTCATTTGTAACTTTCAAACTAATTTAAAACATACTTTGTCTTTTTGTCTTTTTTTTAAACCTATGTTAAGAAAATAAACAAACTGGGCGTGGTGGTGCAGGCCTGTAATCCCAGCACTCAGGAGGCTGAGGCAGGAGGATTGTGGTGAATTCAAAGCCAGCCTGAACACATAGCAAAGCTCTGTCTCAACAAACAAACAAACAAACAAGAAAGCAAAAATGAAAGGCAAACTGTGAACTTTAATAATATAAAGAACTATAAAAAATCAATAAAAAATGGTTCCATCATCCTAAAATGTATTGGCTTAAAATAATCATTTATTATCTTCAGGTAACACTTTTATACTTTAAAAATCTATGATACCAGAACAGTACAAATTGAGTAGCTCACGGGAAAGAATTTTTTTGAAGAGGCAGCAGTTGAAAAATTTTAAATATTATTTTCTTCCTGTTGTGTTTTGAACTATTACTTCATCAGTGCCAGCGATAATTTTCCTCAGAAAACCTTCAACCTTGGAGACAATTTTTCATCCAAATGCTACTGTATATCTGAGCACTGCTTCACTGAATATTCTCACATTTTTGTTACTTCAAACAACTGTGTGGTAAGAAGGGAAGGAATTATTACCAAGAGTCACCTTTTCCTTTGTTTTCTTTTTTGTTCTTTTGAGACAGGGTCTCGCTATGTAGCCCAGGCTGGCCTTGAACTCATGGTGATCCTCCCGCCTCAGCCTCCCCAGTGCTGGGATGACAGGCATGTGTCACCACACTCTGCCAAAGCACTTGAAAATTGAGGCCTTCGACGTTAGAATGATTCCTCCTCTTGTGCAGTGGCTAATTAGGGATCTTACAGTTGTTAGTCATTGGAATCGCCCTTTGTGGATTTCGTTGGGGAAGCATGCATGTGAAGTGCCCCAGTGAGACCAGAGAACATTAATTGGATCCATCTATAAAAGAAGGATAGTATTGTTTATTTTATAGGATTGTTGTGAGGTGTAGGGATTAGCAATCAATCTGTTGAACACTGTGCTTTGAGTGGAGAAAGCACTTTAAAATGCTGGGTGCTGTTACACTTTTCCCAGAATTGTGGGAAAATATGATTTTGATTTTTTTGGTTAGAGTGAAAAAACCTCAGTACAGTAAGTCCCTGAATTATGAACATGCAAATTGCGAACTCAGCTCATGAACGAATCCGACTGAGGAACATTCTCTGCTAACGAACTTGCTCGTAAGTCGGGGACTTATTGTACATATCTTAATTTATTTTTTGTTAAAAAAAAAAGCTTAAAGGCATCATGTATGTACTATGATTGCAGTTTTCTTCATTTCCCAAGTGAACCAGCTTCTTTTTATCTGTTTAACCATGCAGATAGCAATCTCTTTGAGAGACAGCTATGTATCAAACTCAAATACAAGGCAGCTCGGAGTTTGCGTTTCAATTTTTTTTTTTTATTGTGGTGGTATCATTTACTTTGGTAAATTCATATCCCGATTTTAAAATAGCTCAAAGCAAATAAAACTTTTTTTTTTATAAAATCAAGTACTGTATTTTAAAATGTACATGTTATACACGCAACAGCTGCATAGTGGAAGTACTGTAACAGGTGGTTACATTTGTAATGCCTAGCGCTAGGGTCTGAACACTGCAATAGATTACATTAGTTATATTGCTTTATTATATGATCACGGTTGCTTGGTGTAGTAACTTTAACACAATAGCGGATATGATTGCACTTTTAAAGCTTTGATGAAATGTGTAGTATTTAACAAATAGTGAATGAAACTTTTTTTTTGGTATTGCGAATCGTACCCAGGGCCTTGTGCTTGCTAGGCAAGCACTCCACCACTGAGTTCCACCCCAGCCCAAAGGGTACATTTTAGGTTAGATGATTACACAAGAATAAGTACTTAACATGCTGTCGTGTCCTTGACAAAACAAAATCATCCCCTTTCACTGGACAGAATAAGCCAGGCTGAAAGGAAGCAGAAGTAACTGAAGGAAAATGTAAAATGTTCTATTTTGTATTATGTTAAAGATGAACATAATTTTCTTCTGATGAAAACAAACATTTTACTGTTGTATATAAATATACGTACAGCATATATATATATACACACACATATACACACAGCATATATATTCAGCATATATATTACACATAGCATGCATATATATATATATGTATATATATGCGCGGTGTACTAAAATTCTAACATAGCTGTAGCCCTTAGGTAATTCTTTAGTTGGGAAAAAAGGTATGAATTGTACTTTTCCATTTTTTTCTGCTTAGAAAAAAATAGCCTATAAATTTCTAATGTTTTAAAACAGGTATTTATTATTTAAGGTCTTAAACATACCTGTAGTAAACAAATTAACTTCTTTAGAAAACTTTGCAACAATACTTCACTTATCCACAATATGTTTTTATCTGTATTTATTAGTTTGAACAATTTAAAAACAAATCCTGCAAACACTCTTAGCTTAGATAACAATAGTATTATCTTAGTTCACATAAACGATTGCAAGAAATATTTATATACTATCTTACCTAAGGCTCGATCACATTTAACTTCCCAGATGTAAAAGTCAGGACAGTGAGAGGTTAAGTGGCTGTTCTAGTAACCATAGAAACCACCTTTTCAGTTTGTTTTTTGTGTGTTAATTTTATAACTGGGCTTCTGATTTTTAAAAAGTTCTTTCAATAAAGTGGCTCTTCTAGAAATCAGATATTGCTTACAAAAACCTTTCAGGTATAGAGTAACAATTTTATTTATCATCAGAATAACCTTGGAGTGTATTCTATAGTTTGCTCATGAAGAGAACTCTTCTTATTTTTCTAAGTGTCCAAATGATTATCTCAAAAGGAAAAACTCAAAGTGAATAGTGAACGCTCCCTTAAAATTTTATCACTGCTGCCTTTTTAAAGTAAAACAACCTTTTGAGGTTTAGCCAGTTGAGAAATAATGATGGCTCTTCACAGTTTGTAATCATCTTCAAAGTGACTTCTCCTTTTTCTTAGAACACTGGTGGCGAATCTTTTGGAGTTTTCAGTGGTAACAAATAGCTCGGTGCTGCACGTGTGCCATAGGTTTGCCACCACTGCCTCAGTGTTCAGCCACTGAGTGAAATTACAGACTTAACCAAGCCAGCTTGTACAGTACAGTCTCTGATAAAATTTCCAGAGAAAAAGAAGACTATTTGGAGAATAAATAGAATAGAAACCGTACTGAATTTCTGATTTTATTTTTAAACTTTCCCTCACCTGAAAATATGCCCATAATTGAGTTCAGAGAAACTTTATGCCTTAACTGTCCTTTTTTTTTTTGTGAAGGGAATCACAATCACACATTGATCATAACATTTTCTCTATGTACCTAATAACTTACATTTTAGACAGAAAGGGGTCAGCATCATCCACCTGTCCCGTCCTCATGGAATTTTCAAATCAAGTCAAATCCTATCTCGGGGCTAATTGGCTGCCGAGGGAGGTTTGATAGATGGAATGCTGCAGGACCGCCTCATAATCAGCCTGACCTCTATATCCGGCAGGTTGTCCTGCTTAGTCTGTAAACAGCACTCGTCAGTGGCTGCGAGGTGGAGGTCAAATCGGAGAGAAACAGACTTTTTCCTTAATCGAGGGTTGTCTTTAAAGAAGGAGCCTTCCCATTCTTTAATAACTTCATCCACTTTCTCTGTCCTGAAATGAAAAAGTGAAACTTCCTATAGGAAGAAGTATGGGTATATTATATACAATATATGATAATATGCATTTCTATATATTAGTAATTATATATAATTTATTCTAGCTCTGTGAAAAATCAAATAATTACATGATTTGTAGTTTGTATAATTGACCTGCAAGACTTTAAAAATCATAGGCATATAATTTCCAGGAATTCCATCAAATGTATACAGAATTCGCATGTTCTGGTTTTATTTTTAGAAAACAAAATCCAGTAAATTGGTTGCTTATGTATTTTTCTTCTTTTTAAAATTAAAGTTTTGTTTTTGCTTGTGTATTTTTCATCCTATAGATATTCAGCTCAGTTTAGAAATCACAGTAGAGTAAAACTATGTTTAGAAACAAAGAAGACTCATTAGTGGGGTTATTTGATTGAAATTCATTTCTTTACCTATATTGTTTTGGTTCCTCTCTCTCTCTCTCTGTTTGTTTTTGAGACCGAGTCTTGCTATGTAGCCCAGGCTGGTCTTTAACTCTCAGTGATCTTCCTGCCTCAGCCTCTGGAGTGCTGGGATTGCAAGCAAGCACCTCCATGCCTGGCCTATTGCTGTTTCTCAGTCAAGGTTATTTTACTTACTGAATGGTGCTGTGAGCCTCGGTGCTCTCCTTCACGGTGTTTCTGTTTAATATTGCCTCTTTGGTCACCGTCTCCACTTTTTCATCCTCATACTTTCGTGAGAGTTTTGTTGAAAAAGATATTTCATTTATGATGGCTGTGAAAATGTTATTTATGACAAATTACAATGTGCAAGTATGTTCGCGATTACCTGACGTGTCAGATTTTATGCAGACCTTACTCGCTTTTGCTACTTTGAAGAATTTAATTTCATTACATGATATGACCTGTCACTTTTCAAATCAGTGCCTAACAGCAACTCACCCGAAGGTAAAACAAAACCGACTCTACTTGTGGTAGGTTTGGGCTCTTTTTTCCCGCCCTGGATACAGCCGTAATACCTGCAAATGGAAAGAATTACATTTCAGGAGCAACACTGTAATAGCAAGTAGTTGAAACAATTAACAGTGGTGGCGAACCTGTGGCACGTGTCCTGTTTGTTACCACTGAAAGCTCTAAAAGGTTTGCCGTCACTGAATTAGAATATTCATACAGCAGACACAGTAGTTAGCAGTGACAATAAATGAACTGTATCCCAGTGATACTGTATCTTTGTGGGTAAGTCTGTCAGCATCATGTGCCTGAAAGAAAGTTGCAGCTAACTTTATAAAGGTTAAAATAACGTGCAGAACAGTTTTGTACTTTGTTAGTAAAGCATACATGTACTATGATACCTACTCTGACGGAATGGATCTGAATAATAAGCATCAGATTCAGGAGCCAGGGTAGGTAGAGGGGGAGGCTGCAATTGGGAGACGTAGCTTTGGTGCCCAGGGAAACTTCAACACGGAGAACACCAGAAGTGGATACATGGGGGTTCGTTATGTTTTTCTCTTTTTCTTTTTTGGTATATCTTAAGAGTAGCATAATTAAAAATATAAATTTTATTATAGAAATATTAAAGGCCAATTTGTCAACATCTTGAATGATTAGGAATTAGGTAAGATTCACAACCTTTTTTTTGAGACAGGGTCTCGCTATGTAGTTCAGTCTGGCCTTGAACTCACTATGTAGCCCAGGCTGGCCTCGAACTTGTGGGCATCCTCCTGCCTCAGCCTCACGAGTGCTGGGATTACAGGCGTGTGCCACCATGCCTGGCCACAACACAACCATTTATTTTATTTAACAATATATAGTCACATCCATATAGCCATGCGTAACTATATATGAAACTATAACTATCTATGTATACCTGCATCTACAGAGCACTTACAGTGTGCCAGCTACTATTTTAAGCACTTTATAAATATTCACTCCTTTAATCCTCACAGTACTTCTGTGAGGTAGGTAATATGTAATCTTATTGTGATTCCCATTTTACGTATTTGGAAACCAAAGGACAGAAAAAGCTAAGTAACTTGTCCAAGGTCACTCAGCTAGTGGTATATTTTGAATTCAGTTTGTGCTTTTAAAAGATTTAATACGTGTCAAGACTTATAGGCTAAAGTTGTTTCTTTCATAGAGGATTTGGAATTCTGAAATAAGCAAGAATAAAAGCTTCTTTGTGCTATGTTCAAAGTTATATAACTTCAGAAGTGATTGCCAATTTTGATGTTATATGAGCAATTGAGATTTCCTGTTGTAATACCTTTTCCTAACGGAACATCTGGGAATCTTCTGTGTTTTCTTTTTTGGAGACAGGGTCTCCCTATACAGTCTAGGCTGGCCTTGAACTCAGTGTGTAACCAAAGTTGGCCTCAAACTTGCAGCGATCCTCCTGCCTCAGCTTCCTGAGTGAGGGGATTACAAGCAAGAGCCACCACACTCAGCTTGAGTCTTCTAAATCAACTCAGAACTGTATTCTTTTCCTTGGTTGTAGCTTAATCACATTATTATTATTACTATGATTATTATCACTACTACTACTATTTTCATATTTAATATATGGTGGGTGGGCCTTTAGGGTGGAGCTCTGGTGATAATACATGAGTCTTCCAAACTGTTTTTGTGGACTTCCAAACTAGTGAAAGTGAGAATCTAAATCCCAGCATTTGGGAGGCTGAGGCAGGAGGATCACTGCGAGTTGGAGGCCAGCCTGGGCTACATAGTGAATTCAAAGTCAGCCTGTAAGACACAGTGAGACCCTGTCTCAAAAAATAAAATAAAATAAAAACAACAGGAAAAAAAAGCCAAAGTGAGAATCTAAAGGAAGGTCATTTTTGAGCTGGGCCTGGTGGCACATGCCTGTAATTCTTGCACTGTGGGAAGCTGAGCCAGGAAGATGACAAATTCAAGCCGAGTCTGGGGACTTTAGCGAGTTAGTGAGGTTTCTGTTAGTAAATAAAATATCTCTAAATGAGTGAATGAACAAATGAATAAATGGAGATGTAGCTCAGCAAGAAGGCTCCGGGTTCAATCCCCAGTACTTAAAAAATAAGTCATTTTTGAAGTGATGAAGAATTGCTTACATTTTGATCTGGCCAACTCTGGGACAGCTTTATTTTTGTATTTTTTTTTCAAAGAAAATAGTTTTATTTGTATGTCAAAGACTAAGAAAAGAAGACATAATAAGGTTAAGTTGTTTTTTTTTTGGCACCGGGGATCAAACTCGGGACCTTGCGCTTGCCAGGCAGGCGGCGGAACCACTGAGCTAAATCCCCAGCCCTCTTTTTGTATTTTTGAGACAGGGTCTCGCTGTGTAGTTCAGGCTGGCCTTGAAGTTACTATCTAGCCCAGGCTGGCCTCGAACTCACAGTGATCCTCCTGCCTCAGCCTCCCGGGTGCTAGGATGACGGGCAGGCGGCACCACGGCTGGCAACTACCAGGTCGCCGGCTAGGAGGCCGGAGGCCGGCCCTACTTTATGGGCGGAGCTCGGCGCACGCGCGGATGGGGCTCGCGGCGGCGGCTGATTTCCCCGCCCACACCGCCAGCCACGGTCGGTACCTGATTTCCTCCCTCTCCAGCAGGCGGCGGTACGTGGCGATCTCCTGCTCCAGCCTCATCTTCGTGTTGAGAAGCAACTCGTGCTCTTGTAGCTGCCGCTCGATGCCGCGCCGGACGTCCTGCAGCTCCGTCTCCAGCCCCTCGATCACCGCCTCCAGGTCCTGCAGCTGCATCTGGTGCTGCTGCTCGCTGGCCTGCAGGGAGCTCTCGAGGCCCCTTTCCTGCGGACAGAGAGCGGCCTCAGGGAACTAGCGACACCAGATGGGGTTCGCGCAGACTTAGCCAAGGCCTCGAACTCGCGGTGGTCCTCCTGCCTCAGCCTCCTGAGTGCCAGGATGACAGGCGTGGCCGGGAGACCCCGTCCTCTCACCACAGCGTGCAGCGACTCGATCTCCACTTGCAGGTGATGCCACTGGCGCTGGGCCTCCTTGAGCTCCGCTCGTGCCGCCTTCAGAGCCTCCTTGTCTCTGTCCATCTTTTTGCTTATGTCTTCTTCCAGCTGCGAGAAAGCCAAGGACAGCAAAGGAAACAGAGAGCGCTCCTGAAAACGATGCGTTTCACAGCGGCCTCAGAAAAGCTGTGGTGGAATCAGTCATCTCTGAACCGTTAGGCTGCAGATGCGAGCTCCAGAGCTTTCTGCGCCTGGAGTTAGACATGTGGGCTCTCAGCTGGAGTCTCAGCCACAGTTCCCTCTGATGTGAATGGTACACATATAATTTTTTTTTTTGAGTCGGCATCTCGCTTTGTAGTTCAGCCTGGCCTTGAACTCACTATGTAGCCCAGGCGGCTTTGAACTCTGGGTGATCCTCCTGCCTCAGTCTCCCAAGTGCTGGGGTTACAGGTGTGCGCCACTGCACCCAGCAAAATCTTTTTAGGATTTTTTTTTTTTTTGATGATTCCTCAGATTCAACCCTGGGCCTTTGTACTGAGCTACATCCCTAGCCCTTCTAAAATTTTTTCAGACAGTATCTTGTTCAGTAATTAAGTTGTCCAGGCTGGCCTTGAATTTAATCCTCCTGCCTCAGCCTTCCCGAGTACTGGAATTACAGGTGTGCACCACAATGCTCGGCTCAGAAGGCATCTTAATTTTGGGTATCTGGGGTTGTAACAAAAACAGTATCTTAAAGATTGTTTCTAAATGTCCTTACATTAAAAACAAGTGAGATTTTTATATTTGACTTTATATGCTTTTATGCTGATGTTGGAATTAAAAGAAGATATCTATTGCCAGAATTCTCAACATTTGGCTCCAAGAACTGTAGGAATAGTGTATTGAATTGATAGTAACATTTTGCAGCAAAAATGACAACTTTTTATGTTCTTATCAAATATGTTTTAAAATTAAAAAACAGCTTGATCGTACAAAACATTTTGTTGAAAGGAACCTGGAGCCAGTACAAGTCTATCAGTGAAGTTTAGGACAAGAGAACAAAACTGTTCCGTTTTCGGCTTGCTGGGCCTTGTTCTCGGTGTTCACTCAGCAGAGTCACTCGGCAAACTACGCAGACAATGTGTAGGGTTTTGGAATCAGAGAACACACACAGGCTGGTGTCTCCTGGACTCTGGATTTGGAATGTGGGGCAGCAGCTGGGCTTGTGTCTGTCGTAGCCAGATTCCCAGGATGGCCCCTGGTGACCCACAGGTCCCCAGGTTCTTGTCCTTTTGTGGTTCCTTTTGCATGGTTCCGGTTATGCCCCAAACAGCAGCCAGCATCATGTGCAGGGCCTGGTCACCCCCAGAGTCACACGACACAATGTGACCGACATGTAGCCCCCTGAGCTTCAGGGTGGCTACTGTCATCCAGCAGTCAGTAACTACAACAGCGCATCCGATTTATTTTGTGATTTAGGGGTGGGTGCTGAGGAGGGAGACTGAGGCCGGAAGCTCTTTCCTGATAATTAAATCATCAGGGTTTCTTGAATCCATCTCCAGTGACTTTCTAAGTTATTTGTGGAAAAGGTTCTCTAAAGTAGTTTTATGTTTAAAAATGTCCTAACTCAAAATTATACTGTAGTCTTATTTTTAAAATTTGAATTTGCTTATTTCAGCCCTGAATTTTGTAAGCAACACTTGAATTTCTACTATTGCTAAATAGTTTACTTGGTTTATAATTTTCAGGAGTTGTCATCTATTAATGTTTTCCCCTTCTCCTTATAAAAGATAAGTGAACGATTCCAGTGCTTAAATCAAAAGTCCCATGACTTTGCTTAAATCTAAAGTTCTAATCATTTTTTATGAAACCTGAATATGTTACCCAGGGGTAGAATTTATAATGTCACTAACATGAGTTACTAATAGAATAAAAGCCTGTGATTTCCTAGCAGTATTTTGATTTCTTTTTGGTGATATTTTTAAGTAAACTTTCTTTTTTTTTTTTTTGCTGAGTTTGGGTGCCTGGAATAGAAATTGAGCTCAGATATGCTAGATACACTAAAAACAACATAAAACCAAACCAAATCCCAGACCGAAAAACACAAAGCCCCTCAATTTCTGAATCTTTGCTTCTAAAATATTTGTTTTAAAATTTGCTTAAAGACCTCAGACCTGAATGAATTGCTGTGATTGTCACTTTAAACTAAGTATATGAAATCTCACCTTGAAGTTGGTTCTCTCTCTCTTTTTAAATACATATTAAAAGGTTGTATTGGGCATAAACATTTCTCATCTTACAGTGCAAAAGCAAAAGACCTATTTGGAGAATCATTACCAATTTGGGGAATTTGATTGTCACAACTTACATTATTAGTTCCGAAGGCCTCGTTCCATACTCAGATGACTGCTATTTATAACAATCGAGTATAAAACTGAACTCATTAAAAAGATAGCAGGAACCTCTTAGAAATATTCGTTTTCTCTTCAGAAAGTGTGCACAGCAAGAAATCTTACTCTCAGGCTTGCATTAAAAAGATGTGACTTGAATTATTCATATAAGTAACTTCACGCGTCTTTGAAGGGTATCTGAGATGCCTGCTCCCCAAAGATGTCTACATGGGGCTGGAGTGCACCATTTTGTTGTCTACGGACCCCATAGTTTATTCATGGTTCCAACCCGAGCATCTCTATAAAAATACAATGCATCCACCCAGGTCTCAGAGCTACCGCAGCATTTCCCGGTGTCCCAGCCCCCTCGAAGCTCAGACTCCGCTCCTTCCCCAGTATGTCCGCATGGAAAAGGAAATACTGTACCTCGGGGGAGGCCGGGGCAGGAATTGGGCAGACATGGACTGTCTCCTTATCCCGGGAGGTGCCTGTCTCTAGGAAATCATTACCTGGATCCTCGTTGAGAGCCCGGTCTCTATCTGATTGCTGCTGAGGAGCTTTGCATAGTTTTCCCTGACCTCATTGAGGAGCTGGGACACCTCCATTCTCTCCCCATCCTCCACCTTGGCTAACTGAACCTCATGGGTGGGCTGAGCTGCCGCCGCCTGCTGCTGTGGCTCTGGCTGCGGCAGAGCCGGCCCTGCCCACGTCTGCTGAGCCCATGGCCTTAAAGATGCAGGGCGCCTTTTTCAGAGGCTGGGCAAACTCCCGGTTTTCTAGTCAATTATGCAAATACAAGCCCAGCCCTTCACTCCTACTGTCAGTGGACTAGAAGAAAGGTCAAAATCTCCAGGAAAGAAAAGAAGACAAAAACATCCGGTGTGTCCCTGCTCAGTTCTCCTGTTTAACACCCTCTCTACTCCCTGCAGCTCCTTGCTGACCTCTGCTCCGTGGCAGGGAGGAGGGGTTCATCTATTCTGTGGAAAGGAAACGGGTCATAACATTAAGAATATTCTATTTAGGTTCCCCAAGGTACTGCACAGGTAAAATGTTCTTTTATGGTTTTTCTCACCACCTGGGGACCTTTTCGTTTTCTGAGACAGAATCTCAAGCTATGTAGCCCAGGCTGGTCGTGAACCCATGGGGATCCTCCTGACTCAGCCTCCCAAGGGCTGGGATTACAGGCATGCACTACCATCTCTGCCACCATTTGGGTACTTTAAATAGAAATACTGTTTGGTGGGTTGTTAGAATATGTTGTAAATCTTAGATATTCTGACAGTTACTGCGAAAAGCAACTGCCAGATTAGGTGGATAATTGTCAGTTAGCCACAGGCTGGACTGGTAGTATTTCTCCCAAGGGGGCACCGTGAAAGTCAGAGCAGACAGCTGCTGAGTCTGATGGATTGGGGTGAATTCCTGAAGAAATGTTCCAGGCGACACCTAGGCTGTCAGCAGTGCTGATAGAGCAGGGGAGCTGCCAGGTGCATGTCCGGTGTTAGAACAAAGTAGAACAGGATTATTCGCTCTCTGAGCGGATGTATTCACTGTGATAAGATTTCTCCTGGGTTAGTAGCCATGCAGGTAAGACAGTGCTGTGGCTTTTACAACTTAAAAAAAGCCCTTTGCATCCGTTATTCCATCCAATCTTCACAATCCCCCTACAGATAAGGGGACCAGAGCTGGGGCTGCTCCGCTCTGTAACCCATTGCTTCAGCTGCTGGCCTCTCCCCATCCACATTCCTGTTCCGTCTGGTCTGTTCCGCTTGCTGCAAGGTGTGGGTGAAATATTTGGATTCGAGTCTGTTTATTTTAGACAGTTTTTATTCTTTCTACCTTTCCCATTCCCATTTTGGGAGAAATAGCATTAGAAATGATAATCCTTTTCCCAACCCAGAAATCTCCTCTTCCGAGGTGATAAAGAAAACCATTTAATTATTGAATAATCATTACCACAGGCAATCTGCTAAGAAATGACAAAGACAGAAGGAAGTCTGACCTCTTTGCATGGACACAATCTGTTCTACATGTTTCCAAGACACAAAACTAATACGCAAGTAAAAGGACTTGACCGCTGTTTGTCACCCATAGTTCATCTAAGTTTATCTGGCATTTGGGGAATCATCTATGTTCGCTAATTGGCTTTATTCAGAGGAAAAACAAACTGTTCACGACTTACTTTTACAAGTTGGAGTAAGGTTTCCCCTGAAGTTAGGCTGCTACCCTTGCACAGAAGCTGGGAGAGAGGATGCTGACTTCCTTGATGCTTACATTGCAAAGAAATGGCTCCTAGGTCCTAGAAAAAAGGCATTCCTGTAATATAAAGCTGATCCCAAGGCCTGTCTAGTCTCCAAAAGGGTTTATCTGCCTTCCAAAGAGAGGAGAAGGGTCTTACAATGACAAGCTTTCTGAGTAAACGCTCCCTGACTTAAAAGCATTGTTCTGAGGCTATAGTAATTGTGTTTGTCAGCTTTCTGTTACTATATTAAAACATTTGAGATAGTCAGTTTATAAAGAGGGAAGGTTCATTTTCACTCATAGGTTTGGAGATCCCAGTCCATGGTCCACTGGCCTCACGTCTTTGAGTCTGTGGTGAGGCGGCTCATCATGGTGGGTACCATCACTCACTTCACCACGAGGAAGCAAAACAGAGGGAGCAGAAGAGTGGAGTCCCATAGTCCCCTTCGAGGAGGCACTGCCCATGACCTAAGGGTCTTCCCCAGGCCCTCTGCCTCGCGGTTCTACTCTCTCCCAGTGATGACATGCTGGGAGCCAAGCCGTCGATATTTTAGGGGACACTTATGACCCAAACTATAGAGTCATCACAATGGCATACAAACAGAAGTGTAGACCAATGGAACAGAATGGAGAGCCTAGAAATAAATCCAAAGCTCTGTGGTCAGCTAGTTTTTGCCAAGGTTACCATGTGGACAGAATAGGGAAAGGATAGTCTCTTCAGTAAATGGCGCCGGGCAAAGTGGATTTCCACATGGGAAATGATGAAAACCCTTACACGTGAAACCCTTAACTTCTACCATACACAAAACCAACTCAAAGTGGAGAGAAGATCTAATGTAAGACCTGAAACCACAAAACTAGAGGAGAATGCAGGGGAGAAGCTCCCTGGCATCGTCCTGAACAATTTTTTGCATATCTACCAAAAGCCCAGGCTGCAAAAGCAGATAAATGGGCCACATCAAACTAAAAAGCTTTGGCTCAATAAGGGAAACAATCCACACACTGAGAAGGTAACCTACGGACTGGGGAAAAATAGTTGTAAGCCAAGTACCCGACAGGGGTTAATGTCCAAAATTATAAAATATAATTTATAGTACCACTCAATGGAAGGAAAAGAAATAACTCAACTAAAACAAACAGGACAAGGACCAGATGCTTATGCAAAGAGGACAGGAAAACAGGCAACAGATGTATGCAAAGGCCTGGAACATGGGTGCTCAGCAGGGAAATGTAGATTGAAGCTACGGTGAGGTACCACTTCACTCTAGGGTTTCTGTTATCAAAAGACAAGCAATCAAGCAGTTGGTGAGGGTGTGGAAAAAGGAACCCCTAGAACACTACTGATAGGAAAGTAGAACCATTATGGAAAACAATGTGGCGTCTTCTAAAGAAATTAAAAATACGGCTACCACTGACTGGCAGTCCCTGTTGTGTGTACCCCAAGGATGGGAAATCACCCCCTCATAAAGATATTTGCACCCCCATGCCAATCACCAAGATATGGAAACAACCTAAATGTCCGTCAGAGGATGAACGGATAAAAAATATGATATATGCTATATAAATAAATACATTGGAACATTACTCAGTCTTTCAAAAAGTGACCCTGCCAATTGACACAACATAGATGGATCTAGAGGATGTTACCATAAATGAAAAAAGCCAGGCACAGAAAGAAAAAATTTGGCATGATCTTACTAATACAGTGAACCCTCGAGTTACGACTGGCCTGACATACAAACAACTTGGATTACAATTGGAATTTTAGTTTTAATTTATGACCAAAGTCTTGAGTTATGACCCAAACACCAGCCACTTGTGCTTCCAGATGGTCTCAGAACAGATTTAACCCTTAAAGAGTTCTGGAAGGAACATGACAACGTCCTTTTCTGTGTGGGATTGGTTGAGAAATCCCGGGCCAGGGTCTCTCTAAGGACACTGAGATTCGCCTGTGTGCAGAAGAGAGACTGTGAAGGCTGTGTAGAGGAGCCTGAGCCTTCATTGACCAACCTGAGTTACAACCAGCCCTCAGGAACAAATTGAGTCTGTAAGTCAAGGGTCCACTGTATGTGGAATCTTAAAAAAGGGTCAAATATAGAGAATAAAAAGGTGGTTACCTGTGGTGTGGGTGTGGGGAGGGAGTGGAGAGAGAAAGGTCAAAGAACACAAAGTAGCAAAAAAAAAAAAAAAAAAACCCAAAAAACAAAGTAGCAGATACATAG
The DNA here is from genome assembly GCF_053883595.1 of Heterocephalus glaber. NCBI lineage: Eukaryota > Metazoa > Chordata > Mammalia > Rodentia > Bathyergidae > Heterocephalus > Heterocephalus glaber. The sequence continues at coordinate 10,186,010 of NW_028258463.1, forward strand.
GGGAACAAGTCTAGAGCTTTACTAGAGAGGACCATGGGTAATAAAGTTATAAAGGTAATAAAGGTAATAGTAGTATTTGAGATTTTTATTAAGTAGATTTTAGCTATTCTTGTCACCAAAAATAACTACGTGAGATGGTAGATAATTTAATTTGCTTCACGGTACCATTTTAGCATCCAAACGTGTGCCACAGCATGATGTTGTAATCTTTGAGGATCCACCATACAATGTATTTAAAAAAAGAAAATAATACTCAAAGAACAAGGAAAAGAGGAGCATCTCTTTCACTTGTGAACGGGAGAATTAAGCCTCTTGTTTTTAATTTGCACCTGCCCTCCTCCTGTCCTGGGGGCTTGAGAACCACTCTGATGCCCATTTGCCAGCGGCGTGGAAATACTAGGCAGGTTGACTCAGCTCCAGCTGCCCAGACTCGCTGTGCAGCTACAACCTATTTGGCACTCGGTCCTTCCCTGGGGTGACAGATCCGGGCCGTGGGGCGCAGGGCTCCTGAACAGTCACTTTGCCAAACCTCCCTCCAATGCTGCTTCTTTGCGGGGGCATCTGTTGCAGAAGCGGGGCCCGGGGCTCCCCTCTCTGGGCCCAACCCTGCCCCTGCCCCATCTCTGTGACCACCTTTTCTTTCTCTTCCCTTCAGTCCCGGGAAGCTGGTCCTTCCTTGAGGCCGGGTAGGACATCTTGTTCTGAGCGCTGGACCCTAAGCCACATGACCTGTGCATCTTGTCCCCTGAGTCACTGGAGGGTCACAGCTCTGCTGGGTGCAGAGAAAGCAGAAATCATCCGTTGGATGGATGAGGATGGATGAGGTTCCTTCTGAACACACACATAGTGGGGCCTGAGCCCCTCACTCTAAGATCAAGGTCCGAAGTCCTTTCCCCTTCTCTGTCACCTTCCCCCGGAGCCAACAAAAACAGCATAACAGTGCTATCTGGAGAAAGATAAACTAATTTGAACACCACTTGGATTTATTCTGTGGTGCATGACAATACTTGTTTTTAAGAAACTGCAGTATCAAGCCTGCAAGTCAATGATATGAAGTCCTGTGCATTTCACCTGTAATTGTACTATTTTGAGCAAATGATGCAAATAGTTATATTTAATTTCATCATTTGGTTTGTGTCAAATAATAGCGTGGATCAAATTTTTCCACTGTTAAGTAATTATTTTGTTTCTTCCCCTTGTATCCCTTTCTCTCTCAAATTAATAGAGAACTTCATAGGTAAAACTAGTTCATATCTCCTGCATTTTCTGTAGCTGTGAAGGGGGTAAGGGAAGTAGATGAGCAGGAGACAGCTAAGGAGCTCAAAATCAGTACGTTCTCCAAGGTTTTAGTGTTTATAAATCCAAGGAAATCAGACAGGCCTCCGACCTCCATCCTGGCGAAATTTTACTCTGGGAGCCTGGCACTGACTCGTGGTGTGTGGTGTGTGTGTGTGTGTGTGTGTGTGTGTGTGTGTGTGTGTGTGTGTTAGCATCTTTTCTAGCCCCTTTGTACTTAAGCCTGTCACACTCAAGTATTGGATTTTTGCTTTAAAGAGGGAAAAATATTGAATGGAATGTGAGAGATGAATTCATTTCTATGAAATGCACTTAGGCACATGCAGTTCCTCCTTCAGAGTACTCTGTCTCGTTGTATACAGGTATGGCGGTCTGAACCCATTTAATGCTTTGCCTGACTTACATATAAATGTTGTGATCAGTTTTTATTCTAAAAAGTGAAACAGGTAGAATTGAAGGCAGTGGAAGTGTATTTAAGAGGCTTTTCCCTCAGAGCACCTATAATTATACATCCCTTTGATGGATCACTTCAACTGATCTTTTACTTTGGGCTCTCATCTCATAGACCTTGGATATTATTCTACTTATGAAGTACAGTGTCCTTTCTTTCTCTCTTCCTTCCTTCCCTCCCTCCCTCCTCCTCCTTCTTCCCCTTCCTCTCCTTCTCCTTCTCCTTTTTCTTTTTGTTTTTTTGAGACAAGGTCTCGCTGTGTAGCCCAGGCTGGCCTTGAACTCATGCAATCCTCCTGCCTCACCCTCCAGAGAGCTAGGGTGACAGGCTTCAGCCACCACTCCTAGCCAGTATATCTCTTTTTAATCAAGCATCCATTTTAATAGGATTATAGATGCATGCTAAATTAGCAAATAAAGGAGTTTTTAAATTTAAAAAATTGCTATAAAGAACAGCCCTTTACTGGCTTGTCCCTTTTCGTCATACTCTGATTTTTCTACTCACAAGGGCAGGCTCATACATGATATGGGTTAATTGTGTGTTTTGTGTATCAGTTAAGAAGATAATTCGATGAAGAGTTCCGTCACTGAACTCGCTCGTCAGCATTTCCCAGCAGGTTTTCCGTGTGCGGGTGAAATGCTGACGTCGACATCCACGTCCCGCATGTACGTTTTGTGGGTAGTTCTGAAACCGGGTCCAGGGTCCACCCATGTCATTCCCGCCAAGTGCTGACCTCATTCCTCGCTACTGTCAGTCGAAGGTAAAAAGCAGGGTGATTTCTCCAGTCAAGGACTTTGCCCTTGGTCTCCACCTTCTCTGGTGCCTCCCACGGTGCGTGCAGCACATGCCACGGGGCGAGGCCATGGTATAAAGGACATCCGTGAAATACAGTTCGTGTGAGATTCTTAGCTTTGCACATTACGAGCGCCTAACAAAACGATGCAGAATTCAACTGGCTTTTCTCCTTGCCATTTTGATCGGGAACTGTCTTAATGAAGTCCTAGTGTCGGAAGCTGTCTTTTCCCTTTCCTTTCTGATGCCTGGAAGAGGTTTCTGTGGGATCCTGGATCCAAGGGAAAGCCTAAATCAGCCCTCCACCCTCACTGGCTTCCTGGTTACTTGTGAGTCGGTCACTCGTTTTCGAGGTCAGGAAGCTGAGCAACCTATTATTTTGCCAAGGTGAAAATAACTAAGATGTTTAAAAAATTTCCAGGGATAGCATGATCCAATGGTTAAGGGATAATAAAAAACTTCTCTTTCTCTACTACTTCTGTGGACCTCTCCTTTCTGGGTTAAGAGATTTGTATTTTTAATCATACTTCCCAAGTGGGTTTCATGGAGGGAGTAGTATTCCAATCTTGGCTAGGAAGGAGGGTGCAGACATGCCTGCCATAGGCAGTCTATTTAAAATATATAGCACTTCCCGTTTGTAGTTGTTCTGTAAAAACCCAGTTGCGATGTTTGAAAACTGACCTCATGGCGCCATGACACTGAAGAAAGAGGCAGTTAGATACAGGATCGGACAGGCCACAGCTACTGGGGACTGACATACACTTAGATTCCTGCAATTTGAGGACTTGGGGAGTACTCAGGACAAAAATGACTTTATCCAAGCTGGGATGCACCTGAATAATTGCAACCTCCTAGCAAAGCTGTCTGGCACATTCCTGTGTCGGTGGCCCCCGGGGGCCAGTAGTGAAGCCCCACAAGACATGCCGATGGTTTCTTTGATTTGTAAGCTGCTGGGGAAGTGTGAGGGGCGGGAGACCAGGGTTCTCAGGACAGTCACGGTGGTGGTGACAGAGGCCTCACAGTAGTTTAGCTTACACATAAGACACTGCATAGGTGGCAGAGGGTTCACGTTGAGGTTGAAATTTTTAAAAGAGATGAAATTCACGTAAAATCAACTGTTTAAAAGTATACAGTTTTTAGGGCCGGGGATTTAGCTCAGTGGTTCCGCCGCCTGCCTTGTAAGCGCAAGGTCCCAAGTTTGATCCCCGGTACCAAAAAAAAAAAAAAGTGTACAGTTTTTAGGTTTTTCAAATATTTGCTATGCTTTGTAGCTGACAGTACTCTCTAGCTTCAAACTACTTCCATCACCCCGAGGGAAAACCTGTGGCTCCTGATCAGTATTTCTAGCTTCCTACGCCGCCAGGCAAGCCTCTCTGTGGAAACCACTGATTTGCTCTCGGGATGGCAGCTCTGTTTATAAAAAGTGCCCCAAAGTGGAAATCATCCAACTTTCCCTCAAAGGACGAATGGACAGGTTTGAGATAAAGACCACGAAGCACTATAAGGAGCAGTGAAGCTCGGGCGCCTGCTGCTGGTGCCGGTGACCCTGAGCGGAGCACTAAAGTGAAAGAGGCCAGGAGCAAAAGGTCGCATCTTAGATGCTTCTGTTTCCGCAAAAGAACCGGAAGGAGTCAAAGTCAGGCCAGACAGGAGCCATACTTTTATGATTCCCATCTGCTCAGTTCTTAGATTGGGACGCTTGAGGACTAATTGTGTGTATCTTCTACTTTCTTTGGAAACTGCCCCAACTCCATCTTCCTACCAACCCCTTCGACTTAGCACTTAGTTAATGCTTCAAAACGAATGAATATCAGCACAGACAATCTTCTAAATTAATTAATTACTCATGCATTTCTGGGATTCAACCCCGGGCCTTCACAGTAAGCTACACCCTCAGTTCTTTGTTACTTGTATTTTGAGACTAAGTTACTAAGTTGCCCAGGGTGGGCTTGAATTTGAGATGCTCCTACCTCAGCCTCCCAGAGTGCTGGAACTGCAGGCATGCACTACCACGTCTGGCTACCAGAGTAGCCAAATCTTTTATTGGCCTTTTGTTATCCTGAAAAACAATTGCTTACTGTTAAACTTGTCTTAAAAAATATGGTTTGAGGTTGCTCAGGGGTAGGGTACCTGCTTTGGAAACTCATAAGGGCTTGGGTTTAATCCCCAGCACCACCCAGTACCTCTCAGAAGAGCTTAGGGTGCTGGAGGTGTTCATTGCCAGGCTCAGATGTGTTTTGATGTTCTAATTGTGCAATCTAGAGAGGAGCTGCTCACTTGGGGATTATTGCTGTATATTTAGGATGGAAAAACAATCTTTCCCTTGTGGGTGTGGCACCATGTTCTGATTAAAGACATTAAGATGGTATAACCAGCAATTATTCAGCTTAAGGCAATTTAATTGAACCTAGAGATCATATAATTTATAAGAATATAATATTTCTTCTTTTAGAAATAATTCAGAGCATTTGGAGGAAATGCTGTCAGAAACCATTATCTTTGGAACTTCCTTCAGTGGCCACAAGGCAGGAGTCTCATGGGCTAGAAGACATGGAATTTGGTGCTCTTGAGAATTAGGGAAATAGTCTCAGTTCTCCTTGATAAATCTGCAGTGTTGTTTTTTTTTTTTTGGTATCAGGGATCGAACTCAGGACCTTGGGCTTGCAAGGCAGGTGTGGCTCCACTGAGCTAAATCCCCAGCCCTTGCAGTGTTAAATTTTATTTCATAATTTTATGGCAATGCTGGGATCGTACCCAGGGCCTCCTGAAGCTGGATGACAGCTCTGCCGCTGAGCTATGCCCCAGCCCCTCAGTGTTAACCTTAAAGATCGAGTAAAAGAAGCCCATCTATTCTTCCATATCATTCTACATGACCCCTTTGATGGGTTAAGCTATCTTACCTTTTTCACTGTGCCTTTGTACAGTTAGCAACCGGTTACTTTTCAGAATGTATGAGAAATAATCTGGTAGATAATATCTGGCAAGATAAAAGTGCTAAATTCATTTCGGATTGAGTGCTTAATGTGATTGCGAATTTCCTGCAGGCTGTAGTCTGGAATATGACCCTCTTTGGTCATACAAAATGTTCTGAAATTTGTGAACACTTTGTATTTCCTTGTGATTTTTATGCTTTGGGGTCCATAGTTTGACCTTTGTTTCTCTATTCAGGAAGAGAAAAGAATCCTGGATTTTCAAATGTCTTTTGGGTTAATTGCAAAGACTGATGTCTGAAAATTAATGAACTTTTTGAAGCTTAGTTCAGCCTGTACAAAAAACAGAACACTTGGCTCAAAAGAATAGTGGGTGAGTGACTGTACGTTTGACCATGCCTCTCAACAATATTTTTCACACGGTTGGCTTGAGAAAAATTCATCGCATGAATCCATCAAGCTGCGGCTTCTTGTTTTTCTCAAATATCAATTCACTGGTGGCTTGGTCGCATTTGTCACTGCTGACTCCAGATGTGGAACGGATGCGAGGTGGGCACACAGGTGCCACTAGTTTGATTGAAATCATTATCTTCAGAAATCATTATCTCTGAAACTTCCTTTTCAAGTAGTTGAAAGCCGGTGACTCAGATGTTGAAAGAAATGGCCATAGAAGGTGGTACTGTTTTGGGATTAGGGAAATCAAGTTTTCTTGAAGAATCCTCAGTATTAATCTTAGAGATTGAGCAGAGCAGAACCCAACTTTTTTGAATTTTGTGCAATGCTATATGATAAAAGTGCTATAATTAATTTCCTGTTTCTTTTTGGTTTTTTGAGACAGGGTCTCGCTGTGTAGTCCAGGCTGGCCCCAAACTCACAGTGATCCTCTTGTCTCAGCCTCAGGACTGCTGGGATTACAGGCGTGCACCAACATGGCTGGGCCAGTAGTTCATATTCTGAGTGAATGCCTTTAGCTGTGCTACCTTATCACTCTACCTGGATGTGACAGATGACATTGATCTACGCGACTCTTTTCCGAACATGACACGTGTCTTTTGGCATGTGACTCACTTCTTGGGTTGAGATAATTCATCCTTCAAAATACCATATTTGATTTTGAATCGCTAGCATTTTTGTTTGTGGTAAAGTGATTTGAGAAATGCTCTCTGAAATGTTGAATGTTTGTCAGTTGGTCAGAACTTCGGCTGTGTCTAATGACTTCTCACAGAAACGAGAACTGTTCTGGGTCGTATGATTTACTTACTTGGATGTGTCTGGCTGGCTGTCTCATTGTTCAATACACCTACCACTTGCTGCATCATCATTTCTTCCAATTCTTTTCTCCCTGGCAACTTTGCAAATTTTATTTTTTCTGCAATTTTAGAATTTCCATTTGCTCTGTCTTAGCCCTGAAAAGTCTAAAAGTTAACCCAATCCCAGCTCACAGATTCTTTACTTTCTCCAGGGATTATGTCAGTCCAGAAAAAAAAAATGATTTGTCTCAGCAGAAGAGATGAAGGAAAGTTGTGTGGGTAGAGTAGTGCCAGAAAGCACCCCGTTCACTTTGTGGGAGAAACCATGCATCGCACAGCTGTTAGGTTTATCTGCTCGTGTCCTGGAACCTCTGAAACTGTAAAACAACCCTTTTCTCTTTATAAGTTAGCTATCTCATGTATTTTGTTATAGTGGTGGTAAGCTGACAAACACCTTTTAGCTCTAAAATCTGACTCTATGGAACTAAGCAACGACAAAAAGAATTGATGTCACTGGGAATTTAAGTGGGACCAGGTTCACTGTAATGCAAGCAATTTCCTGAAACTTTTTTAATGCATAATATCCAAATGTCAGGTTCAGAACAGAGCACCTCAGCTTTGGCACCAGAGACATTTGGGGCTGAACATTCTCGGACTGTCCTGTGGCTTGTAGGAGTTTTAGCAGCAGCAGGCCATGAACCTATTGCTCTGGGTGCTGAATGGCAATGGTGGGCTGCGCATGTCAGGTAAACAGCTCACCTTGGGAAGCAGGAAGCAAACAAGAGCAAGACGAAGGTTCCACATCTCTCTGAGGATGTGGACCTAGGAAGCTCCCCCCAGACCTTATGTCCCAGTGCAGCCACCATTCATACCTGTGCCTTCCTGGGACCTCTAAGATCCAAACTATAGCATCATCTTACGAAGCACCACCTCCCTTGCTTTACAGATGAAAAAACAGGGAGGCCTAGATAAGGAGGTTCAGAGGAGAGTGGTTTCTCCAAGGTCATGCTGTGAGTTTATTTATTTATTTATTGGTACTGGGGATCGAACTTGGGACCTTGTGCTTGCAAGGCAGGCACTGGAACCACTGAGCTAAATCCTCGACCCATATGCTGTGAGTTTAGAGACAGCCCGGGACAGAGCCTCAGGTCCACAAGGTTAATGCAAAATATAACGATTGTGAATGAATGCACGGTGAGTTTCATGCAAGTTTCCCAAAGGCTGATGGGTACTTTCCGGAAGCAAAGATCCTGCTGCTGCATCCTGGTCCCTGTTGCTCTACCCCTGAGACACTGGGCGTGGAGTACGTGCCTAGCAGAGCCACCTGATATTTTTAGAGCATAAATGAAAATTGATTTAAAAAAGTGAAACATTTATTCAAGTTAACGTGTACTTAGTCTTTTAACCAAAAAGGAGCAAATAGACTTCTTGATGTTTAATGATATTCCAGCTGACCTACATGCAGGCATCTTACGTAGATTAATTCTCCTACATTTTCAGACAGGAACCCTGGATCACCAGCTACAGGGAGGGAGAGCCGGTGATCTCAGTGTGAATCCGAGCCAGCATTTCCCTTATCGAGTTCTTACACAGACCTTTGTAGTGTTTGTAGAATGGGGCCTGAAGGGATAGTTGATAATTTGGCTACCAGCTTTCCCCATACACGAAATGGAAATGTTTCTACCCAAGTTACTAAATGAAGAAGCCCAAGATCTTGGATTTTTAAGGGACTTAAACGAGCAGCTATAAGGAATCATGTTTTAGAAACCCTGCTGAGGATTCACTGGAAATCATGAAGCTGTGTAGCCAGTGGGATTTTGGCGTGGTTACCCTGGGGATATTTTTAGGCAGCAAGGCTGCAGTAGACTGAAGCTCTGTCTCTAGGCTCTGAAAGCCCACTTCAACTCATGCACCTCCTGCTTCCTGGGATGGCATGCGTCAGCAGCGGCGATGTGCTGTGGTAGCCATCTGCTCTCAGACGCCGTTCTAAAAACAGAGCCTTTTATCAAGGAGACAGAATCGTCCCAGGTTTCCTGACCTGGCTGTGCTCTCAGTTTACCTTGTTAAACCTCCCCTGTCTCCTGGGGCATCATTCCATCTCGGCTTCCTGGGGAGTGGGCCTGTCCCCGAGGGGTGGGGTGAGATCAACCCCAGCTGTAGTATCCATAGCGACAGGGGCATCAGACCTGGCCACTGAGGGCTGGCCCCTCCATTTCCAGAATCAGAAATGGTCATCAAGGAAACCAGCCACAATGGTGGGGAAATTCACTTCCTTTGTGAGAGTTGGTCTTAACCTCCTCATTAGATTTAAACTGAAGACAGGCATTAGGTAAGAAAGGGGAGTTCTGCTTATGTGCACTGTGCACCCATTGTAGGGATTCTTCTGACATTTCTGGGTCAGACGCGGGCAAGGCCAGGGCATCCAGGACCCGGAGCAGCCTGTGAGCTCCGAGCCTCTGGTGCAGGGCGGTCCAGTCTCAAACCTGGAAGAAGTTTCACAGGCTTTCAGTGCTCATTGAACGCTCTGTGCTCCATTTCAAACACCTTATCCCAGTAGCAGTGCAGAAAACCTGTGCCTCAGTATTTGTAAGCATAACTTACTCTCCACATTTTGTGGGGAGGATAGCACTGCACACAAAACTCTGGAAGCTTTGGGAAAGAGTCTTCTCATCCTTTTACTTCTTTGTAAAGAGAGTGTTTTATTATCAGTCCATATTTGCAGTATGCAGTGATGATATTCACCACCAGGAGCTGGTACAGGTACAAAACACATCTGCATTCTCCTCCTTCCCCTTCCCTCCACCTCTTGAAACATTTTTATTTCTTGGGACACAGTGATCGTAATTTGCCTCTTGGGCGTTGAGAGCTTTCACATACTCATAAGGTAGGAAATTAGAGCATCCTCAGAACCGCATGATGGCTCTTCTCAGGATGCTCATCTGAAACTGCCTGCTGAAGAATTCTTACCTATGAATCATGAATGAGTTGGCACTTCTTCATTTGGTCATAGAATCTCAATAATATTCTTTTTTTTCCAAATTTTCCAGTACCGGGGATCAAACTCAGGACCTTGCACTTGCCAGGCAGGCACAGCACCACTGAGCTACATCCCTGGCCCTTCAACTGTACTCTTGTAAATAATGAATTTCATTGAGTTTTTCAGCTAGAACATTTTTCCATTTTTAGGATTTCTTCTCATTCTAAAAAGAAAAACACTCTTTTTTGCAAGTTGTGCTTCCTGTATGAACGTAAGCATGGGTTCACCGTGTATGACCTCCAGAGTGTGTATTTCCCTTTCATGTGAAGGGACAGTGCCCTCCGTGTCCAAGCACTCGGCTGTCATTCTGAAGGGTGGGGTTGACCTCGCTAAGGGTTGCACTTGAAATCCACAACCGAAGGACACTAGAACCTGTGTGTGCCACACTCTTGCCCTGACCCGCCGTGAGCTGGTGCTGAGACACATTCATATCAAGTCTGTCCAAGAAGTATTATATGTGTAAGCAGAATAAAACACGAAGTTCCAGGAGATCAAAGCATCAGAGGAAGGTTAAAGTTTCTCTGCAGACTCCCAGTCCACCATTTCTGAGCGACTTTGGCTGCTGGTGTTCCATGACACAGGAAGACTTAAAAAGCCAGCCTCCGGAGCGGTCAATATTTAACTGTAAATATGTCCATTATTTCTAAAACGCGTGGCCCGGAGAATGAAGATATGGAGACAATGGCAGAGGAGACACGGCTAAAGAAATTAGGAATTTTTTTTTCCTAAAAAGAGAAATACAGTGGACATTTTAAGCAGCTTCAAAGGCTTGACCCAAGATCAGAGTGCAGAGGTTACACAGGGAGACAGATTTGGCTCAGTGTGAGGAAAACTGGTCTTAAATCGGATGGGCTGTGTTGGAAAGTCATGAACTTTCTAAGCTGAGGCACCTTCAGTCGGGAGAATAATCTAGAATAATCTCTCAGAAAGAATTTCTATTCTGTGTGGGTGGCTGTAGTAAAAATCAGTGCCCAGCTTGTTAAAATTCTGTGATTTTTATGTTGCTGTGATTGTAACAGAAACCAAGAGCACTGATATTGGATCTTTCTGAAAACTTCTGGGTGTGGAGCACACAAAGAGGAAAGAAAAGAATGGCCCCATCTTAACAGGATCCCAGAAGGCCCTCATATGCATAAAGATCTGGCCTCTTGATCTTCGGCAAACTAACAAAAAGTAATTTATTTACAGATAGCTGCCAGGAATGAGGGAAGCCTAGAGCCCAGTGCATTCTCTTAGAAGGGGGTGTTTGCATTGATGAGTAGAAGTTGTGATAGATACAAAAAAGGCATTCCTCAAAGCCTTCATTCCCGGCACCAGTAACCTCAGTCATGAATTGGTGGTAGGGGGTTTTCAGAGAGAGCAGAGGATGCCTGGAAACCACGATTACATTTCTCAAAAGGCTGCAGATGAATAAATTTTTTTTTCTTTTACAAAATCCTTTATAGGACGTCTCCTACACTTTATCCCTACACCAGTTTTAGAATGGCTGTTGCTTACATTGCATGTAACATGCACTTTTTGCTTATAAAAATGTAGCTTTTAATGGAATAGTTGCCCCTCTGTCTCAGCCTCAGCTTTGCTGCCACTCTGAGATTCTGAAGATGCTGGACCACCTTGCTAGGACTCAGCTGCTGTTACTGCTGCTCCTCTTCCTCCTCCTCCTTCTTCTTTTTTGTTTTTTTGAGACAGAGTCTCACTAGGTAGTTCAAGCTGGCCTTGAATTTACTGTGTAGCCCGGGCTGGTCTTGAACTCGAAGTGATCCTCCTGCCTCAGCCTCCTGAATTCTGGGATTACAGGCATGCATTGCTATGTCTGGTTTAGGGCCCAGCTTCTGTACTGCATAGAGAGCTGGGGTCCACTGTCCCTTGAGGTGGAATCCAGCATTAGTATTAATGGGCCCAGGGCCTTTGGGAGTGTGCTTCTCCCTGGACTAGGCCAAGGGCATCTTTGATAGCTCTTCTGCTCTCCGGCTTCCACAGGTCTCTCCTTTCTACCTCAATGGGAAACTGTTCTGGAAATTCAGAAGCCTTTTTGTGTATCCAGATGTAGGAGGAGGGTTTGGGAACAATGGGAATTGAACAGTACTTCCGAGGGTGTCTTTCGAGCGCTGGGCTTCAGGTGAGTATGGGCTATGAAAACGACCGGGCTTAGGACCCTTCTTGTCCTTTGGCATTGGAGGCCAGAAAGACGAGAACAACCCTACGAATGTCCTGGCATAAAAGAAACCTAAGAGGACTTAAGTTGTTAAATTGTGAGCGCTGATGGCTGAGAGAATTTCTCTCCCTACAATTGTGACAGATGTTTATTAGCAGCTCCGACCGAGTGGTCTTGTCCTTTTAACTTCTTGGAATACTCCATATTATAATTCCACACAATCCCTTGTTATCTTCAGTGGTTACAGCTTTAAAACTGGTCCTAGGACTTTGGACGGATTTGGGGATGGGCGGGTTAGAAGAAAGCATCTGTCTTTGAAATGTTGGCCTGTTGCTCCCAGCTGACAGCCAACCTGCATTTCTGGGCTGAGCTTCAAGTCTTCTCTACAACCTCTGGGTGGTCCCTATGTCTGTTTCGAGAAGGATAAAGAAAATTTCCTAAAAGTTGTGAAAAATTTCCCAACAAATTTGTTCACAAGTCACTGTATATTTTACTGATATTTTATAGCTGCACATTGATAGGGTATTACAACACTGTTTGGCAATCTTTTCTTTTTCCTATGATAGCTGTGACTTATATATAGGTACATTTTTTGTTCTTCTCCAGATCATGTGGATCCTGCCAGGATTTGTCTTGTTTTTGTTACTATAGCACAATACCCAAGGCAGGCTGACTTTATAGACAAAAGAGGTTTATCAAGCTCAAAGTCATGGCTGCCAGAAGTTCAGAGCATGGTGTCAGCTGTGAGGAGGGTCACCCCTGTCTGAGTCACCTTGTGGCAGGGGGTGCTGGTGGGAGAGGATGCGGGAGGAGATGCTGCACTGCAAAACCGGAAGCTGGAGAGAGACTGGGGTCTGAGAGTAGCTTGCAATGGACCTGAGGACTTTCTACTGCAGCCTAACTCTCAAAGGCCAACCTCCCAGACCATCCCTGAAGGCAAGCTCCTCATGCAGGACTTTGGGGGACACCCTTGAGCCCCAGCTCTGCTGTGTTATCAGAAGTAAGCCTGGGGTACACAATGAGAAGCCTACTGCAGTTTTGTTAAGTGAATCTCAAGGCAAACACTTCCTCCCTCCCCTGTCAAGGACCCAGGGCTCTGTACTCAGCACAGCTCCTGTGACATTCTCTGGGGCTGTCCTTTCTGTGCCATAGAATTGCCAATCTTAAAGTAAGTGGCGGATTCTTTCCTCTTATCCTTTTGTGTAGACTTGATATTACAAATGACTAAATTGTGTTCAAAAGGGGTTGGCCAGTATTTCCTGTGATCCACTGTCGTGTTTGAGCCATTGATTTTGTTGTTGTTGTTTTTTGTGGTACTGGGGATTGAACCCAGGACCTTCACACTGAGGTAAATCCCCAGCCTTTTAAAATTCTTTCTTTTGAGACGGGGTCTCACTAAGTTGCTAAGTTGCCCAGGTTGGGCTCCAACTTGTGATTCTCCTGCCCTCCTGCCCTTCAGCACTGACAGAATGATGATCGTTTTTTTTACTTTCAATATTTTGGAGGTTGCCTGGATAATAGTACTTGAGCTGCATTTGGGGTGATTTATGTTCCTCCCTTTGTCTCCTCCTGGGTAAACACGGTGTAATTCCATGAAGTCACCAGGCAAGCTTGGACCTCTTTCCTTGGAGTCTCAGATCCTCGAGCTATTTCCTCTGGGCCGCCTGCTACACACCTTTCTTGTTCCTAATCTGTGAAGACAGATGCCACATCTACCCCACCCTTCTTGTCCTTTGTCCTTGGAGGCCAGAAAGACAAGAACAAACCCTACGAGTCTCTGGAACAAAAGCCAACAGGGGAAACTCCGTGAGCGTACTGGTACCTCGCTCCCTCCTCAAGCATGCGTCACCTGAAGAAAGAAACGTATCTTCTCACTTAATAGCTCACCAGAGAGCTGGACATCAGAGTTTTCAAAGAAATATTTTTGTTGCATAGTTCTAAAGAAGTTTTAGGACAGATAACAATATAAGAGTACTCTGTTCTTCATATTTTATTCACTATTCTATTTTGTTTTTTTTTTGTACTGGGGATTGAACTCGGGTCCTTGCGCTTGTGAGGCAGGCAGTGGAGCCACTGAGCTAAATCCCTGGCTCAGTATTCTAAATAAACTCCATGATCCTAAATAAAATAGTTCCATAGTTACTTTATTAAAAATTGAACTTGTTCTGAACAACGCATTGGTTTCAGTCTCTTGGTATCTATGAGCTGGATTTTTCTGTATTTGTAAATAATCCCTTAGTGCAAATGCAGCGTTCTTCTTATTTTATTTTTAAATTTGAAAAGTTGCAAAGTTTCCCAGGCTGACTTGAACTTGGGATCCTCCTGCCTCAGCCTCCTGGAGTGCTAGGATGACAGGTGGGGACTACATCTGGCTACAGATGCAGCATTCTAACACAGGCCAAGGGAAACAGAGAGAGGGATTCACCTCCGGATTCTTTTCAGAGTGGCCTCGTACCTGTGTCACAAGGATGCTACTGACCAGAAACACAGGCCCCAGACAACAAGAAGAGCACTGATCCGAGAGCCGGGGGCTATGCCAAACATTTCCATTTCTAGAAAAACAACCAGGCTGAATCTGCTGTTTCATATTCTTAACTTTGTGTTTCTTAACTTTTTTTAGTGGAAGAGAAGCACTGATGCTTTCATTTACTGTAATGATTTGACAAGAAACGTGTTCCACTTAAGACAATATTGCATATTTTTGGGTAGTGATTTTATGCTTAGCTGTACCTGAGCAATTGAAGACGTTGCCATAAACTAGAGGCTCATGTGTATGCTTCATTCAGTGTGTCTAGAAGATAGAAACATTCTTTGTTTGGAGAGTTAAGATCAGAAATCCTTTTTATTTTTAGAATTTCTTTTAAGATCAGAAATTCTTATATGGCTCTCATTTTTATATTTGAAGGTATAGATGTCACAAATACAATTCAGGTTCATCTTTTTAAATTTTGTTTTATGTTTGTTTTTTGAGACAGGGTCTCACTATGTAGCCCAGGCTGGCCTGGAACTTGCAGTGATCCTCCTGCCTCAGCCTCCCAAGTGGTGGGATTACAGGTGTGTGGCATCACACCTGGCCCAGGTTCACCCTTTTCTAAAGTTAGATTTGGCCTTTTATGCCGTGTCTGTGCTCTTTTGGTGGGGGAGGGCTTGTGGGAATGCTGCTCTGATTCTCGATCTGGTCATATTAAATTCCCTGAGCTTGAATGTCTCTGTCTAGCCTGGGTTGGCCATGGTTCTTCCTGGGCCCCGTATCACCCCGTACCCTACCTTAAGAGACTTCGTGCTCCAAACAGGACGAAGCTATGTGGCTTCAGAGCTCCTGCACATGTGACCATCTGTGGGGTAAAAGACCTAGGAAGGGGCAGTGGGGAAAAGAAATACCGATGTGGCCAGGTGACACTATGTGGCTAGATTGGCAAAGGAATAAACACCAGGCACCTCCTTTCTTAGAGCTTCTCAGGATCTTAGGAAATCTGGCACCACGTCTCCTACCTGGCCTTGTTCCGCAAGGCACTTTACTTGGCCCATCTCCTTAACGTTCTGTGAACATGTCCTGTCTGATCCTGCGACACTTGTGACGAGGATTGTGAAACGAAGCCCTTTTCCATCAGCGTCTTTTTATTCCTTGCTATCTCCCTTATTTTATCTTTCCTCCCCCTCTACAATGTAAACTTCTTAAAGTGAGCGGTGTACCTTATGTTTCTTTTTTAACTGGTGCAATATTTTGTTTGGGTCTGGATGTAATGAAATGAGACATGAATTAATTGTAAGTGGATTTGGAAAATAATCTTATCATTTCCTGTAGGCCAAGCTGTTTGCTATATTGTCAGGGACACAGAAGTGTAATCTCAGCTGTGATCTCATTCCATTGCTGTGATGTTGTTCAAAACACCCACATAAAATGGTTGTAATCTTTATTTTCTGAGGATGAGAAAATGTAAATAATGAATTAATATTAGCAATGTAATAATGAAGCTATTTCATAGTTGACAGCTGCATTCCTCAATAAAATGTTAATTGTCTTAAAAACTCGCTTGTGAATTCATACCTAGGTCACTGAGAACAGTGGTCATTCAGCAGAAGCAATCGTGTAAATAAATATAACAATAAATTGTAATAAAAAATCAAGAATGAATTTGTGAGTTTGCCAAAATGAGTTTATTGAAGCATAGAAGCAATTAGAGCAAAAGTTGTCATTTCAGCTTTTCAGAGGATTTCCTAAGAAAGGAGGCGTGTGCGGAGACACTGGCTGGGTGTCTGTCTGGACTGAAGATTCTCCCTGGAGGGACGCAGAGCGGTGCCTCTCTCCTGGCCTTCTTGATCTCTTCTCCAGAAGATGGTCTTGTTGATCTGAAAACTGCTTACTTGATTTTCACCTCAGAAATGCTGCTGACTTGAGAGGAGACAACTCGGCCGTCCACCACCTCTTCTATGATGGTCTTCGTCACCCTCGTCTTGTTAGGGTCTGAAAATCACGAGGTCACAATGTCAGACCAGAAACTGTCACAGACACACAGATAAAGGGACTGCCACGCCACGCATCAAGTAGCTTCTCTCTGGCCACGATGATAGAAACAATAGCAGACACTTGAATAAGACCAGCCCAGCGTGCCTCTACCTTTAAAATACAAAATGATCATCAGCACCAAAAAATGCTTACCTCTTCCTTGACTTTCAGATCTTGAGTTACCGGTTACCAAGTCCTCGGATCTTTCAAAACCAGAGCCACTGGGGAAAAGAAAAATTACATTTGCAAAGGGAGGAGGAGCCCTCTGTCCTGGGGAATCTCTGTGATATGTCTTCAGTGGGTTTTGATTGCCCCTGCCTGTGACTTTATTACTTTATACGTACCACTCCAACCTCCGGTCCCTTTTTGGTTTAAAAGATAACCCCCTGAGTTGTGGCTGTGCGCACAGGGACATCACTTACCCTCGCTCTCCGTTGAGCAGGCGGCGGTAGGTCTCGATCTCCCGCTCCAGGCGTGTCTTGATGTCCAGCAGCACCTCGTATTCTCTGTTCTGACACTCAGTCTCCCTCCGGATCTGGCAGATCTGCTCCTCCAGGCTGCCGATCTTCATCTGAATCCCTGACAGCTGAGCCACGTAGCCCACTTCTGCGTCAGCCAGGGTCCCTTCCAGGGAGCTTTTCTGTCACCAAATGCAAATTAAAAAAAAACTATGATGAAGATAAGTCAACAAATGGCTTTTAAAATGCCACTACTTTATATAACATTAGAGGTGTCCTTTCACCTAGTCGCAATCTATGTTGTTTTTTTTAGCATTGCTTCTTTACTTTTTGTTGGCATTGGCTGCTAAATAGGAAATCTTTTAGGGAAACAGAACGAGTTGCCTTCAACTGCTTTTTGCTTTCTAGAGCCACAGTATGCTCCTCTTTAACACTGCTTTCATGAGGTGCCTGGTGAACGTTTTGCCAAAGAAAAAACTGCATTTGCTGAGGTCCCTGTTGGCACTGGAAAATGCTATCTGCACGTACCATGGCCAGTTGGGACTGGAGCTCAATTTCCAGGGCTTGCAGGGTACGTTTCAGCTCTGTTATCTCCGTTTTGGCAGAACTGGCTGCCCCAGCATTGGTAGAGATCTGTGCCTGGAATGATGCACTCTAAACAGAAATAAAACGCAGTTTGCAGGCTGGGGAGCGAGCAGCAGCGGCTCTTGTGAGGCTGCGGGCTTGGCAAACCTGCTCGTTGTACCGCTCCTCCACCTCCCGGCGGTTTTGCTCGGCCAGCTGCTCGTACTGTGCCCGCACGTCGTTCAGCAACTTGGTCAGGTCAACTCCTGGGGCGGCGTTCACCTGCACGGTCACGTTCCCCCCGGAGCTCCCTTGCACACTCTTCATTTCCTAGCCCACAGGGCAAAAAGACCACAAGGGTGAATATTGGAAAAGCAAAACCAGCATGAAACTAGGACACTGCCCGACCCATGCTCAGGAAGAATACGCTCAGTTTTACTCTGGGGCCATCGCATGAGGGAAGTGCGTTTAGATAACACCGAGTTGATTCTGAAAGAGTGGATGAGGGAGGAAAGCCAGGGTCGCTGGTAGATGGGCTTGCCCTCACCTCCTCGTGGTTCCTCTTCAGGTAGGCCAGCTCCTTCGTGAGGCCCTCGATCTGCATCTCCAGGTCGGTCTTGGACAGGGTCAGCTCGTCCAGCACCCTGCGCAGCCCGTTGATGTCGGCCTCCACGCCCTGCCGCAGGGACAGCTCGTGCTCGTACCTGGAGGGGTGGCAGGAGGGCAGGCAGCTCGAGGACCGCTGGATGCCCACCCCCCCTTCCTTATATGTGGGGCGAGGCTTCCCCTCTGAGAGTTGTGATGAACGGAGACTCCTCCCCCCATAACTAGAGATCCAGTATTAATTCTGATCCTAGCAAATAATTTTATAACAAAATTCTCCTCCAAATTTGCCTGCTTTTCATTTTGTGGATCGACGGCATCTGTAGTTTCCCTTTGGCATGCTTACGAAATTTTAAAGCAAACTTAGGTTGAATTTTACTTTTCTTCTCATTTCTTACTTCAGCCTGAAGTCATCAGCAGCCAGCCTGGCATTGTCGGTTTGCAACATGGTCCTAGCATTTTCAGTAGTGGCAGCTGTGATCTAGAAAAGAGACAATAAATAGTGAGCAGATGACAGGTGGCTTTCACCCTGTGTCCTCTGGCCTGCGGATGAGGGTGGATGTCTCCTGCATCACTCACTGAGAGGTGAAGGGCTTGCTGGCTTAGGGAAGATACCTGTCTATGTAGGATGACATCTTTCTGCAGAGAGGATATCAGTTGGCACATTTACTGGAATTAGGCACAGACCCCAGCTTCTAGGACTCAGCCGTTTGTATATTTCCACTGCTTGGAGAATCATTTATTCCCTAAGCGCTCTCAGAAAATAGTGCAAAAATGGATTTTCACTTCCAGGAAATGCCTTTTCCGGTACAATGGTGGCTAAACATTTTTGGTTCTACTGTCCTCTTATACAATATTTACACTAGATTTTCTAGGAAGAAAAATAGTCCTAAAGATTACTTAAATCTCACAAGATACTAAAATATGCCAACCTGTCAGAATTAATCACAAAATAGATTAACCTAATATAAACTTTTAAATTTTATTATTATTAATTTTTGGTACCGGGGATCGAACTTGGGACCTTGCACTTGCAAGGCAGGCAGCAGCACCCCTGAGCTAAATCCCCAGCCCTACCTAATATAGACTTACTGCCATCATTCTTATATATACCTGTTGGTTAGCTGCCTGGTATTGTGTAAACTTTACTCTTTTGTAGAAATACTCAGATTTGAGACACAAACAGGAAATTAATGCAGTAGGATATCATGTAAAGGATCACCATAATCAAGACGTACCAGGTCCCTTTTTGCATTTATGACAAGCAGATATATTTTCAAATAATCCCTTGGTTTAAAATTTTCATTGTAGCACATTATCTGAAAAAAGTGTAAGATCTACCACAGAAACTCAGCCACGGGCAGTGTCTCACCTGCTTCCTGAGATCTTCAAGAATGGAGTAGTAATGGCTGTAATCTCTTCTGGTCCCACCATCTCTAGACCCAGGCCCAAATTTGTCATACCACTCCTTGATTTTATTCTCCAGATCAGTGTTGGCTTCCTCCAGGGCCCGGACCTTGCCCAGGTAACTGGCCAGGCGGTCATTGAGGTTCTGCATGGTCTGCTTCTCATTCCCAGGGAGAAGCCCCGCATCACCAGAGCCCCCACCAAAGCCACCTCCTGTGCCACCCCCATAGCTGCAGAAGCCCCCGCTAGCACCGCTGCTGAATCCAGAAGCTCCACCGAAGCCAGAGCCCCCGCCAAAGCCAGCCCCAGAGCCTGAGCCTGCTCCCCACCTGCCCTCTATGGAGCAGCTCCCAAAGCCTCCTCCGGTGCCACCTCCAAAGCCACCGCTAAATCCCCCACTCAGGCCACAGCTGCCAGCTCCTCCTTGGAAGCCCCAGGCAGAGCTGCTTCCACCAGTGGACATCCTGCTGCCTCCAGCCCTGAAGGAGGAGACGCCAGACAAGCAAGACATGCCGGTCCTGCAGATGCGTCAGGTGAGCAGGAGAGGAGAAGACAGGAGCTTGTGCTAGGCTGCCTTTTTGGCCTTTACGTAGACGCTTGTAGGGTGTTCCTCCCTTCTGTCACTTCCTAATCCCTTTTACAGCCTTGCTAATCTGTAATTGGATAATTTCTTTTTCATGAACCTACTCTACTGGCTGTTTTTCTGAAGCTGGCTCAGAGCCCTGGGGGCATTCAATCTATCAAGAAAAAAAAAAGTGGAACAAAGCAAAAAAAAAAAATTCAGAATGACAATCTTCCAGAGGTTTTGATGACTGGTGATTCTTTTCTGAAAATATAACTCTATTAAATTTGCTTTGTGATTTCTCAATGGAAGAGAACATCCCTGATAATCAGATGTAATTAATGTTCTGGATGGGATGAAGAGGAAACTTTCCCAACATGTAACTTTAGGTTCATGTTGTTAGAGCTTTAGCATCAGCATTAATTTCAGGCTTAACCAAGTATCCTTCTCTTTGATTGCTTCAACTGGCCTTTTTTGAGCCTGTTATATTTTTGTGCTGTTGGGTTATTGGTTTCTTTGTATTTTGAAATCAAATGATATTTCTTCACTGTTAATAAGAAAAACTGAAATAGATGATAGTCTTCCATGCAAGTACTACCAGATTGGACGGACATGTTTATTCAAGCAGTTAATGTCTAAGAAGGATTGGACAAGTTTTCAGCAGATCATTTTAGCAACGGATCAG
Organism: Heterocephalus glaber; assembly: GCF_053883595.1. Lineage (NCBI taxonomy): Eukaryota > Metazoa > Chordata > Mammalia > Rodentia > Bathyergidae > Heterocephalus > Heterocephalus glaber. The sequence goes on from NW_028258463.1 coordinate 10,206,707, forward strand.
AGTTTGGTTGTAACCGGTTTGATGCCTCAAGTACACTTTTGTCTCTGGTTGAATTCTAGTCTGATATAAGAACAGTAAGGTCCTCGGTTACAATCAGCTCTCAGGGCATGAAGAGATGACTATCGATTTCTCCTGCCTTTGTTTTACAGATACCGGGAGAAGAGGATCTGAAGCTGCCTTTAACAACACTTGTTGTTCCATGAGTCATTTCGTAGTTGTTCAGAGCTGAGGTTTCCTCCACTCTACTCTTCTCTAGGATTTTCTGCTTTTGTTGAAAAGCTATGTAGCAAGAAGGTCTGTATCTACTGGTGAGTGCTCATGTTAGGGCTGGGGTCACTGGGGATTCTGAAATTTGGAAGCAGTTCACTCTCTGCTTCATGATGTCTTATTCCTTGGTACCATAGCTCACTCCATTTCGTCTCTGCTAGGAACTTGTCTGGTTTAAAAGTGTCTTCTTAAAAGGGAAAGACTGAGCGATTCCACTTATGTGAGGTTCCCAGAGTCCTCAAGTTCATAGAGACAGAAAGTAGAGTAGTGTTTGCCAGGGCTGGGGGCAATGGATACAGAGTTTTAGTTTTAGCATTCTGGAGATATGTAGGTTGCATAACAAAGTGAGTATAAACACCGCTGAAATATACACTTAAAAGTGCCTATGTAAAGTGTACTTTACAGAATTTTTTTTTTCCGGTACTGAGAATTGAGCCCAGGTCCTTGCTTATGCTAGGCAAGTGGTTTACCACTGAGCTACATCCCCAGACCTATTTTATCGTAATTTAAAATAAGACGTCTTTTTAAAAATAGTATTCAGTGATGGTGAACATTTTAGAGCCTTCAGTGATACAAGTTGCCTCTGCGACATGTGTGCTGTGGGATCGGGTTTACCACCACTGGCATAGATGCTTCTAAAAATATTTCTTGGCCACCTTAGCTTTATACTCAAGTAGTTGACTTTTCTTTAAAGCTTTTGTGTCTACCTTGGCAGTCTCTGTTAAACCATGTGCACGCTGTCATTGTTACATTCAGTCATTTGTCACCCAATGTTTTGCCACCTCTTAGTTTTGCCTTAAACTACTTTCACTGGGACACATTGTTAAATGTGTAGGTCATTAGCGTTTGTGGTCTACCTGTGGTATTTGACTGCGGCTGGATGTTATTCTTCTTTGTATTTAGGGAAACATCACTCCAAGGGGTACAAGGTGTTTTACAGCGTTTAAATTGTTAAGCTGGAAATGATTCTAGTAACACTCTCCCTTCTGAGATAGGTAAAACAGAATATGCGGGGCATTTTGCCTCATCCTTTCCCCAAATTAACCCAGAGAAGTCTAAATTCTATGATCAAGTGCTATGCAGACATGGGAGTTGGGACAGCTGTGCAGTTTTTCTCTCTTTAAAAATTATGAAGCGGCCCCTTTCCCTGTTCAGAAAGGCTGGCATTTGACTACGAGAAGCTATGAAAAGTGGAACAACAGTGCAAGAAATCTGACGGAACCTAAAAGTGGTGGAGTTTAGGGGAAGGAGCTTTATGTGGAGAGAATGAGGAAAGACGGGATGGAATGGTAGGTTTTATCTCGGAGCTTTGCCTGGGTTCCATGGAGTGTTCTTGCGGCTGTCATCTGAGTTGTAGCTTTTTTGGGCTTGTGCTTTGCGATAGCTAAACATTTGGTTCTTGGGAGAGCTTGTGATGACTAAGATGTTCTATCTTGGTTTCTTTTACATTGGTTTTTTTTTTTTTTTTTTTTTTTTTTAGCTTTCTTCTTGATATAATTGCTATTATCTCTTTTTGTTATTTAAATTCAGATTCAAAATGAGATGTCTTATGAGATGTATCCCTGAGCCTTTTCAGAGTTGACAGATGGGCAGGGCATTTAATGACCCAAAAAGCCATTACTGCCTCAAATTCTCTGCCTAACGACTCAGGGTGTGAACACGCATATAGATGAAGCCACAGGATTTTCTTCTCTTTGTTCACATCCACGCTTTATTTCAGTTGAATCTGTGCAACTTTTCTTTTTAAATGATGAATCTACTGAACAGACGAATCTTGATTCTATGATTTGCAAATTATCTAGACCACTGGTGTTTAGTGGATCGAAGGATTTTTAATCGCACATGTAAATACAGTTCTGTTCTTGACAGAAGTGTTAGGATTCTTAGGAAACATGATTCCTCATTGTTTTGAGACATCTTCACATTTAATAGTCTCTTTATTTGAAGCTAGGAGTTGCCAAAGATAACACATTAGTCCCTGGCATTTCTGGTGAATCTGGTGAAGTTCCAGGGAAACAGAATGTCCAGGAGTGCAGGATTTGGTGACTGGTGTCCGGAGTTGTCTGAAACATGACAGTTTAAAGGGGATCCCCCTGAACCCCAGCTCAACACTCTGCCCTTAGGTATATGCTATTTCCAATGGCCTGTGGTTCTCTTCCCTTTTTTTTGGTACTGGGGATCGAACTCGGCACCTTGGGCTTGTGAGGCAGGCAGTGGAACCACTGAGCTAAATCCCCAGCCCAGCCTGTGGTTAGTAGTTTATTTTGGCCTGTTGAGAATCAGATAAACTATACTTCATGATAGAATATTTTTGTAATAAGGGCAGAGTAAGTGTGAATAGTAACCATCATTTTTTTATGAGATGAATTACTAGTGTTTAAAAAAATTTTCAACTTGTTTTTAGATTCACAGGAAAATCAAATACTGAAATGTATGGCATATTAGTGAACCTGATGAATCTCTGCAGAGTTGAGAACAGGTCTTAGGGCTTCTACTCCCCTGTGCATTCCAGAGAATGTCCTAGTATGAGTTTTTCAAATAAAGGCCTAAGATCAGAATAGTTAAAGAGAAGTAACGGATTTGATGCATTAACAATCTGCAGTGCCTGACATGTTGCAAGTGGGCAATAAATATACACTACATGAATAAAAACCAGCATGGGCTAGGCATGGTAGTGGTGCATGCCTGTAATCCCAGCACTCGGGAGGCTGAGGTAGGAGGATCACTATGAATTCGAGGTCAACTTGGGCTGCATAGTGAGTTCAAGGCCAGGCAGAACTACATGGTGAGAGTCTGTCTCAAAAAACCCAAAACCAAACCATACAAACCAAAACCCCCAAAACCAACATGGCCTCCTTTGCTGCATGAACAACTTGGGCTACTGGTTCCTTTTACCCTTCCCTATGTGTTCAGTTTTCTGCATCTTTGTTCTCCACCCTCGGGTTTGTGAGTCTCAGTGTGTGTGCTAGTGGGGCAGGGGAGTTGCAGTGAGAAAAGGGGTCTGGGCTGGGAGCAGGAAAGGTAGTTCAAGATCCCCCGGGAGCCTCCCCCTGAAGAGAACCTGTCTTTTAGGGAGCCCGATGGCCACCAGGCTCCACTGCTTGGGAGAATGAGGAATTCTGCCTTGATTTGTGTCCTGAGAGGCTGCTGCCATGAGCTGTCTACGACCATCCATCAGTCCATCTCAGCCCAGTCTTACTGTCTGATACCACAGACGTCACAAACCCACATCCGCAACAATGAGCAGAAATACGTCAATTCCATGACTCGCTTCTCTTCCCTCCCGCTCTCCCCTCCCTTCCCACCTTCTTCCCCCTTCACTATGTTCATTCTTCCTCCTTTTTTCAGTTTTTTCCTTTTTCTTAGTCTGGCTGACAGTTTGTGGAGCTTGTTCATCTTATTTTTAAAAAGGCATCTTTCATTTTGTGGGTCTTTTAAAATTGGTTTTCTACTCTCTTTTATTCTTTATTGTTTCCTAATTTTGAGCTTAGTTTGTTCTTTTTTTTGGTACCTGGGATGAGCTTAGTTTCTTCTTGTTTTACTAGTTTCTTTTTGAAAAAAATATTTACTTATTTATTTATTTTCTCACTGCGCAGCTCAGGCTGGTCTTGAACTCACTATGTAATGCAGGCTGGACTCAAACTTGTGACCCTCCTGGCTCAGCCTCATGGATGCAGGGAGTGCAGATGTGCACCACCGCCTCTAGCACTTGTTATTAGTTTTGTTTTCAAATGCTATTGTAGGTTGCTTATTTGAGACCTTGGTGTTTATGGCTCTCGACGTCCTTCTGAGAACTCTTTTTGCTGTGTCCTATAGGTTTTGATGTGCTGTGTTCCCATCTTCATTTGTCTCAAGAAATTTTTTATTTCCTTTTTAATTTCTTCACTGACTTACTGATTGTTCAGAAGAAGCACATGGTTTACTTTTCCATGTGCTTGTGAATTTCCCAAAGTTTCTCCTATTATTGATTTCTAGTCTTACACCATTGTGGTCAGAAAAGGTATTTGATAGAATTTCAAATGATATAATTTCAAACATTTATTAGACTTGTTCTGTGGCCCAGTACATGGTCTACTCTGGAGAACGTCTCGATGCAACTGAGAAAGGTATGTGTTCTGCAGCTGTTGGATAGGATTTATAATATATATGTGTGTGTGCGCGCAGGCGCGCGCGCGTGTGTGTGTGTGTGTGTTTCCTTATTGCTTTTCTGCCTGGATGATCAACCCATTGTTGAAAGAGAAACTATCATTGTATTATAGTCCATCTCTCTCTTCATATATATTAATACTCGCCTTATATACCTAGGTGTTCTGATGTTTGGTGCATATATATGTTAAATCTTCTGTTGAATCTATTGCTTTATCAATAGATAATGACTCTCTGTAATTTATTACAGTTTTGGTTTTAACCTCTATTTTATGTAAGTATAGCTACTCCTGCCCTTTTGGTTATTATTTGCATAGAATATCTTTTTCTTTTTAAAAAATTTTAAAATTTTTATTAGTTCATGATTGCAGTACATAATGATTACATTCACCATGGGGAGTGCGTGCATGAAGATGACATCTTAACTCTTTTTACTTTTCTTTTCCCTTCCACCTCTTCCTCCTCCCAATGTCTTTTCTTTTCCTTCACTTCAGTCTGTGTCCTTATAGGTGAAGTGAGTCTCTCATAGACACATGTAGTTGGGTCCCTTATAACCCATTCAGTCACTCTGTGTCTTTTGATTGGAGAATTTATGCCATTTACATTCAAGATTATTATTGATAGGTGAGGACTTACTATTACTGTTTTGTTAGCTTTTTTCTGGCTGTTCTGTAGATTCTTTTTCTCTTACTGTCTTCTTTTGGGGTCAAGAGATTTTTCTCTAGTGGTGTTTTGATTCCTTGCTTGTGATTTCTTTTGTGTATCAACTGTAAGTTTTTGTTTTATGGTTACCATGAGGCTTATGAAAAAACTTATAGTTATAATAGCTATTTAAGCTGATAACAAATTAACTTTGTTTGCAAAAGGAAAAACTACATTTAATTCCACTCTCCCTCATGTCTTAAAATTTGCATTTTTGTTTTGGTAGTATTGAGGAGTGAACCCAGGTCCTCTGCATGGAGCTGCATCCCTGGCCCTTTTTATTTTTTATTTTGCTAAGTTGGGAAGTTGCTCCAGCTGGACTTGAACTTGTTATTCTTGTGCCTCGGCCTGGTGGAGTGCTGGGAGTACAGGCATGCACCACCTTGCCTAGCTGCACGTTTTGAATTTTTGATGTCACAATTTACTTATGCTTATACTGTATATTGCTTAGCAGATCACTGCAGTTATTATTTTCAGTAGTTTTGTTTTTTAAGCTTCATATTGAAGCTATAAGTGATTTACGCTCCACCGTGGCAGTAATTGTTCCTGTGTTGCTCATCCGCGTCCTTTTCTTTCATCCTGAAGAACTCCCTTCAGTCTTTCTGGTAAGACAGGTCTGGTGGAGACAAACTCCCTCAGCTTCTGTAGCCTGGGAATGTCTTCATCTTCCCTTCATTTCTCACAGACAGCTTTGCCGGACGCGGTGTTCGTGATCGGCAGTCTTTCTCTCTTCAGCACTTTGAATCAACTGTTTCATTTCCTCCTGGCTTGTATAGTTTCTGCCGAGAAGTCTGTGGCCAGGTGTGTTTGCACCTCCATATACGTGATTTGCTTCTTTTCTTGCTGTTACCAGGGACCCCTTGATGCAATGCGACACCTGACATATTGTAGAAGGGCAATAAATGTTCCCTGAATAAATAAAAACAACACCAGCCAATTGTTTGAGGAAAACTTTTTGATCGTTGACTGTTTGCTTAAAAGATGTCTTGGAAGCAATCTTTGGGTTGAGTCTGGTTACAGACCTTTGATCCCTCTTTATCTGGATATTATTTATGTTTACTTCCAGCTTTTGAGATTTTTCTATTATTTCTCTAAATACACTTTATACTCTTTTTCTTCTCCCTCTATTGAATGCCAGTGACTCAAATATTTGCTGTTTTAAGCTACACATAAATCCTGTAAATTTTCTTTATTTCTTTTCATTCTCTTTTTTCTTCCTCTGAGAGCATATTTTCAAATAATTTATCATCAAGTTCACCGAACCTTGTGCGTACTCAATTCTGCTATTGATGCTCTCCAGGACATTTTTCATTTTGTTCATTGCATTGTTCAGCTCCATGGCCTCTGTTTGATTTTTTTTTTTTCCCAATGGAGTTTCATGTTTCCCAAGCTGGCTTTGAACTCATGATCCTCCTGAGTAACTAGGACTGCTTGATTTTCTGAAAATGTCAATATCTTTGTTAAATTTTCCATTCTGCTCACTTATTATCAGTTTCATTTCTTTGAATGGTTTCTCTGTATTTCCTTTAAATTAGCTGAGCTTCCTTAAAACAGTTATTTCAAATACTTTGTGAATCACTGCACATGTCTCTGTCTGTTTAGGGTCGGTCACTGGCACTTCAATCAGTCTCTCTGGTGATGCTGCATTTCCCTGGTTATTCTTGACCCAGGGGCTGTGTACTGATATCTGTGTATGTGAAGAAGTAGGGACTTAACTGCAGTCTTTGGATTGGGTTCATCTGGGGAAGTCAGCATGTCTGGAGGCCACTGAGCAAGTCTCTGTGCCTGGGGCCATGTGGCTGGGGGGGAGGGTCTGAAGCACAGGACCATGGTGGATCCTGGAATCCTGTGGGTTGCTGGGCCATGCTCAGATCCCCATGGCCTCTGGGGCCTGCCAGCCACCGAGGTTCTGGTGGGGCCTAGAGCTGCAGATTCCGTCCACCTCTCAGTTGCTATGGATTCTTTCCTGGTGCTGGGACACATCTGGAGATGGAGGGTTTGGGGATCAGCTAGATTCTGGGTTTGTATCTGGTGGGCCAGTGTTATGGTCCAGAGTAGCATCTTATACTTCTTCTCTTTCTCCTGAGCAGTCGGTATCTCTGTGTGTTGTGCCAGCTGGGTATGGGCAGGAGAGACACAGGTAATGTAAAAACTCTCCTTTCCATCTTCTTCAATGCATCTTTTCTTGTTATACCATAAGGTGATTTCTCACATGGTACCCTCAGCACTTGCAACGGTATTTCCATGTGTGAATACTTGTTCAAACTGTTATTTCTGCAGCAGGACAAATGCAGGACCGTCCTATTCCACTACCTAGCTCTGCTCTGTCTTCTTTCTCTTCACAGTTTTGGGTAAGCATGTCTGCCTGGATGCTTCCCCCTGTCTGTCAGCCAGTGTCTGTTTGATCATGCTCTTTTGCCAAATTTTGTTTAGGGAGAAAATGACTCACTTTGTACTTACTGTGTGTAAATGCTTTAGAGTCTCCTTAAACAGCCAAATGTTTTACTCCGTCAGTTTATAGAGAGTTAAGAGAGTGGGCTAGTGGCTTTGCAGGGGTGGTGGTAACTTTGTCCTCCCGGGCCCAAACTGAGATCAGATGGAGCTAAGGGGAGACTTCCTGGATTGTCTTGGCTGGGAAGTGCTCTCGAGCCTTTCTTCGTGGCGGACAGACAATCACGTCCTCTGTGGAAAACCGACAGGCTCAGCACAGATTGTAACCTGAGTAGTAGAGCAAGTACCTGCTCCCGGATTCTTCTCCTGGCCACGCCAGTTCACTGGGGCTTCTCCACTCCGTGACTTTCACTCCTCAGAGGAGCTGCAAGCTTTTGGTCAAGAAATCTCCGCGCTTAAATATTTGTTTCCAAGCAAGCATGGGCACTGATATTGCATTTGCTAACATCATGTCTCTCAGGCCCAAGGGCAGACTTCCTCTCTCTCATACTGCGGTCCTCTGCCTGCCAGGATTGTAGGTCAACGCTGCGAAAGCTCTCTAAAATCCCGACATATACCACTGTTTCCTGGCCTGTCAAATTAGTACATTAGACTATACAACTTACAAGTTTCTTCTTTCAGGCACTGATAGTTGGCAATTTGGTTACTAAGTACTTTTTTTAGTCTCATTTCTGACGTGTTTTATACTGCAATCAGGAGGGATTTTATTTCACTAACATATTAGTGGCAAAAATTGTACTGAAGGGCCGGGGATGTAGTTCAGTGGTGCCTCCCCTGCGTGGCAAGCACAAGGTCCTGAGTTCAATTCTCGGTACTGGAAAAAAAAAAAGCTGTACTAAAGAAGCAGGTAGAGAGCAATGTGTGGCAGAAATCACACCTAGAAGTCCTCACTCATCTGGCCTCAGCATTTTTGCCCCCAAGGAGAGGCCTGGGGGAGTCCAGCTGAAGAAGCGGACACTTGCTTAGAAATCCTTTTAAGAACGTTTGTTTGCTTGCACAGGCAAGATCCCAGCTTGTTCAGCACAGCTCTTTCACTCTGTGTAATGCGGCACAAGTGTGGACACAGTGTCGTCCAAAGTGCTGCGAAGGCCCAAGAGCCAAAAATCTGCATACTGAAGAAAATCCACAGCTTCACATGGCTCCATTACTAAAAAAGAAAGACTAGAGATGAATCTAGTACATAAAAATTTCAAAAAGACCAGCAAAATAAAATATAGAAAAAAGGTATTCATAAAAATAAAGGTCAAAATTATTGGAATGAAAAATAAAAAATGCATAGGTACACTCATAAGGTTTTCTTTTCTTTTTTTTTGGTACCGGAGATAGAACTGGGTCCTTTTCCTTGCGTTTTAGGTGGCAGAACCACAGAGTTAAATCCCCAGCCCAGGTTTTCTTTTTTTAAAAAAAGAGACCAGTAGGGCTGGGATTCAGCTTAGTGGTGCTAACGCCTGCCTCTCAAGCGCAAGGCCCTGAGTTCCACCCCTGGTACCAAAAAAAAAAGAGATTAGGGAAAATTGAGAGGTTAGAAATGTGAAGGGGGACATAACGGTGGATACAGAAAAGTCACAAATAACAACAAGAGGGTCGTTATCACGGAGGCATCAACGGCCACACAAGGTAAGCTTTCTAGACTCAGAGAGTTTCTGTGCCATCAGCCCAGTCCTGTCCAGAGCCAGGCGGGGACAGAGACAGGGCAGGCACTCAGCCTACCTGACCGGCCAAGAGACACTGAGAGAGGGGCTCACAGGGCTCCCCCGGGAGGACGATGCTGTTTAGATACAACGGTGGAGTGGTGGCTTCAGACAGAAGGGCTCACAGGACAAGACCAGCTTGATGGAAGAGGGCTGCTGATCCAAGCCAGGCTTGGGAGGTTGGCGGTGGATTGGGGTGCAGGGGTCACCAGAGGGGTACCAGGATGCCGAGGGGAGCCGGGCAGCAGGAACGCTGGTGACAAAGCCAGCTCTTGCAGGAACGAGATGGGGCTTTTGTGGGGCTGCCCATGACACGGCCGGAGCGGTCCTGGTGGGCAGCTGCTCTCCTTTGGTGTCTGAGCCCTGGAGGGAGGTGGAGCAGCCGGTGCCTGGAGGCAGTGTGGAGGGGAGGCAGGGAGCCCTCGTTCCCCAAGGTGCAATCAACTGCAAGCCCAAGGCCACCACTGCCTCTTGGGGAGTAGTGTGGATACAAGCACTCCTGCCGAGGCCCAGTGGAGGTGCTGGTGTACTGACCTGAGACCCATGTGCTGCAGCAACCGGGAGTTTCTAGAAGCACTTGGATGTGATCCGTCCGGAGCAAGGCTGACACCACCTCCATTCCATTTTTTCCGGGAATCCAGAGTTTTCTGCCTTTCCAGGGCCTTTCCAGGGCTGCCCCTTTTGAATCACTCTTTTTGGCCCCCACTTCAGCCCTTAATTCACCAGTTTCTTCTTTCCCTCACAGAGTTCTTCTTTCTTATTGTTCTTAGTTTCTGCCACTGATCTTTTTATTCTTTTACTTTTCCAAGAGGATTCCTCGTAAAAACATTGAAACACACAGATAATTTTTCTTGAAAGAGTTTTAAATTTCACTTTAAGAGTAGTACATGCTTATTTTGAAAAGAAATCAGAAGATATGCGTAAACATGCAACAGAAAATAAAGAGCACCCGTATTTCCTGAAAATAGCCATGGTGAGCATATTTATGCACATCGTCTGGGATTTTTTGTAAGCACGTATGTAATGCATGTGTCATCATCTTTTTACAAAAGTGGGTCCTAATGTGTACAGTGTCTTGAAACTCTACTCTTCACTTCTCAGTAGATGAATGACATCTTTCTGGGCTAATACACAAACTTCCTTCATGGCTATATGGCAGCTCTTTGATGGCTCTCTGTGGGTGTTTTGCAACTTAGCTATTGATCCATCACTGCTGGGCATTTTGTTATGGCTAAGTCTTCACTAAGATAAACATAGCTGAGAGGAACATATGTGTATTTCATCAATAATTGATTATGGGGAGATAATTCCTGGAAATGGAATTGCTGTTTCTACAAATATGTTCTTTTCTTAAAGGCTGAGATCTGAATCGTTCTGTTGAAGATTTCCCCAGTTTACATTCTACTCAGTGATGCATCCGTACCTTCTCTCTACACTCTTGTTAAAATGAGTGTTTATTATCATTAAGCAAAGAGGCCCTGCTCTGATGCCGGAAGAGACATTTCTTTATTTAAACTAGCCTGAGTTTGTTTCCTAGACATGTTGGACCTCAGGAACTGTAAGGATTGTTCATCATTCTTATGTATGAGTGGCTTGGATGTATCCTGTACCTATTTCTTATTGACATGCTTATCTAGTACTTATAGATTTGTTTATGATTTTAGACATGGGAGACATCAGCCCTTGGATGACCACATCCGACGAGTGATGAGAACCCCTGATATCATGGAGCATTGCCGACAAGTCAGACCCAAAGATTCTCGTCCCTTCTGCACCCCGTCCCCAGAGGGCAGGGCAATGTCCTTACCTCCTGGCGACAGCAGATGGCGCCAAAACGCAGCTAGGACGGGATGCTTCAGCGCCCGGCTAGGTCGCTGGCTTCACAGTGCTGTTTGGCACCGGGAGAGGTTACCATACCCTACCAAAGTTTAAATTTTTTCTTTTAATTTAATTTTTACTCTTGTCATACATTATTTTCCTCATACCAGTCTATCCTTTCATGCTTTTTAAAAAAACTGAAATAACTACCATCCTGCAAATATATAAGCACGCTTTAAAATTTATTTGAAGTATTTGAAAGTTTGTGTTCTTACCTTTATGTAACCCCTACGGGCTGTGTCTTGGTGTGTGTGTGTGTGCTGCAGAGTTACTATTTAACACCCTCCCGACTCCTGCTCCCCGCTCTGTCCCATCCCTTGATTAACTAATTATTCCTGCAGCCTTTAGGAAATGACCTGCTTTCCCCACTGACTTGAAGATGCCGTGATTGTTATACTGGAGAGTTTCTCCTGCGTGTGAGGGTGAGGTTTAGCTGCGCATTGTTTTGATTGTTGGAACTTTGTTTTCCTGCATCTTGTTCCGCTGAAAAAGTCTCTGAGCTAGAGAGGCGAGTGCAGAGGTTCAGTGGGCTTGTCTCCTCTTGTCCTCCCCTGCTCTCTCCTCCCCTTCCCCTCTTCCTCTTCCTCCTCCTCTCTCTCAAAGACCTGTGAGAAGTGCGGAAGGCAGGCCTGGAGATTGGGGAGAAGCTGATTGCAATACTGGCCTTTTTGTTTTCTGTTTTTTTTTTTTTTCAAGCAGGGTCTTGCTATGTCTCCCAGACTGGCCTTGAACTTGTGGCAATCCTTTTGCCTCTACAGTGCTTTACAATGGAAGCCTCAGCTGAGCCTTTAGGAAACTCTAGATCTGGGCTGGCTTCTGGAGTCCATCCAATTGGAGGCAAGGTGACCTTGGGTCCCCCATTGGCCAGTTACTGGCGTGTATCGGTCACATTCCCATCACTGGGAGGGACAAGACAGCCAACACCCAGAACTTAGATGTATTTTTTGGAATAGTTTTGGGCTCTATAAAAGAATATGTTTCAAAAGCCAGGGTGCAAATCCAATGAGACATTGCTGAATACCATTAGAATTACAATAATAATAATAATAAAAATTAATGACAAGCACTGGCAAGGACTGAGGAGATCGGAGCTCGCATTGGCACTGAGAATGTGAAATGAGGGCAGCCGTTACAGAATGAAGTCTGCTGGCTTCTCAACAGTTAAATAGAGATAACGTACGACCCAGCAGTCTCCTCTTGTGTGTACGCCAAAGAGAAATCAAAACATAGCCACACAAACACTTGCACCTGAAAATATCCCCGTTAACCAAAAATGAAGGTGATCCAAGTGTTCATCATCTGGTAAATGAGTAAATAAAATGTGTTATATCCGCACAATAGAATGTTAGTTGGCCATGAAAAGAAGTGGAGTATGGATACACACTACACCACAGATGAATGCTGAGAAGATTATGGTAAGTGAAAGAAGACAGACACAAGGACCACCTATCAACCGACGGTGCACGTGCGGAAAGCTAGGATGGGCCGTTGGACAGGACAGAAGGCGGAGTACTGGTTGCCTCGTGAGAGGTAGGAAGGCGTGGGAAGTGATGGCTTTTTTGAGTTCATGAAAATGCTCTGGAATCAGTTAGGTGCTGGTCCTTGAACTCAGCGAATATGCTGTAAACCATTGAATTGTACCCTTTCATTGGCCAGTTGTATAGCACGTGAATAATAGCTCGATGCAACCATTATAAAACAAGTCAGCATGAGACAAACTCATAAAGACTGACGGGGTTGATTTGTAGCAGGTGAGGATAAAGTGCATTTTGCATCTTAAGTCCGGGAAGACGAAGGACCACCAGAAGCTGTGCCGGGGACCCTCGAAGCTCCCTGGATTGCTCCACATGTGTTGGGATCCATCACTTCCTCCTTGGGGACAGAGCACGCGTGCCTGCCCCCTTCCCCCATTTGAATTTTGCGTCAGAGACATCGCTGACTTGAGCTGAAATTAGTCGTCCGCAGTCTGTCATGGAAATATAAGGGTTGATTCACAAATCACGCCGTAAAGCGAATCACCATAGCCCAAATGTGTGTGTGTGAGTGTGAAAGAATGGTGTACTTCATTAAAGATGAATACGGGAAGCAGAAAATATTATTTAAAAAACAGCAACTATTCTCATATTTATAGCAGTGCAACTCATAATGGCTAAATCTTGGAAATGGCCTATACGTCCATCAACAGATGAATGGATAAAGAAAATGTGATATTTATATGCAGTGGAGTACTACTCTGCCACAAAGAAGGATATGGTTCAGTCATTTGTAGGAAAATGGATGCACCTTGAGACCATAATGTTAATTGAAATAAATCAGACAGATAAGCTTTAATATTTTTTTACATACACTTTAATATTGCATGGCTTTTCTTATATGAGAAATCCAATGAATAATTAATCTAAAGAGCAAAATAAAAGATAGATGATAGAAAACAGGAGATAGATCTTTTGCAAATAGGAAAGGGGCTGAGAGATGGGAGGGAGGGAAGGGAGTGAGGGCAACAGGAAGTAAAAAGAAAGAAGATGTGTTCTGTACATGGCCCAGCTTCCCCACGAATGTAATCATTATGTGCTATAAACATGTGCTATTAAAAATGAAAAATTAGGGGCCAGGGATTTAGCTCAGTGGTTCTGGTGCCCGCCTTGAAAGCACAAGGTCCTGAGTTTGATCCCCGGTACCAAAAAAAAAAAAAAAAATTACAACCCCCCCCCCAAAAAAGGTAAAAAGAAAGATGAAATACACACTCACGAATAAAAAAGTAAAAATCAAGTGTATCCCTTAACTGAGCCATGTGGATTTCTCCTTTGGAGTCCACAGAGAATTATGCTTTAGATCCAGCTGCTTTGCCCTCAGACTTTTTGGAGAAATAAAAAGTAAAAATAAGAGTATCCTCCTTACTTTTCCTTGGCTGAAGAATTGAAAAGAGGCAGATGTGTTTTTCTGTCTGAACTTGGCACGTTTCCTTTAAGGGTTGCTTTATTGGAAACTTTCAGAAAGTTTAGCTGCTGAATTAAAGACAACTCCTCCATGTTGGAGGAAACGCACAGAAGCCAGATGTCGGCCAGATGTCGGTCGGAGGCTCACCTCCTCTGCGGGGATCTCCACCTCCTGCCCTGGCCCTCGGTCGGCCCCAGATCCTCCAGGTTGCGGATCTAAATCTGAATTCCCGAAGCCAGGCCACGTAGGCTTCTGTGTCTCCAGGGTCCCTTCCAGGGAGCCCTGTTACAGATGAAGAGAAGACATCGGCAGAACGCATTTCTGTGATAAGGAAGCAAATCAAGCGGGGGCCCTTCCCTGCGCACAGTGGCCAGGGCATGGTGGGGTGGGGAGCACTCGAAGAAGCCCCATTACTCAGCAGCTACTGTCAAAACTCACTTGTGGGCCGGGGATTTAGCTCAGTGGTTTTGCCATCTGCTGCGCAAGCGCGAGAACCCGAGTTCGATCCCCGGTCCAAAAAAAAAAAAAAAAAATGGATTCAAATAAGAATGCTTCCAAAATATTTTGTTAAATATGTATTTTTCCCTGGTATCCCTTCTATTTAGGGGAACTCTCTACCACCTGAAAAGGAATAAAGAATTTAAAATAATGTATGGTAATTCTTTTATCTAAAATTGAAAATTTAAATAAAGTAAAATAAATTAATTAATGAAACTTAAATTAAATTAAAATTAAAAATTTAAATCCCTCAGTGGGTTTATTTCTTTAAGATCTCAAGTTAGTGGTTTTCCTTACATGAAGATTCAAGACACTTGTATTTTTATTTGTGTATTTACTGACACTAAAAGGCTTTTCTCCTTTACATTGCCTTTATTTTATTTTTTGAAGAGTTTAAAAAATAATCTTTATTTTTTAAAAGTTAATATGTACGTTACAAGACCCTACATTGCTTTTAAATTTTGGTGTTGTTTCCAAAAAGAATATTGGGTCAGGATACATGTTTGAATAAACTGGAATCTCACCTTTCTGCTCTACCATGCAGATTTTTACAAATTAAAAATGAGAATTTTAAGAGCTTCAGCTTCCTTAATTGGGGCAAAGACAAATTCAGTGTCTGTTTTCTTCATTGCTCACATATCTAACAAGGCAATGTAATTATTTCAAATTGTGCTGTTGATAATGAATACAGTGCTTAATAACTGGTTTTATTGCTCCATTTATTTACTATTTACCTTTCACTTGGGCTTCTATTGATGTATTTTTTAGTTGATTATCCTATCTAGTCATCAATTATTCTATTATATATTTCCCATTAATTTATCACTGTTATTTACTTTATTGAGTTTGTATTTTATGTACCAGCAGTTGATAAGCCAATTCACCATTGTTAGTTGAGCGTCTTGTAAAGACATTGTGCGAGTTCTTAGGGGTGACACAGACAAGTCATGGTCCCTGCTCTTGAGGAACTTAGCGCATTGCTTTTGTAGTATTTCCCACAATCCCGCAAGACTTTTGTGTTTTCCCAATGTTGAGAAAGGGTAAGAAGCATAATTTCCATGTTTATTTTCCTACTGAGTAGCAGCAGGAAGGTTATTCCTGTCCCAGCGCTGACCTAGATGGAGTCTGAGGTGCAGATGGCTGATTTCTGTTCTCTCCTTGCTGACAAACAGCTGCCCCAGTTAGGGACCCAGTTTCCATGGTGCTTGGCTCCAGGAGCTCACCTCCTTCCATGCCCTCCTCCAGACCGAAGGTCACAGACTCACAGCCTGGCCCTGCTGCCCCACGGTGCAGCCCAGATTCTCTCCGCTCTGGCCCCAAAGTTTTGTGCTGTGACTTCGCCACTAAGTCCACGCCTCCACCTGTCGTCTGCGGTCCCAGCCTCTCGAGCACGAGGTCCCCCTTGGGGAGCCCGCTCTGCATTAAACCCAGCCACTGTCAGTGAGCTGCGCACCAGAGGAGAGCCAGGGATCCGCAGGATTTCAACTCAGCTACCTGATTTTGTAGCTATTTTTACCATCGTCTCTGTGGGAAAATATATTCTAAAATGTCAGAATGGCCTGGCGCCTAAAATGCTGTTTTTACACTTTCAGCTCCCCACTTCGTACCTTGCCGTTTACTGGTTTCGTGACTTTGCAGAAGTGGCCTGGCTTCTTGGTACCTCCGATTCCTCATCTGTGACATGAAGAGACTCATTCCTGCCTCATGGGATTCTCATAAGGATTGAATAAGTTTTAATTATAAAGGACAGGAGCCATGCCTGACATACAGAACGTGGGAGATGTGTTAAGTAAAAACATTTATTTATTTGATTTTGTTTTTTGTCTTTTGGAGTCATGTCTCGCTATGTAGTCCAGGCTAGTCTTGAACTCACTATGTAGCCCAGGCTGGCCTCTAATTTAGGGTGATCCTCCTGCCTCAGCCTCCCAAGAGCTGGGATAACAGGCATGCGCCAAGCAAAAACATTTATAAACAACTCTAGATCATAACTCCCTTTGAACTGTGGATCATTTTTGTTTTTAACAACAAATCAGCATCATCAGTTATCATTCTGTTTTGCCCATTAAAAATAATGCTTGGATTTTAATCACTAGCAGCAGTTACTATAAAACATAGAAAACCATGTATGGTGCAATGGATTATTTTTTGATTTTAAAAATCCCATAAAACTACAACCCGTAATGCAGAAGTTGAAGAAGACAGGTTCCTTTCTTGACTCATTAGTTCTTCAATTACCAGGTAATAGTTTTGGCCATCTTGGCTGAACCAAATCCCTGTTGATTTTGATTTTGAAGTCAGCAGCTTGCTTTTGCCGAAGGCCAGTAACTATGGGTCCGATTGTGTTTTTCTCCCAGGAAAAGGCGACCTTTGCAGCACCCAGCCCTGCATCCTGACACGGCCTTAACCACAGGAGTGCGGACCGCAGGGAAACCCACACCACTGCCTATGTCACTCTCCCTTGTCCTCCTTGTGCCACTCTTCAAAAATTTGTTCTAATGATTTGTCAGATTCAAGGCTTTTTGCTCTTTTCGTAGACATCATTTTCTAGTCTAATCTCTTTTGCTATTGATGCCTTTGCATTTCTGCACCGTTCTGTAGTTTTCAAACACTCTTGTACACACACATCTATAATAACTATGAGGGCTGTCAGACGCAGGCAGGGGATTTTTAAAGAGAACAAAGCTAAAGTTCTATGGTGATCTTTTCTTCTACTTAACATAGTTCACTAGTGTGAGAACTGGGTTCCAACCTGGGTGTTTTGATTCCTGTCAAGCACGCATTTTCCTACATTGTTGTGAGTTCCCTCTGTGTGCTGGAAAATCCACTTTTCTTGAGGAAATCTCCAGGCTGACAGGTGTTGTACCTGAGGAAATGAAGTTTATGGGAAAAGGATGTGGATCTCCCAATTTCCAGGATCTTTACACACGAAATTCAGCCTACCCCTTATAGTCTGCCCCTTTGTAGCAGTTTACAAATATCACACAGGCACTGTATAGCTGGGTGGCTGACCCTGGACACCAGGTTTGGGCCAGCTTCCCTGGCTAGCAGGGTTACCCATGTGATGTCACACAGCATCGATGTGTGGCTCTCTGTGAAAGGACAGCTGAAGCTTGTGCCTGGCCTCTCCTGGACTCCCCGCTTCGTGCCTTTAACCTTTGCTAGTCTTAGTCTTTTCCCCGTGATAAGCCACAACCCCAGTCTCACACCACGGGTGAGTTTGGTGAGGCCTTCTTGGGACTGAAGATGGTTCTGGGTTCCCAACACCGCTCTGCACAACAGAACTCAGACAGCAGGAGGAAGGGGGCTTTTATTGTCTTCCTTCCCTTTCAATCGATGGCTCCTAATTAATTGTAGCGCACCATGAGACGAGACTGTCAACAGCCTAGGGCAGAGCATTCGATTACAGTGGAAAAGACGAGGAGCCGCAGGTTCTGCGTGTAGTTTTCTAAAGAACTAGACAAACTAAACCAGTCTGTGAATGTTAAGGAGACTGCAGTGCAGCCTGGAGGCTGGTGGGGACTGAGAACTTCGGGTTATAGTTCAAAGTTAGTGAGTCCGCTGGATAACTCAAAAATCATAGCCACGGTCTCTCAGTACTGTGTATAAATAAGTCTCTTTCCACATCTAGCCCATAGGAAGCCCCCCGGAGCCTGGCAGTGATGTTCCTGCCCCCTTCTGGGCAGCTTTCAGCTGCTTCCTGCCTTTGATGCTAGTCTGAGCATTGGAAGCATCTCCCCTCTGGGAAGGATCGTCCTGGTGGGCGGGCCGGTGCCACACGCCATAAGCATCTTAGGCGTCCTGCCTGCGCTGTGGGCATTAGTGTCACAAAGGCTAGGATTAGGAGTCACGTTCTCTCTATGTTCCTTGTAAGACTTGTCGTTTTGGCAACACATTCTTTGGGGTTAGGTCATGTGTTTCTGAATGCTTTCATTTCAATTGGCCGATTTATTCAACTTGTTGCTTGAGACTAACTGTAAAGCAAGGAGAATTATCTAGTTCACTTTCGAGAGGGTTGAGAAGACAATGGCCTCATCCCGAGTCTCAGGGATGACTCTGGGTCAACCCCTTCATCTCCTGGGGTCTCAGTCACCTCGTGAGGAAGTGTGGCATGGTCAGAAGGCCTCTAAGCTCTCTCGTATCTTCAGAGTTTTAGATAACATGGAATTAATTTTCACGTTTCATTTCCTCCTCATCATACTTGATACATTTATTGAAGTCTTACATGAACCAAGAATTCTCTAAAGTGCACAGATTGGCTGCTTAATCCTGCCAACAACCCTCTGAAATAGGTGTGACCATTGCTGCTCCCCCTGCACAGATGGGGAAACTGAGGAACGAAGCCTCCAGATGACTTTTGCCCAAGAAAAGACAGCTGGAAAGGAGCAGAAATTGTTCCAAACCCTGACAATCTTCTCTCAGCCTCTCCTCAATGCTGCCCTCTCCAATAAGTCAGTTGGAGACTGTTCTCCTTTAGTCTGCCATGTCTTTGGTTCGTTCATCAGATGTATGGCGGGCAGGGCCTGGCTCACGGTAGAGAGTGCAGGGGAGCCCACACAGAGACTGCTCAGCCTTGCTAGGTGCTTTGGTGTTTGGTGGCTTGTGCCAGAACCTCTGCAGCCTTCTCTGTAACTCTGTACATTGGAAGGAGTTGCCTCCCTCCCTGGGCTCCCAGCTTGGGGAGTGCGTGTGATGTGGGCATCCTGGCGTGGGGCATGACCTGCCCACTCCTTCCAGGTAAACTTCGATGGTAACAGTTCGCTCCTGGGAGTAGGGAGGAGAATGCACGTCCCAGTGTTTGGTGTGGGGCTAACCTGCTGTTTATCCCACAGGAGACTTACTTTGAACGGAACTGAGGATCGCTGCTTTTACTGGCAGTTTGGTCATATTACTACAGCATGGTTCCTTGTTTCAATACACAGTGTGGCCTAAGTTATCTCAGGAAGACAAGTATACAATCCACCCCCTACTTCCGGTTCATTATCTGATTCTTTTGCACTGCTTTTCGTAGATGTCTTTTGGAGATTTATTATGCTAAGTACCATACGGAGTGGAATGACCCAAGTTTATTTTGGCATGTAAGTGTTTCAATAACTAATTATTTAAATTCCTTTCAAGTCTTAGGTGCAGATTCAAATTGTTTTTGGTACAAGCCTGAGTCATATTGTTATTCATTCAGCTCTGAATCTGAGGTAGGCCCTGAGGATTCAGAGATGATAAAAACAGATCTGGTGTCAAGAGGTTACTGTTGGCTGAGTCACAAGATGAATGGGTGAACGAAATGACAACAAAGTGAGGAAATAGGTGTTACAGAGCGGGGGACCTGGGTGGACTCCCCTCAGGAGAATGAGCCTGTTCCCCTGCCACCAGCCTATTGTGCAGAATATGCACATATGCAACTTTATTTGGTAAAACCAAAGACATTTTCAAATGGTTGTATTTACAACCCCACAAGTATGACAAGAGCTTTGTTTTTCCACATCTTCATGTACAGTAAGACTTTTTGATACTTGCCAAGTTGGAGAATGGGAAATGAAATCTCACTGTACTTTATCCACCTTTTTCTCTCTATGCTGAAGTCCAGATAACTCCTCACTCTACTTTACTAATTCTCTCTCCCACTGTGTCTAATCTAGTATAGAATCTAAATGTTGTGATTTTAAATTTCATTTTTTATCTTCTTTATACAAACAGTACCAAGAATCTAGGTGTAGCATTTGATCAGAAAAAATTGTTTTCAGTTCATCTAGCTTATTTTCCTGTATTAGGGATGAATCCATTGGTCAAGAGAGCTGGAAACATCAACTGCGTAGGACAAGTAGATGACTCCATTAATAGCACTTTGAGTCTAAACGGGAACTTTGATGTTAAAGTCTCTTATATTTGGAATATTGCTTGAATGTATATCCATAAGAGAAATGAGATTTGGACATTAAAGCATTATAAATACTAAGTATTAAAAATTAAAGTATTCAAGTACTTGTCTCATAAGGGAGTTTTATAACAATATATTTGTTTAATCTTCACCACAATAATTATTTGAAAGTAGTGCTTTCATATTCTTCATTTATAGATGAAGAACCTGAAATGCATACATTTCAGCAACTATGAAAGGAAATAAGCTTCTTATTAGGTTAAAGTATGGCAAATTAAGGATTTAGGCAGAAATATATTTCTCCCTCCTGAATTTGTCTAATTTGAATTATTGAGAAAATTTTATGAAATTCTGGGGGCAAACTAGTTATTTAAAAAAAATTTTCATAAAATTAAAAACCGTTAAATGTTCCTACAATAGTTTCTCTGTTCTGAACTTAATTCCGTAATTCTGGTCACACGCTGAATTGAACAAGAACTGAATCAAATTCAATGGTTAGCTTTAATAATGTTGACCTGATGGGGAAATTTGATTGGGTTCTCACCCAACTTGGTTTGTGACCAGAATTGTGGAAAGAGTTAAGTTTGAGAACCGAGGTACCACTGTATCTGTATCACTCGTAAACATTTTAAAGTAAAACAGCATCACCGGTAATAACTTGCCAAAAGGAAGAAAGTTTATTGAGTAGGAAGAATTGGCAACAGATTTCGGTGTGACCTTCTTCCACTGAACGGGTTGATGGCCCAGAAAGAGAAAGGACAGAAAGACAGCAGGGCAGGCATTCCCTTTAGACGTGTTCATTTTCCCCAGACACATTTCAGTGCCTTTTCTTCTCGAGGGTCTCTGGCAGTGCCCTCTGTTAATTGTTCTGAGGTTTGTCTTCCAGGGAGTGGAGTCTGGTAGTCAGTATCTTGCTACGTTGATCGACCTCCTCAAGGACTTTCTTAACCACTATGGCTTTGATTGGATCTGAAATATTAAAACATAAGGAGATTTTAGAGAGTCAGAAGAGATGAAAAAGAAATCCTATCAGAGAATAATACTACAGACAGTAAGCACAAATACTTAGGCTCATGTTTGGGGAATTTTGACTACTTGATTAGGTAAACTTATAGCAACTGGGTGTATAAAGTGAACATGCATCATTAAAGTTAGACATGTGCTGATGTCTAGTATAAATCTGTATTACACCTGCTGTTACTAAGCCATGGTAATAGAAAAGCCACCAACTGTGTTTTTTTGTTTTTTTGTTTTTTTTGGTACCGGGGATCAGACTCGGGACCTTGTGCTTGTGAGGCAGGCCCCGGAACCACTGAGCTAAATCCCCAGCCCCACCAACTGTGTGTTGAAAATGAAGTAGAGCATAACATGGAATTTCATTTCAATTACCTTTGATTTGATTTCCCATGTTACTGGCTCCAAAATCTTTCGATTTATAACCTCCAGACTTACAAGCCCTGTGAAAACATCACCACAGACAGCACATGAGAGTCAATTCCTTCAATTCTAGGTCCACGATTAGGTTTTCTTTTGTTCTTTGGTGAGAACATGTTCGGTGCATTACCCAGTTGAACCTGCTTGGCATTACCATGAAGGAGTGATATTTTAATCTTCATACCTGAAACACAGGGCTTTTTATATTTTTATTTGATAAAGCGTTGCTAATTTATATCTCAGCAGTAGAGTATTACCATTTGTGATAATAATAAATGCAGCTACCTTCGTTCACGTTCAGTGCCCAGGGGTCTAAGTTTAAAGCAAATTGGAAGGTAAGTTGTTCTCTCAGTGTAGGTAGCGATGGGGTCCAGGACCCCAGCAGAGCCCAAAACCCCAGGATGCTCAGGCCCCTTCTACAAAATGGCATAGGTTTTGTGTACGATCTATGGACGTCTTCCCATATACTTCACATCATTTCCAGATTCCTTATAATACCTAATGCAGTACAAACACTATGTAAATAGTTGTGTTCTTTAGGGAATGATGGCAAGAAAAATCTCTGTACATGTTCAGTACAGATACAGTTTTTTATTTTCCAGTATTTTCCCCCCGTGGTTGACCGAACCTAAGGATGCGGAGCTCGTGGACGCAGAGGGCTGAGTCCATGGATGTTGTGCACGTCCACCCGTTTCTTTGCTTACCCTTCGTCTCCGTCTATGAGGCGGCAGTAGGTCTCGATCTCCTTCTCCAGGTGCACCTTGATGTCCAGGAGCTGCTCGTACTCGAGTTTCTGGCCCTCGGTCTCGGTCCTGACCTGGTGCAGCTGCTCCTCGAGGGCCGCGATCCTCGCCTGGATCTGGGCCAGCTGTGAGCAGTAGTTGCCCTCGGTCTCACTCAGGGAGCACTCCAGCGAGTGTTTCTGTCATGACCACAAAGAGACCTCGGGTCAGACACAGAGCAGCAGAAATACCCTTCACGTCGGACTCCCTCCTCCTGGCAGCTTTTCCTGCCATCATTTTAGCTTTCACACCGATGCGTAGTTCAGATGCTCTGCGCCACTGCTTTCCACGGGCAAACCTTTCTTTTCTGTAGAACAGACCCGAGGCCTTGGAGTTGTTTGAGCTACTCTAAAGACAGTGCTATTCTTTGCTTACGTGTCTGGGTAATTATAAAAACACACGCGGACATTTTTCAACACTGTCAGGGCTTTCAAACCGATCACTACATATTGCAAAGGAAGCCAGGAGAGGGAAGACGCTGTCCTCGGCATACCGTGGCCAGGAGCGACTGCAGTTCGATTTCCAGGGTCTGCAGGGTGCGCTTCATTTCGGTTAGCTCGTTGCGGGCCGAGGTGGTGGCCCCGACGTCCTCAGAGATCTGCTGTTGCAGGGAAGCGCTCTGCAAGGATGCAAGCGAGGCCGCAAAGCTTAGCGTCGTGGGCACCACGCATGGGCACAGGGGAGGTTTGTGGGACGTGAGTCACCTTTTCGTTGAACCAGGCCTCCGCGTCCTGGCGGTTCTGCTCGGCCAGCGCCTCGTACTCGGCCCGCATGTTGTTCAGCAGCACCGTGAGGTCCACGCCGGGGGCTGCGTTCATCTCCACGTTCACGTTGCCCCCGGCCGCGCACTGCAGAACTTGCATTTCCTAGGAGCAGACACAGGGTCAGCTCGGCCCTGCAAGGAAGCCTAGACGCTTACAGAAGCTTTGGAGGGGCCGTGGAGGTCGTCTGGTGTCCCCTTCCCAGGCTGTTTAGGGACCCCCCCCCCCCCCCCGTTTATATTCCTGTCCCTTCCACTTACCTCTGCTGGATGGTGGACTCACTGCCTTACACAGCAGCCTGTTTCTGAAGAGTTTTTATTGTTATGGAGAGCTCTTGTCCCCACCAGCCAAACTCTGGCTCCTACGACTCCAACTCGTCAGTTTTAGCTCTGCTGTCCACAACAAGTCTAAAATCCTTTTCCTAATAAAAAGTTCTGAAAACCAATGGTCCTCCATTTTTTATTCTACTTGTTTAGAGAGAAAATGTCACCACCCTGGAGGACGTGCCTCCTTCCAGCTGAGAGCAGCTCGGTGTCCTAAATGCAGCTGCGCCCTGAGCACTGGCGGCGTGAACACAGCCAAAGGGTGGAGTTTGAGCGATTCTGTACAACTGCAGGGACCACAAAGAGATACAAATATGTGCATGGGTGTGTGCAGCCCTGCAGAAGGAAGAATCCAGTAGCCTGTTAGGCCAGCGTGTGGACACCCCCAAGTCTGCTGGTCGTGGGATCAGACGATCTTAGTAAATTCTGTCTGCCTCACAGTAGCTGCGTGAATTTGGGAAAGTTGATTGACCTATTTAAGTTTTGATGTACTTATCTAAAATTCGAAGCTAGTTAACAACTCTTCTTTGGGTTGTTACAAAGAAGTGAAAGGACTAATAATAGCAAGTGTTAGTAATACTGCCTGGTCTATAAATACTTAAAAATGCTGGTTATTGGCGGAGGCAGGAGGGTCACAAATTCAAGCCCAGTCTGGGTATCTTAGCCATTTAATGAGAACTTGTCTCAAGATTATAAAAAATTTGAAAGGGACTGGAGATAGAGGCAGTGCAAAGGCCCTGGGGTCAATTCCCAGTACCACAAAAAAGAAAAAAAGATTGCTATCATGAATGAAGCTGAATCTATTTTGTAGTCAAAGTCTATACGTGGCTCCATCTGAGCAGTGCACTGTTAGGGTGCACTGACTCAGTCCTAACCGTGAACAACAGCATCACCTCTAAGGCTGCAAACAGAAGGCACTCAGACCGGTGTGCGTCTGCCGCAGTGTCTCTCCTCTCTGCCCTGGGCTGATCTGAATATGGTTACAGAGGCTTCTTTCCTCCTCAGGGAAGCCCTCAGGCTGCTCTAGTGTCCTTGCTGGGCTCTGCCTTTTCTCCCTGTATTTGGATTTTACTCTTGAGGATATATATTATATCTATTGCAGTTGCTCAACAACTTTTGAGTGAATTAGAAACAACTGATTTTTTAATGCCTCCCCGTAAGTAAAAAAATCAATTGCTCCCAATTCATTAAAAATTTGTTGAGTAACTATCATGGAATGCATACACACACATGCACACACACACACAAACACACACACACATTTTGGGTTGACTATGGATGTTTTTGATTGTTTAAAAATACCAAATTCATTTTCAAAGGATAGACTTAAAAAAAAAAAAGTAGCTCTAAAAACAATCCCAAAGAAAAAATTGTTGCCTGATCTGATTTTGAATGTCACTTCCAAAAGTGACCCATGTTGTAAAGATAGATAATAGGAATAGGAAGTAGGGGACAGGTTGTTCTCAGACAGGCAGGGCAGCGAGGGATGGAGGGGAGGGGAGAGAGGGAAGGGATAGAAGATGAAAAGAGGAATCAGGATGTGTTACATACGCATACCAACTCCACACGAGGAATGCAATCATTAGGCACTGCAAACATGTGCAAAAAACCCCAAAACAAAACAGGAAGGGAACAGGGATGGGTGAGGGACAGACGGAAGGAGAGGAGATGAGAAAAAGGAATGAAGATATGTTATGACATGTGCCAACTTCCCAGCTACAAGGAATGTGAACATTATGCACTATACACATGTACTAATAAACTAAAAAAAAATTAAAAGAACTCTTGACACTACCTCCCCCCCAAAACCCCCAAAAGTGACCCCTTCTGGAACTATGCTCTGTGCCTGGAAGTGTAAATTCTGGTATAACAGTGTAATTGGAGATTCATTTTTATGGCCACATCTATTAAGAATATGCGATAGTGTGAAGTATATATACTCAATGTATATACGAAATTAATGTTTTAGTGTTTTAAATGTGCCACTGTTGTAGAAAGATTTAAATCCAGGCTTCTCAGGAAGTCCTTAAAGTATGTTCATTCTATCTAATTGAGCATAATCTCTTGTGTGGATCTTTTTAACATAGCTCTAATTACACAGCCCAACACTGATGTTATAACCCTGATTGGTCTGGAAAACGTGGTTCCTTGCTTTTTCCCATGGGAAACCAGACAAGAGAATGAGGTGGATCTATACCAGCAGCTCAGTGCGGATGGACAGGTCAGCCTTCGCCGCCCGGTGAGCAAGTGTATCCTCTGTACGAGGGCAGGCACGTTGTTAGCTCGCATCAGGCACAGGTGTGTGTGGGGGTAGGGAAGGCAGAGAGACCGACCAGCGACTCTTACCTCCTTGTGGTTCTTTTTCAGGTAAGTCATCTCCTCACTCAAGGTTTCATATTGAATCTCCAGGTCCGTTCTGCACAGGGTGATTTCATCCAAAACTCTTCGTAACCCATTGACATCAGCCTCCACACTCTGGTGAAGAGCCAGCTCATTTTCATACCTGAAAAAAAGATTAAAGATTTTCCAGTATGTTACCTGGCGGGAAAGGGTCACCAATTGATGATAAATGCTAGGATTCTGTGGTTGAGAAGGGACAGATTTGGCCATAAGAGATGTCTTCAAAGTTTAATAATAATTTAAAGATGTTGAGGTATTTGAGAGTAAAACAAGTAGGTTACTGGATACTAGTATTATGCAGTTTACTGAAACTAGCCAAAGTGCAGAATAGGGATAATATCCTGTTTATTTAATTTTAATTTTTGGTACCAGGGATCGAACTCGGGACCTTGCACTTGTGAGGCAGGCAGCGGCACCACTGAGCTAAATCCCCGACCCTATCCTGCTTATTTTAAATCCAAGTGTTTTACATTTTTTGGAGTAAGAGTTGCTAAAATCTAGAGTCTTATTAGTATTCATTTCTTTTTCCGGTACTGGGGATTGAACTCAGGCCCTTGTGCTTGCAAGGGCAGCAGCAGAACCACTGAGCTAAATACCAGCCCTAGAGTTGGATTCAAAATAAGTCTGACTGAGCTCTTTGCATTAATCATCATGGATTCTTTCTGCCCTGGGAGTTAGCTTACTTGAGCCGGAAGTCATCAGCAGTCAGCCTGGCGTTATCGATCTGCAGCACGGCGTTGGCATTGCTGGTGGTGGAGGCAATGATCTAGAAAGGGGAGGAGGGACTTTGGAAGGCAGTTCATCACAGTGAGAATGGGCACAAAGTATTCTTCTACAGGCGAGGAAATGGAAATAGCCAAAATGGATACAGTTTTATAGTCGGTGGCATTTTCATCATGAGGTAACCAAGGAGCCCACCTAGTGCTATTCCACTGTGAAGCTGACACTCCCTCCAGGAAATCACAAAAGGGAGGCTGATGTTTTCAGAATTCAGTGAAGAGAGATCTAGACACACAACTGCACACATGTGATTGCAAAATATAATTTCTCACCTGGTTTTTGAGATCTTCGATTATAGGGAAGTATCGGCTGTAGTCATGATCCAGGCCTCGGCAAGAACCGGGTCCGAATTTCTCGTACCACCCCTTGATCTTCTGCTCCAGGTCGGTGTTGGCCTCCTCCAGGGCGCGCACGTTGTCCAGGTAGGAGGCCAGGCGGTCGTTGAGGTTCTGCATGGTCACCTTCTCGTTGCCGGACAGCAGGCCGCCCTCATTCACAGCGAAGCCAGCACAGGGGTTGCCGGTCCCTGCATTTCCCATGGAGGAGCTGCCCCCAAAGGCGCAGGAGAAGCTGCTTCCAATGCCAGGGATGCCACAAGCATTTCCAGCTCCAAAGCTGGCTCCTCCACTGGACAGCCTCAGCGATCCTGTGCCAGGCCGGGGACTGGACCTCCTGGATCCACTGGAGAGTCGAAGAGACATGATCAGGGCACACGGGTGAGGCTCCGAACAGAACTTGTGCAAGCCTGGGTGCAGCGCCTTCTCCCCTCAACTGCTGCGTTTCCCTTTTTATAGACAATTCCCAAGGTGTCCAGGCTGAAATTCTGCCTACATCGAGTAAAACATAGCTTGCTGGTCTCAGCAAGTTGGCATAATTGGATGATTTTTCCTAATTAATAACTAACTTTGCCAGGCTCGTTTCTGTAGGAGGGCAGTTGCCCTGGGGTTGGTGGTTATCTGAGAAATGGGTCGGGTGGGGCAGTGTCAGGCTCATTATTACACTGTAAATGTGGGAGTGAATCATCCTTTATTTCCACCCTGAGAAGATAAAGCTCATCCGTCCATTACAGAGCAAACGTTTAGCATCATGGTTTGGGCTATTTTGCCAAGGCAGGTTTGGAAGTTTCTGAGACATTTTTCTGCTTATATTTTCACAATTTTTGAAAGATCAGTGGAGAATAGAATTGTGTTCCTGATCTTCCCATCCTGGTCCTTCAGTTGCTAGGTTTTCCATTTGTTTGTTTGGAATTCTGCTCTGGAGGATGATCACTTCCATGTTGGCTGAGGCACCACATCTTCTGTTGACACTTACTTATGGCTGGTGGCCGTTGTCTTCTCCTGCCCACTTAGGTAATGAGGAAAACACCCCTCATTGCTGGTAGATTTTGTGGGAATTTGGAGGGACATTAACACTTCCTGACCCTGCAAAATCTGAAGTAAACCTGGAGAGAAATATTTCATCTGTCTTTATGTCCCATGGTTTATTTGGTGCAGGTGAAAGTCATAAATAAGCTAACTCGAGTGGGTGTGAACGCACATGTATTTATTGAAAACTTTGAATAGTATGAACAAATTTTAAATTGACAAATAAAAATCATATATATATTTATAGTATAGAACATAATGTTTTGGTATACGTACACATCATGGAATGTCTAAGTCAAGGTAATTAAAACATCCATTAAGTCCAATGCTTATTTTTTCTGTGGTGAGAACATTTAAAATCTGTTCCCTTAGCAATTTTCAAGTGTAAAATACATTGCTATTAATCATAGTCACCTAATTGTGTAATTGATCTCCTGAGCTTATTTCTCTTAATTGAAATTTTGTATCCTTTGACTGACATCTCTCAATGTGTTTTTCTGGTGATACTGAGGATTTTTTTTCATACACTTTTGGGCCACCTGTATGTCTTCTTTTGAAAAACGTCTTTGAAATCAGGTTGTTTTCTTGTTATTGACTTGTTTGAGCGCCTTTAATGTCTTGGATGTTAAAACCTTTGTCACATCTATGGTTCACAATATTTTCTCCCAATATGTGGGGTTTTTTTTGCACTCTATTAATTACTTCCTTTGCTTGGAAGAGGATTTTTAGTGTTATGCAGTTCCACTCATCTATTTATGCTTTTTTTCCCTGTGTTTTGGGGGTTATATAAAAAAATCTTTATACCAAAGTCAAGAAGATTTTCTCGCATGTTTTCTCCTGATAGCTTTACAATATTAGGTCTTATGTGTAAGCATTTAATCCATTTTGAGTTGACTTTTGAAGAGTGAGGATCAATTGTAAGGCTTTTTTGGTTTGAGGTAGTGAAGGATTTTTATTTCATCCACACTAACTACAGCTTCCTTTCTTTTTTCGTTTTTGTATATCCTTGTATTGGTACATTTTAGGTGTACAACATAATGACATTCATCATTGGAGATATGCACCTTTACATACTATCTTGGTTCTTATTTTTCCCCCTTCCCCTGCCCTCCCTTCAACCCCTCCATCCCTCCCTATTTACAAAGACTGTTTCCATTTTTTCATTTTCTCATATTAATTTCATTCCCCTTTCCTTTCCCCTACCCCTCCCACTTCCCCTTCCCCTTTGTCCCTTTTCTTCCTATTTCACATTATCTATTATACATTTAGTCCTTATTTACACTTTCAGTTTCTCACACTAGAGAAACTATTTGGCATTTACACATGTGTGTCCTGTTTATTTCACTTAAGTGGATCCATTTAGCAATAAATATCTCTAATTTCTCATTTTTGATGGCTGAGTAGTGCTCCATTTTATAAAAAAACCACATTTTCTTTATCCAGTCTCCAGTTGATGGGCATTTGGGCTACTTACAAGTTTTAGCTATTACAAACTGTGCCGCTATGAACATGGGTGCACATATATCACTGTGGTATGATTCTTTTAATTCTTTGGGGAAGACACCCAGCAGAGGAATAGCTGGGTCAAATGGGACTTCCAGTCCTAGTTCTTTGAGGTATTTGAGTTGACTTTTGCACATGGGGTTCAATTTCATTCTTCTGCATGTGGATATCCAGTTTTCCCAACATTATCTATTGGAGAGACTGCCTTTTCCTTGTGTTCTTGGTACTTTTTATATTTTTGAAAATAAATTGACTACATGTGCATGGATTTATTTTTGGACCGTTTATTTTTAGTTTCACAGGTCTAAAGCTATGTTTTTATGCTAGTGTGGTGATGTTCTGATTACTATAGCTTTGCAGTAGATTTTAAGATCAGGTAAAGTGACTATCTTCAACTTTGGTTTTTTCTCTCACTACTCACAATCTTTTGTGGCCCCCTGTAGATGAACATGTGATATCTGCATTTGTAATGTCTTAACTTTCATTTTTGATTCTCCCTCTCTCTCTCTCTGCCTAGCCAAGCTTTGTCAATTTTGTTTATCTTCCTAAACAATCAAATTTTAGTTTTGTTGATCTTTTAAATTGTTTTCCTTGTCTATATTTTTGGGCTCAGTTCAATCTTTTTAAAAAATAGTTTCTTGAGGTTTATGACAGATTGTTTTATTTGAGACCTTTCTTCTTCTTTAAAGTGGTTATTTATCACCTTCTCTTTTACAACTATTATATCCCATACATCTCGTTATGTTGTTTTTCCATCTCCATTTGTCTCAAGATTTAAAAAAAAAATTGGTTCTTTGGCCCACTGGTTGTTTGGGTACATGTTATTTAACTTTCATATATTTGTGAAATTTCCAAAGTTTCTCCTGTTATTAATTTCTAGTTTCAGACCATTGTGGTTAGAAAAAATACTTAATATGATTTCAGTCTTCTTAAATTTGTTAAGAACTTGTTTTGTGGCTTAACATATGATCTACAGTAGAGAATGTGCTTTTTTTGCTTGAGAAGAATGTGTATTCTAGCTTGTTGTTAATGCTGTATGGAAGCATGTTAGGTCCATTGGGCCTAAATTATAGTCTAAGCCAGATGTTTCATTATTTTTATTATTATTATTATTATTATTATTTTTGGTACCGGGGATCGAACTTGGGTCCCTCCGCTTGCGAGGCAGGTGGTGGAACCACTGAGCTAAATCCCTGGCCCACCAATGTTTCCTTATTGATTTTCTGTTGAAGTGGAGCACTGATGTTTCCTATTATTACTGCATTGCTGTCCACCTTCCCCTTCAGGTCTATTAATATTTGCTGTATATATTTAGAAGTTCTGGATGCATGCATATTTGCAATCATTATATCCTCTTGATAAACTGCTATATCATTTCATTTATAAGGGGATAATGACCTTTTTGTTTCATTTTATAATTGTTTACTTAAAAAGTCCGTCTCACCTGATAGAAGTATACCTTCCCTTATTCTTTTTTGGTCCCATT
Organism: Heterocephalus glaber; assembly: GCF_053883595.1. NCBI lineage: Eukaryota > Metazoa > Chordata > Mammalia > Rodentia > Bathyergidae > Heterocephalus > Heterocephalus glaber. The sequence goes on from NW_028258463.1 coordinate 10,237,982, forward strand.
TGTATGGACTATGGGATGTCTTTTCCATTCCTTCAATTTCAGGCTCTGTGTATCCTCAAAGCTGAAGTGATTCTCCTACAGACAGCTTGTGGTTTTTAGATCCACTCAGCCACTCTGTATCTTTTGATTGGAGAATTTAATCAATTTACAGATCATTAGTGAAGGTAAGGACTCTTAGGGCACTTCGTTAGTCGTTTTCTAGTTGTCTTGTAGATCCTTTGTACCTTTCTTCCTCTCGTGTTATCTTACTTTGTAATTAGATAGTTTGCTTTAGTGATATGCTTTGATTCTTTTTCCTTTATCTTTCGTGTATCTACTATAGGTTTTTGGCTATTAGGTTTTACTATTATCAGCTTAAATTTGATCACATACAAAAATTCCAACCTTTACTATCTCTCCACTTTATGTTTTTAATGGTGATGTTTATATCTTTTTAATATTGTCCATCCCTTAACAAATTATTGTAGTTATAGTGACTTTTCAGTAGTTTTGTCTTTTAAACTTCATATTATATAAGTGATTTACATGTCATTATTATGCTATTATTCTGAATTTAACTATATATATCTTCAGTGAGTTTTTTCAATTTTTATTTTTATTAGCATTGTTTGCAGTACATAATGGTTACACTCTGCATGGGGACTGGTATACATACCTAACACATCTTCATTCCTTTTTCATTCCCTTCTCCCTGTCCATCTCGTGCTTCCCTTCTGTGAGTTCTTTTTAAAACTTTCATATCTGTCCTGTCACTAGTGAGCCTCCTTGCCCTTTTTTTTTTTTTTAACTTGAAGAATTTCCTTTAGCATTTCTTGTAAGGCAGGCCTAGTGATGATCATCTCCCCAGTTTTGTTTGTCTAAGAATGCATTTTTCTTTCATTTCTGAACTACAGCTTTTTGATGGGTATAGTCTTAATGTTTGGCAGCTTGTTTTTCTGAACACTTTGACTATCTCCTTCCCTTCTCTCCTGGTTTCTCTTGAGATGTTTGGTGATAGTGTTATAGAGCCTCTCTTGTATGTGATATGTCTTTTGTCTCTTGCTACTTTCAAGATTGTCTCCTCAATTTTTGCCTTTTGACAACTTATTATAGTGTGCTTTGGAGTATTCTTCTTTGGGTTGATCTTTCTTAGGGTCCTTTGAGTTATATGAATCTGTACATCCATGTTCTTCCCAAGAGTTTGGAAGCTTTAGATAATATTTCTTTAAATAAGCTTTCTACCCATTTCTTTTTCTCCCTTCTTCTGAATTTCCCATAATTTGTAGATTTGTATGCTGAGTGCTATTCTATAGGTCTCTTTATCCTTTCTTCACTTTTCCATTCTCTTTTATTTTTGTTTCTCTAGTTGACTAACTTCACACTTGTACTAGGAAACAGGTAAGAAATATTTATAGAGTATTGTTCATAGCAGTCCCAAGTTAGAAAGAGTTCCATGGTAGAATGCATAATTTGTGTCAAATATTTTAAAAGCATTGCCAGGCTATTGGGTGTGTAATGTTACTTCACGTGGCTTAAATTTCTGTTTTTAAAATAATTACTGTGATTGAGCATATCTTAGAAATTTAAATTGACAATATGGAATTTCTCTCCGCATATTGAAGAAATTATTCTATTGTCTTCTGGCTCTTGTTGAAAAATTGCTATGCTTTCTCACTATCAGTAATCTGGAAGGAATCATTTCTTCCTTACATGGTTGATTTTTAAGGTCTTCCTCCTTTTGCATTATGAATTTACTATGATTTTTATATATGTACATTGCCTTTGATTTTGTCTTTAGTTTCACAATTGGCAGTTCACAATTAAAGATGTCCAGTAAAAGTTCTGAGATTTGTCAAATATTAGTAACCACTTTTTCTTTTTACTTTTTTATAAATACCACTGACTTTTTGGAAGCAGGGAAGAACACATAAGCTTTATAGTTTTTGTTTTAAGACATATGGTCAGTCATTAAAATCATGCATTTGGGAGTAATAGTTCATGCTGGTATTAACTATAAATCTGTCTTACATAGGTAGACAAGTTTATCTGTTTAAGGAGGAAAAAGTGAACTCGTAGAAATGGAAGTTAGATTGGACTAGGAAAAAAAAAGGAATTCTGTTGTGAACAAGCAGGAATGGCTAGCACTGACAGTCACAAGAGAAAGAGGGCCCAGTGCTGTGTTTGCAAGATGGTCAGTAAGCCAGGTGTCCTGCGAGGGCTGAGGATGAGCTCTGGCCCTCCAACTTTGAGGAGATTGATCCTCTACCTGACCTCATAGTTGGTATGAGAGAGAGAGTACTGAAACATAATAAGGGAAATTGTAGCCAGAGGGATGGGGACATCCAGTGACCAGGACTTAATATTGGGGTGTTGTAGTCAGGTCTTGCAAAGGAATAGACTAATGCAGGACACATAATTTATAGGATTATTTTACAATATTCACTCAAAAAAGTCAAATGTAGAGGAGTGCAAGAGATCGGTCTGAGCACTAGAGACCAGAAGAATCCAGCTGAGGGCCTGGACCTCATGGCAATGTTCCAGCCAGGGGCCTAAAGCCCACGGCAATGTCCCACGCAAGTCCGCATCAAGGATCCACACCTGGAAGGCCCAAGGACCAGTGGTGGAAGCTAGAAAGCCTGCGCTGGCCTGGTGAAGGCTCTGTGCCACCAGGCTGAGGGACTGGACCTAGGAAGTGACAGTCAAGGGGAAGACCAGAGCTCCCTTGACAAGACCATCAGCCATCCCTGGTGACAATGAGGACCTGAGCCCTTCCAACAGTGAGAGCAGCCAAGTTCGTATCAGGACAACCAGCCATAGTAAGCTTCTCCAGGAAAATGAATAGCATGTGATCTTCCCCTCCAGTTCTCCTTTTATCCCATTGGCAACAATCCTCAGGTGGGTCTTCCATGCCCAGAACCATGCTGACTCAGTTCAGCTGGTCATTCCAAGTTGACCATTAGTTAAACGACTGGATGGGGCAAAGAAGAGAAGTTCTGGGAGAGGAGCTGGGGTGGGTAACTAAAGAAGAAAAGAACCAGGCAGAGTGTAGGGCAACCACACTAGAAGCCATGCTCCTGGCACTGTGACCAATGGTTATGCACACAAGAATGTGCCTCTCTGTAATCTTTCTTCGGCGGCAATGGGGTCTTAGTTAGAAAACAGAATGTGTGCTGGTGAAATTCCTACAGCAATTGAGTTACGTGCAGTGGGACTCTGGTTACCATATGGGAGAAGAGACCTGGATTTGATGCTAAGCTCCACCATATATCAGCTGTGTAGACACAGTGAAATTCCTTAATTGCTCTCAATATCTGTTTCCTCCTTTGTAAAGGTAAAATACCTAACTCATAAACTTTTATCAAGATGAAATGAACGCACATATGTAAAATCAGTTAAGCTTACTCAATAAATGAGCAAAGAGGACCAAAAAATCATTGGTCTTATCACCGTAGCTCTGCAATCGAAGCATATCTAACCTGACTCACTCCAGCTCCTTACCATTGAGATCACGGCCTTGATCATCATGGTTGGGGCCATTCATCACCAGAAGGCCCTGCAAAGGCAGCTTGTGGCTGTCTCCATCTTAGAAACTGTCTTCAGGTGGAGGGTAGCTACCTTACACGGGAGCTGGGAGAGGCATCCTCAGTGTACACCTTGACCCGAAGCACTTCAGCATTAACGGGCCATTTTGAATTCCACACTGTCTGTCCACCAGTTTTTTAGAACCCTTTAGTGATACCCTATCATGAAAGTTTGGAATCTTATTCAACCCCAAGTGACACAACCACTTTAGCTCAGCACTTTGCTGCTGTCCAGCTCCAGCCACACTTCCCAAAATAATTGGCCCCAAGTCATTGTGTGCCGGTGGACAGGAACAAGGTTGAGAACTCGGCTCCATGGTAGGAGACGAGAGGTGTATGTGTTACCAAATGGAAAAGCACCCACCCAGGTTCAGAGCTAACGAACTAACACTTGCTGATCGGTCACCTTCAAGGGCAAAATATCCTGAAGATTAAATGGGTAGAATCTCCCTTCACAGCCATAGAAGCCCAAACCTAATGAGGTCAGCTCATTTACATAGTTAATCAGGGACAGATCTGAAAGCAGAGATTAGGGCTAGTGATCTTTCCGATTTATCCTGCTACTAATTGAGGTAAATGTGACCGTGAAGCGAAGCACATTATTTTATTAGCATGTCCTTAGTATGGTCTACAGTAAGCTCAACTGTGGAAATTGAAAAAAGACACAAATGTATAGACAAAAATCCTTGCGGCAGAAGAATTTGTAATGAGATGGCAAAAGACCCCTGAAAATAAGACAAAACTAGGGATAGAGCAAGATTTTTTCTTCTTTTGAAAAGAATTACATGGAAAAGAATGAGGAAGAAAAAGAAACCAAATTTTAGGACAATTCTAAGGAGTAATTTTGGGGTTATTTGACCAGTGGGATTTTGCAAAGGCAGTTGTTTGTTTGTTTGTTAGTAAATCACTCTCCCTCCTTAGGGTGCTTTAGCGGGAACCCGCTGCTCCATGGTGATGTTGCTTATTTTAGAGGATTTTTCTTCCACCGAGTGGACTCTCAGGGAGAGGACATTGCCAAGCTGGTCCAGTTCTTCCACCATTGCTTTGACAAAGATTTCTTCTGTTAAGTCTAAAATAAAATAAAGAAAGGCTCAGTGATGGTCTTGACAGTTTGCAAGGGATTCAGGCATGACAGGTATGGCTTTTAAAATCGATTTTTGTAAGTTCATAGACAATCAATCTGTAACCCAGTATTTGAAGCCAGTGTTTAACAAGACCTGGATCTATCTTTCTTACATTTACTGCTGATTTTTAGACCTGGGTGCTTGAAAGCCTACAGGAAAGACGGGTTAAAATAACCTGTGTCGAGCTAGGATGGGCCTGGAACAGGCAGGACCTTTTCAAAAACACTAACTCATCCTACTTTTGTGCTTTAAAATAAAATACTTCTTATCAAGCACTGAAACTGTGAAAAAGAATATGTTTTGGGTAAGAAAATTATTGGGGGATTGAGTCCTCATTTCAGTAATTTCATAATTGGATATATCTGTTCAACAGAGACTTAAAATGCAAATATTAAGCATTGTTGGGGCTGGAGGTTTAGCTCAGTGGCACCAGCTCCTGCCTGGCAAATGCAAGGTCCTGAGTTTGATCCCCGGTTCCAGAAAAAAGAAAAAAAAAAAAAAAGAATTGTTATCATGATCCCTCATCTCTCTGTTCTCTAGAGGTAAACTCAGCAACAAATCTTACTTAGCTAGAAAATTAGTGCTTATCAAATATAAACCCTTCTGTACCTTTGACTTGATTTCCAGAATTTACAAGCCTGGGTCCTTTAGACTTGTAACATGTGGATCTGCTTCTACTGTGAAGAAAAGGGTAAATCATTGCAGTTTTTCTTTCAATAAAGAGCTCATAACAAGGAATTGGGAATGAAATTTTCAGAGTTCTAATTTCAATACAATTTAAACTGCCATTATGTTTAAGGGATATCAGTAAGCTTTCTGTGACTTCAACATAGTGAAATAAGAGATTAAATGGGTATTTATAATCAGAAATTTCCTTAGGACCTAATTCTACCTCTTTCACCTAACGATGTGGGGCCTCCAAGTTCTTTCTTAGGGTGACTTTTCATTCAAGTGGCCAATGAACGCCTTGAACACTGTGCTGAGCTGGGCTAGGTGTTCTAGAAAAGGAGAGCTAAGGAACACAAGAGGTTTACATTGTTGGAAATAAAACAGATTCATGCAAAAAATTATCTCTAACATAGAGTGAAAAGTGCTGTCGATTAGGTGGAGAATGGATGGTGTAATAAAAACAGAGAAGGGTGCCATCGCTGTTGGGGTCTTAGGGAATTGGCTGCAGAGAACTGCCTCTGGGCTCAGAGGGCCAGAAGGTGGCATGACCCCAGGCAAGCACTCAGTAATAGCCACTGGTCACTGAATACCTTGTAAAACAGCCACGAGCCCTTACTTTACACACGTAGGGAGGCACGATGGCCAAGACCAGTTACGAGTGTGGTTTGGGTGTTGTCACAGTTTTATCAATGAGGAAATTATGGTCCAAAGAGGCTAACCCACGGGCTCAAATTCAACCAGGACGAAATGCACACACAGGACTACAATTCTAGGGCTTTTAAAAATTTTTGCTCTCAAGTAGCAAATTATGTTGCTTCTTCAATTGAATCTTCTGAGTCATCATTGCTCAACTTTAATAGAAGGTCCATGCAGGGTAACGCGAAGTGACACAACACTGGCATATATATAATTTTTTCACAAGTTAATACTTACCCTTCTTCCCCATCTAGTAAGTTGCAATATGTTTCAATTTCTTTTTCCAAAAGCATTTTGATATCAAGGAGCTGTTCATACTCCAGCTTCTGGCCTTCCGTTTCTGTTCGAATCTGTTGCAATTGTTCCTCCATCGTCCCGATGTGATCCTGGATTTGCTGGAGTTGAATGCAGTAATTTCCTTCAGTCTCAGCCAATGTATGTTCATAGGATTGTTTCTGAAAGAAGGACCAAGTGAAGTCCTCAGTGTGTAAAAGAGAATGGTATGCTCATATTGCAAATATTCCCAAGGTGGACAAATACTTACATCATCTAAGTATTTTCAACTGAAAATCAAAACCGGCAAGATTTAAAAAATAAATTTCCTCTTAGCTGGGCATGGTGGTGCACACCTCTAACTCCAGCTATTTGGGAGGCTGAAGCAGGAGGATCACATTCGAGGCCAGCTTGGGCAACTTAGAGAGAGCTTGTCTCTGTATAAAATTTAAAAAAGGGCTGTGGGTGTAGCTAAGTGGGGAGTGTTTGCCTAGCACATGTGAGGCCCTGGGTTCAATCTCCACTTCCCCAGTACCACACCACACACACACACACACACACACAAATTATTTCTTCTGCCCTGAAAAAATTGTCAAATTTTGGGATTGATGCATCAGAAGTAACATTTATGGGTGGAGCTATTAGTATTTAATATACTGTATATTTTTAGTTATTCATACTGTATTTACTGTTATGGATACAATTTTAACATTCGTGTTTATGTGGCTAAACACACACTGCTGTATTTCAGATATGGTTGAGTGTGTCCCATCCCCCAAGGGTCTGTGCGCTGGAAGCAGGTGTGGTGATGTAAGAGGTGCTGGGACCTTTTAAGAGGGGCCATCATCAGAGCTGTTGCCATGTTCCTTAGGCTTTCAGCCTCCAAAGCTGTGAGCTGAAATAAAGCTCCTTCCAGGATAAAGTACCAAGCCCCAAGTGTTTTGTTAGAGTATCAGAAAGCAGACTAGTGTCACATACACACACATCCGATTCCATGGAAATCCCTACATACCATAGCGAGGAGGGACTGGAGTTCTATTTCCAGGATTTGCAGACTGCGTTTCTGTTCCATCAGCTGATTTCTAGCTGCTGTGGCTGCACCTGCCTCATCCAAAATCTGTTGCTGCAGAGACGCACTCTGGAACGGAATTGTCCGCAGGTCAGGGACCAGTGCGGTCATCCCATGCACAAGGCCTTCATGTGAGTCGCCGCGGATGTACCTTCTCATGGAAGCAGGCCTCCGCGTCCTGGCGGTTCTGCTCAGCCAGGTCCTCATACTCGGCCCGCATGTTGTTCAGCAGAGCAGTGAGGTCCACGCCGGGGGCTGCGTTCACCTCCACATTCACGTTCCCTCCTGCTGCACATTGCAGAGCTTTGGTTTCCTGGGAAAGGGCCAGGGTGCATCCTCAAGGGAGGCTTCCAATGGGTACGAGTGGACCAGGAGAAGGGGCTCAGACCTGGGCTCGGCTTCCTTACCTCCTCGTGGTTCTTCTGGAGGTAGGTCAGCTCCTCCCCGAGGCTGCCACACTGCACCTCCAGGTCGGTGATAGAGAGGGTCAGCTCCTCCAGCACCCTGCGAAGATTGCTGATGTCGGCTTCCATGATCTGGTGCAAACTGAGCTCGTTTTCATACCTGAAAGATCATTAAGATGCATGAGAGCTATAATCAGAGGCAGTGCCGGAGAGATGTGATGTGCTGCTCACATTTCTGAAGCTTCTTGCAGTGGCAAACTGTTAAAATAGTTTGTGATAGCTACTGATCTGGGAGTATCATTTGGAGGTCTAATTTCTTCAGAGCCAGTTTGTCATTTGAAGCGCTTAGCAGTTGAACAAAATATCACTGGATTTTAAAAATTCATGGTAGCTCTTTAGGAGGGCCTATTTAATTTGATTTCTTTATCTGGTGTGGCATCATGAAAACACTGGTTTTAAAAGCAAAAGAGGGGCAGGGAGAAGAGCAAAAGACATGTTCTTCAATTCACCTTAGTGTTTTTCCCCCCGTTAATTAATGAGTTATTTGCACCTACTTCAGCTTGAAGTCATCAGCAGTCAGCCTGGCATTGTCGCTTTGGAGAACAATACTGGCATTACAGGCGGTCACGGAAATAATCTAAGCAGGGGAGAATGTGCAACACAGTCAGGGTCAGTGGTCCAAGGACCCTCCTGATTTCGGTGAGATTCTGTGTCTTCTTATCGTCTACATTGGCATTAACATTACTTTTACACATTAATCTGGATTTTCTTCATATAATAAATGTTCAGCAATTAGGGGCCATATGGATAATCTGATTTCTTTTGATCAAAAGGTATGAGTTAAATATAAAAACAATGTGATTACATGTCTTTTGAAACTATTTCTCTTCCCTTATTTAATTTTACAAATCTGTATTGCCAGGCACTGCTCTTAGGACAGGGAGGAGAGTGAACAAATTCTAAACCCCATACATTTTTAAAGTCCATTTTCTTTTTCTCTGCTTTAAGTTATGCCCACTGGAAGTCTGTGGCTAAAGGATGCAGGTCTGGATTTCTCACCTGTTTTTTCAGATCCTCAATGGCCGAGAAGTATCTGGTGTAGTCGTGACTGAGCCCTGGGAACCGCTCAGGCCCGTACCTGTCATACCAGCTGGCGATCTTCTGCTCCATCTCTGCGTTGGCCTCCTCTAGCGCATGCACATGAACCAGGTAGGAGGCCAGGCGGTCGTTGAGGTTCTGCATGGTCACTTTCTCATTGCCGGACAGCAGGCCCTGCTCATTTCCGAGAAAACCAGTGCAGATGCTGCTTCCAGACCCTCCACCCCCATGGCAGGAGCTTCCTCCAGAAGAAACGCCCCCAAGTGTGCAAGCAAAGCTTTCTGCTCCTGAGGTGATGCACGTGCCCACAGCCCTGAAGCCAGAGCCTACCCTGGACAGCCGGGTGGGGCTGGCTTTCGAGCAGATCCGCCTGGACCCATTGGAAAGTCGGCAGGACATAGCCACAGCACAGCCCAGCACCCTTCCCGAGAGCAGCAGAGCCGTCACCTTCCGCAGAGGCAGGAGCACAGCCTTTTATAGGGCTTCGTTGTCATTTCAGTCTCTCCTATGCCAATCTGTAATAAAACACCACTTGGCGCATCTTAATTGCTGTTTTTCACAATTAGCAGGCTTTTTTTTTTTTAAATAGTTTCCAGTAGGTGGCATGGTGCCTCAAGGGTGCTTTTTATACCTGAAAAAGGTGCCAGGCAGAGTAATACTGAATCATAGCCTCCAAGGGTTAGTAATTCTGAATCATAGCCTCACCGATGATAGAAAAGAAATCAGAATTTCTTTTACAGAAAGACGTCAAGGTACATCCTTTTCACCTCTGGAATAGGGCCTAGTCCTCCGTCCTATATGACAAAGAATTAACAATTCAGATGAGAAATGTTCTGTCCCACAAATGCATGTAGAATACTCTAAAACTTTGGTTTGTGAGCATAATTCGTTCTGGAAACATGCTTGTAATCCAAAGCACTTGCATATCAAAGCGAATTTCCCTGTAAGAAATAATGGAAATACAGATGATTCATTCCACAACTCAAAAATATTCATAGAAAATAATTATAATACTGTAATATAATATAAAATAATAAAGAAAATGCAAAATATAAAGGAAATAAATTAACCTGCACTTTGGAAACCTTCGTGGCTGGTGTGGTGGAGGCAAGAGAGGAGGGTATTGTGCAGGATGGCCTTCACTGTCACTAATGGACTCACTGCTGTCTATTGGCTCAATGGAATCGTTTTCTTTTTGTGGAACTTTAACAAGGAACAACAATTGTTTTTGCTTCCTTTTGAGGATTTTGTGGAAATGTGATGTTGGGTTGTCATTAAACAGATTCATCGCTTGCTCTGCTGTAGCCTTATTCGGGTTGTACTTTTCTACACAATTTTACACTGTTTTCCACATTCTACACATCTCCCTAATCTCATTTGAAGTGAGGGATTCCTCGAGAACCTCTTGCTGTTGGGAGCCAATTACCCACAGTGTGAGAGAGAGAGCCAGCCAGCCATTGGCTCAGTTGGGATCATGTGACATTCAGCGTCACACACTACTCATATTGCAAGACGTCATTCATTTATCAAATTGAAATTTATTGGAAATGTTTGCTAATCTGGCAGAACATTCGCAGAACAAGTTTCTCACCATCGGTTTTCCTGTATCTCCGTTATCCCCGCTTTGTTGCGTTTTCTTTCATATGGAAACCAGAGACTCTGGATACCTAGTGCTTTTTGATGGGGGGAGTTTTTAATTGGTTTTCTAAAAAAAAAAAAAAATGAAAAAATGAAAAATAATAGAAGTCCTGCCATCGTTTTATTATCAATCTCACTGAACCTCATAAATCTGTGGTATCCATGGAGAATTATTTTTACTGGCATTTCTTGGTTTGGTCCAGGAGTAGAATATCAATTCATGAACTTTTGAGTCTCCAAAATGTTTGCTTTACTGTGCTTTAGTTCAAAGGTAGGTATTTAAAGTCTTATGAACTGTTTTGAGATGTGGTCTTCGTACTGATGGGGGATGAAGTGTCTGAGGAGATGGGTGTGGAGCCATCACTGAGGGGTCTCCATAGAAGACTAGTTGTCAAAGGAAGCAGACTCTTTCTTCTCTTGTCTTGATGCCCGGGGCAGTTAGCCAGTCTTGTGCTTCATTTCCCTGCTAGGCAAATGAAAATAACAGCACTGGACTGTCCCAAATAAGTGTTCACCAGACCCAGTAATGAATGACTATAAGAAGACCATCTGAGGGGCACAGACATATTGCAAGTGTCAATTATTTATATTATTATAATAAAGTGGCCTTGTCAGACAGGGCTAGGCAGCAGTGCTACAAATTGATTGGCGGACTGATTACACATTTAGTTTTAAAATAGTAATTTTTTTTTCCCTGAAGAAGATTGGATATGGTGAGATTGAATACTTTGAAAAAGAGCTAATGTTATTGTCATGGAAACATATCGAACTTCTCATGGAGTGGAACTTTAAAAATCCATTATATGAATTTTAAAAATCCATATATTTATAAATAATCTTAAAAATATTTAAAAACCCACATATATTTAAAAATAATATATTAATTCATATTCTCATGTTTAGAACAGTGCTTGCTAAGTTAAGAAATATAGTTTATAAGGAATATAATTTATATTCAGAGACTCATTACTGATTTTGTTGCAGCCTGGTCAAATTTTAATCTTTTGCCCATGTTTCCCATGAATAAAATAAGGGAAACAGAATATGTAGTGAGCATAATCATTTATAAAGCTTGAGTTTCTTAGATAAGAAGTATTATGTGACAGCAAAGTATTATTAACATAATCTGTTGAGCTCCAGATAGTTTGTAAATACTAATTAACTTATCAGGTTTTGTGAAATAAGTTAAGCATATATTATTAGGGCTGCTTTGGAGATGAGTCTGCCCTGGCACTAAAGTGCCAACATAGATTGCAGACTACTTGTCTATCAAAGTGGGCCAGGAAGGTAGGGTGCTCAACCCCTCTTGAAATGTCCTTGCCGTTTACTCATGGGGCAAGTATCTGGAATTCTCTGAATTAGAGATTTCTAAATTAATACTCTAAAAGTTTGGGTAGGGTTTAGTCCTTTCTGGAAGTAGAGGATAGAGTTAATGAATTTCTCAGGCCAGTTCTATCTATGTATTTGTTCCGTGAGAGTGGTTATTTTGTATCCTGCAGCGTATCATTTACCACTTCTTGAGAATCTACTGGGTATTATGTAATAGGTATACCATGGGTATTCGAAGGGTTTGAATTGAGTTAAACCTTGAAGTTATGCTGGGTTAATGTCTCCTTCTTTCATCTTACTCTCATGATCATATGTTATTTTCTCCTCTCATTAATATTCCCCACCAGCTATACTGAGCTATTTGCATTCATTCCAATGGATGAACCTACATTGATTGATGCATCATAGCTATCCAAAGTCCATGGTTTACATTGGTTTTCATTCTTGGTGTTGTACATTCTATGGGTTTGGACAATCTATAATGATACGTGTCTACTCTTCTGGCCTCGTAGAGCATTTTCATTTTCCTCAATGTCCTCTTGTTCTGCCTATTTATAGTCCCTCCCCTAACCAAACATGGTCTTGTGTCTCCATAGTTTTTCCCTCTGCAGAATGTCATATAGTTGGAGTAATACAGCACATAACCTTTTCAGACTATCTTCTTTCACTTAGTGACACACATTTATGTTTCCTCTACATCTCATCCTGGCTTGACAGCTCATTTTAGTATTGAATGATCCCCCATTGCCTGAGTCTACCACAGTTTCTGTATTCACTCATCTACTGATGGTCATCTTGGTTGCTTCCAGATTTTGGCAGATAATAAATGAAGCTATCATCAATATCTGTGTGCAGGGTTTTGTGCAGATACCCATTTTCAGCTCCTTTGGATAAAAGGATAAGAGCCTAGAAGATGCTGGATCATATCGTAAAGCATATGTTTAGTCTTGGAAGAAAATTCCAACCTGTCCTCCAAATAAGCCATAGTCTAAGTACTTCTGACTATAGAACCATGTGGTTGGATGTTTTCTCCTGATTTTGACATAAAAGTATGGGATGTGAGGGCCAGTGAACTAGAAACTTAGGTGAAAAGGGTATTTGCTTTGGAGTCACCCAAGTATTTAAATGCTTGTAGGGAAGGGTGGAGGGAAGACAGTTAGAAAGCTTCCATCTGACATGAGCCAGCTCTGCATAGCTCAGTGTAGGTACTGGTTCTGGAGGAAATGGGCTGCACCCGCACCAGAAACAGCTTGTTTTTGAGGGAACCATGTTCTCTCCTCAAAAAAGCTGAGTCTACACCTTCTCTTACCACCAAGAAGTCTTGAACTGCTGGTTAGAGAAATAGATTCATTGATGTTAAGCACTAAATATTTCACTCAAAGTGTGTTTGACTTCAGAGACACATTGCTTTGCAGGCTTGGGTGGGAAGAGCTGACCGAGTACCAGGACTGCCCACCCTCACAGCGGAGTGACTGAAATGACAACTCAGATGCCCTCTGGGATTCTCCACTTACCTCAGTACCCATAGTTTTCTCTTTCCCCTTATACCCTCAGAAAATATCACCATCTATATCACTTCCTTTTAGTACATGTGCTGCCAAAGCGGGCACAATAGCATTTCCTTTATGGTTAGGATGTTTTTGAAAATTGTGTATTTCCAATTCCTTAAGCATGTTGAGCTCAGGGATCTGTTTTGGACAGGGCCTAAGTCACTAAGTGGGCTGGGCTCACGCTTGTAATCTTCTTGGCCCTGTCTCCAAAGGTGCTGGGATTACAGGCATGTGCCACCACCCCTAGCTAGGGATTGGATCTTATTAGCTGCTTTATTCTCATCATCTGGTGCTTACCGTGGGCTCAGTAAGTACTGAAGGTTGGAAGGAAGACAACATTTTACAGAAGCGTGAAGATTCCACCTTGTTTATGTGTTAAATTCATTCCTGACTTTTGAAGACCACCAAGTTAAACAGAAGAAATCGAAAGGCAAACCCAGCCCCCATGGGAGGGCATATTTAAAATGCAAAGAGGGATCAGAGCCCCGCAGGATAATTTGCAACAGGAAGAACTTTTATTGAAACATCACCTTAGAGAAAGCCAAGGAAACATTACTACTCTACAAAGAACTTGTCATAGTTCATTAGAAGAAAAGCAGAAAAATAAGAGGGCCCTTAATTAGGACATCAGCTGAATTCGGTGTCTTAATTTAGGGGACATCCTTTTGGGGTGGGGTGTGGTTCAGGAAGGCACTCTCTGTTCGCTTGTGTTGACTTTGGTGGGTTTCTCTTCGATGGTATGAATTCTTGACCAGAAAACATTGCCACGAGGATCTATTTCCTCAACAACTGTTTTAACAACGGCGGGTTTAGATGCATCTGAAATGGTGCGTGTGAACTGTTAGAATTTATTAAATTCGTAAATGGAAAATCACTCATCCTTTGAAACATACATGAGGAAAAAAAATGGAATGGTTTGCACAGCTTGTGTTCACCTTTTATCTGGCTTCCTGGTCCTCCCTGGCCTTTTGATTTGAAACAAGATCTGTAAAAACAGAGTCTGCATTAGTTATTTCACTGTGTGCTTTGCTAAGGAAGTGGAGCCAATGATTTAAGGCAGGCATTCATTGGGCTCTGAGATGATGCTAGAAGGGGATTTTATCTACACACGATCTGGACCATATGTACTTCGTACTTGATTTTAAATAATCTTTACAAATAATCTTCAGTTGTCTTAGCGGAAGGAGTACTCACTCCTTGTCTCCGTCTATGAGGCGGCAGTAGGTCTCGATCTCCTTCTCCAGGTGCACCTTGACGTCCAGGAGCTGCTCGTACTCGAGTTTCTGGCCCTCGGTCTCGGTCCTGACCTGGTGCAGCTGCTCCTCGAGGGCCGCGATCCTCGCCTGGATCTGGGCCAGCTGTGAGCAGTAGTTGCCCTTGGTCTCACTCAGGGAGCACTCCAGCGAGTGTTTCTGAGGTGTGGGAAGACAGGACATGTCACTGCCCCGTGTCACAATAAGCCAGATCACTTCAAAGAGAGTGGAGAGAGTTCATTCTACAGGATGCAAATCATCATCCCCACCCAACAGATCCCATTGCTCAATGTTAATTGCTGCCTGTAGGAGCTGTCATACTCTTCTCTTTGAGCATGACACCATGGGAAGCTGCCTGCCAGAGGCCCAGGAGTGTTACTAAAGATGAAGATGTTTTTTCCTAGGGCACCATGTAAAGCTCCCTCCCATATGCTTCTCTCCTGTGCTTGTGGGTTCTGGGGCACAATTTGCTATTTTCCCCAGGAATAAAGGCCCCTTTCCCTTTGCTACCTCATTTCCAGTCATCTGACAACCTTGTCTCATGAGAGTTGCAGCCGTTCTCTGATAAACCAGTCCCAGGGTGGATTACGTCAACTTTGCATTAGTAGAATTTTTAGTGTCCTTTAAGCTTTGCATAGTTTGATTTGTTGGCTTGTGAATCCAAATGCATTTATACAGATCCACAGAGGGAACGCCTACTAGATTTTACGTGGCTTGAAGCAGAGGATGTTTTACTCTTCCCTCTCCCAAATGTTTGTCCGTAAGCCCTTATTTCTGTCCATTTGGGGCACCTTTTGTGGACAGGCTCTAGCTGTTGACTAGCCACTGCAGGAACAGCAGAGTTTGGGGACTTAGAAAATTTGGAGAGAAATTCTGGTTCCTTCATATCCAACTGTAGGACTCTGGGTATCAGTCAATTTCTTTAATTCTCCAATGCTTAGATGGAAATAATGACACGAATCCTAAAGCCGGCCTTGTCCAGGCCTCGGGCTTATTGTGAATGAACACATGGGTGAAAATGCCACGCCAGCCCTTCATGAAAAGGTGGTCATCATCATCAGGCATGTTTAGCTCCAGAGTCAAATCCACATCTCCTTTCACTTCCTGTTTACGCCACTTAAAAAGGAGCTCAATGAAGTGCTGAGGGGAGTGCTAGATAAAGAAGCTAGAAAGGCACAAACACACCTTTGCTCTCTCTCTCTCCATGGACAGTGGATTTTGATATTTTGACTTGGAGAAGAGTCAGGATAAAAACTGTATTTTCTTTTTTGGTACCAGGAATCGAACTTGGGTCCTCGAGCTTGTGAGACAGGGGGCACCACCACTGATTTAAATCCCCGGCCCTGTATTTTCTTTTTTAAGTACTTTACACGTAGCTGCGTTTGCTAATTTCTATTGCTTCACAATTATTAGCATCTAGGTATAGTTTTCAGGCAAAGAGAAGTCTAGCAAAATGCAAATGACTCTTATGTCATTGTCGTCATTCATGGATAAAATCTAAATTATGGAATACTATCCACAAGAAAATTCTTTTTTTTTCCTCTTGATTTCTAAAGCAAATCTCTTTCTAACTTTGTGCTTACCAAGGCTACGCTGGACTGCAGTTCAATCTCCAGTCCTTGTGCCATGCGTTTCATCTCAAGAAGTTCGTTCTTGGCCGAGGTGGCGGATCCGATGTCTTCAGAAATCTGCTGCTGCAGCGAGGCGCTCTGCAAGGTGAGGGCCCGGTCAGGCACGTGCGCTGCCTCGCCCTAGGCTGCACCTGGGCTGCACCTGGGCAGGTGAGCGCCCCCATCCGCCCTGCCCCCTGCGGCTTTACCTTCTCACTGAACCAGGCCTCCGCGTTCCTGCGGTTCTGCTCCGCCAGCGCCTCGTACTCGGCCCGCATGTTGCTCAGCAACACCGTGAGGTCCACGCCAGGGGCTGCATTCACCTCCACGTTCACGTTGCCCCCGGCCGCGCACTGCAGGGCCTTCATTTCCTGAAAGAGTTTTGTTTAACCATAGTAAGATTTCTCTCTCTCTCTCTCTCTCTCAGAGACAAGGTCTCACTATGTAGTTCAGGCTGGCCTTGAACGTAGTCCAGGTTGGTCTTGAGCTCGCTCTGTAGCCCAGGCTGACCACTAACTTTCTTGCAATCCTCCTGTCTCAGTCTCCCAAGTGCTGAGATTACAGATGTGTGCCACCACTCCTGGCCTTAGGATCTATTTTTTAAAGGAGCCCGGTGGCCATAATCCACAGAAGCTTTTTTGTGGGGTTGGTTTCTTTTGAGAGGGACGAATAGAAACATTTCAAACCATCTAAGTCATCAGGAGAAACTGTCAAGCTCCTCTTGGCATTCATTTGTGACACGGTGTCTATCATCTGAAATTAAGTTTTCATTTCGGGAGGGAAGGCCAGTGCCCACCTCCTCGTGGTTCCTCTTCAGGTGGGCCAGCTCCTCCGTGAGGGTCTCCAGCTGGATCTCCAGGTCGGCTCTGCACAAGGTCAGCTCGTCCAGGACTCGGCGGAGCCCGTTGATGTCGGCATCCACGCTCTGGTGGAGGGCCAGCTCGTTTTCATACCTAGCACACATTTATCAGGAGTCAGTCACCACAGCGCTTTTTAGACCCTCACAAAACTCACAACTTGGAGGGTGAAACTATCACAGTCATCTAGGAAACCTCCGTTAGGCTTCCCACAATGCCATCAATAAATACATTTCCTTGAAGCAAGAGAATGGAGTTATTCAGAACTTGCCCTCTCGGGGATCTTGAGATTCCTTCAGGTAGCCCCCACTTTCCCAAGTGAAAAGGACCAAGTCCCTCTAATACGTGTTTGGTTTAAAGCGAATAAACAAATAAACAAAACAAAGGCTAACGCTGACCTCGGCCTCAGCACAAGGCGGACACTCTTGGGCGACCTTTCTCGGCCTTGACTTCAGCGTTACTTACTTCAACCTGAAGTCATCAGCGGCCAGTCTTGCGTTATCGTTTTGTAGCACAACACCGGCGTTACTCGTGGTCGCAGAAATTATCTGGTAAGTGGAGAGTTATTTGGGAGTAAAGAAACATTTTTAAAAATGTGAATTTCTTTGAAATAAAGTTATCTATGAACTTGTAGTAATATTCCTAGCATCTGTATCTAATAAGAGGAGAACTGTTTTGAAAGTGAGAACTTGAACTATGGCTTCTTTTACTTCTCTCTGTCGCCATCCAAAAAGCCTCTTTCTGTTGGAAAGTGTGAATATGTAATTGAAGACGTTGGATGGTTTTTGATATTTTCCTCCTGGAAACAGACATTGTGTACCCAATGTCAGATGATGGGAGGGCCACGTTCGAAGATTAGAATCTTAACAAATTATTTTTAATGTTGATAATGAGCTGCCAAAATTTAGAAGCTGAGCCCAAAGCCCTGTTGTGGCAGTTTATGTGCACCCGTGCTTGAGTGTGTGTGTGTGTGTGTGTGTGTGTGTGTGTGTGTGTGTATGCTGTCATAAGTGTTATAACCCTGGGTGCTGTGTCCCTTACCTGGTTCTGAAGGTCATCAATGATCGGAAAATATCTGCTATAATCATGATCCAGGCCCCGGCAAGAACCAGGTCCGAATTTCTCATACCACCCCTTGATCTTCTGCTCCAGGTCAGCGTTGGCCTCCTCCAGGGCACGCACGTTGTCCAGGTAGGAGGCCAGGCGGTCGTTGAGGTTCTGCATGGTCACCTTCTCGTTGCCGGACAGCAGGCCGCCCTCATTCACAGCGAAGCCGGCACAGGAGGCGCTTCCCGTGCCCAGCCCTCCTGCAGACCAGCTGCCCCCAAAGGCACAGGAGAAGCCACTTCTGATGCCTGGGACTCCACAGGGGTTTCCAGCTGGGAAGCTTGGGCGCCCCTCAGACAGCCGCCCAGGGGAACCCAGCTGCTTGGATGCTGAAGAGAAGCTCACAGACATGGTGTCCAGGCTGGAGTGACGGGCGAGTCGTCAGTGTCCCGCTCAGGTTTGTTTGCTTTATATACACATTATTAGGGTGTTTCTGGATAAACGTTGCTACTCATAGCAGAATGGTGTTTGCCAGCTCATTGCAAATTATCCATAATTGGGTGATTTTTTCTTAATGAATGTCTTTACCCTACTGTTCCCATTTCCGTGGGTGGGGAGTTTCTGAGGGGTTATTTGTTATCTCTGGAAGGGGCAGGGTGGAGCACCATCAAGGGTAGTACAGGGTTGCTTTTCAAACTGAGTGTGAGCAGCTGTCCTGCCTTCCGGGCTTCAGGGTTGTAAAATTCCTGTGAGACTAAGAAAGTATGATGGACACATTTCTCTTTCCCAAACCAAGAACATTGTGTTTTCTCCAGAAAGCGCAGCATTGTAGTCAGTTTTCAATCACATATGTTGAAAATAATTTCAAGACCACGGGTTCATGACACCACAGGAAGGAGGCCAGGTCCCAGGTGAAAACTGGGGAGTGAAGCGGGATCATAGTGGGAGACAGCCTTTCCTCGATTGTAATCCTCCTGAGTTACCATTTTATCTCTGCTGGTTTCACTATCTAAGATCTGTTGCTAATCAGGTTAAGTAAGGACATCAGTCAACCTCTCTGGGCCTCAGTTTCCTCAGTCCTAAATGAAGGGGCCAGATTGTAGCCTGGAGGTTCCCTTCCAATCTCTAGACTTCTCATATTTCTCTTTTCCTTCCTTTCACTGTTTCTAGGATAATTTTCTGTGTTTTCTTCTGTTGCTTTTTACCTTCTACTCACTCCTGAATTTTGGTTCCACCGGTTTAGAGATTTAGGGATTGAGGTCGTTCATCGCTGCGCATCTCCAATCCAATGATGGTTTCTTATATTTCTTCTTCTGTACTGACCACGTCACTCTGAATGAGACTCAGACAGCTGCTCTCTGAAAATCCTTCTACATTTTTGGTTGCTCCCTTTTTCCTCCTGTCTGTGGCGTCTCTCATAGTTTAGGGCTCGGCAGACTCTCGGCAGCTGGCGACTTCTGGATGCAGCTCTTCCCTGCTGACTTCCTATTCTTCTATCTTATTACTTCCTCCTCCCATCTCTTTGCCTTTGTTGACATTATTCCTTCCCCTCATTTTTTCTCTTCTTAAAAGTTTTATAAAAAACTCATTTGCTATCTTGTGTCTGCCAAGAATAAGTGACATCGCTTTCAGTTATACAGATTCAAAATGAAGTTGCGAATAAATGAATTTGCAAAACAGAAAGCCAGAAAATTTTGCCCACCAAGAAATTATATTATTAAGGCATTATAACTTATTATATTACCTAAAATTATGGCACCAAATTTTTTTTTGCAGTTTGTAAGCTTACATTGTTACATAGGTATTTCTATTACTCCATTACATGCTGCCAGTCACAATATATCTTTAAAAGAAAAAGGCTTATTTTTTAGTACTTTTTAACTGAAAATTTCCCTGACTTTTTCTTTCTTTCTTTATTTTGAGGCAGAGTCTTACTATGTAGTCCAGGCTGGCCTCAAACTTCCGGCAGTCCTCCTGCTTCAGCCTTGTGAGTGCTGGGATCACAGGTGTGCATTACAGTGCATTACCTGACTTTTGAATAAGGGCTCTGCATTTTAATTTTGCACTGGGCCCCAAAGACTGTGTAGTCAGCTGTGATTGTTGAGTTTTTCTCTTGGGAATCTGGAGGATCCTAGAGAAAAGATCTCCAGATACATATTATTGCACATTCCTCCTGAAAGGAAGCTCATTACACAGCCAGGTTGGAATAAACACACACACACACACACACACACACACACACACACACACACACCCGAGTTTCCAGATGTTTAAGGCTGGTTTACTCTTGAAAATGAATAGAATTTCAAAGATCACCATACACTGAGAACAATCCAATCCAATAAACAGAGGCTCACTGAAAGAAACAAAAAATAATGCTAAGAGGAAATAGAGGTAATAAAGAAAGCTGAAGAAAACTTTAAAAATGAGCATACTTATAATTCTTACTGATGGAAGGAACAAAAATACCGCAAATCCACAAACATTGATCAGTAAAACTGATCAGTAAGCACAAGAGAAAGTCATTAGGATTAAAAATTAACTTCCAAAATAAAGCTCCAATAAATGAGTTGTCAAGGAATTTAAAAAAGTATCTCCCAACAAGTGGATCAGGGAGATAAAAAAGACCGATAAAGGAAAAGCTCAAGAAAGAAGAATCTTGTTGGGGGTGGATCTTCCAATGCTGAACCAACACTGCCATCCCTATAACAAAACCACTTTCTACATACTGCCAGATCTGACTTCTAATAGTTTGTTTTGTTAAACAAATTTCTATCTATGTTCATACTTTTTTCTCCTATTATCTTTATCCAGTTTTAGGATTAGCACAATGTTGAGTTCCTAAAATGAGGGGAGAAGCATTCCTTCTTTTTTCTGCTTTAATTGTTTGATATAATTTATCAGTTAAAATGTTTATGAGCCTGGTGTTGTCATATAGGTAGGTTTTCAAGCTAGGAATATATTTTCTTTAATAAGTGCTATTCAAATTTTATATTTCCTCCAGAGTTAGTTTTATTAATTTGTCTTCCAAGTTACTTCTTAGAAGTTGACAAATTTATTTCAAAAAAGATTTTTGTAATATTCTTTCTATATCCTTTTAAATTCTGTAAAATCTGTGGTAATGTCTCCTAGATCTTGATATTGTAATTTAAAAAATGTATAACTGATATTGTGTAACAGGAAGAAAAGGTCTAAAAGAGCAGGGGAATTGGGAGGGGTAGAGGAAAGGAAAAAATATGAGAAGAAGAAAAAAATGGAAACAAGGTCTTTGCAAATAGGGAAGGGTGGAGGGGGTGAAGGGAGGGCAAGGGAAGGGGAAAAAAAATAAGAACCAAGAGACTCATGTAAAGGTACAAGATCCCAATGATGAATGTAACTGTATTTTGTACCTATAATGTACCAATAAAGTTAATGGGTGAAAAAAAAAAAGAAGAAGAATCTTGGTCCAAGGAGAACAATGCTAAGCAGATCTTCTGGAACTGAAGAAGGGCGATACGATGGAGACAGTGTTTCATAAGCATTTGAGGACCTTCGGAGAACTGAAGGAGGAGCGTCTAAGTTCAGAGACCACCAAGAAACACAGACAGGAGCCCAAATGGCCATGAGGTTCCTGTTCACGGCGAACCTCAGAGAAGCCTAGGGGCGAACAGGAGCCAGGCTCCTACCCAAACTGATGCCCCAACTACAGGCCTTTTCTTTCTTTGGTACCGGGGATCGAACTCAGGTCCTTGCGCTTGCGCAGCAGGCGGCGAAACCACTGAGCTAAATCCCTGGCCTACAGTCCTTTTCTTTGACAACCACAGAGACAGTGGAATAAAAATGTATCCCCACATGAAAGGTCTCAAAAGATTTACCTCCTTTATGCCTTTGTCAGGAAGCCACTGGAAGAGAAAACAATGGAAAAAGAAAGCTTTGGATCCACCCGGGACCAGTGCCCCAGTGCAAGGGCACTGACTGAGCACCCTTGATTGACAGCTGGGTAGCAGTTTGGAAAAGGAATAGTTCCTCTGGGAGGCTGAGGCCAGAGAATCGAAAGCAAATTTGAGCCCAGCAACTTAGCAACTTAGTGGGACCCTGTCTCAAAAAAAAAAAAAAAAAAAAAAAAAAAAATCCTTGTCCAACAACTGAGTTCTATTCCTGCGACTAGATCATTAAATGAATTGGTCGCTAAATGAGGAATTGTGTAAATATTCAGAACAAAGAAATGGTCCAAGGAACCTCCAACTTGATGATTTTGCTTTTATTTGCATAACTCTTACATGCAGCACTGTAGTGGTAACAACATAAAATTACAGGACTCTACAGTACAGTACAATCAGCAAAAATTACAGTTCTGTATAAACAGGTATACTGTTCAAAAAAAGACACTGAGGCTCCATAAACAAGACATGCAGAACTGTGCAAAAGTAGAAAATGAAAAAGACAGGTCGTAGGTCCAAGTGGCAGGGTGTAAGTCTGGATAACACACCTTGGGTGTAAAGCAGAACAGTTGTTAGACAGCTAGGTCATTAAATGAGGAATATCTGTAAAGAAAATGGGCTGGGACTTAGCTCAGGGCAAAGGCCCTGGGATCAGGGAGGAGGGAAGAAATAGTTCTTATTTTTTACCAACTGGGAGGATGGGGCTTCTGAAAGTGAGGTCTTCCAGGAACAGATAAAAATGATTGCTTCATGGTTTTAATCAGAATAATCAATAAAACTGATTGATTGATTGATGGTTACGAAGAGATAAGAAATATTAAGGTACATAGGAAACCAGGTTAATAGAAAATTAGGAAAATAGTGCTTACATAAGGGTCAGAGTTGTACAAGGAGATGTAATCAGAGTGTAGCAATTGACAAGCACGATTATTTCAAAATGATGCAAATACCGAATGTTGATTTCATGTCCAGTGTTTGGGTGTTTGCTAAAAGAAGGAACAGTGGTTTGTGCTTTCTGCTTTCACAATTAACTGCCCAACCACAGGGGCTTGAATTCCTTCTTTTTTTTTGGTAGCGGGCATCACACTCGGGTCCTTGTACTTGCGCAGCAGGTGGCAAAACCATTGAGCTAAATCCCCGGCCCAATTCCTTCTCTTTTACCGGGATGCTGATTCCTTTGTCAGGGTGGAAGCCCACTACAGCAAAAGGCAGAGGGAAGCTGGGCATGGCGGTGCATACCTACAGTCCCACCACTGTGGGAGGCTGAAGCAGGAGGGTTGCAGGTTTGAGCCCCACCTTAGCAGATGAGTGACATAGGGAGGCCCAGGCTCAAAATAAAAAATAACAAAGAGGGCTGGGGATGTAGCTCAGTGTAGAGGCCCTGAGTTCAATCCCCAGTGCTGCCTCCAGAAGGGTCAGGGTGAATCTTCATGACGCTAGGGGGACCAAGCCCGGGATCCCCACATTCTGTCTAGCAAAGGAAATCACAGACCTGGAGGCCGTCCATCCTCACACACCCAGGAAGGATGGACAGATTTAACCTGGAAGCCAGAGGATGGGATGTGTCTTTCCACTCTGTGAGCTTAGAAGAAATTAAAGCAGATTCACCCAGAATTTAGTTCTGCGTCCTTTCCTTTGCCAAACACGCAGAGGGAACTCCATTTCTTCAGCAAGAAGTGCTGCATTAGGGCTGTTTTTCTTTAAAGTCTGTTCACATCCTCGGCACAAAGGGCAGTGAGCACTTCCGGCTGGAAGGGGCCTTGCTGTGGACGGCTGCTCACCACGGAGACAGTAGCTTTTGAAAGTGGGACTGTTAGGGGCTGGGAAGGGGACTGGTGGGGGAGGAGGGGAGGGTGGGAGAGGGTGGAAGGGAGGCTGGACACGGTCCGTGCACGATATAGCCATGTGTGGAACTGTTACCACAAACCTGCTAATCTGTTCAACTAGCATGGGTTAATAAAATACATTTTAAAACAGGTGCCACGAACAGGGCTGGCTTCATGGCACGAAGCTTGGGCAGTGGCACAAGGTGGTTCAGAATAGCCACACACTTGGTTTAACGTTCTGCTGCTATCTTGAAATGCTTGGTATCCTGTCTTTGAACCCGTGGAAGTGAATTCTGATCAGACCGAGGTGCATGGCTCGAGCACCAGAATGTATGATGTGTTCACTTGCACTGGTGCTCACTGTCTTGGGACACGTGGCATAGGCAGTGGCCAGGGGCACCATGTCATGGAGTCATGATTCATGGGGCTCCAGCAGCACTCTCGGTGGGTACAAGCACCGAGTAAGCCTGTCTCCAAGTAAGCCTGTCTCTTCTGTGATAACCCCAGGGAGGCAGGCTTTCCATACAAGCTTGAACTTGCTTCAGATACAGAAGTATCGGTGTTCCGAGAAACACGCATGACCGAGGAAGCCCATCCTGTCTGTACTCGGGGTACCTTCCTGTGTTAGCCAAACACTTAGGCTGAAAATCATGGTATAGAAACCCAGCACACTCCACAGTTCCTTCTCCTTTCAGTCTTTCTTTCCAGGAAACCACAGGTGAAGAGTATCGGTACAAAGCGCTCGTACAAAGATGTCAAATGCAAACAATTCAGCTTGTTTTGCGCAGTGTTTCCACAGTTTTGTAAGAACAAGATACACACTCACATATGAACTGCAAAACATGAATCACAGAACAGAACCTCAGTCTTATGTGAACAAGGTCAATGTTCTTGTATCTGGATTTAAAACAGACACCGCACAAGATAAAACTAGTGGTAAAATGTAGGCAACAACTTAAAATTTTATCTTTTCTTTCCTTAGCATGATATGAAATAGCAAAAATGCCTCCCAAAACAACCACATAAAAAAAAGCCAAAAAAGAAAATAAGGAAAACCAAGGACAATTCGAGAGTGCAGCCGCAGGAGAGGACAAAGCATTACACCGAGATACTCACAATGGCATTTTTCCCCTTGGCCTCTGAACAAGAGACTCCACACTTTGATTTTTCCCCGAGCTTTGCCAATTAAGGAGCTGGTCCTGTCCACTGTATAGCTGGGAAGTTGTTTCCTTGTGAATTTCTAGCGTTGGCTTCATTTGATGACTTTTGGCAGAAGATTTTGTAAATATCCCATTTGCTTCACCACTTCTTTGTACTCCCCTGTGACTGAGGGCTTGCTGAGCACAATTCTGCTCTCCGACGAAGGGCTTTTCCCTGAAGTGGGCGGTATACTAGTGAAATGACCCTTTCCTAGGGTAGAAAGATACAGCGACTCAAACATGCATCAGCCTCATGAGAGTTTGAGCTGCTGGGCAGGCGTTTCAGAGCCCCTCAATAAGATTTTTACTGCTGCAGCTGTTGGTCTATCTGTTGCCTGTGGCTGCTTCCTGTTACAACGATTGAGTTGAGTATTTGAAATAGAGAGACCTATAGTTTGCATAGCCTACAATATTTACTCTCTCGGTTTTGACAGAAAAAGCTTCCAAATGCCATTCTAGAAAAAAGGCACTAACACGAGGCTCATGGGTGAGGTTCTTTTCAGGGATTTTCCTGTACAGACGAGGAATGGGATCCTGAGAAGTATTCAGATGCCTGGAAGGGTTTGAGGCTCTGGGAAAAAGGCTAGGCTTGCGCCGCCTAGCGGTAGAAGTTTTTCATGCCCCAAATCACTTTATTCCTAGTAACAATAATTCTCATTTGAAATCAGTAAGACAAGCTTTCCAGTTGTGCTGGGGGCCTTTCAGTCTTCAAGTTGTGCTGGTACCAAAATTGTTTTCAGTTTCTGTTTTTATCAGGACATGTTTGTGATGCATAATAATTACATTCTTCCTGGGGGATCGGTAACATACATACGACATCTTAATTGTCTTCCCTCCCCCTTCCCTCCCCTCTCCTCCTTCTCCAGATCCTCTTCTGATCCCTGCAAGTCGTAGATTTTCTGAACTTTCCCATATTTGCCTGTGTGACTTAAAGATTATGCCCAGCGAATGTTTAATATCTCGACATCATGTGTGGTATTGCCTATTATTTAAAACTAGAATGAAAGTGTCTCCCTAAGGAAAAATTAAATCACAACTAATTAAACGGAAATGATGTCTGTGTAAATAGGGAAGGGTGGAGGGGGTGAAGGACGCACAGGTAATGGGAAAAAATAAGAACCAAGATACATCATGTACAGCTACAAGCACCCAATGATAAATGTAAGCGAATCGTATACCTAAAATGTACCAATAAAAGAACTTAGAAAAAAAATCACCACTAATTATTTATTGGGCATCAAGTGAATGCAAGTGTGTGTTTACCAGCTTTTTCATTTATTTGGAAACAAACACCCAACATCCTGTAGAAGTTATTGAGAAAGGAAGTATTTTGGTTAAGGAACTCATCTTTAGGCATAGAAAGTGTTTTTATTCTGATATTTAGGATGATGCGGGTGTGCTGGGTCCTAAACGGCAGCTAGAAGGGGACCCTCTGCTCTGCCTTGTTGGTCAGTTTCGATGTCTTTTCCTCAATGGAGTGAATCCTGGATGAAAGAACTTTGCCTCGATGATCTAGCTCTTCAACCACCGTCTTTACCAGTGTGGTTTTGGATAAATCTAGAAGTAAGACACGTGTGAATGCATCTATTCACCTGAAGAGGTAAGCTGATTAAGAATTCCACTGTTGGTTGTAATATATTATGCACGTTATAGGGGAGGGAGTAAGTATAGATTTATAACAATAATTTGGAATAGTTGTATAAAACCCAAAATAATACTTTCAGTTCAGAGCATTTTAGTTAAAATTACTGAACTACAGACCATTGCCATATATGACTGCCTTCATCGTAAGAGTTTTTTCTGCGACAGAGACAACTAGATTTTACTACCTTTAGATGAATTCCCTGAGCCTCCTGATCCAAAGCTTTTTGATTTGGAGCATGATCTGTAAAGAAAAAAGAAGTTTATCTTTTCTATCTCTTTTTTCTATCACTTAAGAAATATTATTGAGTTGATGAGCTTCAGTGAAATTTGTATGCCGAAAACATCTTACTTTACTATGGGGAAAAATATTAAGATTTTTGTGGCAGGAACTGGAAATGATTAAGTGTTACTGAAAGAGAAGACATAAAAAATTATTCCTATTTGATTGTCTTGAATTTAAGACTTAAGAAATACATATATTTAAAATGTAAGATCCATATGAAACTTAAGATGACACATGCTGGGCGTCTGTACAGAGCACATTTATTTCAGGGCAGCAGTGATATTAGGAATGAGCTGAACGGAGAAAGTCTGGGCCTGGGACAGAGAGAAGCTGGAAACCCGCAGGGATTTACAGGGACGACGCATGGGAAGGGGGCAGGGGCACTGGCGGGTCTGTACTGTGTGAAGAGATGACCCTGGAGGTCAAAGGGGGATGTGTTTTGTGCAGTGGGAATAAAAAAGAAAGGCTGGGAGGGTGGAGGTTGCGGGCAGGAAGTGGGGATTGTGCCGGTGGGTCACTCACTCCTCATCTCCGGCTATGAGGCGGCAGTAGGTCTCGATCTCCTTCTCCAGGTGCACCTTGACATCCAGGAGCTGCTCGTACTCGAGTTTCTGGCCCTCAGTCTCGGTCCTGACCTGGTGCAGCTGCTCCTCGAGGGCCGAGATCCTCGCCTGGATCTGGGCCAGCTGTGAGCAGTAGTTGCCCTGGGTCTCGCTCAGGGAGCCCTCCAGCGAGTGTTTCTGGGGACAGCGAGATGCATCGTAAGGGACAGACCTGCCTGCCGAGGCCTCTGGAGTCCAGAGTTTCTCAGCAACCAGCAGCGCTGCTCCTGGGGCCAGTTTTGGAAGTGCGTGGGGTTTGTCACAGGGAAAGGACGGTGGAGGCTGGCACTGTCTGGGTGGGGGACCGGACAAGGATAAACGACCCTTTTCCCACAAGACTTTTCAAGGTCCCCATGGACATTCATCGTATTTAAATAATATTTCCGATTAGGACCGCCCTAGAAATGAAAGCGCGTTTTTGGAGGGGAGTAACACAGTAAGAAATCAATCTGAAAAATTGCCTATTTATTTCTGCGTTGCCTGTTGCATTTCAATTTCACTCTGCTACGGCCCTCACTCTGTTACGTGGCTGTTGTGCTGCAGTTTCCTTTTCGAATCCATCTTTGCTTTTCTGTCACCCACCACAGGCCTCTGAGTAATGCGCCTGAGATTGAGCATACCCCTGAGGGCTGGGTTTTCAAATCCAGAGGTAACCTCACAGAGTCCGGGTCAGCATTCTGGCACTACTCCAGTGAATGTCTCCTTGTCTCCTACTTGCAGTCTGTAATCTGTGTTGGCACAATTAAGCTAATTCCCCTCTTTCCTTTATCATATATTGAATGCACTGGGGCAGTTGATACTTCCGATGTTCGTCATTATCAGCACGGCCAGCCCCTGCCTCTGCACATTTATTTCCCTTTTCTTTTCACTAGAGCAACTCCTGATCATCAATGAAAAGGGAACATTTACTTTATTTTATTTTATTTTATTTTTTTTGGTACCAGGGATCGAACTCGGGTCCTTGCGTTTGTGCTGCAGGCACTGTAAGCACTGAGCTAAATCCCTGGCCCATTTAGCTCAATGGTTTCGCTGCCTGCTGCGCAAACGCAAGGACCCGAGTTCGATCCCCAGCACCAAAAAGAAAAAAAAAAAAAAAAAGAGAAAGTGGTAAGTAGTTTCTATATTGTAGCGAGTAATAAGTTGGGCATATTAGATTCCTTTGGGCCGGGGATTTAGCTCAGTGGTTCCACCGCCTGCCTCGAAAGCGCAAGGACCCTAGTTCAATCCCTGATACCACACACACACGAAAAAAGAATCTGATGAGAACTCTGGAGTCTCTCCTAAGAAAAGGGCACATACACAAGTAAATCCCCGGCCGGGGAACATTTATTAAAAGAAGATCCAAGACTGTCTGACATTTCCTAGGGTGGTTGGGGCTAAGTATTTACAGAATAAATCCGTTTCATTTTAAAATACTTTCCTTTTTAAAAAATTGCAGGTATGACATTATGCTTTTTAAACAATTTTGTGTGTTACTAAATCTATTCGGTATCGGTTTCATTCTAGGATTACAAAGAGACAGCTATAAAATAGCCGACACCATAGGCAGACCCGGAGGGGCCCGAGGGTCACTGGGTCCAGGGCGCCTGACCCAGACCGAGTGAGGACCCTGGCCTGGGCTGAGCGGTGCATTAGGTGGGGGTGTCGGGCCCCCCAGCATTTGGGGGAAGGTGACCAGGAGGCCATGCGCTGGGCTGTGGGGCGGCTCTGGCCGAGGTGAGTAGGCACGTGCACTCGTGGGCCCTTGGTTGTTTTTCACTCCCCCTCGCCCTTCTGCCCAGGCCCTGTTCCCAGCTGCACAAAGCCCGCCTTTCTGTCAAGCGAAGGGCAAAGCCGCCCCGCGGGGAAGATAGGACGCCATCCCCTCCAGCGTCTGTTGGGATCAGGACGTGGGGTCCCCGCAGCCCCTACCGTGGCCAGGAGGGACCTCAGCTCAATTTCCCGTGTCTGCAGCCTGCGCTTCAGCTCCGACAGCTCGGTCCTGGCCCGAGTGGCCTCGCCGGCGTCCTGGGACATCTGCTGCTGCAGCGAGGCGCTCTGCAAGGTGTGGGCTGCGTTAGGCGTTGGCCCTGCCTCTGCACCTGGGCTGCACCTGGGCAGGTGAGCGCGCCCCACCCGCCCTGCCCCGTGCGGCTTTACCTTCTCACCGAACCAGGCCTCCGCGTCCCCGCGGTTCTGCTCTGCCAGAGCCTCGTACTCGGCCCGCATGTTGTTCAGCAGCACCGTGAGGTCCACCCCGGGGGCCGCGTTCACCTCCACGTTCACGTTGGCCCCGGCCGCGCACTGCAGGGCCTTCATTTCCTGCAGGGGACTGAGGGTGACTTGAGGTACTCGACCATTTCCACACGCAGCCTGACTTCCAGGGGGGTTAGTTTATCTTCCAAAGTTTCCGGTGTATAACGTATGCTCCCCGTCTTAAAATTGACTTATGCGATCCATGTCAACACCCATCCCCTATTCAATTAGCTGTTTCTTCCTTTAAAAAACCCCAGCGGCCACCTCTGCAAAAACCAGTCACAGCGTCCCAAGACAATGTTCTTACTGCTTTCTGTGAGGAAGGGGCTACAAAGACCAGAGAGTTGCTCTATACATAATTACTGGTTAAATGTCAGATTGGTGAGAATAGAGAATAAAACCAAATAACCAGCCCAGCCATCAGGGCACATGTCAGGAGAGCAGCTGTCATTTCCAGAGCAGTGATTGTGGACAAAGCCAAGCCTTCAACATCGCCTTGAGGTGGGTGTATTTTACAGATTGGGAAACAGAGGCACAGGGAGGTGAAGGAATGCCCCCGAGTTATTTATGTGATTGGAAGGAGAGGGTTTGGGCTTGTAGCCTCTGCTCCGAAGCCTCTCTGTGAGGCTCTGTCCCGGGTCAGATCAACAACGTGCCGAGCAGCTCAGGGAACGGATTTCTCCACAAATAAGCAACCTGAGGTCCTGCGCTTGGTTCTGTGGGCAGCCAGCCTTTGCATTGCAACTGCTGCGGAAGGACTGACATCTTCCACCCACTTTCCACGGCCCTAAATCCATGACTTTCCAGTGTCCAAAGAGCAAATGATACACACTGCCCAAGGGAACCACTTTTATTTCCATATTTTGGGGTTCTGTTTAAGATTCTATGTGTAGAAAAGTTCTTGTTGCTGGCAGAGTTTGGAAGTTGGGTGGCTTGAAGTTACCCGAGGGGCACTGGATCCTGGGAGCCAGGGTGATATGAGGCTTCGAGGAGTGCTGAGCGTGGCCGGCCTTTTGCTCCTACACGCAGGGCACCTAATGGTCTCCTCTTGCAGCTGGGGTGTCTTTAAGGGGGACAGTGACTCCTGCTGTGATCCCCACACTTTCCTGAGTGTCCCTGCCTGGTTGGCCTGCTCTGGTTGCCATTCCTTCTTGTCTTAGCATTGGTTTTTTTTTCTGTTTTTCCTTCCTTCCTTCCTTCCTTCCTTCCTTCTTCCTTCCTTCCTTCCTTCTTCCTTCCTTCCTTCCTTCCTTCCTTCCTTCCTTCCTTCCTTCCTTCCTTCTTTCCATACTGGGGATTGAACTCAGGGCCCTTTGCCCTGAGCTATCTCCCCATTCCTCTTATTATTTTAAATTTTGAGATAAAGTCTCACTAAGTCACTAAGTTGCCCAGGCTGGGCTGGAACTCATGATCCTCCTGCCTCAGCCTCCAGAGGGCTCAGGCTTTTCTTTTTTGAAGCCACTCTGTCGTGCATGGCCTGTCTTTGCCGTCCTGCTAACTCTCTGCTGGTCTAACTCCTCCAGTTCTTGGTTCTGTGCCCCTGTGCTCTCCTCCTTTCTTTCTCTTTTCTAATTTTCCCCTCTCTTTCCCTTAATGTTCTCACTGTGGGCAAGTAGATTTGGTTTTGCTGACATTATTAAACCAATAATGGTTTTTGTCTTAGGGTGTTCTCTGAAAATTTGCTATGTATTGTTCTGGGACTTTTGCAAATACATTTAGATCGCTCTATCTATCATCTGTCTATCTGGAAATAGGTATTTGGAGGGGCTTGAAGCTTCCTATTAAGTATCACATGATGGGTTTATAAGTGCGGTGTTCAACATTAAACTAAACTGCGACTCCCAAGCCAGGGGAAAAAAGCATCGCTTCCTCTTCCGAGTTGGAAAGGTCTTTTGTGCGAACGCTGGCCTCAAGATGGGCTTCTATGGATGAAATACATAATCTAGTTGTGCTAATGCAGAAGTTATATAGTATTTTCAAAAGGATAAATTCTATCAGCCTAAAAAACGGAAGGCCGCAGATCAAACTGTTGCTATTTACTACCTTGGAGGACAAGACTAGAAAGTGGAGTAGGAGAAAGGGAATTCTTTCTCATCTCCTTCGGCACGAATGATTGAATTATTACAATGAGTGTGAATTGTTACTATACCCGCGCACCCTCCCTGTAGTTGCAGTGTGCAGAGTCCTTGAATTTCCTTGACTGGAAATGCAGCTTCTCCTACCTCTTCGTGATTCTTTCTGAGATAGGTCACCTCCTCACTCAGCGACTCGTACTGCAGCTCCCGGTCCATCCTGCAGAGGGTCAGCTCATCTAGGACACGCCTGAGCTCGCTGATGTCGGCCTCCACGTTTTGGTGGAGGGTGAGCTCGTTTTTATACCTGGGGTGGGGGTGGTAAATGAACTTCAGTGCAAGTTAGAGTACTTTACCAGCGGGCAAAGAAAATCTCCATTGATTTAAACTGAATGCCAGAAATGAAATTGGACTCAAAGATATACAGAGAAAGACCCTCCCCATCTCTTCCCGAGTTCTGTGCAGGATAATGTGCAGTTATTTAATCACAGAGATTCCAACAATACATCTCGAGGAAATAAAAATACACCACTTTGGAACCTTATCGTAGTTAACAATTTTTACTTAGTTGACACATTGTTACTGTTCATCTACTTCCGGCTGGACATTGTTCTACCAGGCGGAGAGATACATTGCTACTTGTTCTAAAATGTAGCGAGTGTGTATGGAGTGAGTATAGCTGATTGTAGTATTATGACACAAATCCTTTACTTTCTTTAATCTTTTAAGTTGTAATTTATTCTTCTTGGGATGGAATCAAAATTTGTTTAACAAATGAAAGCTCTTTCTAGAGCATAGTTATTTTCCATCACTTACTTTAGCCGGAAATCTGCAGCAGCCAGCCTGGTGTTGTCAATCTGCAGAATGACATTAGCATTACCAGCAGTCGATGAGATAATCTAGAGGATCCAAAAGGAGACCACCATGAAGTTTTCCATCATTACTTATTATTTCTGGATTTTGACATGGTATACAATTAAGTGTTGCATAAAAATTTACTTCCTTCTGTAATAATCAGAATGTTTAAAATTTACTTTTTAAATAATTAAATCGTTTGAGAGCCAGGCATGGTGGTGCATGTCTGTAACCCCAGCTCTCGAGAAGCTGAGGCAAGAGAATTGCTGTGAGTTCAAGTCCAGCTTGGACTTATCTCAAAAACAAAACAAAAGAAATGGCTTTATTTATTCTCATATAGTCATTAACTTCAAATATAATACTTTCTTATGTATTAATATATTTCAAAATAAAGAATGGAACTAATAACATGTTAGCTACATTGAGTCATGAATCAAAGTGCCTATTTTGAGTAATGGGAAGAATTATTTAGTAAAATAAATCATAAATACAAGTTACAAATATCACAAAGCAGTTCCTGTTGTGGTCCTACACCTTTTCTGGCTGTGTCTTAGCTTTAATACTTTGAATAGCTCCAAGTCTGTGAGTTCTCACCTTTGCTTTGAGATCCTCAATTGTTAGGTGATAGTTGTTGTAGTCATGATCCAGGCCTCGGCAAGATCCAGGGCCGTATTTCTCGTACCACCCCTTGATCTTCTGCTCCAGGTCGGCGTTGGCCTCCTCCAGGGCGCGCACGTTGTCCAGGTAGGAGGCCAGGCGGTCGTTGAGGTTCTGCATGGTCACCTTCTCGTTGCCGGACAGCAGGCCGCCCTCATTCACAGCGAAGCCAACGCAAGCATTTCCAGTGGTCCCCGTGCTGTGGCTCCCGCCAGGAGCACCGCCCAGGCCGCCTCCCAAGGCACAGGGAAATCCACTCCCCACCACAGAGTTTCCACATGCACTGCTGCGGGCAAAGCCGACGCTCGGTCTGCCAGGTCCGGCCCCGGAGTGGAAGCCCAGGAGCCTGGACCCAGCGGAGTATCGGAGAGACATGGTCTTCCCTGAAGCGCTCACGGCCGCCGGGGCTGTCGGGTCAGGGAGGACGGGAGCGGGGGGCTCTCGCGTTGGTTTTGCTGAGCTTTTATATACAACTGGGGGAGTGTTTCTGGTGAGTTAGAGATGGCAAAAGGAAAAAAAGGCATCATTGAGATTAACATGAAATTATATATAATTGGGGGATTTAAAAATAATGAATGTCTAACATCCCTGGGTATTGCTTCAGGGTATTTGTTATCTTACATAAAACGGGGCTTGTTCTATGGTAAGCTCATTAACTTAACTTCTAATTTTGAATGAGTAATCCTTTACTTTCATCTAGAGTGAGGGTATTATCGAGTGTTAAAAGGAAAGGCTGTGAGAGGCTGCCGTCAGCTACAGGAGGGTCTCAATTACTGCTGAGTTACATAAAAGATTATTAACTACAGAGACAGATACTTTATTCCATGAGAGCAGGAATATATTATATAGGTATCTATATTCCTGCTAACTTCTCTATCTCACCATGATCACCACACCTGTTTATGACCTTGGACAATGGCAAAGATATTGCCTTGTAATTTCACTTAAAATGCATAGCTGTGTGCAGTGCCGTATGTTAAACAGGAGAAGTGAAAGATCTGGTGCTAAACAGATGGAGAAGTGAAAAGATGCAATTAAAATCTTTAAGAGATCTATTTTCTGATCCGGCCAGGGGCTGGACCATGTAGTATCTGAAGAGATAGGAACGAGAACAGCACTAAGTAAAAAGCAGAGAACAGCATAGTCAGGCTGCAAGAAGTCCAATGCCAACGTTAGACAAATGGTCCAGGGGGAGGACAGAGGAAGTGCGCATGAAGAGAGGGCGTGGAGAGGATGCAGGGACTGATTGACCCTGGGGAGCAAGGACAAGCTGCTGACGACTCTTTGGTGACTGATTTCAGATGCCGTGAATGCATAATATTAACCGAGGTAGGGGGCAGAAAGACACGGAGCTTCCTTTTGGACCAGTTGGCTTTGGGAGTTGGCGGGATGTCCCCGAAGGAGATGACTGGTAGGAGGAGTGAATGTTCAAAACGATCACACTGGGCAAATACCAGCCTAGCGAGAGGGAAGGGATTGTCAAGGAGATCTGTCCTTGAGCTGCCATTGGCACTGACACGCACCTGAGCATTTGGAAGAAACCCTGGTGCAGGAAGAGAGAGGACAGTGACTGATGTAGATTTGGGAACAAAAGACAGGAAAAGTGCAAGAGAAGTTTCTGGTACTCTCGAGACACAACTGAAATGACTGGTTACGTTCATACAGAAAGGGGAAAGTGACAGCAGAGGGACAGATGGTCTGAGGATTCATGAGGCCTAGGTACAGGCACGTGTGTGAGGAGGGGATGGATGAAGAAAGAGGAAGATGGGCTGGATTGCTGCATGGGGTCATTTACTGTTGCTGTAATAAAATACCAGAGGCTGGGTTTCTTATAAAGAAAAGAAGTTGACTTAGCTGACAGTGCCGGAAGCTGAAGGCCCAGGACTGGGGAGCCCCATCTGGCTGGCCTCAGTGAGGGTCCCTTGGCTGTTTCACAGCGTGGCCGAGAAGTGGAAGGGGGCAAATGTGTGCGGTGGCCTTGCTTTAAAACGGCCCACTCTTTCCACAACTAACTGGGGTCCCGCAAGCAAAAATGACAACAATCCTTTCTCAGGGCAACACAGCTACTGAACTCATAGTCTTCCACTAGGTCTCCCTCCTAAAGTGAGATCATTACTACTTATCATTATCCGTTACTAATTAACTATTCATCCTAATTACTCATTATTATTCAGTAACAATTAGGCCACTAATTGGTGCAACATGCCCGTATTTTCATAGGTAAGTAAATGTTTTCAGAGGAACATTTTACAACAAAAAGGAGAACAAAAACAGATTTTATACTTGGAACTTGCTAAAAGAATAGATTTTAAGTGTCCTCAACAGAGAAAGGTAGTGTGTGATTTGTTAGGGCTAGCCGTCTCGCTGTATACACTTGTTCAGAGATATTATGCTGTATACCGTCTACCTACGCAATTTTTGTCAGTTAAGTAAAAACGTTGCCCACCATACGTGTCCTCCACTCTATTTCCACCAGGAGGCAGTGCTCGCCCGCGAATGAATGCAGTTTAGGCATCTGGGTTGAATCTCAGCCTGGGCCCTGTGTGACCTCACCAGGAAATGACTAAGACAGAAAGCAAGCCCAGCATTTATATTTTTGAGGGTCCAGAGCACGATGAATATAAAGACAAAAGTGCCTTTCATTGCTTGATGCCTGGCAGCTTCCAGAGGGGTTTCTTTATTTGGTCCTTATAAGGAAGCCTGGAAATAGGAAAGGAGAGGTTCCCCCCCTCCTACTTTAAAGTGAAAGAAACAGAGGAAAAGATCTTCAAAGATGCACAACATAAACACGGAGAATAAAGCCCATAGTGGGCCTTGTGATTCAGCATGGTGATTCTTTCAGTGGATATACTCACCTTAGGTCGGGTAGAAAACAATAAAACTTAGTGGAAAAAAATCCCTCTGTAATGAAATGCAAAAACATATTTCTTAGGAAACTCTTCCCTAAAGTTCAAATCAATAGCAAAATAAGAATATTGGCTGCAGTTGTGCTGCCCGTCAAGTGTGATTTATTCATTGTGCATTCAAGAAACATTTAATGAGCACCTATTATGGGCTGGACATTGGGCTGGTAGCGAGCGACATGGCGGAGGACAGATGCCTTCTCAAGTCTTGGGGACTCCCTGTTTAGTGGGAAGATGGTCCCTCAGGAAATAACTGTAACCTTATGAATTGTGCTGACAATTAGGAAGAAAAAGACATGGAACTATTAGAGGAGGTCCCAATGTTGGCCTGGATGATCCTTTTGGAGAGAAGACATTAAGCAATTACTAGAAAGAGGAGAAAGCAATTTCCAGGCAAAAAGCACAGAGGGTCATTCTGGGAGGGGAAGAGACTATAAACGTAGGTAAATGATTTCCATTTAGCCCGAGAAGGTGTATTGATCCGTGTTTCATTTCGGTTACAGAGTACCTGAGTTGCAGCAGTTTACAGTGAAAATAGGCTTGTTCTAGGTCGGGGTTCTGGAGAGCCAAGAGCGTGGCCCACGCTTCTGGGTGGCTCCGGGAGAGAGAGCTGGCCAGGCGAGGTGAGAAGAGGGAGCACAGGGAGGGGCTCGCTCTCCATCACAACCCTTTTGCGGAACTAGCCGGGATCTCTTGGGACCCCACGTTTAGTGCCTTCCCACAGCAGTGTCCCTGGACCTCACCCGCTCCCTCCGGGTCCCACTGCCTCTCAGCGTGGCCACTGTGGGGAGTCTGTGGGGACAAAGAACGGCAGGGGCTGCTGAGGAAGAGGTGACTGGGTCGTGCGAGGGCTTTGGAATTTCATCCTCTGCAGAAAGGAAAGCCACTGGGAGATCTAAGCAGAAGGACGATTGTAGAAAGACCACTCCGGCTGCCCTGTGGAGAATGGGTGGAGGCCAGTGAAAGCAGCAGGTCTGAGAGGTCATTAGAAAGCCAGTTGTAGTAACTTAGATTTTATGTCTAGAGGGCAGATGTCAGGGCAGCGATGGTGACAATGGAAGAGGATGGAACTGGGATAATTTTGGAGAAAGAGCCTCAGTTGCTCCTGGCATGACTGACTGTGACAGGGACAGGGGGACAGGGAAAGGGAAGGATTGAGCCTCCTGTGGCCCCCAGGTCAGTTCACTGCCTGATCTTCAGATGCTGGGAAAGC
The DNA here is from genome assembly GCF_053883595.1 of Heterocephalus glaber. NCBI lineage: Eukaryota > Metazoa > Chordata > Mammalia > Rodentia > Bathyergidae > Heterocephalus > Heterocephalus glaber. The sequence continues at coordinate 10,275,568 of NW_028258463.1, forward strand.
ACTGCCTTACCTGGCAGCAGGGCTTCACAGATGTGGCTAAGCCAATAAGACAAAGATCCTACAGGGATTTTAGTAGATGAATCCCAGTCATGGAGTTGGTACTTCCGTGCAGCATTTGTAACTATGCCCTGTTCTGGAATTCCGCGCCCACCTTGGTGATTCAAGGCTCAGCTCCAGGGGCACATCTTGTAGTAGACCTTCCCCGGAAGACCTTTTGGATGTGGAAGCTGCAGTGCCTTGTGCGTGGTCCTTATCCCTGGACACACACATCTGCAGCGGCACAGGTACAGGGGTGGCTCTGTCTTACTTAACTTTTTACTTCCAGGGCCTAGCATGTTGCCTGGCATATGATGCTCAATGGTGATTGTAGAATGAATGAATGAATGAATGAATGAATGAATTTGATCCACTGAATGAAACTCTCAGGGACTCTGAACTTTTCCTTCCTCCTGACAGGATCCCAGGATTGGTTATTCTGAGACGAATTTCCTGCTGATGCACCGCCCTGGCCATGGTTCGGGAGCTTTGTCCTTTCTCTGACACAGCTGTTTTGCCTGCACTTTTCTGTCTTCCTGGGTGGGGATGGGCTCTTTGCACCAATGTTTACACCTTTTACTGAGCTCCTTCAGGGAGCTGTGCATCCCAGACTTTACCTTTTCTCTTGGTTCCAGAGAAATAAGGAAACGGAACAGTCCCAGTGAAAGCATTGGCAGGCACTGGAGGGATGACCCAGACTCACATTTGCACATCTCCTCCCACTTTACCATCCACTCTCTCAGACTTCTATGACTGGCTGTTTTCAGAAGAGGGGGGACTCATTTGTAAGGTTGGGGATGGTCTTTATCAGAGTTTGGATATTTCCCACCAGGGAAGTACTAAGGATATAGAGCTAGCAAAGTTCCTAGCCCATAAGAGACCTTGAATGTCATGAATGCTCTTTCTTTTCTCAACTCCAACATTTCTGGATGCACCTGGGGAGGTATTGTAGGCATTTACTCCCTTGGATGTGACTCTCTCATTTGATCATTCACTTAATCAATATTCCTGGAGTCTTAGGTATTTGCATGTTGCAAACTGCATGGTTTGGGTTTACAATGGGATGAGCAGAGACAGTTCTCAGTTCTCTGGGATCACAGTCTGGTTTACAAAAGTGTTCAAAGGGCTCCTCAGCTGCTCATGCCAAAACAGGCTTGTTTTGTTTTTACGGGGACCCTTGGCATGCAAAGAATGAAAGCTGTTTTCATCTGTGGAGGAGAACTTCTCTGGCACTTCTGGAAGTGCTGTGTGTATTCATCACGATTGGTTCATTCCTGACATTTGGGAGCTGCAGAAGGATGCTGGATATCCATGGATGCTCACTGCAGTCCTGTACAGAGAACTGTCATGTGCTCCCCATGACTTTTGAATTTCTTATGGGACATTCATGAGCACAAAAATCTGTTAATTTTCTGTCTGGGAACTAGTTTGTGTAAAAACATAAAGATTTTTTTTTTTGCATGGCTGAAACTGAATTTTCCATTGTCATTGTGCTAGATACATATTGTACATGGAAATGTCAGATAGTAGAGACTCATACATCTATTACAAATCACTTAAAATAGGTATATGCATCTTGGGCATGCATGCTCAAAATATTTCTACTGATTAGTCATCTGTCGTAAAAATGCCTACCAACCGCTGCTATAAAGGAAAGAGCTCTAGGCTCAAAATCAGAACTCCTGGGTTCAGGATGTCTCTTGCCCTCTGTGAGGCTTTGGTAAAGTCATTAAGAACTTATGAGTTCTGCACATGTCCCAAGTCTGTTTTGATACTGAGGTGTGTTTGGAGAATTGTAAAGATCTATGTGCACAGGCAAAGTGCAGTTGTTCTATATCATTTAATAACATGAATAAAGACTTCCTTTGGTTTGTCCTCCCAATATAACACAGTACCTTGCATATGGTGATAATTGAATATACATTGTTCAAAAGCATATTTACACGCCTTAGGGTCTTGTAGCTGTCTACATGTCTTTTTCCTAATTAGAACAGAGTGGAAATTCCAGTGGGTTACAGTATTTCGTATTTCTCATCTTAACAATTTCCTCAAATAAGTAAATGGAAAGCATGATATTTCCACTGAGATGTTTATCTTGGTTTTTGTCATCAGTTTTGAAGAGGATAATCAACTCTACTGACAAGGAAGATGAAAAGACATAAAGAAAAACCAGGTGAGATGACAAGAAGTTTAATTTAAATATGTGTGTGTAGATATCTTATAGCCATTTCAGAATGCATAGGTTGTTAGGGAGAATCTCAATTGTACAAGAAGGATTGGCTTTAAAAGCTCTCATGGAAAACTGGACTTATTTCTGTGTGCCCCTTTCTAGTCTGTTGTCCAGGAAGTTGTTTGTTTCTGCTACTTATAGCCTTGCTCTTTGAAGTCAGTAATTGTGCTTCATTCATTATTTTACCCCCATTGGCCTACTGAATGGATGGGTGATCAACTTTTAATGCATATTGCGAGGTTTATGACAGACATTGGGTTAATTCACACCAATTCCAGTTATTTAAAACAGGCAGAAAGACAATGGATGGACTGGGGGTAGGGGGAAGCAGGTAAAAGGAAATGGGTGACCAGAAGTAGTGAGAGTGCTATTTTGTGCCTTTTCCAAAGAGATGATTTGGAAGATGGACTTATTATTGGAGAATGACCGGGCCAGGGATTTAGCTCAGTGGTTCTGCTGCCTGCCTCACAAGCGGAAGGTCCTGAGTTCTATCGCTGGTACAGAGAGAGAGAGAGAGAGAGAGAGAGAGAGAGAGAGAGGGGGAGAGAGAGAGAGAGAGAGGGAGAGAGAGAGAGAGGGGGGGAGAGAGAGAGAGAGAGAGAGAGGGAGAGAGAGAGAGAGAGAGAGAGAGAGAGGGAGAGAGAGAGAGAGAAAGAGAGAGAGAGAAATGACCTTGGTGGGGGACTTATGGAAGTTGGAAAGGCGAGGATGTGTCTAAATGGGAGGAGACACTGCTGTGAGTCTTTATATTTCTTTTGGCTTTCTGTCAAGTAGAATTATCTGCCAACTCCCTTTATCTTTTCCCACAATAAGCAACCTGGTTGCCCAAACATTACTCATCCACATTTCCAAACCCACTACTAAAAATTTCAGGAGGAGCAGGAGGAAGAGCTTTTTAAAAAAAAGATTGTGTCTTATGTCTTATCTTTTCTTTCTCATAACAGGGTACAGAAATATAAACTTGTGCAATTATAGATAGACTATGGTTCAACTTTAATCCCTAGGTTTTGTAGATTAAGAATATGATTAATGAAACATTATCATTAAAAAACATTGCCAGGGCTGGAGGGTGTAGCTCAGTGGTAAAGTGCTTGCCTAGAATGTATGGAACCCTGGGTTTGATCCTCAGTACCACAAAAATTGTGTTTATTTTATAAAGACATTTTCATGCTATACAGTCCTTAGAGTACAAATTTTATCTTTTTGGAGCCAAAACCACAGTAGAAATGGATGACATTTAACACATCAGAAAATAAAAGGCTAAATGTTTAGTTGTCATTTTTTATTTTCACATTTAAAAAATATTCATTGAGTTTTAATGCACATAAAGTAGAATGTACCCTTTTGTAGCATAGAGCTCTATTAATTTGGACAAATTCCGTTGTGTAGTGACCAGTAGAAACAATCACAGAATACTTACATCATTCAAGAAAGTTCTTGTGAGTCCCTTTGCGGTAATTTTGCCCTCCCCTTCCCCTGTGGCAACTTGATGTTTTCTAGCCCTCCAAACAGACCTTTTCTGGAGTGTCATGTAAATGGGACAGCGTATGTGGCCTTTTGAATGTGGTTTCTTTCACTTAGGATCATGCCTTTGAACTCCAGTCAGATAAATTTTAGTCAGATAAAGAATTCTGAGGGCTGGGGATTTAGCTCAGTGGTTCCACCCCCTGCCCTGCAAGCACAAGGACCCAAGTTCGATCCCTGGTACCAAAAATATAAAATAAAATAAAAAAAAGAATTCTGACCAGAGGAGATCCTGGCTAGGGTGAGGTGTGCAGAATATATAGAAGAGGCAAAGCTTAATAGCAAGTACAACTATTCCATAACACATTTGTATTTGTCTCAAATCAGCATTACTGAATATGAAAAGTTTTATTTCTTTAAAATAAGGAGAGTGGCTATCTCAGATTATGAACAGTGCAATAGATTCCTGGGACTTGGGCAATGGTATTGGATAATTGGAAAGATACTGTTTCTGAACAGCAGTCAGTATAACACCATATACACAATAGGAGCTCAGTGTTCTTATCCCACAATAGCTGTTTCCGGGCTCTACAATGTGGAATACTGGGACTTCAGTGGACAAGAGCAGATCGGTCCCAAGAAGGCTGGCCAGTACAAGTAAGTATGCACATACGAAGAGGCACAAGAACTGAAATGGAGCATCTCTAGCTATGGTAGTTTTTGGTGCCAAGTTGGTTAGGGAAACTTGACTGTAGAGAAGTCCATCCCCTTTGCAATATGGCTCCTATAATTAATTTTAGAGGGTAGGGTATATCCAGTAGAGGGAGTCCCAACCAAATGACATGGGAATCAGAGCTCAGATTCTGGGGAAAACTAGAACTCAAATCAAGAAGGGTACCGAGAAAAGCTGCTACTTGGTGGACATGGGTAACCCAGGGAACCACCATGGAATACAATTTTAAGGGCACCCCGTTCCACTCAGAGAACTCCCTAGCACAGCAAGAGTACTCGGTAAAGTCAGTGTAATTCTTATTGGGTGAGGGATGTGACTGGGTTGACCCTGACAATACTAGGCTTTTAGTTTTGGCCACTGGGAAAAGTTGGGGGAGAGCAGAGACATAGCAATGTCTCTTGGTCACAGGACACTGCCTGACAGACACCAAATAATTTTGTTGACTCTGATATGATTTTACTAAGTATTGAAAGATATCTCTGAAGCAGCATGACACTTTGGAAGAAGTAATAGAGTAACTGGGAAACAAATAAGGGTAGGCAAATGTGAGAAGTCAAGTAATCAAAAAATGCAGAATTCCCAATGTTATTTTTTGAGGTCTTATTTGAGATATTTCAAAATTTCCAGGATTGAAATAATTTGAAACCACAGAGCTTGAGGGGCTTCCCACATATTGTAATCGTTCAGAAGGTATAAGATTGGAGATTTGGACACTTTTTAACTGAAATTTCTCAAATTGGCCTGAGTTTATCCACGATAAGAAAAATTCTGACAAATTTAGATAGTTTGCATCAGTTAGAAAAGTTTATTGAAATTTGTTAGTAAATAAGAACAGAAAGTTTTCTTTTTTTCTATGAAAGAACACTTTTTGGTAGAGAGGAAATACAGAAATCACAAAACACCTTTAGACACCTTATTTTCAAGGGGTGAACCTGTTTTCATAGACCATAAAGACAGAAGTGTTTTCTTGGACATTTCATTTTTCATGCATCTGTATATAATGGTCTGTGTGAAGAGAGACTTTGCTCTCCATGCAGCTCAATAGTAGTGTTTCTTGGTTTCTGATTCAACCATAGATGAAAGCACTCTACCATCAGGTGTCACCTCTTCAATAATTGTCTTGATCAATCTGGTTTTGTTAGTATCTGTGTGAATAAGGAAAAAATAAAATTTAGATTAAGCCACTTTTAGGGATTCTTGCTAATTAAAAATATATTAAATTTCTTAAAAAGGAGAAAACCCTCAACTTTTTCTTTTTCTGTTCTTTTTCCTTTTTTTAAATCCAAGCAATATTAAAGCGGTAGGCAGCATTTAGACCACCAGGCTACTTTTCCTTCAAGACTGGTGTCAGAGTACAGATTGTTTAAAAACACAAATGAAAACCATCTATAAGATTTTCATTTTAAAAGCAACCCCAGAGCTTAAAAAGCAACACCACCATCAGAGAAGTTAAAACTGATTCTGATTACCCCAGCTAGTTTCTCCTGACCTTGGTCCCTTAGATGATTCGCCAGTGGAACCGGAAGAGGAGGACTTGAAGCCTCCACTTCCTCCCTGGCCTCCGCTGGAGCCGCCACCGACGCCTCCGGCACTAGAGCTGCTGCCACCGTAGCTACCCCCGTGGCCACCGCCGGAACTGCCTCCGTGGCCGCCGCCATAGCTGCCACCACCGCCGGAACTGCCTCCATGGCTACCGCCATAACTTCCGCCGCCGGAACTGCCTCCTTGGCCGCCGCCATAGCTGCCACCACCGCCGGAACTGCCTCCATGGCTACCGCCATAACTTCCGCCGCCGCGCCCGCCGCCGTGGCCGCCGCCTTGACTAGACGCAGGGAGAGGAAGGTCATACGAGGTTATCGCTGGCGTTGGGAGCGCTTGGGTCTCTGTCTGGATTATTGTTATTTTAGGAAATAAACCATGTTTAGAGAGAAATTCAACTCTGCCAACTACGTGTCAAAACCTATCATTTAAAAAGTTTTTATATACATATTCCAAAGAATCATTCTTGGGCCTAATGCTCAAGAACCTGGGCCTGTTTGCACATTCTATTCTGTACTCTGCGTCCTCGGTCCAACACCCAGCACCACACACACATTTCCCCCCACTTTCTGGCATTTTCTTGAGGTTTGGGTAAGCCTTCCTGCCCGGAATATTGAAAGAAAGCAACTGGCATAAGTTTTCAACTTTGCTATTTACCTTCCCTCTCCTTCTAGCAGGCTGCGGTAGGTCTGAATTTCACTCTCCAGTCGGATCTTGATGTCCAGGAGTTGTTGGTATTCAGCGTTCTGGCACTCGGTTTCAGCCCGGATCTGTTGCAGCTGTTCTTCCAGTGCAGAGATCTGGGCTTGAATCTGTGAGAGCTGCACGCAGTAGCGGCCTTCTGTTTCGGCCAAGGAGGCTTCCAGGGATTGTTTCTGAAAAGAGGATATTATTGTTGCTTAGCGACCCCTTTCGATTGAGTGTAGTGAAATTTATTTAGTAAGACATCATGTAGAAGAATAAAGCAAACGAGTAGAATTTATTTTATATTTAATGGCAGCATTCGATTTTAGCGCCTTTACACCCATGCTAACTGTTCTTTGCCTTCACACCCCAACCCTGCATGAACATGAAGCTTAGTATGATAAAGGTGGAATCTTTTCAGAAGACATACCAGGGCCAGTTGGGACTGTAATTCGATCTCCAGACTTTGAACAGTGCGTCTCAATTCAGTAATTTCAGTTTTAATGCTGGACATTTGTTCAATGTTGCTGTCAATTTCTGTAGTTAATTCCTTGCTCTACAGTATTAAAAACAGGGGAAGAGATGTGAAAATCGTGACATAATAACAAAACCTCCCTGGACTTTACCATGAAGGGCAGTTAACTTACCTTTTCATTGAACCAGGCTTCAGCCTCTTTACGGTTTTGTTCAGCAAGTTGTTCATATTGGCTTCTCATGTTATTCAGAAGTTCAGTCAGATCAACACCCGGGGCAGCATTCATTTCCACATTCACATCGCCAGTGGACACATTTTGAAGGTCTTTCATTTCCTGTTTGAAGAACAAAAAGATTTAACGAGTGCACCATGACCACAGTGAACTTTTTTTTCTCTGGAGGAGATGAAATTTTGTGTCACCTCTTCATGATTCTTCTTCAGGTACTGCAGCTCTTCAGTCAGGCTCTCGATCTGCATCTCCAGGTCAGACTTGGTGAGGGTCAGCTCGTCCAGCACCCTGCGCAGCCCATTGATGTCAGCCTCCACGCTCTGGCGCAGGGCAACCTCATTCTCATACCTGAAAAAAACGTGATTCAAATAAATTCCAGGTGTGCCTGGATAGAAACTGTCTAAACAGAAAACATAGAGTTGATTTCATAGCAGGGCAACATTGATCATGTACTAATTCACATAGTAATATTAGTGGTTTAATGCAAAGAAGGTTAACAGTCACTTTAAAATGCATTCTTCCTTTAAATATGGTCAAAAAGGTGACATTGAAATTGAAAATTTCTCAGACAACTCCAATGCTAATTCACTGTGGATAAATTCAGGGAAATGCAAATATTATTGTGCATATCCAAAGCCATCATTCAAAATGACTGATGTACATGCTGTGGTAGTGTTCTACCACAGCCACTTAGCTTACTTCAGCCTGAAGTCATCAGCTGCCAGTCTGGCATTGTCAATCTGAAGCAGGACATTGGCATTGTCAGTTGTTAGGCTCACGATCTGGAGGGAGAGATAAGTTATTTACAAAAATGTCAGCTGCTGACATGGTTTTTATAATAGCATAGATGAATTCATTTTTATGTTGTTCCCCTCCATGTTTTGGGGAGATTATTAAGAATACAAAGTACCACAAGCTTACCCATGTACTTAAATTTGAATCATTCTCTTGAAACTTCTATTCTGTTTCTGTGCCATCCCTTTCCAAAAACTAACTGCAATTACATGGTTGTATTTCTGCAAGTGCCCTCCTCCTTTTTTACAGTGCTGGGAATTGAACCTGGGACTTCATGCATGGGAAGCAAGTGCTCCACCATTGAGCTGTATCCCCATTCCCTCCTGTATACTTTGTGATTTTCATGTAGGGTAGGGAACTTTTAACTGACTCACACCTGTATTTGTTTAATTTGTATAAATACTTCCAAGTATGTATACTGTGAACTGGTAGGGGCAATTAAGTTTTCCTGGAGGCAAACAATACCCCATTTTCATAATGGACAATTCATGTTTCTTGCATTTTGGTATTGAATATGGCTTGTTATCAATCTCAATAATATTTTGCTCTTATTCATTTAATCTTCATGTTCCTAAATTTGTAAAGGATCTAGCCTATTTTAAGTAGCAATTCATTATATTCTCATTAAAAATTACAATATTTTCAGTAATATCCCACCCTATAAGACAACAAGCATGCTGGGTGAAGGTTGCCACGACCATACCTTCAGAAATACTTATCTTTGATGAGACTGGATTATATTTAGAAGCAAGAAAGTAAACATAAGTAAACACAGTGGGCAGCCACATTATGCTTAATTTAAGATTCAGCTATCAGTGTTACATGGATGGAAGTGAAATTGGATTTAAAAATGCCCCTTACCTGATTTTTAAGCTCCTCAATGGTTTGGTAGTATTTGCTGTAGTCACGAGGCTCCCGCCGGCCTGAGTTACCATGCTTTTCATACCACTCCTTGATTTTCCCTTCCAGCTCATAGTTGGATTCTTCCAGGGCCCGAACTTTGTCCAAGTAGGAAGCCAGGCGGTCATTCAGATTCTGCATGGTTACTTTTTCATTTCCAGAGAGAAGGCCACCGTCGCCAAATCCACCAAGGCTTCCATAGCCACTACCACCGAAGCTGCCACCACCGAAGCTTCCTCCTCCATAGCCCCCGCCAAAGCTGCCACCTCCAAAGACTCCACCAAAGCTACCTCCACTGAAACCTCCTCCTAATCCTCCATAGCCACTTGAGGAGCCCCCAAAGCAGCCTCCCCCAGAGCTCCTGCGGCTGAAAGAGCTGCTGCTGAAGCCCCCTGAGCTAAATCCTCCACCAAGGGATCCTTTGCTGCTGGAGATTCTGTGGGTTGACCCTCCACCACCTCCTCCACCCCCACTGCGGGAGGAAGAGTACTGCTTGCTCGTGGAGGTGTACCGAACAGACATGGTGATGCTGTGGAGCTCAGGGAGTGCCTGGCACCAGGACAGGGACAAGCCTTTATATACCGAGAGGGCATCACACAGGAGGTAGGGTTTGCTTACTTGCATGGTTTTGTTTTGCTAACTTAGCATCTTTGGCTTGTGATTGCATAGATTATCTTCAGTAATAACCAATAGTGATATGTGCTTTTGAATTTGCCCTAAGAACAAGCAGGAGATTTGCAATGTTGAAATTGGAAATGGGTGGAGTTCGGATGAGCCTGTGCTTTATGATGCTTTGCACGTTTTGAAGAACATTGAGCAACTCTTCAAATCCCTTTTTCTCAGCACAAATTCAGGCTACACAGAATGTTTGCAAGCTTTGGGGAAAAAGTATTTTAGCTGTGCAAGTATGATTAAAATAAGATTTTGTTTTCAAATTGGTATTTGAAGTAGTTTTAATTAATTGGAGCAGTGAATGGCATTAAATCTACCAGAAGTATAGTAAAGGAAGAATCTTGTACAAAACTGTAACCCAAAAGAAAATAAAAAATATGCTGAACAATTTTATTAGTGTTCAAATGTTGCCACATATGAAAAAGTGAAAACCATAAAGGAACAATTTGGGAAATTGTGTGTGTGTGTGTGTGTGTGTGTGTGTGTGTGTGTGTGTAAGGAATTGTTTAATTTATTCAGAGAATGCAAGTACATTAATATTTTGCCCAGGAAAATGGAAGTGAGCAATCGGAGCAAGCAAATTTAATGTGCCATTATCTTCAACTTTACAAAATCTGAAATTGTGAAGTTATTCTGGGTTACATTGCACTTTTAAGCTCCTCATAGTTAAGGCTCATGTGAAGGCCATGATGCAGAAACCCTCAGCTTCACTTCAGGGAGTGAAGAACTAACTTCAGTTTTTTTTTTTTTTTTGGTACCTGGGATCAAATTCAGGACCTTGTGCTTGCAAGGCAGGCACTGGAACCATTGAGCTAAATCCCCATCTTGTGAAGAACTAACTTCTAGTACTTCACGTTCCGATTGAAAAAAGGCGAGAGTTCAGGTATGTTATGATTGCAAGTAAAAATTTGCAAAAATAAAAATCCAGATTGGAGAGTGATACTTGCTCCAAAAATCATGCACTGGACTAGCACACATGTTCCCAAGCTAGGTTCTGTTACTCAACAAACAAATGAACAAGACACATTTCCTTGGATACACTAGTCACAGAAGCTGGTGTAACAGTTTGTCTAGTGAAGTATTTAGTTGGGACTTTAATACAGAATATAAAAAATTTTATAACTCCCATAGGCCATGACATTGCTATTGTTTAAAAGTATATTACGTATATTATATATATATTCACACACATTTTACTATTTAGTAATGCTTTATGTGATACTGTGATTTAGAAATCTGGAACAAGCTGCTGAGATTGTGGTTATTATCTATAATTTATAGAATAGGAAGCTGAAGCTGAGAGAAGTGATGCTTTTTCCTAAAGATAAATAATAGGTGGCTGCACTATGATTAGAGCTTGGTTCTTTGGCTCCCAGATTTTGGATTTCCTCTACTCCATATCTATCTATCTATCTATCTATCTATCTATCTATCTATCTATCTATCTATCTCTATATCTCTGTATATATATATATATATATATATATATATATATATATATGTATTGGTGGACTTAGCCTTGCAGAACTGAATGTCTCATTTCTTTATAAACTCCCCATGGGAAAAAATGAAACAAAAATAACTTAGAAGCATAAAAATATTGAAAGGGTAGGGATTGGAGTCACACTTATCCATTAGTAATTACTTTTTCAAGTTTAGTTCATAGCTGCATATTCCAGTTCCTAAAAGTAACCGGAGAGCTTTCTGCAGGGAAGAAGAATGTGGTTGGGAAGATCCTCAGAGTAGTGGTTACTGCATAATAATTGCAGCTCCTGAAACTTGTTAGCACATGTAAGTGGTGCAGTAGTGAAAGGGGGGAGAAGAAAACAACCATGGGAACTGATTCTTGATGGAGATAGCATACAGTAGAAGAAAGCAATGACAAATCAGAGCAGAAAAAGAAAGGGTTCAGAGAAGATACCGAAGCCTTGATATTAGTGAAAGTTAATTGGAAGGAAAAATTTAATTTAAAAGAATTTTTTGATTGATTTTATTGGCAATTATCACAAATTTTGAATCTGACTAGTTTTACTTTAATATTAAGCTGTCATTCCCCAACCCCAGTGGAAAGTATACAGATTTCAGGCTAGATTCAGAGAGTTAAGAAGCGGTAGGGAGAGGTCTGTGGCAATCATGTTAAGCCAAAGAAGACACCATTTGCCCTTGATTGGCATGGTCCACAGTGACTGCTGTCACTGTTCTCAGTTTTTATCGTGTGTCTGTGTAAGATATATTGGTAGGTGTGTAACAGATAGTGAGGCTCAGATCTTGTCCTTAAATAACTTACCAGTCATTAGAAACTAATTGAAGATAAATGGCAGGCACTGTTGACCTAAATGCTTTGTAAATGGTAAATGACTCCAGGGTTTGGGGGAGGGCGTGTTCAGATGATTTACTCTCTTTCAGTCCTCCCCTAAATTCTCTAGATAGGTATTATTTGCCTCACTTTTTAGCTGGAAAAAAAAAAAGACAAAGCCTTAGAAGGTTTAAGGAACTTTCCCAGAGTAGGGCAGCCAATGTGTGAGAGCCTGGTTTTGAATCAGGCAGTGCAGTTCCCTAAGATTATAGCATTCATGGCACCGATCTGGCACTGTGAAGAATGAGTGACGTGCCAGGTGAGGATGAGACCCTCACAGAAATTCATGGTGCCGGTGGGATTCATTCTGAGTCTTGAAAAGGATGAGTAGGATGTTTCAATGTGTGCAGCAGCAGAGAAAGAACTATTCTAGAAAGTGGAGACTGAGCATACCAAGCAGGGGGAGGCTCCCAATGGGCCATTTTGGCTGGAACCGATCGTCCATATTCATTCATTTATTCATTCCGTCAACAGGATTTATTGAGCCCGTGGAACATGACCTGGGTCTGTGTGGGTGACTGTGCCACAGTTCCTGCCTCTCAGGAGGTTTACAGTTTACTTGGAGAGGCGGACAAAGTGCTCAAGGAGGAGAGATAATAATACAGAGAGGGGTGTAATTGATGGCTTTGGTGTCCTCCTTCCAGGTAGCTGAGGAATTAGGACAACTAAGATACCGTTAGGTCTACATCTTCTCATTGGAAACTTACATTCAGTGATCTGAAATCTACAGGCAATCTTAGATCACACAATTTCTCTGAAACTTCTGGGACTGCTTTGAGGGAAGCCACAGAACCATGGGAACTGCCTGAAGATGATTTGGAGCAGCACAGTAGAGTGACCACGGGGGCGGCTCTAGACTGAGACTGCTTGCATGACAGTGTGGGCTTCACCACTTAACTACGTGGCCTTGTCTCTTTCCCTCTTGAAAACAGGAATACTAATTTTGCCCACCCTGTTGAATAACACCGGGACTCAAACGAGTTCATCAATATGAAGCGCTTGGAACGGTGGCTGGCATATGCAGAATAAGAGTTTAACAATTTTTAAATTATTGCTCTTGCTGTGGTCTGTGTCTTAGGGCCTAACCCACTGTCCAGCCCACACTAGGCCTACAAAATATGAGCGAATGAAAAGATAGAGTAGAAATTGGGAAATGGCCAATGGGGAAGAACAAATCAGCTGAAGAGGAGAGAAGGGGAACGTGGGATGGGATTGAGTCTGATAATTTTGGGGTGATACTTGCTCCCTTTCCCTATTTCCTCCATCTACTAAGTCACCAAGTTTGTCACTTTTTGTCACATCTGATCTCTCTCTCTCTCCCTGTCTAATGTCACCGCAAACACCCTAATCCAGGCTTTTGCTGTGTCTGCCACGATTACCTCGCCGACTTCTGAAGTGGTTTTTGTTTGTTCTTCTCTATGCCAAATGGGCTCTGTGCTGTATGCAGTGGCGTGATTAACATTTTCAAAGCAGCATTGTCATCACTCTGTCATCACACTCAAGCCTGTGCGGATGGATTAAGTTCTTTTCGTAAGCTTTTCCTCCCCAGTCTGTCCACCCTTGTGGCCCCTGCGGAAAGGGTGGCAGAGTGAAAGACAGCTGCAGCCGCCTCTTAAAGTAATTATGTGGCCTTGAGCAAGACCCAGGGCCTTTCTGCGTCTCAGTCTACTGTCCCATAAAATACAGACAGTAACAACATTAAATGTTAAATACGCATAATAGTAATCCATGGTCCAATGGGGGAGAGATGTAAGCATTTCTTTAAAAAAAAAATCTTTTAGTTACAAGGAGGTCTTTGTCTTCTCCGGCTAAGACACTATGCATGGTTCCATTTTAAGGCTGTTGTTGTTGCTTTTGGCTTGTGCCTTTTCCCTCTACTTACTTGGCTTATTCAAATCATCCTACTTTAACTTCAAACTCTAGTTTAAATGATGTCTCCTTCATTAAACCTCTTAGTCTAGTTCACAGCTGTGTCTTTCTTCTCACTTAAGGTGTTGTGCAGCCTAGTATGTTATAATAAGTTCTAAATTCTGGCCTCCTCAGTGTTGTTCCCAGTGGGTAAGCTGTGACACTGACCTTTCTTTCAGGCAGAGAGAGTGTGTTACATTCTTGCTGCCCCCGGTGAGTACTCCTTTTTCTCTGAATGTTTTTGGCTCATCTCAGTGTCTCTTCCTACTTTCTTTTCTTGCTGCTTATTCTGTACTCTGAACTTTCGTCCTGTATGTTCTGGCAATTGTGCAAGTTAAAAATTTTAAACAAAGGCTAATTGAAGATGACTAACTTGATTTTACTTCAAGAGAAATTACGATACTTTTAGATTTGAGAATGTTGTTTAGGAATGACAAGAAAACCAGAACTCTACATAGGAATTTTAAGAGACCTTAAAGTCTCTTAGGATAGATATACGTTATATAAGGAGAATGGTTTGGGCCTTACTTCTTCCTCTCTAGTACAGGTTGCTTTTTCGGTCTTGAGTCTGTTGAGATACAATACTAGTAACGTGCTAAAATGTATCTGTAATGAGATCCTCGAATTTGAATTTTTTTCTCATCTTTGGAGTATCTACAATTCTAGTTTGTTTTCTGGTTAACTAGATTATTAGTAAGGTATAATTTAAGGGTTAAAACGTAACATGATTTAGCTTGTTAATTTTCACTAGTGTGCTGTAGGCTTCTTCTTTTGGTCAAGTTAACTTCATTGTTTGAAAAAATAACTGCTTGGTGTGAATATACTGCATTAGGAGAAGCTATTGACAAAGAATGGGAAATGGAAATACAATATCTGTTTTAGTTTTCCTAAAGATAGTAAAGCAACAAAAAATAGTAAAGCAAATAGTAAAGCAAGAAAATAAAGTTTGTTGTGTACCAAACAAACCCCAATCTTAAAATATGGAAACTGAGCACTCCCAAAAATTCAGTGTTTTTCCTCCCCCATAAATCCAAGAAAGTTTCTTTGGGTCCTGTTGTGATCATTCATCCAAATTGATAATTTCAAGGTTGACTGGATTTATGCCATTGGTATTATTGCATGTAACTTCTTGTTAATTTTTACTTAGACATTCTGGGAAGATCTAAATAGAATAGAGAACAATTTGGATTAGAAAGGGTATGCACAAAAGTTGAAGTATTTAGTGAAAGCAATAGTCCTCCACTCTAGTGAATTCAAATGAATATATATAACATATTTTAAGGGAAAAGGTCTTATGAACTCAATTGCTTAATTTTATTGTTCAGAGATATAAAAAAAGTTTGTCTTAAAAATCAAACACTAGTTAGTTTCATAACAAATAGAGCTCTTTCTTTGAGCCACTTTTTTGGGATTGGGTAAGAATGACAGAGGAAGATATTTGTATATTTAAATCATAACACACCTACCAGGGAAATTCACTATTAGAAAGAACAATTCTGGCTCTCCAAGGCTGAAGATTAAGAATGCCCAAGACCATGTAATTTTCTGGACTAAACCCATTACACAAACATGCAGATAACATAGGCAAAGTCAGCCCCGAGACAACCCGAGAATACAGGGTTTGCTGGGACTCTGCTCTGTCCCATGGCCCTGCCGGGCACTGTATTTGTATTTTTGTCCTACAAACCCTGACAGCGACTTTATGAGATAGCTTTTATTTTTAGTTTACCTGACATTATTCCATGGAGGGCTTTGCTGGGATTTTAACACACATTTGTCTTCTGAGCTTTTGCTTGAACCCAATGAGTAACTCTCAAAGCTTTCTTGACGTGCCCGAGAGTTGTGTTTTCTCATGTCGTGACTTAGAAAATCGACACAGGCATGAAGGATTTTATTTTCTTTTTCAGACTAGACAAGCCTTCCTTATTATCATTACATTTGGGACACAAAATAGACTCACCTGAAAAGGAAGGGCAAATGGGCGAGATTTCCTGCTATTGAAGACTTGTAGGTCTTGCATACCCAGCCTAGATTCTACCCTAGCTTCCTAAGGGTCTCTCTTGCTTGGGTTTGCAGAGGATCCTAACCCTTTGTCGGGATTGCCCTCAGCTCCATTCTAGTTACTAGAAGAAAGCACAGCAATTAGCCACCCTGAAGATCACAGCCTTAATCCTTCTGTACAGGCTGGCTTTTCCACAGGCTGCTGACACCCATTATGGAGATTAACCCCTTAATCGGCTTTTTCATTTCAGGCTTTAGGAGCACCACGATGAACACACAGGCTATATGTGAAGTCCTTTGGTAGTAACCTCTGGTGGAGGGATTCTGTGCTTTGGAATTTCCCAAACTCTATAAATCCAAAAGCTATCAAACCTGCCGGTGTCTCTCACAGATATCTCCCATTGTCATTTTGGTTTAAATGTGGAGCTAAATAGAATTTTCTAGTTCTTGAGCTTTAGATGAGTAGATACTACAGAGCTTGAAAATGCTGGACTTATTTCTTGCAAGATTTTTTTTCAAGAATAAAGACCCCAAACCTCTCTTGGGATTGACTGTACTGCAGTAAGCTATCACATCGAAACCATGCAGGAGCGCTCAGCATCAGGGTAGAAGGAATAACAAAAACTAACATTTATTCAACCTTTTCTTTGTGTCAGACACTGTTAAGGACTTTATGTCTACTTTCTCACGTGACACACCAATATCCCTCCCTATAAGTCAGGTGAAATTATTAACTGCTGTACCCAGAGGAAAAACTGAAGCTTAGAGTGTTTTTGTATTATACACAGGATACAGCAAATCAGCAGCCAAGTGAGAAATGACACGGAGCCTGTCCGCCTCTACATCTTACAGTTTTAACCAGGACCTTTCACTGCCAAATATTTAATTACACTTTGCTTTGTGGTTCCAAAGACTATCCCAGAAATGTAAATTACACAGGTAAGGATGGAACCTTTTTATTACAGCAGGCTTGTTTTAAGATAGGCTCCCATTTCCTGCATGTAAATGAACTACATGGAATTTATAAGGTAAGTAGGTTTGAATTGTGCTCCTCTCTCTTTTATGTGCCAGGCAGTCTTAGGGGGCTATGGGGGACTTTGTAGGGCCTACAAACGTCATGTGATTAAACCTTTTGATTAAAGTTCCTCCTACATTCAGCATCCGAGCATGCATCGATTGTAGATAGTCATGCCGATTTGAAACTGGAGCCAGTTGCCTTAGAAGGAAATAGTGAAGCTGCTGAGGTTTGTGCCTGGCACCCACACCTGCTTCTTTCTTCCTCTCTTCTATTCTAGGCTGAAGCCTCTCTGGCCTTCTCCTGGAGCCATGGGCTTTCTCGTGCTTTAACTCCATTGTTTCTCTCTAGGGGGAAGATATACAGTATTGCTCATGTACACTACAGCTACAGCCTCATTCTCTGAGTATTGTTTCAGGAACTGTGGCATTTGTATTTTTGTTGTTGTTGTTTTTTGGTACCAGGGATTGAACTCGGGACCATGCACTTGTGTGGCAGGTGCTGGAACCACTGAGCTAAATCCCCACCCCAGTATTTTAAGCTTTTCTTTGAATTGTGAAATGAGAGATTGTTCCTTGTGATAGAAATTTCAGTTCTGGGTGAGAAGTAAGAGAGAAATTATTTGGGCAGAAGTCTGCTGAAGTTCACAGTTTGCCCACTTAACAGGCCCTCTTTGAAAAAAACCATGATTTAATTTTTTTTTTGGTACAGAGGATCGAACTCGGGACCTTGCACTTGCAAGGTGGGCACCAGAACCACTGAGCTAAATCCCCGGCCCCCCTACATGCATTCTTTAAAAATTAAATCATGGGGCCGGGGATTTAGCTCAGTGGTTCTGCTGCCCGCCTTGCAAGCGCAAGGTCCCGAGTTCGATTCCAGATACCAAAAAAGAAGAATGCATGTAGGGGAGTGGCCCCGAAGAGAAAGCATACACTTCCTATTTTCACTCCCTTTACTATGCAGATATCTTCCTGATCCACTTCCTGGCTCTCAGAGTTGTGTTCTGGAAGCCTCCTGTGGATTTAAGGAAGTTACCTGCTCTTTAGGCATTTTCTCTGCCATTTCTGTCTTATCTTCCCGTCTGTCTTCAGAACCCTTTGACACTGTTGCGAGGGACTGTGGAGATCACCTCCAGCTCTCTCCTCCCATTGCTCCAGGCCTTTCCCATCATGCCCTAGAGCAAAAGGGTTGTATCTTGGCTATGATTTTCACATTTCTGTACAACATCCACTAGTAAATGAGAAGGGAATGAGGGTCACGAAGGTGGATGTGAGTTGCTTAGGGCCACATTTTAGCCTAGTAGTGGCGTCCTTTCTGTTTGGTACGTGGTGGGCTTGTGTTGCATTTGAAGCTGTGACAGAGGCGAGGTGAGGCCATGGGATTCGTGGATCCTCAAGTCAGTGTGGCAGTTGCTTTTCGGCCTCCTTGAAGCCAGGAACACATCAATTCTCTCAAAAGAGACTGATTTCTCCCAGGAAAGGATATGGGGCTCACTATCATAAGAAGAGATAGAGTGACTGGAAAGGGATACCACTTTCTTTCTGTACCCATAATACTCCATATGTTTTTCTATTATTTACTGATCTCATTTTTAGTACTGGAGATCGAACTCAGGACCTTGAGCTTGTGAGGCTGGCCCTGTGCCGCTGAGCTACATCCCCGGCCCTGATCTCAGGGTTGTATCACATTTATTTACCAGGGGAAATTTCACAAATTCCACACAACATAACTCTCCCACCCTAAGATCCAGAATCTATCCTCTTCCCCTGCCCAGGACTACTGCAGGGAAATTGATACTGCTGGGAATATTTTGTGTCTGTAAGCTGCTCTGGGAATGGATAAACATATTGAGAACTTCTCATTGCTTTTGAGTAGGAGTATGGCTCAAGAAAAGCATTGCTTCAAGAAGTTTAACCTGGTGGGGGTGTCCTGATTGTATTGGCAGGGACTGGAGTAAAAGAATCAGTTACGAGAAAGTTGCCATGTCAGGTATGCCTTCATGGACATAGGGAAAAAGCACATTGAAATAATAATCATTGAATTATTGATGGGATATTAAGATGGCTGAGCCCCAGAGAGTGTGGTTTATGGATAGAAGAGGAAAATCTGGGGGAAGAGTGACTCAGAAGTGCAGAGGCTAAATTATGTCCTTGGCAACGATGGTGGTGCTGTAATCCTCCTCAGGGACAGCCCTTCCTTCAAGGGGTATTGGTGCAGGGTTGAGAGGGCTTGAGATACTCCCAATTGTGTTTGCTGTTTGGAAACCCTCTGGGCTTTTTCCTTGCAATTCTTCTTCCAGAAAGCCAGCTTGATGCTGCAGTTAGGGCAGGAGGAAAAAGTTTCAGGTGGGATCAGCTGGTAGGGGAGGATGAGATCTGACCTTCGGTGGCAGCCTGATGTTTTGGGACCACAGAAACAGGCTCACCCCTGTCTTCCAAGCCTGTGCATCTGATGACAGGAGAGACAATGGGGGCAGTGGGTGGGAACCACTGTGACTTCCTGGAGTTAACAGGGTTGGGTAACACTGAAGGATGAGCTCTTCCCCGGGGGGCCCAGCCCCGTGCACAGGTGGGGCTGCTCCTGCTGAGTGTGGGAGGGAGTTGTCCCATTTTGGATGAGCAGAGGGACCAGCGCCTACTACGCCTGCATCCTTGAGTTTGGGTCTCTGTCTGCTGTCCTCTCTGTCCTCTCTGCAACAGCCCCATCCCCGGAAGTCCTCGGCAGCATCCACGTCTCACCCTACCTCGCTGAGACTTCTTCGCCTGCCGTGAGAACAGACGTCAGGTAGAACGTTTTCCAGTTAGACCCATCAGTCCAAGGTGTGACTTACTGACAAAGGTGGCTCAGGCTGGTGGAGGGACTTGCAGTGCTCTTTACATTAAAATATGCATCTTAGGAGCTGGGGAAGTGTAGCTCAGTAGTAGAGCACTTGCCTATGGTGTGCAAGGCCCTGACTTTGATCCCTACTGCACGGGCTCAAGAACACCACACACACACACACACGCATGCACGCACGCACGCACAATTTGTACCTGTTGTCTGGGTGGAATATGGAATTTTGTGTACTCTGGTGGGAAAAACTAACTTTTGAGAAAATATTTTCCCTTATTATTCTAACTAATACAATGAGACCAAAAGGTTAGCTGTAGCCAGAAAGAGGTGTCGAGGGCTCTGCATTGCTCCAGGCCTTTCCCATCATGTCCTAGAGCAAAAGGGTTGTATCTCGGCTATGATTTTCACGTTTCTGTACAACATCCACTAGTAAGATGTGCCCCTTACCCTAAGGAAGCCATATCTTATAGGGCGGAATGTAGGGGACAGGACACAAATAATTACCAGATAGGATGAAGAGTTTGAGAATACAGATTTATATAAATCATGTGAAGTACCGCAAAGGGAAACTAATTTCTGGAGGATTTAAGGAGATTCCATTTGAATGGGGGAGAAGTGGATAAGGTATGGTGGTACAGGCCTATAATCCCAGCTACTTGGAGGCTGAGGCAGGAGGATTGCAAGTTCAAGGCCAGCCTGAACAACTTAGTGAGACCTGTCTCAAAATAAGATAAAAAAGAGCTGGGGATGGGAAAGCCTTCAATGATTCTGATGAATTTGGGCTTGGTCCCAATGGAGTAGATAGGAAAGGAGCCTGGTCATAAGTTTTTTTGTTTTTCTATACCAGGGATTGAACTCAGGACCCATCGCCTGCAAGGCAGGTGGCAGAACCACTGAGCCAATCCCCCCGGCCCCTGATCATAAGTTTTAGCAAGTTAACTTTATTGATAGTGTACCAGATGGCGTTTAGGGGATTTGGAGGCAGAGAGATGAGAAAGGGTTTGTAAGAGTCTGAGCGTGACATGAGAATATCAAGAAAGTAGCAGTGTGGGATACGAAGGAGAAGATAGCAGAGGAATGGAAGCATTCAACCATTGGCCACTGCAGGCTGGTGGTGCGGGGAGGTTGGAGATGGCATGAGGTTTCTAGCTTTGGCCTTTGAGGAACGCCAGTAACTGATATGTGAATTCAAAGGAGAGCAGCCTTTGTAAGAAAGATAATGAATTCGGGGTGAGGGAGCCTGGGCAGGAGGCACTTGGCCGTCTTCAGGTGTAGATGTTCCATTGTCAGTGTGGGTCTGGGATTCGGAGTGAGACTGGCTGGCTTTGCAAGTCACTGACAAAGAGAAATCAGGACTTGCTTGTGATTTTCCTGATGAGAACCAAGGGTAAAATACTTGGGAAACTGCAACATTTAATGAGAATCAAGAAAGCTTGAGAGGCAACACTAAAAGGAAAAAGACAACCAGTAGACAGATGTTTGAAGAAGATCAAAGAAGAGATTTCAGGTAGGATGGTCAGCAGTGCCAAAGAACACAGACTGGGGTGAGATCTTTTCAGTTTGGCTGTTGATATGTAAATGCTGTGTCTTCTGGAACTAGGGAATGCATCCTTTCAAAGGTACTAACTGAAAGTCTCTCAGTGTTTATGGATCATATAACATGGGCATTTGTGGAAGTTAAAGGAAATGTTGAAACTGATATAAGAATTGAGGAGAGAGCTGAAGGCCAAAGCTCATCCATCTTGGGCAGCAGTTGAAGCCTTAGAACATCTGACTTTTGTGAAGGAAAGAAGGCTAAGACTGAGTGGCAAGAAAACCCTCGAAATCAGGATGGGCACAGAGCTAAAGGACTCAGTCAATGCAGTGAATGAGGAGGGACCTGGAAGGTTGGAAAAAACTCAGAAGGTGCAGTATGAATTGTAGCATGGGTGATTCACCTGGCCAAGGCTCCAGAAGAAGGTTCTCCCAGGTTTTATTTTCAAATTCTGTAGCGATTGTGTAGAACGAGGGAAACCATCTGTGATGTCAATACAAGATCCTGAGAGATCTGGGAGCAAGAGTTTCCTGGACAGTTTAGGGCCCCAAAGTGGGACTGCTTGTCATTAGGGAAGGAAAGGGCAGGGATAGAATGGAGCCATTCGTGTATCTTACTGAGCAGGCATACAAGATGACAGATGGTGAGGAGAGAATCCAAGGGGGTGTGAAGACACACTTGCTGGGTGTACAGCTCCCTTGGAGACAGGAGCAGGCTGAGCTTTGGAGCTCTTTAGAGGTATGTAAGAGATGTTCCTGGGAAACAAGACAGGAACATTCAGGGAGCTAGAAAATGAGATAGGTACTTGGAGAGAGAAATTGGAATGAATAGTGATCTAAGAAACAGGGAAGCAGGGCCAGGGATTTAGCCCAGTGGTTCCAGCGCCTGCCTTGCAAGCTCAAGGTCCTGAGTTCAATCCCCGGTACCAAAAAAAAAAAAAAAAGAAACAGGGAACCCTCAGTTATTGAGGGTTTGAGAATACAAATCTGTATCATCAAATTCTTCACCCTATCTTGTGATTGCCTGTGTCTCATCCTCCTATCTTCTACCTGTAAGATATGGATTTGTTGAGAGAAAGGACCGTATCTTAATGATCTTTGCATCCTCAGGACCCCCGTAAAACTACTTTAGGTGCATAACTCACATTTTATCATAGAGAATTTATACAGGACAGGTGGTGTCATTAAACAATACCTGAAGAAGTCTATAGTTTAGAAGAATCGATGTGGGAATGTGTAGGAAAGCGAATGTTGGGGAAAGTGACCTTGAACCTCTGGGAGAATGGCCCTCGCTGCTCCTAAACTGGCATTCCATGCTAGACATGAGCACTGTGGTCACCATGAGTCGGTGATCCACTGACGGGTCACCTGTGGCTAGGGCTGTGGTGACTTTCTGGACCTGCAAAGCTGAAAGGAGCAGATTCTGGACCACGGCAAGTTTTCCAAAGTAATTCTATGTTTGAAAGACCCATTAATGGTCAATCTAGTCTCACTGGCAGACTTTTGTTTATTACTGATTCCCATACCAATCATTAGTGGTTTTAAGGATAACGCAGTAAGCATTACTTTACATAAACAGTTGGTAAAATAAGTTAATCACTGTATCTGCTCAAGAATCGATGATAAAAAATAGGAAAATAGGGGCCGGGGATTTAGTTCAGTGGTTCCATCCCCTACCTCGCAAGCGCAAGGACCCA
The DNA here is from genome assembly GCF_053883595.1 of Heterocephalus glaber. NCBI lineage: Eukaryota > Metazoa > Chordata > Mammalia > Rodentia > Bathyergidae > Heterocephalus > Heterocephalus glaber. Next base: position 10,298,667 of record NW_028258463.1, read on the forward strand.
AGTTCGATCCCTGGTACCAAAAAAAAAAAGGAAAATAATTGTAGAGCATGTGTAGACTAGAGATAACAAATGCCAAGTCTTTCTGCTGCCATGCCTCTATACCTACAGCTGATGTTACTACTTAATAATGAAACTCTTTCCTGCTGAACCTAGACTTGCTGCTACAGAATTCTTTCTTTCTTTCTTTCTCTCTCTCTCTCTCTCTCTCTCTCGTTTTTGAGACAGGGTCTCGCTGGCCTTGAACTCACTATGTAGCCCAGGCTGGCCTTGATCTTACTGAAATCCTCCTGCCTCAGCCTCCTGAGTGCTGGGATTACAGGCATGTGCCACGATATTCAGCTTAGAATTGTTTGTAATAGCATTAATCAAGGAAGCCACAGCCAGCTTCCGGAGTTGGATCCCTGTGAATTAAAACTGTGCCCTTTCTAGCTTAGATAGTTAGGGAGCCTGGCCATCGGAAATACAGAACTTGGCTGGAAAGCACCTAAAGGATGGTTTACTTCTCAAATTTAATGTCACGGAGAAATATCGTGGTCAGATATCAATGTCAAGGTCAAAAATATCCTTTCTGACGAAACGTCTCTGGACATTCTGCCAGAAAGAATATTATCCTGGACAAATACACAAATGGTCGAATGCACTGATCTCAGTCATGAACGCATTCACTGTCAGGCTGCAACCGTGCTAGGGCTTGCCAGGAATCTCAGAGGTCAGTGTCACGTTTCCAGCTCCAGCCCCACCTCTTATGGGAGCTATGGTAAATTATTTAAGCTATTTTAATGCTCACAAAAGAAATAACATCTGGTTCATTAATTGAAGATCAACAATGTAGATGTACAAATCATCTCACACGCGGCATGTACTCAGCAATGTTAGTTCCCTCTCACTTGTTAAATATTCAACACCAAGGAGAACTCCCTTACCAGATATCTCTGATCGCTCCTCGAATATTTCTAGTCATATAGCACTCATCATTTTACAAGCCGTTCCGCTTTCCTGGTGTTTGGACTGTCAAGAAGTTGCCTTTAGATTAAACTGAAATCTGCCACACAGACCGTAGCTTTGCTGATGGAGAGTCGTTTGGGTATTTGACAAAGGTAAGTCTGCCCTCCCAAAATCTTTTATTTTCCAAGTTAAAAGATCAGCAGTTTATTCAGCTGTTCTTTAGGTGACCTGGTTTTGACTTGCATTGTGATGCAGACTGCTTTTCTTGGATCACTTCTACATCTGCAGTACTGCACAAACCTCGTTCTCCATTTTAGTACCTAGTCTTCCAGAAACACATGCTGTGTTTTACCCTGTTGCCTCCCCAGGGTGATACTCCTTCCAGAGATATAATACGATGCAGTTTCTTGTTTCCTTATCTAAATTCATAGAAACTATTTATATTCAATAATTGAGATCAGTAACCTAACATCTCCCCCACCCATGGTTTCAGGGTGCGGTTTCAGGGTGGCTCAGGTGTCTTGGACACATCTGCAAAAGAAACTTATTTTCCTTTTTGAGTTCACCCTTTTTCCTTGGGTGTTGGGCCAAGGCATGTCACTCAGATGTTTCTGATTGTGCTGTTGACTAAGTAGCTGGCTCTGAAGCTATAATTATCACCCTCCTTCAATTAAAATCACATTTCTTCATTGCAACACGGAGGTATTGCAAAACGTGGTAACACATATTGGGTTTGTGTTCCCTCCAAACAAGCTTTCCCTGGCTACTTGCGTGTTTTCTCCTGAGTTGTCCAACTGTTTGGGGTTGCTACCACCCCACTGCTGTGAGAGATTCTTCCCCACAGTGATGATCAATGCACACTTTATGGTTGTGTTGCTTTTATCTGTTGGTCTCATTAGCTATAGTATAGTTATTGAAAAATTATTCTCAAATTTCAGAATTTTGGATGAGTCATATACTAGAGGCATACTCACATGGCAGCATAATTGGTAGCAAAATGAAAAATTGAATCAACATATGCTTTAATTGTAAATTGTGCAGATGACAGACCGAGCAGCTTTCATTGGATTTTAGCCAGTCTTTTCCAGTGAAAATTGTGTGTGTGTGTTGGGGATTGAACTCAGAGCCTCATGCATGCTAATCCCATGTTCTGCTATGGAGCCACACCCTGGCCCCTTTCCCTGTGAATTTCTCAATCATGGTTAAACAACGTAGGAAGATAATATGTTGTTCCCACACATAATTTCCACCAACATACGTCTGGCATAACCACATTGTGTCCTGAAAAAATCAGCTTTCTGTCAGCTGCTTTCAGAGAACCCAGCTTTGTATCTACAATTAGTTGGTTGCCTATATAAGCAAAGCACACTTGAATGACAAGTTAGAGGATCCCAAGGTCACTTCTGTAGACGAACATGTGTGGACACATTTGTTTCCTTATAAGTACTGCCTAGAAACAAAGTTACTCTAGTTTGTGAAAATAATGTCTAGTATTACTGAGACACATGGGTCTTCATGTTGATTTTCTTTAAAAAATCATCATGAATTTAAAGACTGCATGTGAAAACTGGTGATAACTTTCTACTGAATCACCAGGTTCAATGTGATTTATATCACTCAGCCTTGTGAAATGGCCTACTTGAGACTTGCATTACATAAATTTTATGTCCCCGGAGAGTGCCAAGTATTTTGAGTGTTTTATGAAAATACTAATTGAATTCAGTGAATATCTCAATAAAATGCAGACACTTTTTTAGTGTAATTTCTTCATTAGGATTTAAAGAGAAGAAAGGTGAAATTCATTGTCATGTGACTCAAGCATATTTTAAATAGAGTAATCAAAGCAAAGGGACTCAGTTAAATATATTTAAGGCTTTCTCTTAGTACCTCTTACGTTATGGACTCTGCCTGTGTGCTGTCTGGATGAACTAGGGCCTGTTCTTTCACTCTTACCAAAGATGAGCCCTGGGAAATTTAAAGCCAATAACTAACTGATTCGCTGAAATCTGATAGATGTTTCTGTTTCAAGAAAGCAATAGAAGAAACATCTTCCCACCACTCAGTAGTCACGCAACAAAGTTTTACTGAGCACATTGAGTGTGGCAGCTCCGTGCTAAGGGAGTGACATGGGTATTGTCCCAACACTGGTGGAGAGAACACCCCAGCATTTGCACACAGTTCACACACTTGTAGTCAACAGTATTGGCTGTCTTCTATGCAATGGGCTAGATGGTTGTTTTGTGCACCGTGTATTGTGCAGGATGCCAGGGCCACAACAACACAGAGCAAACCAGATGTGGTCCCTGTCCTGGGGCACTTGGTTAGTGGTGAGCATGGAACAGAAGCTGGGCAGGGCCTCCCAGAGGTGACATTTCAGGTGAGGCCTGAGTGGGGAGTAGGAGGTAGCTTGGCCAAAACTGGGGAGGAAGAAACTGTGGGCTAAAGGAAACATTTGTGAAGCTGGACCTAGGTAAAAAGCTACAAGCAAACTACTTTGTAGGCCAACACTGAGACAGGCATAGTTTCTCCTGGATTTTTTAGCTCAGGTTCAGTTGGACTGAAATGTAAGAATCTGTTAAGGCCATTCTTTTTTTTTTTTTTTGGTACCGGGGATCGAACTCGGGTCTTTGAGCTTGCATAGGAGGTGGTGAAACCACTGAGCTAAATCCCCGGCCCAAGAATCTGTTAAAATAATGCTTTCATATTTGGTGTTTTTTCCCCCTGAGCAAACCAAACATAAGTTAAATGTCCCAGAAGGGTCCTGAACAGATCTGTGGCTAGAGATCACTTTTCCTGATGATAGAAGACACAGGTGCCCAATATTTAGGAGTCCCGGGCCACACTGCCTGAAGAGGAATTGTCCTGGGCCATACATGAAATGTATAATGTAGTTCATGTATCTGAGTAACAAAACTTCTTTTCAAAATTTTTTGTGATAGCATTTTAGAAAAGACTTCCAATTTAACTGTGTGGCAGGCACAGGAAGCAGAGTTGGTGTAGTTTCTCTTGCCACCCACTTGATCCACATTTGAGGGCAGCGACCTGAAAAACATCGCTAAAAGTCAGGTGATACTGTCTGTCACAGGTTCCATCTTCTGGGGCAGAATTTCTGCTGTCTGGGGCTGCATGATGTTGGGATATTTGTGTATATTGTAAGTGTTAGATGACACATTTTACCCATTTTTTTGCAATGCAGCTTTTATATGGTTTGGTTTTCAGGGCCGATACTTTGGAAACTGCAGCTGAAGAATCTCCTGCGTAACTCAGCAAATAATTGTGTAACTTGCGGCTTTAGCTTTGACTCTTGGGAAACTCGATCTTACATATATTGTCTTTTTAACTACTCAGAAATCATCTCCCTGTCATGCAAGGGTTGCCTGGTAGCCTGCAGGGGACAGATGAGCATGATAATGGTGACTCAGATGCTCTTGGCTTCTCCTCCCTGTGCATCCCTACCTCTCCCTTGAGCAAATCTTGTCTTCCCACCTCGAATTCCATTCTCCCAGCTCTGTCAGCTTGGCAAGCTGCAAAAAAATACACTTTCCACAGTTGCACAGGGGAATGACTGACGCCCCAGAGACTCCAGAGGGAGAAACCGAGTCAAACCCTCCTCACTTCACATCACCCAGGAGGATTTTTCTTACACCAGTGAGACAAGCAGACAAGACTTAACTGGTTTTTATACACTGGCGAACTCTGATTAGTGTGGATTTACTTCTACAGGTTTTGTTTCAGGGTTATCATCAGATTGGACGCTGATTCTGTATGTTTGACTTTTTAAAAGCAAGTGAGAGGGCTGGGGATTAGAGCTCAGTGGTTTTGCCACCTGCTGTGCAAGTACAAGGACCTGAGCTCAATCCCTGGTACCAAAAAAAAAAAAAGAAAGAAAGAAAAAAAAAGCAAGCAAGGCATAGTGGTACAGGCCTATAATCCAAGCATTCTGGGAGGCTGAGGCAGGAGACTTTCGAGTTAGATTGAGCCCATCCCAAGCAATTTAGTGTTTTAGTAAGACCTTGTCTTGAAATAAAAAATAAAAGAAGGCTGAGGATGTAGCTCAGTATGAAGGCCTTGGGTCCAATCCCCAGGAGGATCACAAAACAAAACAAAGAAATAATAAAAATGTATCTTATTATTTATCAACCGATCATCACTTACTAGATAAACTACAGAAGTTTAATATTAAAATCATCCTTTGAACCAGAGTCAGCACATAAGGTTATGTAGTCCAGGTATCACTGAAAACATCATAAAGTGCCTTGCAGGATTGATTATATAATATAAAATGTAATTAAATATCTAAGAGTATTTCACTTTAAAAAGTGCCCTAAAGTATCAGTTTAATAGTATGAGTTTCTCCTTTAAAACTAATAAAAATGAATAAGGAAGTGTCATATGTCCTCCTCCTCAGGCTCTGTTAAATAATCAATATGCATTATGTGTGCAGCATCGACACTTGCCAGTTAAAAATAAAGATGACTGCCTCAGCACTCTGGGAAGCTGAGACAGGAGGATCGCAAGTTAGAGCCCAACCTAGGCAACTGAGCCACTTAGTGAGACCCTGTCTCAAAATAAAATATAAAAAAGGGCTGTGAGTGATGTAGCTCAGTGACAAGGCCCTGTATTCAATCCCTAGGACCACAAAAAAGATGATAATTTACCTTTTTCCATTTGCACCAATGTGATAAAGAAAAAAATGTGTGAAAGTTTACCATGTATTTGCCTTTATTTATTTATGCATTCATTTATTTTGCAGTACTATGGATTGAACCCGGGACCTTCTCACTGAGCTACATTTCCAGCCCTATAATTTTGTTTTATTTTTAAATTTTGAGACAAGATCTTTCTAAGTAGCTAAATTGCCCAGGCTGGACTTGAATTTGCAATCCTCGTGCCTCAGCCTTCCAGTTACAGGATTATAGGCATGCGCCACCACACTTGGCTGTGTATTTGCCTTTAATTCATTAAAACTGAGGTTATCTTCAATAGACTGTGTGAAGACTTACGTGTGGTTGGTGCTCAACAGATGTGTTGAATAAATGAATATACAAGTGAATGAATTTATCATACCATATATATGTATATATATAACTATACAAACTAGAAGTTGTTTTTTAAAAATTATACTTCAACTGCTTAAAATCATATTTGTAGGTATGCTCACTTGAAGTGTGAAATTGTGGCCGTAAGTGATTTTTAAAAATCCTGTAGGTTTTGAAAATAAAAGTTTCAAGATGGATGCACTGTTCCCAGCAGACACGTGTGTCTGTCTGCACTTAGGAGGTGGGGTCCGAGTCAGCAGCTAGGACGGGCCTGTTCTGAGTGGCCCGTCACTCTATCCTGTGGTTGTGGTGTTTTTCATGCCTCCCAAGTGCTCCGCTACTGCCATGCGTGTGACATCATCGTCGTCGCTCTGAGGAGCCGAGTCAGGCCAGCTGAGGAACCTGTACCGCTGAGTCGTGACTCAGTTAGCAGAGCCCAAGTCCTGTTCCTGCTCCTTTGGACCCTGTGGGCCACTCCCGAGTCCTTTAAACTGCTCTGAATTTTGCAAACGCACCATTGCATGTGTGTGAAGCCTTGCACGTACTCAAAATTTTCTTGTAAATAATTAGCACACACTAATTTTAAAAAAGTTCCTGGCATTAGGAGTGATAATCCCCAAGAGTGTTAAGGTTTTCCACAGCCTGTTCTCTGTGTTGCCAAGTGTTTACTGCGTGGTCCTCTCCTCCACGCGGAGCAGCTGCATTTCAACATGAGCCTCTTACAGATCTGAAGGGCTGCGTGGTTTACGAAGTTCTTTCGCTGAAAGTGGCTCACGTGATTCTCACAACAACTTCTGATCTGGGGGTAAATATCATCTTTCCCCACCAAAACCAAGGGAATTAACTAAGGAGAAATATTTCAAGGGAATGGAATTAATATGAGAGAATGAAAAAATGGAAACAAAGCCTTTGGAAATAGGGAGGGATGGAGGGGTTGAAGGGAGGGCAGGGGAAAGGGGAAAAATAAGAACCAAGAGAGACTATGTAAAGGTGCAAATTTCCAATGATGAATGTCATTATACTGTACACCTAAAATGTACCAATAAAATAAAATTTAAAACAACATTTCAGATGGAAAAGAAAATTGTGCATCTGTTTTTCCAGTTGGGAATTGCTTAGGAGTGTGTGTGGAAGGAACAAAATGCCTGGGAGAAATATGCTAATTGTTAATTTTTAAAGTTTTACACAAAAGTCAAGGTTGGTAAAACTGAAGTTGTTGGTACTATGAACAGCTAATATTAGCGATTAGCATGTGCTGGGTGTGAATCAACCCTCCGACTCCTGACGGTAAGCCTATGAGGTGGGTGCTGTCTTCCTCAGGGCTGAGCCGGAGCCTGGGCCTGCTGCGTGCCGGCGGAAGCTTGACCCGAGCTATGGCCCAGCCCAGCAGGCATGATTTTGCCCCGGTTTTACAGATGAGAGGGCAGGGTAACAGAGCTGAGTGAAATCCCCAGAAGATGCAGGGCCGGCCCTGGAGCTAAGCCCGCCCTGCTCTGCTCCTGCCATCCCATCGGGCAATTTCAGGCTGGCCTGGTTTAGCAGCCAGCAGGGAAAACCCCTGAGCAGTCCCCAGCCTGTGCCAGGTTCTCAGCTCTGTGCTGCCTCTGGCGGGGCCATAATGGAGACAGAGTCACCAGTCATGGTCGCCTCACATCACAGAGGCCCGTGGCACCCAAGCGGCCCGTGTGAAGAATTGTGACAAATGGACACACGCTGGCACCCTCCCAACGATCCAGACAGAACGTCCTTCCCTCCTGATGGTCCTGAGTCCCTCCCGCCACACCTGGCATCAAACCAAGGTCCAAGTGTGGTACCACACACCCATAATCCCAGCTCTGGAGAGGCTGAAGCAGGAGGATCGCCTGGAGTTTCAGGTCAGCCTGCCCTGTATAGTGAGACCCTGTCTCAAAAATAAGAAGCACTTATTACTCCAGGAAAAGCCACGCCACCCTATGAGTTTGCTTTTCGTTTTAATTTGACATTTGAGTGTATGTTTTAGATTCCGAGGAGTTCACATTGGCTGTCGGTTCTCTACACTCAGTTGCTCATTTCTTCATTTTATACTTTATCGAACTTTCTGGAGGGGAATTGTTAGCTAACCAAGACAGTTTTTACCTTATTAAGTTGATGAGTTTTAAAGAAATGTCTGTTTCTCTTTCTTAAGTCAGTTTGCCTGTATTGAGCACACCTGCGGTGCCTGGGCCACGTGTTTTTTTGTAAAGTTCCAGCAGGTGGCGCTCTTGTACAGCCGAAAAGCTTTCTAAAGGCGGATTTTTCTAGGTGTTTCCTTCCTACTGAGACTTACTGTCAAATCCATTTCTATTTGGGCAACTAGAATTCATTACCTTTGGTCATCAGAGTCATGCACGTTGTTTGCTGAACATTTTTAGAAAGTGTACGAAATGTTCCAGACACGGTGGCACATGCCTGTAATCCCAGCTAGTAAGGAGGCTGAAGCAGGAGAGTTGCACGTTCCAGGCCTTCTGGGCAGTTTGGTGAGACCCTGTCTCAAAAATAAAATAAAAATACATAAAAAGGGGTAGAATGCAGCTCAGCACTCCCTGGGTTCCATCCTCAGCATGACAAACAAAATGCAACAAAATGTACGAAAGAAAGATAGAGCATCCTCCAAGCCCTTCACCATCCCCTCCACATTATGCTGACAATCCAGGAAATAACGTGCTTTCCAAAGCTTTAGCTTAGGCAGACAATAAATGCATAGCAAAGTAAAATTTCAAGTTAGAAAATTTCAGATTTTGAAATAGCCTGAGCACCTTGCTGGCCTTGTGTAGCTGTAAAGAGAGGGCACTGTCTGAACCCGGGGGCTGATCCCCCACCCGCTGCCAGAGCTGTGCGGGATCCGCGGCTGAGATTTACAACCCCTGGTCCGGGTGTTCGGTTACAGCAGCCGGGACAGACCGGCCCCTGGCGTTTCCTGTCGGAGAAGCCAGGAGTGCGGCTTTAGCGGGCAGGAAATGTAATGGTTCCTCTGCGAGTGAAGACTGCAGACTGCTTGTTTCGACCCAGCTCTTAAGGGGAAAACACACTGCTGTGGGGACTTGCTTCTGTTCTGTGAAATCCTGGGCATTGGCGCTCCAAGGGTAGTTTTGTGAGCTTTCCCTGGTGCTGAAGCCTGCGGGCAGCTGACTCCGGCCGGAGGGCGTGACCCGAGGGGCCCAGCACAGTGGAGAGGCTCCGGGCCAGCCTTGGAAGTCGCTTCGTGCCCTCCTCAGCCATCTGTCTGCCTTCCCACTGAGGGAGGCACCGGCGGGAGGTGGGGATGCAGGGTGGAGGCTGTTGCAGGCTACAAAAGCAGCGTGCAGCCCCCCCCACGCGCGATGGTGCCCGCAGCCCTGGTCAGCTGAGCCCCCCGTGGTGAGTGCAGAGAGGACAAAAGGTGCAATCGCCCCTCCTCGGCCGGCCGTGGAGAGAAGTCTGGGCAAGTTCCCGTGAGAGCGGTGTCCCGGGAGCCCTGGGTGGGGGACGCTTCCATACGCAGGGCTGTGGCCACGGAGCAGGCGGACAGGACCCAGGCCATCAGAGTTGCGCAGACCCCTCCGGCTCTGAGCCCTGCGCCGTGAGACAAGGGCGCGACCGAATACTGCGTGCGATGTAAACCGGTGGCTATTTGTGGGCCCCTCTGAATGTCGGGGAAGCGCCGCCTTCCATGTCCGCGTCAGAAGCGACCCTGACGATTTCTCTAGCCCTGAGGTCAGTTCTCCTTGGTGCGCAAGAGAGAGGCGTGGAGGAGTGGCAGTGTGCGGCGAACGGCCCGAAACTCCCAAACCCGACAAGGGAGCACGGCCCCTCCCAGCTTCAGTTAGCAGAGCAGCTCTCAGCTCGGGACCCTCCAGGCCGGGCGCCTCCTCTGTCCCTTCCCTGACACACGCTTCACTGCCCCCCGGGCTCCTCCATCCCCTTTTGGTTCCATTCAGTAAACAATAACGGGACTCAGACAAGGCGCTTCCGGAGCCAGAGCTTTCTAGGTTCCTGGCAGTTGCTGTAGATCATCTCGTTTAATCCCCACAAGCCCTGCCCCGCGGAGCAGGTTTGCAGATCAAGGGATAGAGGCGTTCAGAGTTAAATTATTGCTGGTAGGTAGTGGAGCCAGGATTTGAACCCAGTATGCTTCAGAACCCGGGCTCTTCATTGTGAACTCCTGCTCTGGGTTTCTTTTTAGGGGTCTGAGCCACCATCTTCACCTGGCAAAGGCTTAGACTTGGGCTACCCTTGCCCTTCGCCCTTTGCCCTGCCACAGAATGCGACTTCTAATCCTGGCTTTCGGATCAGACTTAACTGCCCCAGGAGCCCCACCCGAGCCCCGCTGTGGTCCAGGAGGAAGGCAGCAGTCTCCCTGTACTGCTCAGTTCCTCCCCTCCTCGCCCCCGGTTGCTCTCTGCAGGCAGCGCCTCTGCCTCCCCCGTGGGGTCTCTGCGCCTGGCCTGTCTCCTTCTGCCCTCAGCAAGAGCCCCTGAAGCACAAGGCTGTCTGTGTGCCTCCTTCTGTCTGGCGTGGCCCCACAGGGCCTCAGGAAGAGCTTCTTGCCTTTGTGAAAGAAGGTGGTGCACATGGACAGGACAGCGGCTCCCCCTGGCAGTGGGTAATATAGTTGATTAGCAGCCTCACCAGATTGATGGAAACAGAGCAGAACTTCCAAAAGTTTCTTCTGAACGTAAACCCCCAAGCCTGACTAACATCTTTGCTCTAGTGTTCATCTACTTTATTATTTAATATTATAAAAATCTCTCTCCACGCCCTTGATGTTATTGTTGGAAGCAAGAAGGTACACACTTTGTGTTATTACCATTCATCTTTTATTAGCTCTATTAGCACTACTTCATCAAAGCTCTGTGATTTCAAAGCAATGGCTCACGTCCCCAGAAGAAAGTCCCCAGAGGACACTCCGGGTCTCAGGAGGGTGGAAGGGGATTTGGGTTCGTTATGGAGATCAATGTGACCACAGTGACCCATGACTGAATACTGCTTCAGAGGGACAAAGAGTACTCAAAGTGAAGAGAAGATCCAGAGAAAACATCAAACAGACCAAAACCAGATTGAACTAATACAGCATGTTAATCTGAAAGAAGTGATTCCTAGTTGTAAATGTCTCATTCCTCAGGAACAAATCATGAGGCTGATCTTGTGAAATTTTCACATCACTTCTTCAATTTCTTGAACTTGGGATGAGACCACCTCTCCGTTTATCACCTCCTGCACAATTGTCTTGATTGTTCGGGTTTTATTTGGATCTAAAGATCAAAGCAGAATAAAGGGAGCAGAATGTGTCAAAGATTATCACAACATTGGTTGTTGGATAATTTAAGCTTCTAAACTGGGTCTTGCCTGATGCAATCCATCAGACTTAAACTTTCAAAAGTGACATTGACATCCTAAAAATGTGTTCTATCCTGTGAGCACAAAATGTATTTGATATGGCCTCCTGCACAAATGAAAACAGTTTTCAATTTGAACATTTACCAAGTGGTGCAGTGCTCATAATTCCTGTCCATAGAGAAGATGTTTTCCCTTCTGGGCTTGCCAAAAGTTTTAACAAGCTACAGACCACTCTATGCTGCAAGAGCACGCAGCGTCTGTCTTTGGCTCATTAGTACTGTATAGTACTGTAATATTCAGTGAGACTTAATACTTTCCACCTCTGATGAACGTGATTCTGACTTACTTTAAGAGACTCTTGTCTGCATACCTTTAGAAGAATCAATGGACTGAGCTTGAGAGTTGGAGACTGTTACAGATGAGCTTTCATCCAAACCATCACTGTAAGGAAAGCGAGGGGTAGGGAGGGAATCATGTTAGGCTGGCTGCAAGGAGAAGGAATAAAGAGAATTTGCTATTTGAGCTCAAAATTAGAAAAGTACATAAAACCATGGCCAAATAGAGAATCTCCGGTCTCCTGATTGGCAGATGCATTCTGAGAGCAGTCAATCGGCTAAGTGCACCCTTGTTTTCAGATCTTGCCTAAAATGGGCTGTCAGCGGGGCAACCTGGCAGCTCGCAGGGCATCTGGTCTTGGAAGTTGGATTCCCGACCACAGGGTGTCCCCTGCCTGCGCCCCCCGCCTCACTCACTCACCCCGCGGCCTCCCCATCCAGCAGTCGGCGGTATGTCTCGATCTCCAGCTCCAGCCGGGCTGTGGCGTCCAGCAGCCGCTGGTGCTCAGCACCCTGGCACTTGGCGTTGGTTCGCACCTGCTGCAGCTGCGCCTCCAGGTTGCCCACGAGCTGCTGCACCTGGGACAGCTGGCTGCAGTAGCCGCCCTCGGTCTCCGCTAGCGAGTCCTCCAGGGATTTCTTCTGCACGCGGGAGGAGAGGAAAACGGAGGCAGCGATGAGCAAACAGAAGCTGCAACATTGTCCCGGCAACTGAAACAAAGTTGCGTCCACGCTCACCAGGGCAAGCTGAGACTGCAGCTCGATCTCCAAGCTCTGCAGGGCGCGCTGCAGGTCGGTGACCTCGCTCCTGCTGGACTGCAGCTGCTCGGTGTTGGAGCTGATCTCCTTCTGGAGCTCCCCGCTCTGCAAGGTGGAGAGGCGGAGGGTAAGCGCTGAGCTTGCATGGGTCTGGGCCCAACACCACCAAGCCCTCTGCTGTCCCGTGGATACCTTTTCCACAAACCAGGCCTCTGCATCCTTGCGGTTCTGCTCTGTGAGGACTTCGAACCGTGCCCTCATGTTGTTGAGGAGCCTGGTGAGGTCCACACCCGGCACCGCGTCTATTTCCACACTGATCTCCCTGGGGCCTTTGGCTCGGATGCTCTGGAGTTCCTGCAGCAGCGGGGAGGGAGGGTTGTGGGTCCAAGGTGATCTAGAGGGGCATCCAGACCTTTGCCTTCCTGGGGCCTCTTCTTCCACAAAAGTTATGCATTTTTTATTTAAAAAATTTTTTTAAATTTTTGAGATAGGTTCTTGCTATGTAGCCCTTGAACTAACTATTGTAGCCCTTGTAACAATCCTCCTGCCTCAGCCTCCAGAGTGCTGGGATTACAGGCGTGCGCCACCACGTCCGGCTCAAACTTTACTTTTTGACTGGCTTGATACAAAGGTAACTATATTAACAATGTATATACAATACATTAAAACTTTAAAACCTAAAAGTATGTATTTTTCGACCGATTTTGAAAGAATTTAAGGCCTATTTTCACAGGCCCTAAAATTACCTCAGGCCCTGGGTGCAGAGCCCAGGGGACAGTGGATTATTTGGCCTGGCCTGAAGTGTCCGCTACCTACAGGGTCCACCACCTCAACCAGAGGAAGGCCTGGTGTGTGGGCCCAAGGTTTCTACTACAGCTGCAAACCCAGAGCTATGAGCAGTATGTGGGATTGTGCACTGTTTGTACCACTTATTGCCAATCTAGTAGAAACTTCTTTTGAAAAAATTTGTTATAGGTTTTAGAGATAGATTCTGGAGAAGTTGCCTAGGTAGGTCTCAAATTTGGGATTCTCCTGCCTCAGCCTACTGAGTGCTGGGATTACAGCTGTGAGCCATGATGCCTCATTGGGTAGAAACTTCTTTAGAAGCCAGTTGCCAGTGTGCATTCTGTGCATCATGGTACACACTATGGCACATCAGCGGTCCATGTGCATGCATTACACTGGGTACAAGTGGTTTCTCTTATATAGTAGTCCATAGTATTGGTACAATTTTGTTTCTTAGCTTTTGAAATACTATGTATATTTTTAAAAGCCACTAAATTGAGACAATTAAAATTTTACTGTCAATATCCAATAATTGAGAATGAGAAAATCAGAAAGTGCACTAATTCATTAAACAGGTTCATTAGCAGGAAGCACCTACACCAGGGTGTGTGTGTGTGGGGAGAGAGAGAGAGAGAGAGAGAGAGAGAGAGAGAGAGAGAGAGAGAGAGAGACAGAGAGAGAGAGAGAGAGAGAGACTTGAAACAAATGGCCCTTTGAACAGGGAAGGTAACTTCTGATTTGCAAATTTGAAATTGTAATCGTGGGGCCCTGGAATTTCAGGAAGCAGCGCCCACCTCCTTGTGGTTCCTCTTCAGGTAGGCCAGCTCCTCGTTCAGGCCCTCAATCTGCATCTCCAGGTCAGCCCTGGGCAGGGTCAGCTCATCCAGCACCCTGTGCAGCCCGTGGATGTCGGTCTCCACCATCTGGTGTAGGGCCAGCTCACTCTCATACCTTCGAGCCAAGCACACACAGTTTAGAGGGTCCCACAACCAGCTGGCACCCCCCCCGCCCCCTCGGAATGTCTGGTGCAGAAATCCATGCAACTGTTTAAGAATAACATCGTTGCAGTATGTGAGGGAGTTTTGCTTTTGTGACTTTTTCTTTTCTTTTTTTTTTAGTATCATAATTTCCTGTTCAATTGGAGAGGAGAAGAGGTGTGGAAGGGTTTGGTAGTTTTCTGGTGGTAGTGAACCCCAAAGCACAGCACCCCAGGGTGCTGTGGGTTCCACTTGACTGCTGCTCTGGTTGGGAGAACAGCAGCCTCCCTCCGGGTGATGTTCCTAGTGGCACCTTAAAATTGCAGTGACTTTTTGGCTTAATTTTCTTCCCAATTTAATGAAAACCCCCGGCGCTTCTTCAGGGGATTTTACCAAGATGTTACCGGTACCGGTCCATTGCCACTCCAACTTCCTGTGTGGAAATGTTGCCACACAGAAAAGGAAAAAGGAAGTTAGAAAAGGAAATTAGCTTTTGGCCCTTCTGCCTGGGAGGGTGGAGGGTGGGAAAGGAGACGGGAGTGCAGAAGTGGACGATCTTTCAGTTAATCTTTCAATTGCCTGTGCCATCAGGAAAACAGGTGTTTCACCGGACTGTGTGGCAGACACGTTATTCACGCATCTCCCTGCAGTGGAAATTCAGGCTAGGACACTGGTGGAATTGTCACATTGCATCCAAGGTAATAGCGCAGTGCAAGTGTAGTGATTGGGAGCCCGAGGTGTAAGAAACATAATTTAAGGTTGTATAATTCTAACTGTGCTTGCTTCTAATTGCTTCCTAGAATGACCTACTTGAATGGCGAACGTGAACTTTAGCAGATGTGAAACGTTCGCCGTGAGTGGATGCAGGGCGCGAAAGCCAGGTCGGGCCCCGTTCGTCTGCTCTACTCACTTCATTCGGAAGTCCTCGGCGGCCAGCTTGGCATTGTCCACCTGCAGGATGACCTGGGCATTTCCGATGCTGGCAGAGAGGACCTGGCAAAGGACAGTGAGACCCACAAACTGGAGCCTTAAATACTGGCGGTCTCCACGTAGTATGTTGACGTGAAGGTCAAATGTGGATGTTCAATGCTGTTTTCTTAAGAGCTTAAGGCAGCTGCATTTTTAAAAGAAAATGTGTTTACAAAATATCATTGCAAGATGAGGAGACACACTTCCTCCAGGAAGGCACGGAAACACACCCCCTTTATGATAAGTGACATGGGGAAGTAAACTCCTGGAGATGAGAGAATTCTCCAAGCACAGTCTAGCTGAAAACTCTAAATTGCAAGTGATTATCACTGTAAAAACACGGTGTTGGTGAAAGAGGAGAAGAATTCCCAAATGCCCTCCTGAAGACGTGGTCTTACCTTGTTCCTGAGGTCCTCGATCAGTGGGTAGTATTTACTGTAACTGTTCTGGGATGAGGAGTCCCTGGCCCCACTTCCTTGCCTTTCATACCAGTCTCGGATTTTCTGTCCCAGGTCAGCATTGGCCTCCTCCAGGGCTCGAACCTTCTCCAGGTAGGATGCGAGTCTGTCATTCAGCTTTTGCATGGTGGCTTTTTCTGACCCAGGAACAAGGCCTCCATCATTGCCACCGAGGATACCTGCAGAGCCACCTGCTGGGCTGTCCCCAAATGCCATTCCCAGCCCTCTGAAGCCACCTCCCAAGGGTCCCCCGTGACCAGTGCCCAGGCCCCTGGCCAGCGAACACGTAGAGGCACCAGAGAAGCCAGAGCTGGACCCAAACACGGAAGCAGCAGAGAAGCCCCCAGCACAGCAAAACCCCCCAGCTCCGAAGCCAAAGGCGCTGGCCCCAGGGCCCCCCACAGGGCTGGAAGTGGACAGGCCCCTGGCTTGGCCTGCCACTCTGCTCTGCTCAGACATGCGCTGGGACAGCCCAGAGCTCAGCACTGAGAGCGACATGGTGTCCTGGGAGAGGGGAGGTGGTGATGCCAGAGGCGCGCTGCCAGTGAGCAGGGGCCCACCTTTTATAGGCCAGGGGGCGGTGTGGCCGTGGGAAAGCTCACCCCTCCATCGGAAATCGCATGTCCCCCACCGCTTCTAGGCCATCTCAGCAAGTCAGTGATTCATGTGGAATGAAAATTCACTGGTTTAGAATAACCGAGCAGTCATTTCCATTCGATAGATACGTGTGATACAAAAGGGAAGCTGGGTGGAGAGGCTTGAGGTTGTCAAAAGGGATCTTCTGGGAGGGAGTTGTTGCCTGTGTCTGCAGCACAATCAGAAAGCAGTGAGTGTAGCGAATCTCCTCCTGGACGTCAGGCTTCAGGCCTGTTCTTCGCCCGCCTTCCCATTTGTTTGCTTTGGGAAGCCAGGATAAGCCGTGGATTCCGATCCAGAGTATCTTTCAGTGGAATTGCATTTCAGAGCGGCTGCACAGCGCGCTGTAGAATGTGGGGAACAAAGGCTTTTCCCAGGCTGGAACTCGAATTTGAATTTTCCAGATGTTAAAGATTGTCATTAACACGTTGCACAAATTCTCTTTCTGGGTTCCCAAAGGAAAGGCTGCCAACTGCTGTTCCAGAGTAGAATGTGGTAGTTGCTTCAGCAGTTTTTCCTTCATGTAAGAATTGACCTTTTCAGTAAACTCTATGAAATCGGGGTCTTTTGTGGTGGTTCGCTGACCTTCACCCACCACTTACATTTACTCCTTCAAAAGCTGTCCTCTCTACGAGTTGCTCAATTGATGTGTTGACTGGGTGAAGGGATTGTGTCAAAGCTTCTGGTTTTATTGCCGTTATCAGGAGAAAGAAGAAACATGCAGTCTGAATTAAATAATGGAGGTCCCAGGTTCAGGAAGCCACGACCATTTCAGCTGATTGCTCCGATGAAGAGCAACTCGTGTGCAACACTGAACAATGACAGGTTGTCTCCTGAATTGTTTGCAAAAGTTTTGCAAAGCATGCTCTGAAGAATTGTATTCAGTGTCTTTACTATTTAGAACTAAGTTCTTGTTATACTTTCTTCTCTGACATGTTATTTGTCTTTGAAATCGATATGGCTTGTATATGTGGCATCAGAAGAACATTTTGGGGGGAAGTGCATTGATGTGAAAGATGCCTGATTTGGACAGAAAGTATAGACACCCAGAAACTTATTAGTGCAACTCCAGGGGAGGGGGATTTCCTTAGAAATTCAAATTGTGAGCATTTTGTAAAGACTAAGGATTTTCCTTTTACACGTTTTCTTTGACGTGATGATCCAAGTCTCATTTTTTCATTGTAAAATAATCTATTATTGATTTTTAAAAACATAGCAATCTCTCTCTCTCTTCTGCCAAAAATGGTATCCACACTTCAGCTATTCGCTGTACTGATAAATGTCCAGAAGCTCATGGCCACCACTTTGAGGACCTCTTGTAATTGTAGAGGGCCAAAGGTATCATAGTGATCTCACAATGTCTTAATAAATTTGGTATTAAAATATTTATACAACTTTTTCTTTTCCTGATGTACACAATATGTGGCAGACTCTCTCTGTCTCTTTCTCTCTCTCTCTCTGTATATATGTGAAAATTTGGATGATGCAGGAACTATAAAGAAAATGTAAGTAAATATCAGTATATTATATATATATTTTGAACATAGTTTATACAATATAAGATTTTATGATCTTTCTTAAGATCATATCACTTTAATTTTAATAATTCGGTGTAGAGTATAGATTATAGATTCTTGGACATTATCGGATTCCGATTTCTAAATTCAGGTTTTCTGTATTTGATAATAAGAAATAAAATTTCTGAGTATAAATAGCGGGTTTTATTTTGCAAAGATATTTGCACTAAATTCATTAGTAAGGTGTACGTTGTGTGTACTAAGTATACACATATATTTTGACTAGAGTGGATTTATTGCGATAAAATACATTAAAATTATTGTAAAGATACTGAGATTTCAGTTCTCCAAAAGGTACCTTGTTTTTGTCATAAGTGGCCACCAAAATTCCTCTTTAATTTGGTATATTTGGATTCTGTGTTTTGTTCTGGGGAAGCTTTTTAAAATATCACGAGCAGTCTAGATTTTTAAAATTCTTGTTGGATTTAACAATTCATACCTTTCATAATGAGAAAGGCTTTCAGAAGGTTTTCTGTACATCTTAAGGTGGGTATTACACGTATGTGGTAAAGTTACACTTTTTCAGCACTGTTATTGGGCACCTCTGAGTTCACTGGAGGTGCTTATTCAACACAATCACGATGTTTACCGAATACCTGGCCATTGTTTAAGATTTTGCCAAAAGTGTGTGCAGCACTTTTTACTTTTCTTAACTAAAGCAATAGTCCAGTGTCTTTTGGACATTTTCTTTTATTGCAGAGATAATTTAGGAGCAAGCATATAGCTGTTACACAACTTGAATTATTCAGAGTGACTTCGCCTTTCTGAAGACGCAGTGAAGTACTTCAGTCATGCCAACGTGGAAGCCTTCAGGGTTGGGGCTATGGCTGCTCTGTTGCCCATGTCCACCCCAGGGTTTCACAGAATCCGCATTCAACACCTGCTTGTTGACTTGATTTCTCCCTGGATAAATCAAGGTCATGACTGTGTGTTACCTACGAGGAAATTTCCCCAACATCAAAGAAGATAATTTGACATAAAGTCGAGCTACATGGTATATTAACTTGAATATTAATGGACTCCAACATGCTGTGAGTGTGACAAAAACACATGCTGAATGTTTCAGGTAAAAAACTGTGTTACAGCTGGGGACTTAGCTCAGTGGTTTCACTGCCTGTCTCACAAGCACAAGGTCCCGAGTTCGATCCCCAGTACCCTCCCCAATTGTATTATAGTAAATGATACATTGCCACAAATCCACCCCCAAATCCTACCCCTCCCTTCAAGCACATGTATCCCATTGTTCTTGGCACTTTGTGAAGCAGTTCTGGATGTCCCCTCTCCTGAGTGTCTTTATGAGGTGTGATAAAAACACAGTGAATGCTGTTGTTGGATGTCACCCAGCAGAAAGGCAGCTCCTAAAAACAGGATGTGGTGTCCCTCATCCACCTTTTCACCACATCTGGCACCATGTGAATCTTGGTTCTTAAAGTCAAAATGACCATGGAAGGAAAATGTTTTGAATCAATTCAGGAGGTCAAGGCAGCCAGGACAGTGTACCTAAAGACTCCCAGGAGAGAGGACTTCCAGACCACCAGCTTCACAGACGCGCGCACACACACACACACACACACACACACACACACACGCACAGAAATGTCCCTGCCCGGTGCCCCAGGCAGACGGCAGGTCCACAGCTGCTCCACCTCCCTGCTCCAGGGAATACCGTGCACCGTGCTTTGTCCTGCTGGGTTCAAGTCACAGCACTCCGCACTTGCTTCACTGTCCTGGAGTGAGACCCACAGCCTGGGTTCCTCCCTGGTCACTGCCCCTCCCTCCCACCCCCACACCTGCCCCGTCCCAGCCTCCCTGAGTGAGCTCCTTCACTCACGAATAATCCCGAGCTGCAGTGCCCACTGGGAGCACCCGAAGCCCACGCCAGGCCTCCCTAAGGCACACCCTGAACTGCTGGGACCCCTTCCATCACTTCCCCAGGGCCAGGAGAGAGGCCTGCTGGTGAAATCCAGTTACAACTTCCTTTTACCTTGTGAACCACAGGGCACACGTGAAGGGACAAGGGTCCTTTCCCTCCCTGCTTCATGGAGGGGCAGCAAGTGGACCTCTACATAAAGGGGATTTAAGCGAGGACTTGTAGAAGTTGCCCATTTGGTACAGATGTGCGAAGGATGATGTTGAGCAGGTCCCCGTCTGCTGTTCTGTTTCTTGAGAGAGTGAAACTCGTTAAGGGCTGAGTCCCCAGGACAGGCATGGGGGCTTCCAGGTTTGAATTGGTCTGTGTTTCTATGGACTCACTACCTCCCGGATCCCGGCCGAGGGCGTTGCGGATGCATTAACCCTCAGGGTGAGTTCCGAAGGTGCCACTCTTATCCCACCATACAAATAAGCACAATCAGGAGATCAGGTGACTTATTTAAGGCCACACAGGTGGCACAGGTAGGATTTAGGCCTGCAGCTGACAGTGAAAATCTAAAGGACGATGTCCGAGGACTCTGGCCTCTGGTTGTGGCCTGGGTTTCCATCCTGCGCATCCACCAGGAGTGTGGGCTGTTGGCTTTTAGTCCTCCCCCTCACAGGAGTCCCATTTGACTGCTGCACACAGAAGAACGGAGGCCATTTCTTGAGTTGAAAGAATGGGCCAGAGTCAAAATTGTGACCTATTGATGTGATCACAGAATAGGGGAATACGATCACTTGTGTTTCTGATCTTGGAATCAAGTTTGTTCTGAAATCTATACTTCCCACCCCTAACATTTCTATATATTTTAAATATTTTTGCTCTATATTAATACACGAGGTTTGCATATATCTCTATCTATATATCTTACCTGACTAGATTGTAGGCTTCTTAGGTATGGACTATACTTTTTATCCTGAGTCCTAGCCTGGTGTTTGCCTAAACTTTTTCATTGTACTCTTGGCATTATTTTGCTTGAAGGAACTTAATTCTTAATGTGTTTAACTGTGTCACTTATAATGCATTTGATTCAAAATGACTGCACCCTAATTTATCGGTGTGCTTTGACCATGATTTGTTATGAATTCAGGTCTGAGTGGGGAGCAACTCCAGAAGCTGGAAAAAGTGTTTCATCCTGGAGAGTTTTTGGGGGAAGAGGGAGTCCAGTACTCAGCCCTCTCGGAGGTGGCTGGTTAGCTCAGTTGGTTGGAGTATGGGATCAGTAATGAAGCCTCTGTTTTTGGGCTTTTAGAAGTGAACATAATTTTCTTTGACAGCCACAAAGCTGTAGGGCCAGGTGAGAAGGCTTAGGGAAAAACAACCCTGGGCTTGTTGGCGAAGTGATTGCATAAGCGAAGCACAGTGGGAAATGACCAGAGCCTAGGTGAACAGTTAGGAAGAGTCACATCTTCCTGGGCTTGGGGTGTAGCTCAGTGGTAGAACACTCGCCTAGCATGTGTGAGATCCTGAATTTGATCCTGGCACTGTAAAAAAAAAAAAAGAAAAAAGAAAAACAAAACTTATATCTTCCATTTTTGGAGAGCTTAAGGATATTGAGCATGGAGAAAATTATTGACGTGGTATTTGGAAAGCTTTGGATTTTTGTTAAGTAAAGTGTGAGCTCACTTCTCATGGGGGCGTGGTTGGTTTCCTGGTCTTGGACTGCAGGATTTTCCAGCTGAGTTCTTTCCCTGAGCCACAGGCCTGCCACTTTCTGCAGCATGCTACTTGCTCGGCTGTGACATTTTTGCTTGGAATTCCATTATGAAACCTGTCTTAGACAGAGGCACCTCGGGTGGGCTGTGTCTGCACCCAGCTTTTGAGCTGAGGGTGAGTGGGCGGGAGGAGTCTAAACTCTGGACTTCAGAGAGCAGTGATTCTGGATTTGACCCAGAGCAGGCAAGAGGAGCAAGATAAAAATTGTATCCTGGTGGGAAGAACTTTGGAAGCTCTGATTAGAACAGTCTTCCTAATTATTAAAGTAGCATAATAAGGCAGAAAATTTGGAAAACCCCAAAGGAAATAACCATAAAAATTGTACCCCTCCAAATTACTTGTTAGTATTCATGTATGTTCTTTCCCAAGCTTTTTTATACCTAACGGTATACTCAAACCATTTTTGGATTGACTGGAAGTCTTTGCACACTAAAAAAACCGGTGATTTGGGCTTTTAAGTCTGAATCTTCTTGAGGAGTTTGAAGAAGTAGGCGACTGCGCCCTCTGCTGGGTGAATGTCTTTCTGCTTTGCTCTTTAAAAAAAATACATTCATGGTGGTCTACCTTGCTCTGGTAATGGATAGGTCATATATACAAGTTTCTCCCCCCCCCCCCCCCCCGCTCCAACCTTGTACAATTGCAGCTGGATTCAGAGAAATCCTTCAGCCATGGTTCTCCTTGGCCTCCTCCGAGGGGCCCCATCTTCTAGGCTAAGGTGATTACAGACTTTCGGCGGTGCTTCTGCCCCGGAGGGTGGAATTTGCTCAAGTGGCTTTCAAATCTGAGAAGCCAGAGGCCACCCTCCTTTGTGCTTTTGACCTTAAGTCCTGGCCGTTTTAGGGAAGGTATTGAGGTGCCAGTGAGCCCAGGGGAGGGACCTATGGTATGGGCCTGCTGAGAATCTGCCTTGAGTCCTCCCAAGTTCATCTCGGGGTCTGTGATTCATCGCTGCCCTGTCCTTTTTCTTTCCTTCACGCGTTTCCTGTGACCCTGATGGTTTTGGTGACTCGAGGCTGACATGGCAGGGATGACATGGCAGCTCTCCCCCGGAGAGCTTCTCACCGACGCCCTGTGTCCCCAAAGCCGCACTCCCGTGGGTTTTGCTGCTGTTCTCAGGGGGCACAGAGGAGCCCGCCGTTATCTCGCCTGAGCTCCTGCCTCCAGACCCTTCTGCTTTTCAGATTCCCCTGCGTTCAGTCCAGAAGTCTCCTTCCCCTTCGCCCTGGCTTTGGGCACTGCCCGGGTCTGTCCTGGCCCCACGGCCACCACACGCTCCCCTCGGCCCGGGTCCCCGGGGCTTGGCTCCACCTGTTAGCGACCTTCGCTGTTCCGAAGGACCTCGGAGAGGCAAGGACAAGCTCTCGATTTACCAACCTCAGCTTTCCCGCACCTTCTTTAGCAGGACGTCAGTGTCCAGAAGGAGAAAGGCCCCTCATTTAAAAAAGGTTTCTGTATGGCCCGGAGCAGAGTGGCCCAAATGACAAAATGAGGAGGAGACCCCGCGGCGACTGTGGGGAGAGGCTGCTGTCCTCTCTCCCGTCCTGTCACGGTGCATTTGGAAAGAGTCTCTCGTGGGGAAGGAGTTTGGAAGGTCGGCTAATAACCTGGTGACCCCTACTTCAGGGTACGTTTCTCGCTGTCGTGCAAAACACTCAACTTTTTAATTGCTATCATCCCTGGGGAACGAACCGTGGCGTCTGACATGCCCTTATTCGCGCAGGAGACCGCGTGGGTATCGATCTTCGTCCAGCCCAGCCTCGGTGGGGAGGGTTTCCGGCCCGGCCCATGTTGCGCTGTGGCCAGCAGGGGGCGCCCGTGCTCTTCGTATCTAACAGTCTGCAGCAACTCCTCGAGGGCTTGCGACTCAGTTACTGTCCTGGTTACTCCGCTCACGATGGTGTTTGCAGAGGACAGCGTGACGCACTGCTTGGTGCGCAACAGTGGAACGTCACCTTGGAAAGCACTGGGGAAACTGGACAATTTTATTTTATTTAATTAATTTTTTTTTTTGGTACCGGGGATCGAACTCAGGTCCTTGCGCTTGCACAGCAGGCGGCGAAACCGCTGAGCTAAATCCCTGGCCCGAAACTGTACAATTTGAGAAGTCAAAAGCAAAATGTGTCCTTTATATTAATTTTTGTCATAAGCCTGACTTACGCGGGGGGAGGGGGGCTTTTCAGTCTTCTACATGACTGCACCGATCCTAAAATACGCAGGTAGTGTTTCCTTTTTATTGTGCTACTGGGAATTTAACCCAGGCACCTCGCACTGAGCTACATCCCCAGCCTTTTTAAATATTTTATTTTGAGACAGAGTCTTGCTAATTTGCTGAGTGGCCGAGGCTTGCTTCAAACTTGCATCCCCCTGCCTCAGCTTCTCAGAGTGCTGGGATAGCAGGTGTGCAGCAGCACACTTGGCTTCCAGACAGTTTTCAAATGACCACGGTCGTGTTTATTAGTGTGGCAAGGGGTCAAGGTCCTCTTGGCCCTGTGAAGATTTACTGGGCCAGAGCTATTGATCAATCCGCCTGACAGTCCCGGCACATTTTCTCCGGAGCAGATGGAGTAAGGACATCTTTTTTCCTGTAAAGGCCAGAGGGTAAATTTTTAGGCTCTGTGGGTCCGAGGGACATTGTTCCTCCACCTGAGTCCTGCTGCTGCCACGAGCACAGCCTGGATGTGTGTGCAGTGATGGGCCACTGTGCCCACAGGGGGCTGTGTCTAACTTGGTGACTCACATCTGAGAGCAGTTAGCACCTCCTGTCTGCTCTTTATAAACGCAAACGCTTTTCCAATTAAGAAGGAGATAATCAAATCTGAAGACTCCTCTGGTGCCTTTTCCTCCTTAAGCCACCCCCGGCAAATGTCACTATCCTCGGCCTGGAAACCTCAGATTTCTGTCTTCTCTGTCATGGAGGGGGTGGCCCAGCAGGGCAGAAAGGATAATCCAAGTCCACAGAAGTTTTAAAGTAGGCAACACATAAATTTAGAAACCAGTGCTGTCGGAATTGCGAACTTTTAATTTTTTCCTCCATCACTACCTCACTTCATCCAGATTTTAAAAGAAAAAATGCCACAGAATAAAAACAACAGGCACTGACTGGCCTGAAATAGCCCCAGAAAATCTGGTTTAAGATTATTCTAGGAGTTTATCCAAGAACATTTTTCTTTCTGCCTTTTGAAAGATACACAAGATACGGTGCATGCTCGGAGAACAACAGGGCCAATGTGCAATGGACTTCACCTGTCGCCAGGCACTTAGGCAGGGATAATGGGTAGGGCAGGGGCCGGGGCCTTTCTGTTTGCTGCCTGACATTCTCACACTCACTTTTCCTTCCGACTTTTTCTGCGAGTGGATTCTGTGTCTTCCAAGCTGGGTGGGAGGTGGAGACCTGGGTGGATCATGGATCGCTGCCCGCAGCTTCAGTCTCTCTGCCCCTGCTGAGGACCCAGCCCCTTCTGCAGGGTCCCCAGCAGGAGGCTCCATGTGGCCTTCTGTCCCACAAGAAAAGCCTTGTTCTGGGCTGACTGGGGGGGAGGCGGGGAGGAAATGAGAGGTGACCGAGGGAGGGAGAAGCCCTGGAGCCACAAGAGGAGACGCAGTGAGATGATTTCAGGCCAATGTCTGAGGTTCCTGGAGGCACCAGGATCAAGCTGGGGGCAGGAAGTGAGGGTCAGAGCCCCCAACCCTCCTCTGTCAGAGACCCCAAGGAGCCACTTCTGGTGACTTCCGGATTCCGCTGGGCCCTTTACGGGTGGAGCAGAGCACTCGCAGTTTTGTTTCCCTCAGGAGAAATGACTGGAAGTAGACGTGGACTCAGCGACGGGAGGGGATCATGAAAGGGGCACAGTGATGAGGTGAGAGGATCCGCTGTGTTACAGGCTGCACCCAGGCACCCAGTGAGCCTCGTTGTTCTGTGCTGCTGCTGTGCACCAGCGGAAGAGACAGTTTTATTTCCGGGGGGACCTGTGGATCCCTCTGACTCCTCCCCTCGCACACCTCTGAGGGAGTGAAGCAAGCCGGGTCCAGTCGCAGGCCCTAGCAGGAAGAGGCCAGAGGGAACTCAGACTGGTGTACCCTCGCAGCCCGGTCTCTACTCCCACTTCCACCCTGCCGGCCCCTCTCTCCCAGCCTTCCCGGATGACGTGGGCTGGACCCTTCGCTGCTGTGAAGGTAGCCTGCAGCCTGGTGCTCGGAGCTGGGCGCTCTTTCTTCCTTCCGTGGGACGAAGCAGAGGAGCGCGCTGGTGCTGACGTCTGTGGAGGGAGATGGAACCCAGTCTGGGTCACCTTGGCCTCTGGTTGCTAAGAGGTGGTGTTGGTGGACAGCAGAGGGCCCTCTGAGTGCCCGCATCTCCTCCCTTCAGTTGTAGGGGTCATTGGTCCACTCTGTGAGCGGACAAAGAGGACGCAGCAATGCTCTGTCTCCCGCTGAGGGTCGGTTCTATAACCTTCTAACCAGCGAACACTGCAGAGAGAAGACGGGAACGAGTGGGAAGTGTTAGCTGTGCCCCACGTAAAATGTCTCTCGGGTTCTCCTGTCCGTGCAGGAGACGTTGGACACCCTCCCATCCACCGGGCTGCCAGCCCTCATGGGCACGGCCCGCTGCGTGGCCAGGCGTATCCCTAAACTCGGGTGACCCGTGTCTGTGCATGTTGTGTAGAAGATCGCCCTTGCTTTCAAAAATAAACAAAGCAGACTCTCGGTGGCTTTGCCAAACATTTGTAATCATGAGTTTCTTGGAATGCCTTTCTTCAGTCTGCTGATTATTATTTTCAGAGGGCACTAATGACAGCCTAGACGAGATGTCCACAAAGCAGCTTGCATGGCAAACCTGCCAATCGGGTAACGAGAGTCGCCGAGCAGGCTGGGCTGGTGGGGACTGGCCGCAGTGCCTGGATGCCCCGGAAGGCTGTGAGGCTGTTGCGCCGCTTCCGTGGCCTTGGGGGGCTGAGCTAGGCCACGGGGCACCTTATGCAGGTTTGCTTTTCTGAGTGTGGTTGACATTTTCAAGAGGGTAGAAAAGCTTTACAGAAGAAACACATTCTCTCTGTCTCCCAGCTCGAGTCAATTTCCTTCTCATAATACAAGCAAGGTGATAATTATTAAGATCATGCACCATGCTCATGGGTGCCAGTAATTACAGCTGGGGAAGAGGGTGGTTTGCTATATTTTGATTTCCTTTTCCAAACCTCCGACTTCAAGACCTTCTTTCTTTATTTTTGTCTTCCTGGTAGCAACTGGCTCCACAGTAGTTAGCCGGTGGGTGTTAGCAACCACATTATCATTGGTTCTTTATTCCAGCTGTATTCATTTCAACATAAACTTCTGGAAAACAGCAAAGCGACCCAGGTGGCCACCATGAATGCAAGCTGACTTAGCTTAATGTGGAATAGGTCACAATGGCACAGCTTACTTTTCAGAGTTATTGTTCTTTTCTTAAAACTTCAGCACTGGGCCAGGGATTTAGCTCAGTGGTTCCACCATCTGCCTCACAAGCACAAGGTCCCAAGTTCGATCCCTGGTACCAAAAAAAAAAAAAGCTAAACCTTCAGCCACCGTTTGACCCCACCGCAGGTGTCATCGGAGACACACCTTTCAGTGCTGTGCTTGTTAATGCAGTGGACAACGCAGGACAGGTGACTTCATCCTCTCTGATGGGTCTGATTGGCTGCGAACTGCTTACAGCTTGTGCGAGGCCTTGAATCCAGGGCTAGTTTGGAGCGAGGCGACGGATCTCAATTTCCAGACTCCATTCTGCCTCCCACTCCGGGCGAGAACCTGAGAAACAGGCTCTGGCAAGGCCTCCCACAGTCTGCGCTCTGGAGGGTTGGATTGCCTTGAGCAGGGCTGTGCTGACTGTATGGCAACCATGCCACATTTCCTGCTCCTGCTCATCTAGTGCTCATGGAATCCACTGAAGCCGGCCTACTGATGTGACGCTCTCAAAGGGCGCATGGATCAAAATCGTCTGTAATCACTACATCGCTACTCAAAATGTAGCTCGCACCAAGCATCCTTAGCATCAACTGTGAGCTCCTCAGAAATGAAGAATCTCAGGCCCCACCCAGAGCCACCAGATCATAATCTACGCTTTCACAAGATCCTGGGTTACGTAGGCTCGTTGGGTTTGAGACACTCGATCTGTAAGACTTGCGGCTGGGTGGCGAAGGGAAACCACGGCTTCCTGAGGGGCAAGTGACGATGGAGGGAAACCTTCACAATATGTTTGTAATCCGTCTCCGGATGTCTGGTGCGACAGTGGCCTGCCCATTGCTACTGCCTCTTATCCTCTCCTGTTCTCCGGGTGCGTGGGAGAGTCATGTCCAACTCCGCAGACGTGGAAGGGGTGAGACCCTCCGGGTTTGAATCTTGCCCAGCTCTCAGTGAAGCAGTCAGCTTCCGGGGTGCTGGGGGTGGAGTTTCAGGCAGCAGCAAGTGAGGGACGCGGCAGTGTTCAGAGAAGGGGGCTTGTGGTCGGGAAAGCCGGTCCTTCCTTGGCTGGGGGTCTGTTTCTGACTCACATGTGCTTCTCCAGTGTCCTGTAAAGGGGGCCAAACTTAATCACCTCCGAAAAACGCGACTTCTGGTTCCAAAATAGGAAACTCACATTTCTCATCCCTGGGTCCACACCTGAAATAAAAACCATCAGCAAGTGTTCATTAAAATGCATTGCCCGTGTTAGGGTTCTACACAGCTCTGTGCTAACCATTTTTTTTTTTTTTTGACCTCCAACTGCCCTCCTGGCATGCTCAGCTCTTTCGCAGAATGCTCCCACTCTCCGGCTCAACCAGTACGAACAATGATGAATCAGGAATTTGTCTATCTTGGTTTTTAAAAATTAACTTTATTGGTACATTTTAGGTATACAATATAATGACACTCATCATTGGAAATTTGCACCTTTACATAATCTCTCGATTCTTATTTTTCCCCCTTCCCCTGCCCTCCCTTCAACCCCTCCATCCCTCCCTATTTACAAAGACTTTGTTTCCATTTTTTTCCTTCTTTCATATTAATCCCATTCCCTTCTTTCCTTTCCCCTACTCCTCCTACTTCTCCTTCCCTTTTGACCTTTTCTTCCTATTTCACATTACCTATTATACCTTCCAGTCCTTATTTACACTTTCAGTTTCTCACACTAGAGAAACTATTTGGTATTTACACGTGTGTCCTATTTATTTCACTTAAGAGTATCACTTCAATGTGCATCCATTTAGCTATAAATGTCTCTCATTTCTCATTTTTTATGGCTGAGTAGTACTCCATTTTATTAAAAAAAACCCCACATTTTCTTTATCCAGTCTCTAGTTGATGGGGAATTGGGCTGTTTCCAAGCTTTAGCCATTGCAAACTGTGCTGCTATGAACATGGGTGCACATACATCACTGTGGTATGATTCTTTTAATTCTTTGGGGAAGATACCCAGCAGGGGAATACCTTGGTCAAATGGGACTTCCAGTTTTAGTTCTTTGAGGTATCTCCATACTGATTTCCACGGTGGTTGCACCAGTCTATAATCCCACCAGCAGTGGAACAGTATTCCTGTTTCCCCACAGCCCCACCAGCATTTGTTATTGGTTGATTTCATGACAGCAGCAATTCTTTCTGGAGTGAGATGGAATCTCAGTGTTGTTTTCATCTGCATCTCTTGAATGACCAGTGATGTTGAACATTTTTTCATATGTTTATTTGCTATTTCTACTTCTTTGTCTGAGAAATGTCTGTTCATTTCAGATGCCCATTTTTGGATTGAGTCTTTAAATTTGGGAGGTCTGATTTTTTTTTTTTAAGTTCTTTATAGATTCTAGATAATAGACCTTTGTCTGAGGGACAGCTGGTGAAAATTTTTTCCCATATTGTGGGTTGTCTCTTCACTCTGTTGGTGGTTTCTCTTGCTGTGCAGAGCTTTTTAATAAGAAGAGATTCCACTTGTTGATTGTTTGTGCTAGTTCACAGGCAACTGAGGTTTTGTTCATAAAATCTTTTCCTACACCAATGTCTTCAAGGGTTCTACCTAACCTCTGTTCCAGCCAGTTCAGCATTTCTGTTTTAATATTTAGATCTTTAATCCATTTCAATTTTAGTTTAGTGCATGGTGAGAGATATAGGTCTAGTTTTAATCTTTGGCAAGTTGAAAACCTTTTTTTCCAGCACCATTTATTAAAGAGGCTATCTTTCCTCCAGGGAAGATGTTTGCCTCCTTTGTCAAAGATGAGGTGGCTGAGTGTGTCTGGAGTTGTTTCTGCATCTTCTAATCTGTTCCACTGGTCCTCAGGTCTGTTTCTTTGCCAGTACCATGCTGTTTTTTATCACAGTAGCTTTGTAGTATAGTTTCAAGTTGGGGGTTATAATACCCCCTGCCATGTCTCTGTTACCTAGAATTGCTTTTGCTATTCTAGGTCTCTTCTTCTTCCAAATGAATTTTTGGATTGTTTTCTCAAGGTCCGTGAAGTATGCTGCTGGGATTTCAATTGGAATTGCATTGATTCTATATAGCAATTTTGGAAGTATGGCCATTTTCACTGTGTTGATTCTTCCTACCCAGGAGCAAGGGATGTCTTTCCATTTTCTGATATTGTCTTCAATCTCTCTTTTCAGAGTGCTATAGTTTTCAGAGAAGAGGTCTTTGATTTCTTTTGTTAGCTTGATTCCTAGGTATTTCAGTTTTTTGGATGCTAGTGTGAAATGAATTGTTTGCCCTATTTCTCTCTCAGTGAGTCTGTTGTTCGTGTAGAGGAAAGCCATTGATTTTTGTGTTTTGACCTTGTATCTAGATAGGTTACTGAATTTGGTTATTAAGTCTAGAAGACTTTTCATGGAGTTCTTGGGGTCTTCTATTTAGAGTATCATGTCATCTGCAAATAATGACAATTTGACTTCTTCATTTCTTATCTTTATTCCATTTGTTTCTTTCTCTTGTCTAATTGCTCTGGCTAATGTTTCCAAAACTGTATTGAACAAGAGTGTTGATAGTGGACATCCTTGTCTTGTTCCTGATTTTAGTGTGAAGGATTTCAGTTTTTGACCATTTAGTATGATATTGGCTGTTGGTTTTTCATAGATGGCTTTTATCAGATTGAGGTAGCGACCATCTATTCCAATTTTTTGTAGGGTTTTTATCATAAATGTGTGTTGGATTTTGTCAAGTGCTTTTTCTGCACCTATTGAGATGATCATGTGGTTTTTGTCCTTGGCTCTATTGATATAGTGCATTACATTGATTGATTTGAGTATGTCGAACCATTCCTGCATCCCTGGGAGGAATCCCATTTGGTCAGGGTATATGATCTTCTGCATTCTATTTGCCAGTATCTTATTAAGGATTTTTGCATCTATGTTCATTAGTGAGATTGGCCTATAGTTCTCTTTTTTGGTTGGGTCTTTCTCTGCTTTGGGGATCAAGGTGATGCTTGCTTCCAGAAATGAATTTGGGAGTATTGCTTCCCTTTCAATTTCAATGAAGAGTTTAAATAGTAGTGGCAGTAGTTCCTCTCTAAATATCTTGCAGAATTCAGCAGTGAAGCCATCAGGACCCGGGCTTTTCTTAGTTGGTAAGTTTTTAATTATGTTTTCAATTTCATTGATTGATATTGGGTTGTTTAGAATTTTTAGATCTTCTTCATTCAACTTTGGTAATTCATATGTATCTAGGAATCTGTCCATTTCTTCTGTGTTTTCCATCTTATTGGCATATAGGTTCTTTTTTTTTTTTTTTTTTTGGTACTGGGGATTGAACTTGGGACCTTTCATTTACAAGGCAGGTACTAGAACCACTGAGCTAAATCCCTAGCCCGGCATATAGGTTCTTGAAGTAGGTATTGATGATCCTTTGGATTTCTGCTGGGTCCATTGTAATTTCATCCTTTTCATTTCTATTTGCATGGATTTGGGCCCATTCTTTCCTTTCTCTGATAAAGTTGGCTAAGGGTTTGTCAATTTGTTTATTCTTTTGAAGAACCAACTCTTGGCTTTGTTGATTTTTTTGTGTCATTCTCTTAGTCTCCATTGCATTGATTTCTGCTCTGATCTTTATAATTTCCTCCCTTGTATAAGCTCTGAGTTTGTCCTGCTTTTCTTTTTCTAGAAGCTTGAGGTTCACCATCAGGTTGTTTAATTGAGCTCGCTCTGTTTTCTTAATATGGGTATTCACTGCTATGAGTTTCCCTCTAAGACTGCTTTCATTGTGTCCCATAGATTCCAATATGATGCATTGTCATTGTCATTTAATTGAAGAAACTGTTTGATTTCTTCTTTAATTTCCTCTGTGACCCATTGGTTAATCAGAAGTCTGTTTTTCAATTTCCATGTGTTTATGAAATCTTCAATTTCATCACACTATGGTCTGATTATATACAGGGGATAACTTCAATTCCTTTGTACTTACTTAAACATGTTCTATGAGTGAGTATGAGGTCTATTTTGGAGAGTGACCTGTGTGCAGCTGAAAAGAATGTGTATTCTGATTTTGTGGGGTGGAATACTTTGTAAACATCTTGTAAGTTCATTTGTTCAAGAGTTTGATTGAGTTCTAGTATTTTGTTGTTTATTCTCTGTCTAGTTGATATATCTATTTGTGACAGTAGGGTATTGAGATCCTCTGCTACTATTGTACTAATGCTTATTTGATTTTTCATGTCCGTTAGTATTTGTTTTATATAGTTGGGTGCTCTAGTGTTTGGTGCATATATGTTTATGATTGTTATCTCTTCCTGTTGGATTGTTCACTTTACAAAGATGTAGTGTCCTTTTTTGTCTCTCTTAATTAGTCTTGGTTTGAAATCCACTTGATCTGCCAAGAGGATAGCTACTCCTGCTTTCTTTCGGTTTCCTGTTGCATGGAATACTCTTTTCCACCCTTTAACTTCAGTCTATGAGTTTCTTTCTGTATTAAGTGTGTTTCTTGTATGTAGCATATTGTTGGATCTTGCTTCTTGACCCATTCTGCCAGTCTATTTCTTTTGATTGGTGAATTGAGACCATCAACATTGATGGTTATAACTGATACATATTTACTTATCATAGTCATGACTTTTTCTTTTTGTTGGATTCTCCCCCTTTGCACTTAATTTCATGTCATGCCCAATGGAGTCATTCTTCTGGGCTTCCTGGGGTTGTGATCCTCATTGTCTTTTCCTAGGATATTGTGTAAAATTTTTTGGAGTGCTGGCTTGGCATTTATGAAGTTCCTAAGGTGCTCTTTATCATGAAAGTATCTTATTTCTCCATCAATTTTGAAAGATAGTTTTGCAGGGTACATCAGTCTGGGTTGGAGGCTGTTTTCCTTTCACTCCAAGCTCTTCTTGCCTTGAGGGTTTGAGTTGAGAAGTCTGAAGTGATTCTGATGGACTTTCCTTTGTATGCAATTTGTTTACTAACTTACTTAACTACTTGTAGAATTTGTTTACTTACTTACTCTAACTGCTTGTAGAATTTTGTTCTTCTGTTGGGTTTCTGGAATCTTAACTATTATATGCTTAGGTGTAGACTTTTTTTTTTTAATCACAGCTAGTTGGAGTCCTATATGCTTTACTTATCTGTATGTCAAGTTCTTTTCCCCTGCTTGGGAAGTTTTCTGCCATCACTTTTGTGAACAGTTTTTTTAATGTCATCTGTACTCTGTCTTGTTTCTTCATTGACTCCGATCAGTCTCATGTTATTCTCTTTTGCATGGTCTAGCAGATGCTGGATTGATTTCTCGAGGTCCCTTACTATTTTAAAGAAATTTTTCTTTTCCTGGTCACTAATTGCAATTTTATCTTCTATATTTGAAATTCTGTCCTCACATTGGCTCATTCTACTGCATAAAGTTTCAATGGAGTTTTTAATCTCCTGGAAATCTGTTTGCATCTGTTTTATGGATTCCATTTGTTTCCTATGTTGGGATTCCATCATGTTCCTCAGCTCCTCTATTTTTTTTATCTGTGTCCTCTCTAGATTTATTAATCATGTGTTGCACTATGGATACAATCTCAGATGTTATCTGAGAAATTATTTCTGCTTTCATTTTTTCCTAGATTCTCTTTTGTTGCCAGTTCAGGGAGTCCAGGTGGTTGAGTATCAGAGTGTTCCATCTCAGTTCCCTTTAGGGTTGCTTTAGGTGATCTGGAAGTCTAGTTTTGGGACTGGTTTATGTGTCTTCTCATTTCAGTGGGGGCAGGGGGGAGGGGTGGGGTGTGTGCTGCTGGTGCCCATGCAGTTCACCTCCTCATGCTGGGGGTGGTGGTATGGCAGCCTGGAAGGCTCCTCCTCAGCACTGGGGGCTGCTCTTGGTAACCATTTTTATTTGTTTTTGGTACTGGGGATTGAACTCGGGTCCTTGAGCTTGTGAGGCAGGTGCTGGAACCACTGAGCTAAAGCCCATTGGTAACCATTTTTGAAGAACAAATGCATCGGGTAGATTCTGGGTCTACCGTTTTATAGCTCTGTGACCATAGGCAAGTAATTTCATATTTTCCACCCCAACCTCAGTTTCCTTAGCCCTAAAATGAAGGTAAGACTTTCCTGCAGGGTTTGTAACCATTGTTAAACAATAACATGAATGGAAAGCTCAGTCAAGAATAGTCGTTCTTTTAAAAATGACTTCTAGGATGTGCATGTGTGTGTCACTCGGGTGAGTGTTGTGTAAACATACCTTAAAATGAGCAAAAATAAACTTACAGTTTTTATTAGATGACTTACAATTCTAGTAGATGTGTCCTCATTTAAATTTCAAAGGGAAGTTTTGGGGAATAGGACAACCTATGTACTGGAATGATTACACATACACACACACACAAACTTTGATTATTAGGTCATCAGATCATGATGTTGTGAGAGGCATTGTGTTTTCCTCTTTTGCATGACCTCAATGCAAATATATTTTAGAAACTCTAATCCTCTTCAGGAAGCCAGTGAGATGAAGATGTTGTAATGGAATAAGACGGCGTGAGTCATGCACATCAGATGAATGCGGGCAGGCAGTTAAGTTGGAAAACCAACCTTGTCAGGCTGTACAAATACTTTGGGGGATGTGTTAATACCAAGCATTTTAAAAGCAGTTATTGATTAAAAAGTATTGCACTGGGAGTAAAGCACCGTGAGGAATCATGCCTCCGATAGATAAGTTGTATTCCAGGGTCTGAACGACTTAGTAAACATTGGGGCCTTGCACTACCTGGCCATCAGTGTGGTCTTCCCTGGGAAGATCTGGTCATCTGGGTGAAGGAGGAATTTGCTTATCTACCTTGAAGCCAGATCACCTTTCAGCGAAACTCTCCACCTGGGTGATACTGTCCACATCAGTATTTACAGGGAAATAAACAGTGCATGTCCCTGGAATGAGGAACTAAAGATAGAGGCAGAGGGAATCGAAACTGTGATAAGAATGTACCTGGGCCCGCGCTCCTCCCGGGCAGGTCCACCTGCTTGTCTCCGCCGGTGGAGAGACAGAGAGGACACCGTAAAGGACATGGCCTCACTTCACGCTCCGTCGTGTCCAAGGGTATAGGCCTGGGCTAGTCTTCTTAGAAGTTTTGAAGCTTAATTTGTGGTATTTGATCAGGACTTCTGTAAAGGTCCCTTTCAGTGTTAAAGTTACTAAAAATCTCCATCAGTTTGTTGGGATACAAATGGACTTTTTAGCCTAAAATCATTTATTGTCACTAGGCAGAGAATAGTTTTTTTGTTTTAAGCTACTCTGTTTCACTATCCCTTGCTACATAAACAAAACAACAAAACAAGACAAAAAAAAAAAAAAAACCCAGCCCAAAACTTACTGGCTTAAATCAACCACCATTTTATTTGTTCCCAATTCAGGATTTCAGAGTCAGATTGTGAGGAAAGCTCCATGCTCCATGGGGGTCTGGGCCCAGCTGGGGTCAGATGACTCAGGGCTGGCTGGGGTGGCTCGGTGACAGCTGTCCCCTGGGCTCCTCAGCCTCCCCTCATTCCTAAAGTCTCTGCTGGTGCCAGGCAGGCTAATATTGCACTGGTCACATCAAGTCACCACCAGGCCCATAGAAGATGGGCCATGGAAAGGCACGAGCACTGCTGTATGTTCCCGGGAGCCACCATCATCTGGGGCTTGCTCCGGAAATAGTCATTTAGTATCTGTTTTCCATTGTGAGAGGCTAAATAGGTGTTGGTGTGAGTACAGTGCGGTGTTGCTCAGTGTCCATAGAAGGTACTGTTGGAAATATGTTATTTTTAGAGATGTGATTTGCTATATGATTTCATATAAGGCACATCTTAAAATCTCTGTATTAAAGACAGTCTGCTAGAAATATGCTGAATATAGTTTACGTCCTCTGTGAAGAAAACAGCACTAACAAAAAGTCAATTTTTAGTACCCACATCAGGGTTAATTTGTTCACAAAATTGTTGGCTTTTTTATATTGTTTTCAATTTAAGAGTGCATACCTTGTTTTGACTTTTCAGTAGTTCACACACTTAACATTATTTTCAGCTTATTATGAATTTTCAAAAAACATATAATGCTTTTTTAAATTCTGATTTTCTCTTGTGTTAAGATACAGCAAAAAAGGAGATGATGATTTTAGACATTAGCCTTTTCATCTCTTAAACAGAATGGTCCAGTCAGGTGAATGCTGTATTTCCTTCTAATGCTAATGTTTTTTGGATTTGAAGGTGCACGCAATACCCTGATTAACTACTCTCCATATATTTTGATCCCCTGTATTTGATAGGATTGAACAATATCACAGGGATCTATATACTCAAACCATCTTATAGTACTATAAGTAAACATGTTGTTGTAAATATTAAGTTCCAAAGTAACATTTTATATTCCTTTGGATTAGCCAGCTATTCCCTTCATTGACTTATGGGGAACAGAAGGATAATTACTATTGGTTCAAAATATGTTTGGAATGAAAACTATAGATTTCTTACCACCTCCTTTATATGGTGGGTTGGGTGTGTGTTTGTTAAAGCCAAATATAAACAGAAACTTCTTTTGTTGATAACTTGCCTGAATACATAGCATTAATTGATTTGTAGTGGGTATTTTGAAAGGTTTTGGGGCTGACTTGAATATGGGAGAAAAGTCACTCTATGTTATTTGAAGCCAAAACTTATGCAGTTGTCTTGTTGTTCAAATGGATTAGTTTCTCTCTTCTTGTCTTTCCTTAGTAAAATAGAAGCAATTCTCTTTTGGTAGGGTGACCAGCTGATCTGGTTTGTGTGGACCTCATGTCTTTGGGAATCGGCTTAAGTCGGACACCTGAACTGATAAGGTAAAAATTAATAAGATTTTAAGGAGATTTTAGGTGCTTGGATGAAAAATTGTTCAAAGGCTTGACTATCACCAAGTCGTGCATAAACTATGTTTATAAATGGAAAGTTAGTGATTATTTTCTGGTTCTGGTATTATAATTTTTTCTTCAGCTTTTCATATTCTTTTTTGAATATTTCCCACAGGAGTTTTCTAGAAGGGCCCAAATTTTACTTTGGAAAAATATAGAGAATTGTCCCTTGGTATTTCCAGGGTATTTCTCCCAGGAGATATTCCCAAATCCAAGATGCCCAAGTCCCTTATATTACCTGGCACGGTATTTACGTATAATCCACATACGCTCCCCTCTACACTTGACACTCTCCTGGGGTTACTCCATACTTAATGCAGTGTAAACACTGTGTGAACAGTTGCTTTACTGTATTGTTTAGGAGATAACATCAAGAACTAGAAGTCTGTATGTATTCAGTGCAGATGCAGTTTTTCCAATATTTCAATCTAGGTTTGTTTGAATTATGCATGGGAAACCAGAGGGTTCAGA
Organism: Heterocephalus glaber; assembly: GCF_053883595.1. Lineage (NCBI taxonomy): Eukaryota > Metazoa > Chordata > Mammalia > Rodentia > Bathyergidae > Heterocephalus > Heterocephalus glaber. Next base: position 10,335,889 of record NW_028258463.1, read on the forward strand.
GGGCGGACTGTATATTTTGTGTACACTTGTTAGATTTCAAGAAAGAGACATCCAAAATAGTAGAATAAATGAGTGCTAAAATAGAGAGAAGTTTATTTAGGATTTGCTTGGACTCCAATACCCTCTTAATATAAAGAAGCTCTCTTAGTAAAAAGAAATAGAACAAGAGAACTAATGATATTAATTTGGGTACATTTTTGCCCAAAATAACATCCAAAATCACCTCAGACTGATACCACACAAAGAAACCTCACCGAGACCATTTATGTATGTTATTTCTGAGCCTCTTTGAAATAGCCACACAGTGAAGATAAATTTATAATTTAACACCAATTTATATAAATTTTGATTAATACTTTTTTTTGGTACCAGGGATCGAACTCGGATCCTTAGCTTGTGGAACCACTGAGCTAAATCCCCAGCCCTTGATTAATACTTTTTTTGGGGAAAGATGTTGTTACCCTGGGTTCTTTTGCCTAATTTCAGATTGCTAGGGGCTGCTTTTTCTATTCTTTAAGTATAAGAAACATCAATCGTTGCCTTAAAGGGAAGATGAGCCCAGTTTTAACAGATGTCCAGTTCAGAAAACATGAAAAGCAATCCCTTCTGAGAGAGCACTAGGCATAGGTTTTAAGATGTTCAATGGCAATGGAACTCAGTGGCACCCACTTTTAGTCTAACAGCTGTTGCGAGAACCAACGACTCAGGTCTAGACCCATTGGCACCAATTCAGTGAGTGTTGAGTAAATACCTTTACTGGCCTGGGACTCAGTTTATTTGTCTGTAAAATGGGAGATTTGGACTGTGTGTGCCTGTGGTTTCTTCAGTTGTCAATATCCTGCAATCCCATGTACAGTATCCTGGTGATGTCTCGGTGGATATGTGGATTTCTATCTTAGTGAAGTTTTCTTTCTGAAGTTTTCTCTATTTGTCCCTCCCTCTGTTGGCAGAGGGTGGACAGCCTGGTGAACCACATTTCACCTCTTGGTTGGACAGCTCAAAGTAACAACTTGTCCAGTGTTTGGATTCTGTGGACACATGTGACATCTTATGATCCCTCTGGCTCTTTCATGAACAATGCTCTGAGAACCTTTGGAGGGAATGGGACCTTGAGGCCCTGTCTTGCTTTGCAACACAAGAAAAGACAGTATGGAGTGTGTACAGTTTTTATTGGCTACAAACCAGATGCACATTGATGGGAATCTGAAGACCGCAGTTGGCAAGTAGAGCTTTCAATTCATAAATTTATACTTTGACTTGAAAAGTTCAACAGTCTGTCAAAAACGTTAGGGGAAGTCGGATGAGATTGTTATAGAGAAAAATATTGGAAGTTTCCGAGCTGATAACTCCAAGGATACCTTTTAGGACTCACCCATCAGTGTCTAGGCAAGGACCTTCCTTTGGGGAAAGATAGTTTTTACAACAGGCAGAAACTTTTATTGGCCTCAAGCATGCTTTTGGATCTCATTCACTTGAGAAAGAACTATTCTTCCATTGACAGTCTCCCGAGTGATGGCCTTGATCTTGGGAGCTGCAGATGCTGTGGGAAAGAGCACCGAAGAGGTCACTGCCATGCTTTCCCCACCATCTGAACTGTATTCTGTTTGGTTCCCTAATTTCTGCCCCCAAAGCTTTATTGTACCTCCAAAATGATCACCAAGCAATATGGTGGATCCTGATCACCAAGCAATATGGCAGACCCTGGTCACTAAGCAGTATGGCAGACTGCTCCAGAGAACAGGGATCTAACCACAGATGATTTTCTCTCCACCTTCCAGGAAGTGAAAGTCTGAAAGACGTTCGTGCTAGGTGTCCCTGATCCAGATGCTGGTCTCTGGTCACAAGTGCCTAAGGAGTGATTTCTGCTCATGTGGCTGTGTGTCTCTTGCATCACAGAGTGTACAATCTTTAAGAGGACTACATGCCATTTGGGATACCTTATTTTAAGATCTAGAAAGCATGCCATGTGGATAGGTGAGAGGCCAGGATGTTTATCACGATTGCTGTTCTCAAGAGTATGCTTTATTTGAGTAAGTGTCAATGAACCAACTCTAAACCCTAGGGAAGAGCTGAAAGCAAAAACAGAGATACAGAGGAAAGCTCTATGAAAATCAAACCTGAGATTGGGGTATCTCATAACTTACTGTATTTCCCATCCCTAGACTTAGGTGAGGAGAGGAAGGACGATTTGTTGGATTTTGCACAAAGATAGACCAGCTTTTCTGCAACTATGGGTCCAACGCTGATTCTCTGAATTGCTAATGCCTGAGAACACTTTTATCACAAACTCATCAGGAAGTGCCACTTGATTTTGATTGGGCTCTTCTGGTACTTTTCTGTGAGATGTTAATGGTGAATGGGAAAATAGTGTACCCACACCAAAGGCATAACAGCTAATACCAGGTTAAACAGAGTAAAGTTTTCGTTGTTGCTTTCTCTTTTTGTTTTTTTTTCTTTTGACCTTTATTCCACACGGAAGTACTTGTTAAGTCTTGAGCACACTGAAAGGCAACTTGACCATTCAGGAAGAGGATAACGGTACAGATTATCCCCCAGCCTTCTCTGGCCATAGAACACCCCTTTCCTAAAACACTACTCAGATCTCATAGAACGATGGTGTGCAACAGAATCGATGGGAGATTACGTGATTTAATTTCTTAGAAATTTAGTAAATAGCCTGCATTACTTAGTAGAGACATAATACTATTATTTACCATTTTAAACCACATTACTGTTGGCATAGAACTTTTATATACATGTTGAGCATCCCTTATCCAAAAATCTGAAATCCAAATTGCTCCAAAACCCAAAACTTTCTGAGGACTGACAAGATGGTGCAAGTGGAAAATTCCACACCATTAAACTTTGCTTCATAAAACGATGTGTAAAATTACTCACAGGCCATATGTATAGGGTGTGTATGGAACATAAATGAATCTCATGTTCAGACTTGGCTCCCATCCTCAAGATATCTCACTGTGTACACTGAAGTAATCCAACATTAAAAAAAGAATCTGAAATCAGAGATGCTGCTGATCCCAGGCATTGTGGGCAGGGGGTATCCCACCTGCAAGTGTGGGAACAACCAGTGAGAGCTCAGTGTTACCTAATTTGTTAAATTAATGGAAAACTCCTTGCCATCTGGGAGCTAAAGAAAAGTTGAACATGGGACATTTGGGAGTACAGCAGGGCGATGACCGCTGTAGAATGGATAAACACGCAGGGCATTAAAAAAAAAAAAAGTAGATCCAAACAAATGAAAGAAATTGTTTTACCTTTCATGCTGGACTTAGATTCTTGCATTGCCCTATAAAAATGAGAAAAGTTGACTCACTTTAGTATTGGCAATAGTCACCCCTTCTCAGGACGAGCCAGCCTCCTCATGCTGCTTGTAAATTCTCAACCCTTTAATGAGGATAATTGTCTGAGCTTGGTAGGGGCAAGGTCATCAGTTCAGGGAGAACCTGGATCCAGAAGGTGGTGAGGGCAGCCTGCTCCAACCTTGGGCAAGAGAGTCCTTCCAAAGGATTCTCCCTCCCCGTGGCCCGCTGCAGGCATCTTCCCACCAGGATCCCTTCTAGGTTTGAGGTCTCAAGCCTGGAACCCCAGAACTTTTCAGGCTGGTCTAAGTTTGGTCCCAGCATGTTTTATTTAGGTATTTTGCAAACCTTCCTACTCCTTTCTTTTGTGTCATAGAATGTAGTGCCTTGTCTATGTCCAGCTGTTGTTATTTCCTGGGTGGTCAGAATATCGAACTGGAAGTCTAGGCATCCTTATCGTTTAGGAATCTTTCCCTGCTGTTAGGTTAGAACAGTCCCTCAACATTTTTCAAGTTGTTATTTATTTTTCCCAGAGACTTTAATATGTTCATTTTAGCTGTTCTGAAAACAGATCTTAGCACCCAGGGAGTAGCAGCCTGTTAGTTCATGCTTGCTGACATAGATATGGTCAGAGAAAATCAGCGTCAGCCTTTGTCCCTCCAGAGACACACTGTGGCACAAGCCCCTGGGGCAGCACATTTCCACACACCCCAGCTGCCCGCCCTTTGCAGCCCCTTTCCTGTGCCCACACCTCACCCCTCGCTGTCGCCCTCCAGGAGCCGGCGGTAGGTGGCGATTTCCTTCTCCAGGTGCGTCTTGATGCCCAGCAGCACCTTGTATTCGTTGTTCTGCCGCTCCAGGTTGTGGCGTAGCTGCAGCAGCTCCTTCTCGTAGCGGGAGATGATCTGCTGCATGTCCCGCAGCTGGCAGGAGTACCGGCACTGGGTCTCCGACAGCATGCTCTCCAGGGTGGATTTCTGAAAGAGGAAGTGACCGCCTTTTGCTAATGGACAGACGGCCCGATTGCTCTAGTGGGGTGGGCTCATTGAGTGTCCAAGTGAGTTGGAGCTGCGGGCTTGGGTGTCAGAGCTGGGACTCCTGACATCATTTTCTGGGGATAAAACCATTGCCTCAGGGAGCTCCCTGGAGCCCTATCACGTTTCCCCAGGAGTGGTGGTCTCTGCTTGCCGTTTGGGGTCAGGCATGTGCTGTGGGATCGGGCACACACTGCCCAGCTCTGGACTGTTCTGTACTGCCTAATGCTTCCGGTTTATCTCTGGCCACATGGGAGGCAGCAGCAGGGGCTTTGCTCAGCTGTCACCTACACAGCAAAGCCCTCCCCGAGCATCCCATTTAGGAGGCAGCTCCTCCTTCACTGTCCACTCTCACCTCCTCCTGTGCTGCCCTTCCTTGCAGCCACCGTCTCTGCCTAACACGGTATTGCATTTAGAGGATTTGCGCATTTCCTGCCTGCTTCCCTCGAACCTTCTGGACCCAGCTCTCCGTGCTGAGAAGAGCGCCAGACAGCAAAGGCATGGAAGTGGGTCCACACGCCTTGCTGTGTCCCAGAGCGGTGTGACACACAGCAGGTCACAGTGTCTTTAAAGTGCAGAACACAGCACTGCAGTAGTTTCTGTGCTCATCAGCATCACCTGGACAACACACATTTCGAATGTCCGTTCACTGTCACTGATTTGCACACCGCAACACCACGTGCCTCTCAACACAGATGAACTGAGCTCGTCTTCTTAAGACCCGGGGAGAGCCGTGCTCAGAAGCTGTGCTGATGAGAGACAGGAGGATCCTGAGGGCCAGGAAGGGAGCTGGAGGTGGTATTTAGGGAGCTGTGAATGCCATGGCCCTTGTTCAAGGCATTTCACCCAACACTGAAGATGAGGAAAGTGACTTAGACACAAGATCTTGGTTTGCCGGTTGACAGGACACAGGCACCAGGAATTGAGCCCGGCCTGGCTTCACCACTTACCTCCTTGGCCCCAGGGTTTCTCCATGGTGGAGATGGAGGGTGGTCTGGCTTTAAATAGGAGACCACGGGGGTCTAGAAACTCCCACCACCAACATCGTGTGGTTTCCCACTGGTAACGTACTAGTTGTGTGACGTTGGCCAATTTCCTTCACTGTCTGGGACCCTGATTTCCTCATCTCTAAAATGGGGACACAAAGGCCTGCCTGGAAAGGTGCTGTGGTATTTAATAGAATGAGCTGCATAGCAGAACATCTGGCGTCCTCTACGCATGAGGCATGGAGCTCCTGGCTCCCTCCCCACCAGGAGCAGTGTGGGTAGAGAGGCATCCCGAGCTGCTGGGACTGGAGCCTGGCCGGCTTTCCGGAGGACTCAGGATTTCCCTAGCTCCCACTTACCCTGCTGTGCTGCGCCTGCAGATCAATCTCCAGGGCCTGGAAAGTGCGCTTGAGCTCGTGGACATTGCTTTGGTTGCCCTGCAAGGCAGCGGGACCGGGCACCTCCTGGGACGCAGCCGCTGACTGGGAGGCCTAGCCCAGGGAGAGACGTCAGCATTTCAATTGCGCGGAATCGGAGCGTCCAGGGAGTCTGCCCGCCTCTCTCTTACCTGCTCCTCGAACCAAGTGTCCAAGTCTTGGTGCTTCTTCTTTATTACAAATTCATATTCCTGCCTCATGTCCTCCAACGCCTTGATCAGATCTTCCCCAGGCGTTGCCTCCACCTTCACACTGACCTTGAAGTCATCAGGCACAGAGCGCCCCTCCACTGCCTGTTCCACAGGACAGAAAGAAAACACATCAGCCGGACAAACAGAAGCCCGAATTGCTGGGTTGACGGGCAGCGCTAAATGGATCCTTAAAAAACTCAGCAGAGGTGGGGCCAATGCTTTCCCTGGTGTGGTTTGGTTTCTCAGTCACTACTTTTTGATAAGGCAACTTTGTACTTTTTTTCTCTAATAATTTTATAAAATAAAGACTAGCACAAGGCAGGTGTTCACATGGCTTCTTTGATTACTAACTTAATCCCTGGTTGAAAATATTTCAGACACAATTATGCTAGCACAGTGTATATGTTTCTGTCTAGAAAATGTTTCTTGGTGGCGCCCCTGTTCGATGAAACAGTTGCAAATTTCAGAGTTTAGGCCAACGGTTTTGGAAAGCAGTTCAGTAATGAAAAGCCAAAAGGTGGAGAAGCTTTGGCAATCTCGTGCCTTATGCCTCTGTAGGGCTGTGACGTCCGTAGGATTTCGTGAAAACCAAGCACTGGCAGGAAAGGTTTAATTAACAACATTGTCTAACCAGCTATTCAGAAACCAGACTCTTTGATGTTTAGAAGAGACTTGCGTTTGCCTAAAATGGTGATTGTTTTTCTATCATTTTATCAGCCTCAGTTCCTTGAGATGAATGGTTCATGCTTCTGGAAATCAAGATCCTTAATTTGTGCCACCAGCCATATTTACTCTGGCTCGCAGTGGGTTTGCTTTGTTCTGTTGTCCCGTATGTGGCTGTGCAGTGCTCACTGTAGGAAGCTTGCTGTCACATTTTTTGGCATAGTAACAGATTAACCAACAAGCCCAGGTAAACACTGTGTGTCAACAAAAGGGCCGGCCAATTCATCATTCAAGACGTTTGCATGTTGGTGGTTGCATTTGACATTTTAATCGATAGCCCTAAAATAGGAAAAATTAGACATTCCTGTGATTCTGGGTGGAGGACGTCAGGACAACATTCGGGTGCCGGATTCCTCCATAGCTGAACTGAACGTCCCCGCATGTGCGGAGCTTGTTTCTGGGACCTCCCAGGCCGGTCCTACCTGCTCATGTCGCTTCTTCATGAGGATTAGCTCTTTCCGCATCCCCTCCACCTCCTGCTCCAGGTCTGTAGTGACAATGGTCAGGTCGTCTAAGGTCTTTCTCAGGGCCTCAACTTCAATCTCCAGGTCTTTCTTTAGGGAGTGCTCGTTTTCATACCTTGTTTAGAGGGAAGGAAGGGTACAGCTGTTGCTGGGAGGCTGTGGACTCGGGATTCACCTGAGTTTAGAGGCGAATCTCTTAAGTTTAGTCAGAGCAGAAGGACAGACGGGGCATCCTCCGTGTATGTTCTGTGCTATGACGCTTTTCCAGGGTGGTCAATTTTTGCACGGAGTAGGGAGAATAGAATAATAACCAGTCACATAGCCGTCACCTAGATTTAACAACCGTTATTTAGCACTTTGCCAAATGTCCTTCATCCACATTTGTGGCTTAAGTTTTTCAAAGCAAATATATAGTCTAGCAAATATGACATTTTAACCCTATGTCCTTTAGAATGCATTTATTAAGAAAAAGATATTTCTCTAAGGAAGCAAAATAAAATTATCCTAGCTAAAAATGAATAATCCCTCCATATCACCTAACTCTTGATTCCCATGCACATTTCCCCACAGGTACATGTGTTTCGTATCTGGCTTGTGCAGACTAGCACACATTCAAGTCCCACACATGGCATTTGCGGCTGCTATGTCTTTTCATTATAACTCAGTCAGATTTCAGCTGTGGGTCATGGAAGATGAATTTTCATTTTGTAAAGCGAACAAACCCCAAACTCACACAACTCTGCCGCAGGGACTCACTTGAGGCTGAAGTCGTCCACCGCCATCCGGGCGTTGTCGAGGAGAACGAGGATGTGAGCATTGGTCATCTTGCCGTCCACTATCTGCAAAACACAGACCCGGATTATGTCCGCTGGACGTGCCACACTCTGGCCTCGGAGGTCCAGGGCCCGAGGTCGTCAGCACAGGCAAACGCTCTGCAGCAGAACGCAGGAGCCGCATCAGCACGTGTTTATCGAGCATGTGCTAGGTGCAAGCACGGAGTGGTTTCTAGCAAGGATCTGACCTGCAGCCAGTTTCAATTTTTCTTTCTATATTGGGTTTTGCCAAGTTGGGGCTGACCACCTTGAAAGAGTGATGCTGGAGCAGTGAAGGCTCAAAATACCTTCCCACGTGAGCATTCAGAACAGGTCTTAGGGTTTCACTTACGCTCCTTGTGACTGAATACATTGAGTGTAGAGTGTAAGTCTTTTCTGAGTATGAATATTCGATCAGTCCTCCGAAAATGCAATCACCATTATTTTAGGTGAGCACATTCATATTTGGGGATATATTTATGTCTCAAGTCATTATTAATGAGCAACGAAGGCAAGTAACTGAATATATTTCATGATAAGCCTCAATAGCATAATTATTTCCCTCTAGCATCTAGAGCCATAGACAAGGTGTGATTGCAAAATACAGTGCATGCTTAAATTAAAAACATTACAGTAAAAGACAGATCACCATTAACCTCGCTCAAAGTCCTCCCCCACTTTGAACACACTTATCCCATCATTCCTAGCACTTTCTGAAGCAGTTCTGGAAGTCTTTTTTTGTGTGTGTGTTTTTTTTTTTTCTGTTGTGGATGCCTCAATGTCCTGAACTGATTCAAAATGTTTACCTGTCATGGTCATTTTGACTTTGGAGAAGTCACACAATGCCCAGTCTGTTGGATCAGGCAGGTGAGCCCTCTGTGGTAATTCACAAGCCCGCCTTTCTGCTGGAGGGCAGTTGGCAGCAGCATCGACTGTATGTTTGATCATTCTTCATAAAGTCATGAACCAGAGAGGACTTCTGGAACTGCTTCAGGGAGTGGCAAGAACTTTGGGATAAGTGTGTCCAAAACAGAGAGAGAGAGAGAGAGAGAGAGAGAGAGAGAGAGAGAGAGAGAGAGAGAGAGAGAGAGAGAGAGAGAGAGAGAGAGAGAGAGAGAGAGAGAGAGAGAGAGAGAGAGAGAGAGAGAGGCCGGGGATTTAGCTCAGTGGTTCTGGCGCCTGCCTCGTAAGCGCAGGGTCCTGAGTTCGATCCCTGGTACCAAAAAAAAAAAAGCGAGGGAGAGGATTTTGCCAGGGTTAGTGGTGATGTGTCTTTTACTATAATAAGTTTTAAAAAATTTTAGCATTCCCCATGCATTTTGATCACCCCTTATGTGTAACTTGCAGATGTGTATGTGTGTGATGTATTCCATGACAAGAACACCCAATTGTAGCTATTAAAACATTAGCCAAGCTAATTGTTTACCCTCTAATGAAGCTGCTTACTAATCTTCAGCAGTGTTAAAGCTTCCAGTTAAAGACTTTCACTGGATGTTTATATAACTTTTGTTTACTTTAAAAAGAAAAATTGTTGGGCATATTTTTGAACCGTTGTGCCGAGGTGTATTCAGAGGAGCAGTGCTCACTGGGTCTTTGGCACTGCCTCAGTGGGGTGGAAGATACTTCAGAAGTATCATAATGCAGTACTTCTCCATCAGGTACAGTGCTGGACTGGAAACTGGATCTCTCCTTTGGTTTTGGCCCTGCTGCTGTCCCTCCGTGTGGTCTCTGGCGGGTCACTCCCTGAGTTTCAATTTCATCATTTGTTAAATGAGGGAGTTTGAGCCAGAGGACCTTAGAGGTCACCTGTCTAGACTTCTATTATTTAGTTGGAGTTAAAGAATCTGGTGACATTGTCATTGTGTTTACAGAGTAATTCTGTTATTCAGAAGGAATTTTCTTAGGACACAGCTACAGTTCAGTACAAAGACACCTTTAAAAACTCTACTTCTATGCAAAGCTTTGCTTATAACTTGGAATTTGGTGTTACGAATGAACAATAGGCCTTCAGAAGCGGTAAGAACACTGCACCCAGAGCCAGAGAGCAGGGCTGGCTCCCCATCCTGCTTCCGCTGGCTGAACGAGCCCAGGGTGGGGGCTGGGGTGGTCTCAGTATCTTCTTCCAAAAAATGGTAATAATAATCTCCATTCCTTCAAGGAGTTGTGAGTTCAAGGGTCAGGGATTTAGCTCAGTGGTTCCGACACCTGCCTCTCAAGCGCAAGTTTGATCCCTGAGTTCGATCCCCAGTACCAGAGAAAAGGAGTTGTGAGTTGGAAGATAGTAACGAAAATAATTTTGTAAAATAGCACATCCTTGCTATGGTATAGGCACTCTCAAAATTATCTGAAGTGGAATAGGTTCAGGAAAATGTAAATAGAACAAATTTCTTATTAAAAATCTAATTTTGATAATTAGAGCCAATGTCTGGTTGTGTAAAGGCCCGGGGTTTTCATTTGTTTCTGTGGTTATTGCTCTCGCAGTCCCAAGGATCGAATCCAGGGCTTGTACTGAGTTATACCCTTGGCTCTTTTAAAAGCTTTTATTTTGAGTCAGGATCTCATTAAGTTGCTAAGTTGCCCAGCCTGGGCTCAAGCTTGAGATCCCCCTGCCTCTGTCTCTGAGAGTGCTGAGATCACAGGCGTGTCCATCCAGAGGCTAAGTGCCAAGGTCTTGGGTGGAGTTGCATCCTCCAGGCCCTGCTGTTCCCAGTGGAGGTGGCCGGCTGCCCACCCCACCTGGGCTCCTGCTTCCCTCTGGGGACTTCTTTGCTCTGAGAGAGGAACCGGCAGGTATCTCCTTATCACCTGTCTACGGCTTTGGGCTTTTCCTTCCAGGCCTCTATTCTTCACATTAGCTAAGCTCCTGCAAAATGAAAAGTAGCACAATGTCCAATGGCCTGGGGCCCTGGGATAAGCCTCGGTCCATGAGTGCCCAGTTACCCTGTTGGATGCAGCTCTGAGATGCTGATTGGCACCCCCGGAAACCGTGCAGTGTGCCTGACAGAGAAGCAGGAGAGCAAAAATACCACTGCTGGGCTAATTTGCCTTTGCTGAGCTGAGCTGATGATTTATCCACATCATGGTTGATGGCCCTGGCCGGGGTTCTCATGGTTCACAAGGGTGAGCTGAGATTGTGCACCATGTAAAGCACCTGTAAGACTATTTCCCATTCTTTGAGTGTCCTCGATACGACATTATGATGTACGTAATACCGCATAATACCTCACTTCTGAGGTATCCTCCAGGGTCGTAAGTGGCTGAAGATGGATTGAGAAATCCTATATGAGGCACCGGTTTTACACTGTGTGTTGTAACCGTCTCCTGGCTTCTCCCTGAGGCCCTGAGTTCATTCTGTTACAATCCAGTTGGTGCATCAGCACAGCATGGATGCTCCAAGCTCTGGAATCTCCTACCAGGGACAGGAAAATAGAATTTTTCACCATAAACCCAAATGCCAAATATAGCACCCCTGATAATCATTCAGGGAGTTTTATGGATGATATCCCCGTGACTTCTGTGTTTCAAAACAATTGGGGTCAATTTGAAGTCAATTTTTTCTAGACTTTTAGAGTAATGTTTAATATCCTGAAGCAGGAGCAGGGTTCTACATCTGTGAATAAGGGAAGTGAGGATGGGAAGATAACCTCACCCTCCATCAGTCTAGTTTCTTTCTTCAGACCTGCAGAAAATGCAACCTCTACAAGTGAAAGTTCAGAAAAGATTGGAACTCAAAGTGGAAGATGCTTCCTACAGAATCGGAGAACCCAGAAGAGTGGGCCCCCTGGAGGGCAGGCAAGTCCGCCCCTCCTCCTCATTGTACCCACTTTTGGTGCAAGGTTTCTTGGTTCTGTTCTAAAGAATTTAGACAACTGCTTGGTCTCAGTTTCCTTTTCTATAAGCTGGGGATGAAAACACCAGGTACCCAGAATTGTGAGACTTAAATGAGACAGGCATGAAATATGCGTTGCATGGAAGACAGTGCAAGTACAGTGCATGATCCTTCCTAAGAATAGATAAATAACATTTCTCATCAGGGAGGCCAGTGGGCTGTGTGCTCAGGTGGAAATCACGCGGCCAATGGGACCAGACCTCAGTCCAAATCCCACCTCTGCCTCTGGCTGGTGGCTTTGAATGGCTGTTTCCCTTTTCTGAGCTCTGATTTCCAAACACAGCTGTTGTGAGAATAGGATCCGAAGGCATAGAACAATTTCATCATTGTAGAAAGCTCTCAGCACAGACACGTTTATTAAACTCAACATGAAGCTGGGCACACGAGAAGTTCTCCATCATCACTTGCTCCCTTCTCCCCTGTCCCTTCCTTCTGCCTTCTGTTAGCTGATACCTTCGCCGCCCGTACCCTTTGGGAGGTCATATTCTCAGCTCTCCACCTGCAAACATCATCTTTTCCCTCCATCCTAAAACCAAAGCAACTCTATTAAATGAAAAACTCTGCGAGTATTGTTGAGTCACCTTGATTTTTGGTAAAGACAACCATGCACTATGTAGTTAAGGTAATTACGCGGTCAGTTATTAGGCCGATTATTCAATAATTAGGGTTCATTACAAGGACAGATTTATATTATCTTGATTGGTCTTACACTCAAGCAAGCATGACTTGAGTGTTGCAAAATAACATGGTAAGATATTGGAAGCCCGTGATGCCCTTCCTAGGGTAGGTTAAATCATGATTGTATGTGGAGTTTTTGAGACTCCTTTCTGTAAGAGGGAAGTTATATACCTTTCAAACAGGACAAGTGTTCCGATTTTCCTTAACCTCTGGCGGGCTGTCCCAGAAAGCATGAGCCTGGCTTTTTAGCCTTTGGGTTGACAAGTTATTTATTTTTTGCTGCATGTCTCCATAGCCCATCCCAACAATCAGATTTTAAAAACAGTGTTCAGCTTTTTCTTGGTCCCCTTTAGCAATATTCCATTCTTAGAACCACGAGCAACTTTTTATCTTCTAGCAGCCCCCAGAGGGACCTCCCAGAGGTGTCACAGTGATTTAGCTGCTAGTGGAGAAACAGCTTCCGGGCTGTACCCCTCCTCGGCCTCCTGTTGATGGCCAAGCCTGTTTCGCCAGCACTTCGAGGTGGAGCAGAACCGAGGTCTTGAGAAAATAAACTCTCCTAGCCTCGTGTACTGAGCGTGCAACCAGGGCTCCAGCCCTTATCATGACTGGGACAAAGCCCATATCACTTGTAAGTGATACTGCACAGTGACAAGCTGCCTGACATTTTAATGATTTTTTTAGTGTATGAAAAATTAATTTTATTTTAAAAAATAGCCTGTGATACTTCTGTAACTTGGGGCACCTTAATTTTCTATATCGTTTATGTATAGAAGATTAATTACAGCAGACTTTCCCAAGTGCATAGTGAAAATATAATAAGAAGATAGCTTCAGCAGTTACTTTGAGCTCTTCTGCCATTGTCTTAGAAGTTATCTTTTGTACTGACTTTTCCTTCCCAGAGACCCCTGGCAATGCAGCCTGGGATCTAGCTTTGGGGCCACCCAGCATCTTACCTGCTCTTGCAGGTGGCTGATGTTTTCCTCATACTGGGAATAGTCTTTCTTGCTGACGGAATCTCTCTCCTGATGCCACTGCAGGATGCAGCTCTCCAGCTTCTGGTTGGCGGCCTCCAGCGCCTGCACCTTGCCCAGGTAGGAGGCCAGGCGGTTGTTGAGGTTCTGCATGGTCTCTTTCCCATTTCCACCTAGAAGGGGACCACCCCTTCCAGATCCCCAAGACCCTCCCAGGGGCAGGCAGCTCGGCCTGGAGGAGGAAAGAGAGACTCGGATGCCCCCTGCACCACCATGGACGCTGGAGGCCCGGGGGAAGCTCCTAGGCCAGCTGCGGCCAGCTCCTGTCCCATGCGGGGAGGCTGAGCCGCTCTGGATGAAGCTGTGGCTGGAGTTCATGGTCCCATTGGTGTTTGAGGCCAGGCTGGGCTCTGCTCTGCTCCCTGGCAGTGGAGGACTGAGCCGCCCAGACTGCCCCGGATGGTTTTATGCCTTTTGCTGTGGGAGTTCCCTTCTCTGACAACTGTACCAACAAGATTCTATCATTGTGCAACGTGTGTTTCCTCTTGGTCAATCGCGAAGTGCCCCGGGCCAGCACACAGTGTTGTTGTTTAGAACTACAGCAGTATGCCAGCCTGCTTCCTCCCTTCAGTGGTGACCTGGAGGTGTGGCCCACGACAGCAGCTGGGTCTTAGTCTCAGGTGTCTTTCTAATCTGCCCAAGGACTTTTTCCATTGTCCGTTTATGAGGAAAGGATCAGATCGAAGCCCACAAAAGGATTATTTGGTGTGGCATAGAATTTCTTTTTAAAAAAGCAGACATTAAACACACTCAGACACAGACACAGATGTAGACAAATGAACCAGCTCTAGCGAGGAGGAGAGAGAGAGAGACTCCTAAAAGTACAGCTGAATCAGAAGAGAATCTCAGGACCCGGAAGAAAATGACTCATGTGGCGGAAATGGAGCCCGTGCTGAATATCTGATTGTATCCTTGCTGTGATGGGAAGTAATTTCAAAGGACTCACGCTTCAGAACAAACCCTCAATTATGGTTGTAATTAATGAATGAATGGCCGAGCCTTCTGCTTGCAGGTCGCCTTTCATCCCAGCACACCTCAAAACCAAACAGCGGCCTTGCCCAGGACTCCCGCTGGCCCTGGGAGGGATGCAGGCCTGTGCACTGCCCTGCACCCTGGGGCCTGGCTGAGTCCCAGCATGGCCGACTTGTGTGTGACTGTGACCCGCAGAGAGCAGGAAATGTGTCCTGGGCTGCTGAGTCCTATCCTTCCGCCTCAAAACAAAGGTCAGGAACGAATGGAGAGGTCCTGCTGGGGGTGGGGCCGCTGCTGCCTACGGGTGACTAGCTTCAAAGGGAATTTAGGAATCAAATATCAGAGGCAGAAGAGATTTTTGCCATTCCTGGTTTCACAGAACCAGTTTAACAGAGGAGGCAAACAGCTGCAGTGGCATCTGGTGGGACAAGCTGAGTTCGTGTCAGTGGCAGAGCCGTCACTGTTACTGGTGAGTTGAGCCAGGGCTGTTGTCCCAGCCCATGCTTCTCTTTCCTCTCTTTCCTACTGAAGGTGGGCCTTCCCAGTTTACGTAGCCCTTTGCTTGTCTTTAGTCAACCCTCACCGTAACTCTTGTCACAGCCAGGCAAGGGTAGTGTCCCTACTTGGCAGATAAACATTTAGGGGCCCATAGAGCTAGTGATTCAGAGCTGATGTGCACCTACAATGTCACAGAGCAGATTTGGGGCCCTCACTGTCCTCTCCCCCTGGAAAGTCGCCCGCTCCTGCTTTCCTTATAGTGCAAGAGTTACCCTCCTTAGCCATCATTTTCCGAGTTCTCCTGCATGAGCTGGGTGCCCCTTTGGGGAGGAAGCTGCCCTGCCTGGATGCAGAGTGCCCCAGTGGGATGGAGCCCTCTGCACCCCTGCCCCGCCGAAGCAGGGGTTGTGTCTTCCACCGCCAAAGCACCAAGGTCTGGCTTCTTGTAGCCATTTTGTTCAGCTGTAGTTAAGTCAGGAATGAACTTTTTAGAGTCGAGATTTTAACTGCTGCCGTCACCTCTACCCCTGTTCAGAACATGAGTTGAAGAACCAGGAAGCAGGAAGAAGCCTCTCTCGGGAGTGGATGAGTCGTCATCTACAAAGGCTGATCCCTTTCCGGTTGTAAAGAAAATGGAAAAGGAGGAGAAGCACCAACTCTCTGTAACTGCTGGACAGGGCGTGGCTCGGTCAGGGCTGCCAGACCTCTGGCTACGCTGTACGTTCTCTTGCTCCACCTCAGTCCCCTACCAAGGAAAGATGGGGACAACTTGCCTCTGGGTCCTCCTGGGTCCTCAGCGGCCACTGGCCAGGCTGTGTGGTGGGGTGTGCAGCGGGACTGCCAGCCACAGGGCCCCCACTTCAACCGAGATCAGCATTCCCAACCTCCCCAAACCCCAGTAAGCTGTGATAAACACAGCTAGCCTCTCTGAAGACTCCTATTTCAGTGCCATCATCTTTCTCTAAGACGTAACTGCTGTCAGTCGGGCAGCTCCTGTCTGGTGTCTCCTCTGTTCTGTTCTGCTTGAATATGAATGGGGCGGTGCAAAGGAGCTTGAAACAATCAGGAGGCTCCAATCAGAATGCTTGAGTTTAGGCCAATTTGGACCAATCAACTGGCTTCATCTTAGACCAACCAGAGGACTTGAATTCGGACCTATCACAGGCCTTCAGCTGCTACTGTATTTCTGGGAAAATAAGACTGGGTCTTGTATTTGTTAATTTTTGCTCCAAAAGATGTCTAGGGCTTATTTTTAGGGGATGCCTTATTTTTTCATGTACTGTAATCTAATTTATTCATGTACAACAATCTATACTTATTCATTTATTCATGTACAAAACCTACATTTATTCATATTCATCATAACTCTCCAAACCCTGAATTCTGGCCTGAATTTCTTGCAACTTTATTTCCTGTAGAACCATTGGCCCCGACTCCTCATGTCCAGCAGTAGCGCTCCCCTTGCACGAGCATGTCTTTTCCATGTAGTCTCTGTGCAGTGCATTGGAGACCCAGCTGTGAGTGATTTTACCCCATGCATTCTTCACCCCAGTCATGACCTCGTGTAGGACGGGCTTCACCAAGTTTCCACTAAATCAAGTGTGCATTGAAGTCTTTCAAGACAGCAGTGGCAACAGATGATGACAGTTGAGAATGACGGTCTGCACCGAAGTGACAAAAAATTCACTCATTATCAATTCCATTCATGTGTTGTATCTGTGCTCTGATCGGTCATTTGGCAATGACTCTCTAGTTCATCTGTTTGTATAGGTGTTTACCTGACATCCAAAGGCACCCACTTGGGTGTTTACTAATATTTGATTATAATTTATACTATCATTTATTTTAAGTATTAATGCCAATAATATTTATCTTTAATTATATATTAATATTTTTATTTTATAATTCAATAAATCCATTATGTATTGCAGTGGATGTACTAAATGATGATCTCAACTGGGGCTTATTTTCAGGGCAGCACTTATTATGAGCATCTGGAAAAATCATGTGAGGCTTTATTTTCCAATTCAGTCTTATTTTGGGGAAATAGGGTGTTTGAGCAGCACTGTCCCCCACTGCTCTGGTAGGTCATGGAGGACTCCCTCTGTGTACTGACTCTCCTGTGGTGCAGCATGAGTCCATTCAAATAAAGCCTCCTCTGGTGGCCCTGTAAATCAACCTGTATTTCTCAGGTATCATGTGCTTAGAAGGTCCTGTAAATCTACGCTGGGTTGAAGAGCAGCAACTGGAAGAGTC
The DNA here is from genome assembly GCF_053883595.1 of Heterocephalus glaber. NCBI lineage: Eukaryota > Metazoa > Chordata > Mammalia > Rodentia > Bathyergidae > Heterocephalus > Heterocephalus glaber. The sequence goes on from NW_028258463.1 coordinate 10,353,183, forward strand.
CACTGATGGTTCCAACACATGACAGCATCAAAAGGCAGTGACTGAGAGTGGCAGAGACCAGTAAGTGTCAGTGTTGGCTGGCAGTATTCAGCATTAACTGGCGTCAGCCAGCGGCACCATGGCTGTTGCTCGTACAGTTTCACTTTGCTTGTTATGATTTCTGTCCCAGTTGCACAAAAGAACCCACAACTAATTGGCAACAACATCATCAAAGCATGCTCCTCCTGACCCCCACAAACCTCAGCAAGGAGAGTCCTTTGGGTTTTCCTCATCTCACGGTGCATGTGTGTTGGAAAACTTAGCCACAACTAAAGGAAGCCTGGGAGTGCTAGCAAGGAGCACCTGTGGCCGCTTAGGTGTCTGTCACGAGGAGACTGGGGCAGTGCTGTGGTTCCAATGCTCCCTGAAGGCTCAGGTTGGCTGTGAGATAGATACTGAGGAGTAGGACCAGGCTGCACCTTTGAGAGATGATTAGGTCACGAGAGCTGTGTCCTCATTAACGGATTAACCCATGAATTAATGGATGAATGGGTTAGCGGGTTCTCCTGACAGTGGGTCTGTTATCGAGGCCAGTCTGACTCTGTCTCTCGAATGCAACCCCCGGGTATGATATCCCTGCTTCAGGACCCTGCAGAGTCCCCGCTCACCAAAGGCCCTTACCAAGTGCCCCTCCTTGATCTGGACTTCCAGCCCCCAGAACTATAAGAAATAAATATCTTAGTGATTCTGTCAAAGCAATGGAAAACAGACTAAGAGGGGAGACGTGATGAAATGTAAGCAAATGAGGGAAACAGCGGTTGTTTTACTGCGTGGGAGTAAGCGGTGTTCCGGTGGACACAGGTGCTTCCGGCTCCCTGGTTTGGACCCAAGGCTCCTGTCTACGTGGCCCAGCTGTACGGGGGAGGAGAAGTCACCCCAGTGTGTGCGTGGCCCACATACTGTCTCTAAATTTTCTTGGCAGAATCTGCCATGGAACCGACCATTCCCCGCTCACTTCAGGTGTGTTTGAGGGGTAGTGACTTATTAGTCCACAAGCTTGGCCCACGTCTCATTTTATGCCAATGTGTGGGAGCTTTGATTTACAAGAGTTAAACTGGGGTAAACAGTTTCTTTAGTACATAGCAGGACCGGGATGGGAAAAAATTGGTGGTGACATTTGAGGGACAGGGGAGAGCCAATCACTTCACAATACCACCATACAATCCCTTTTTCTTGTAACTTCTAATGTGTGGGATTTCATTGGGCTTTAAAAAGCAATGATAAAAGTGAAGCTTTCTTATAAAAATTCAATGAATATATGGAAGTACAAGAAAAAAAGATTTTAAAAGAAACACCTAATTCCACTACACAGACATAACCATTGATAAAATTTGGTGAATATGATTTCAGGAACTTCTATGTGTGTATATTTAAAGACATATGAGGGGCCAGAAGAATTTTAGAAAGAAGGGCTCTTATAATTGAGTTTATTTTAGAAATAATTGTTAATTATAATGTAATCAACAAATACGAAACTAAAATGAATTTACTTTACATATTTTCTACAGGATTGTGAAACATTCATCACGTTCTTTTAAATTTCACATTTTAAGAAGAGCAAAATGGCCTGTAAATACCAATATTTGTAAAATCACAGGACTAGAACGAATGTCCAGATGAAGTTCTCTGCTAACGATTTCTGTTTTTGGGAACCTCACCAGCAAATTGCTGAGCTTATTTTGAAACTCTGTTTAAAGCCCTCAACAGATGATACTTGCATGCTTTCTCAGTACATGTCCAGCATTTAACCATTCTTTTGTTCCATGGGATTTCATCAGTAATATGGTTTCAATAATTTAAAATTTCTTCTTATTTCTGTGGAGTCCAAGCAATCAAAATTCTCACTCTTTGCATGACTTTCCACCTAAAAATTTTATAATTTTTCCATGCGATTCATGGTTTGGATGCAGTGAGCCATTGTCATGGAAGGGGGTGGGTATTTTAGAGGAGTGTGGGCAGGCATGGCCTGCTGGTGGGTCAGGAGTCAGAGGCAGCTCTGTTGACACTTAGCTATCATTGCCCGGAGTGCATTCTGTTTGTGCCTTTTAAAGACAATCATCCCATCACTGAAATATTTTGCAGGCTCCCTCTTCTTTGGACAGAAGAATGGCCAACGTGATCCCCAGAAACATTTTTACCCAGTAGTAGTAGGCAAAATCACCATGTCATTATCTTATGATTTGGAGGGTTTTGACTTCTTTTTTTTTTTTTTCTTGGTACCGGGGATCAAACCCAGGACCTTGCACTTTCGAGGCAGGTGGCAGAACCACTGAGGTAAATCCCTGGCCCAAGAAGGGTTTTATAAAAAGACAAAGCCTTTATAAAAATAAAACACAGTATCTGCTGTTTGGATTGGACATTTTCTTAGTGCCTCACTTTCTTAATTATAGCCAAATAAAAAGAAATGAATCTATTTTCTCATATTTCTAGTTATTGAGAAAAAGGGGGGAAATAGGAGAAATTTAAGAAGTATCCCACATGGTATTTTGGACTAAGGAGAAAAGGAGGATTGACTGTAAATTTGCTTCCAAAGAGTATCAGTATATAGTGACTGAAGTAAAAAACAAAATAATTTTTAAAAGAAGGAAGTATTCTCCAGTGATAGTTAACAAGACAACTGTTAGGAATTCTTCTTAGCTTGATTCTGGAACATAAGATGGAAAGAGAAAAGGATGCAGAAGTGGCAGAGCCTTACGTGACTTGGAAGTGAGAGTTGGGGAATTGGAAGAGGTGAAGACATCAAGGGGAAGGAAAAGGATGAAGATCCAATGCAGTAGGATCTGTGCGTACGGAATGTAGGTCAGGTAACTTTGTTAAGGCCTAGCTGTATTAGCGTAGTTCTAAGAGACTTGGACACACCTGCAAAAATGAGAGACATGTTTGCTGCCCAGTCCCCATGTCCACCCACTGCTCGTGGTCCGACCACTCAGTTAGGGGACGGGTTGGAGACCAAGCTCGGCCGACTCCTCTGTGATTATCCAGTATCGCCACCTCATAGTAGCCTCTCTATAAATCCTCTTCAACTCCATCTTGGGAAGATCAGGAAGCCGTAGTGGATGGTGTGGAACAGACTTCGTGAGAACAATGAGAAGTAAAGGGAGCTGATTGTGGGCAGGGTAGATAAAAAGATGAGCTTGTTGCAGGTGTGGCTGTAGAAGGCCAAGCCTGGAATCTGGGCACTGGCATAGTTAGCTCTGTCCATCCTGCCAGAAAGGAAAGCTGGAAGTGAAACACAAATCCTGCAGCAGCTCCTGAATCCTAGATTTTGCTAATTGTATCCCCATGTTACTTTTCAAACCATGATCCTCTCATCCTTGTTTTCCTTATAAGCTAGTAGATAGGTCTAAGGGCTTTATTAAGTTCAAGCTTGGCTTTTATGGCAAGAATACTTCATAAAGAATGTTATGTACTTCCTTTTGTTTCTGCTGTATTAAAATGCCTTACTACTAGCTTTGTGTGACCATGGACACTTCAACTCTTTTAGCTCCCTATTGGAGAATTTTCCCAGCTGAAAAAAATCAATATAGTGTATTAGTTTAAACTGAAGTCTTAACTTGAAATTCAGTATACAGAGAATGCCAAAGAATGTATACACGCTTCAGGAAAAATTGGTCTGGTATTTTTTCAACAGGCGGTGTTACCCCTCATACGGAGGACCTTGGAGGATGTTGCACATCGCAGAAAACTCACTACACTGCCAACCCTTAGAGGAGAAATTGAAAATGCACCTGCAGCAATCTCAGTGACCAAGGTGACCCAAGCGGCAGTTCACCCCACTAATAAATATCTGGGAGCTCATGGCCACCACTCTGAGCCCCTCTTGTCATTGTAGAGGCCAAAGGTAACTTGTATTAATCTCATGATGTCCAAATAAATTTAGTAATAAAACATTTATACAAGGTTTTCTTTTCCTAAAGAGTGTGGATACATGTTTTGGAGGAATATGTGTGTGTGTGTGTGTGTATATTTATTTCAAGAAGTCAGTAAAATCTCTAAACTTGCATGCAAAACTTTACTTTCCTGAGAAGGAGGCTATTTCTTTAACCTTGCAAAGCAGTATATACATTGAATAAGTTAGGATCCTATAATGTAAAACTCCCGAGTCTCCTTCCCTCTGTTGGGCTTTAGTTAACAATAAAACATTTGAGGTTTTTGTGTTTCATAAAAATGTAATCTTGGACTTTGAAATGAGAGGTATTTATCATCTGCTTTGCTTCATTCCTTTTCATTTTACAGGCAAAAAGAAACAGTAGCTAAGACCACAGCAAGATCAGGCTAGCAGCAGAGCCCGGACACTTACTGTTGTTCTGCGGTCAGGCCCTCCCTCCTCCCACTTTTAAAGCCATGGACATGATTCTTTAAGTTCATTAAAATTTTTAGGATTGTAGGATGTTGGTTCAAGCACGTGTTTATTAATAATTGTCCAACTACACTTTAAACATCCCTATGGCTTTTTTTTCTCCCCTCAAAGTACGTATTTTGTCTCTCATTCAGAGTTGGCTAATGTCTATAACCACAAATACTTTGAATCAGAATATTCTAATTTATTTCATTTAATTATTAACTTTGTTGAGAGATTCTAGCTAATAGACAATTCCTGCTTTTAAGGATCCTTTAGCTTCTGGATTTGAGTATTTGCTGCAGTTTTGCTTTTTTTTTTTTTTTGTAGTATTTTGCCCAATAATCTGTTATATGACTACGAAGGCTGGGTCTGGGGTGTTTAGCAGCAATGACCAGCTCTTTACTCATTTTTAGGTCAAATTCAGAATGGCCACACTGCAGGGAGATGCCGCAGTTTGGCTTCATCATGGAGAGGGTCCCTTTTCCACCGGGAGGGTTGTCAGGGTCTTTTCACCGAGCGACAATGAAGTCATTGCCATTTTTTTTTTTTTTTTGGTACTGGGGATTGAACTCTTGAACTCGGGTCCTTGCGCTTGCGCAGCAGGCGATGAAACCACTGAGCTAAATCCCCGGCAATCACCATTTAAATGACGTCTCTGTCACCCAGTACCTGGGAACCTCATTTGGTGACCTTTTCTTCCTTGTTTCTTCCTGCAGCTCCCTCCCTGGGATGCGGAACCTTCCAAAGAGGGCAGGCTGTGCTGAGCTTCTTTGAAAGTAGTGCCAAGTCCCTCTTCCTTAAACTTGCTTTCAGAAAGGTCCTTAAATCCTTTCATGCTACTTTGGCCCGCCACCAAGTGGTGACTTTGTTCATTCAAGGTGACAGAAGAAAGACAGATCTCCACTATTGGGTGGGGAGTGCTATTGCGAGACTGAAATGGTTTCACTCTTCTCTTTGCTTCTTACTGTCATCTTGACCCAACAGACATGATAAGTAATCAAACAAATCCCTTATACAAAGGCTCTTGGCTTTAAAAATCCCTGAATTAACCCACATGTTAGCTTTGGTGCTTACTGGGCGTTACTTTCTTTTTCTTTTCCCCCATCAAGAGCCGTTTGAGTAACTAGTGTTGTTTGTCAAGGCATGATCTCATGTAGTTTGCTGGCGTCCTGTCCTTAGGGGGGTTCACTTCAGCCAGTGGTTCATGTTTCGGCAGGGCCTGGTGTACATGAAGGGCGGTGGCAGACTCCTGACCCTCCCTCCCAGCATTCTTCCTCTTTTGACAGCTGGTACCTGAAATTCAACCATTTATTTGTTTGCTTCTTATTCCATAAGTCTTACTACATTGTTCACACATTCGCTCATTTCTTCCCCAAGTATTTATTGGGTATGTATTTGAGGGGCTGGAGTAGAAAGAGCAAGGAAGGAAGCAGCACAAGGAGAAGCCAGTGGCACACAGAGATGTTGGGTCATTGCAGGATTTTTCCAGCCCTGCTGTGTATTCTGATTGTTGACATAAGCATCATGGAAAATCTCAGAAAGGCTTTAAGCAGGAGTGCTGAGCCATCATCATATTGATTGGTCAAGAATATAATCCCGGACACCTTGTGGAAAAGCACGGGAGCAGGGATAAGCATTTGGGGACCTCAGGGGGCCATTGCACCTGTCTGGAAGAGAAGTGACAGTGGTTTGCTTATTATTTTTAGTAGAGGAATGACTTAGTGAAATATTCAGGGATATTAGAGTAGTAAGAGCTAAATCCCCTGCCCTGCTTGACTTTCAGTTTGAGATGCAGGTTTGTTCTTTCCCTTTCTCTCTTCTTTGGGTAGGCATAGTTGTGTCGTAGTCATGTTGTTGTGGCTGGAACAGACAGCCCGATGCCCACAACTGAAAGGAGGTGGGGTTTATTCTGGCTCACCGATTTTTAGAGGATTGAGTCCACGGTCAGCTGGCTCCAAGGCAGGAAGGGCACGGTGGAAGGGTCTGGGGGGGGAGAGATGCTCACCTCATGGTGGCCAGGAAGGAGACGGAGAAGGGAGGAGCTGGGGAGGGAGATGCACCCTTCCAGGTCATGCTCACAGTGACTGCCTCTTCTTTTTAAAGCTCACCTCTATGATGACCTTTTCTACAACTTTGTTACCATGCAGACAAGTGGAAAGGATCAGAGCTGGGGGTTAGAGTTCATGCTCTGCTGTTAATTCACCTGGAAACCTTAACTTCTCTGGTCTCAATGTTCAAATCAGGAGAATCAGGCTGAATAACCTTCCCTGTAATTGGCAGGGTTGTTGTGAGGTGTGAAGGAGTTGGCATACATATGGGAACTTTGCAGTCTGGAATCTGTGCATATACATGACTCAGGTGAGTGTGGTAACCCACAGGGGGCCGTGCACAGGGGTGGGCTGAAGACACTGATGACTGTGATAATGATTGTGAACACCCGTGGGTCCACCCAGCAGTCATGACCCACAGGTGTGGACAGAGAGGAGACCGATGAAGTTGTCAGGAAGTCACGAGGGTTGGAGCAAAAATCCCAGGCTAAAAGCGTGCTTCTACCTCCAGATGAACTAATAAAGAAATCATAATTACAGGACTTTATATTTAGTAAGCACAGCCCACGAGATGGTGGGATCTAGGCTGATGAATATCCTCACACCAGGCTTAAATTCTGCTGTCTGCTGGTAGTCCCTCAGTGCTTGATTTTCACAACTGCAGACTGAGATTACACCTAACCAACGAGAGCGGAAATCAAAGTAAGTAATCTATCCATTACCCCTAAAAGCGCTCAGTGGTAGTGTTGTTAAAATACATTTGTGTATTAAAGTATTTCAGAATACTTTATTTTGGTTGGGTGAAATAATATACTCTAAAAGAGCTAAAAGAGGAGACCTTGAAGCCTCCAGACACAAATGATAAGGATATGGAAATGCTAATTATTCTGATTTAATGATTACACATTATATGTACGGGAATATCACAGTATACCTCAGATAGGCATATAATTATGTGTTAATTAAAATGCAAATAAAAAAATATGTGTCTATGTTCTGGCTTTGGACGCAGTGTTCTATATATATATATATATATATATATATATATATATATATTTTTTTTTTTTTTTTTTTTGGACTGGGGATCAAACTTGGGACCTTGCACCTACGAGGCAGGCAGCGGAACCACTGAGCTAAATCCCTGGGCCTGGAACGTTATATATTTGTATAAAATGTTCTAAACTTACAGAATTTAGTTTAATATCTTCAGTGCCTTTGTGATTTTCATTTCCCATATAAATTATATTCTAAACATAGTCTCCAATTTCTTTATTTTGATATATTTTACTTTTACTCTCTTATCTGTTTCAAGTTATTTGTATTTTGAGATGAGCGTTATTTCCACTCGGAGAGAGTTGCAAGAACAATCCCAATGCTGTGTTGTGTTATAGCCACAGGGGCTTAGGGTGGGGTGGAGTAGACGGAACCAGTTTTAGAGATCTTCCCTTGGCTTTTATTTTTTTTATTTTTTATTTTTTGGTACTGGGGATCGAACTCGGGACCTTGAGCTTGCGAGGCCGGTGGTGGAACCACTGAGCTAAATCCCCGGCCCGTTGGCTTTGTAGAAGACAGTGTAGTGCCAAAGCTGGCTGGAGGGATGGAATCATACCAGCTGTGTTTCCTTCCTCACGGAAATCATAAGAGGTCAGCTAGGGAACAAATTTTTGCAAAGTGAATATTGGCTAACAGAAGAAGTAGTCGTTCTGTTTAATGCTTAAAAGTGCAGCATCTGGAGTCTCATGGTCCTGGGTTTGAATTCTGGCTTCGACACTACTTTTATGACCCTAGTAAGTTTAGAACCTCTCATGTTTCTTGTTTCTCACCTGTGAAATAAGTAGTTGTGTAGAAAATGCACATAGAGACCATTTAACCCTTGGCACATTGTAAGTGCTCAGGAAATCGTAATCGCTATTATTGTTGCTATAAAAAGATGACCCCCGGGAGGGATGGAGTGTGTGTGCAACTGTAAACTAGTAGTTAAGGTACAGCCTTAAACACAGACTACACTTCCATTGTTGTGTTCCCCGAGGCTTGAAGGACAGCAGGGAAACTTGATGAGTTGATGACTTCATCATGGTACACACTGGCCTGCAGTTTTTGTGTTGGTGTTTTACAGAGATAATGTATAGGATGCCTCCCTCTCCCTCTCTCTCTCTCTCTCTCTCTCTCTCTCTCTCTCTCCTTTTCCCCCCAGCTTTTGTTTATTATAAGCAACACCCCCCCCCCCCAGGATCCCTAGAACCCACGAATAAGCTATGCTATGTGGTAAAAAGGAAAAGGAGATCCAAGCTGCAAATATTCTCAACTGTCTGCTGGCCCCGTGCAATCCCAAGTGTTTTTATGAGTCAGGGATGGAAGGGATGAGCCAGGGATTTAGCTCAGTGGTGCCACCGCCTGCCTCGCAAGCGCAAGGCCCTGAGTTCAATCCCTGGTACCAAAACCAAACACAAACAAACAAACAAACAAACAGCTGGAAGGGAAGAGTCAGTGAATGCTGAAGAAGGGGCTGGGACAAAAGCGGGGTTCAGAGCGATGCTGCTGCTGACTGAGGGAGGCTAGAGGACATGAGGGGGAGTAGGACCCAGGGGCTGGGAAGGGCAGGGCCAAGGGTTTGCCCCGGGGCCCCCAGGACGGGGCCAGCTCTGCAGACACCCTGACTCTGCCCCCCAGAAGGGCTGTAGGATAATTCACTGACGTTATTTTGAGTCCCTACGTTCATGGTAACTTGGTTTAGTCACTGTAGAGAGTTTGTATAGCAAGCACATGTGCAGGCACCAAACAAGGCTGCAGGGATGAGTTTTTGCTGAAGATAGCGAAGATGTACAGGATATTTTCTTAGGTCAATTTATAAAGCACCCTTTCAACATGTGCATTGACTATGGACCCTTATTAGTAGAGCAGCAGAGATAGTTACAGTAACTACATTTTCTCAATTCTAAATTAGCTAAATTATCAGCTCTTAAACATTCGAAAATTCATTTATACACGAGGCTTCAGATAATCGGAGAATTTTAAATCACATTTGTTTAGACATTTTTTTTTTCTTGAAAAAAGATGAAATCACACAGGATCCAGGATGTTTCTGAGAATCCAAGACCCCTTGGTGACATAATGAGGACAGAATCGAAGGGGTATCCACCATGGGGTTCTGCACCACTGGTTGCTGTTTTCCACACAACAAGCTTCACACTGTTACTGTGAAGAGACCCCAGGGCGATCCCTGCAGTTTAGGGGTGCCAGATGTTCTCTTCCACTGGGGCGAGCTCCACTCACTCTGCAGCCACAAGGACACGCCCATTTTGTTTCTTTCTCGCTCTGCTCTCATTTCTCCAGTGCTTCCCTTGAATTCACAGAGAGCGTCTCCTGTCATACGACCTAGCTCACCCTATCTCACCTCCGATTACTCCTCCCGGCCCTGACAACTTGCAGCCTTTCTTGAAAGGGATCCTGGGTGGCTTAGGGCCCCCCTTCATTAGTCACAGGAGGGATCAAAACCAGAACGTCCCCCCTGGAGTCTGGGAGCACACGCATCACATCGGCAGCCTTTGTCTAGACCTTGCAGAACCATGAATGTAAATAGGATTAGAAAGGAGGCCGACCCTTTCCAGGAGCTGCTCCAAGGGAGAACTTGCGGTTTTATATCTAGCAGAGCAGAGCTATGCAAGGCCAACACTCAAACAATAAGCTTCACACAAACCCAACGACCTGGCTGCTGCAGTTCGACTGAGAGACGGTGGGGGCGCTGTTCAGCTAGGGCATCAGGACCCCTGGATAGAGCTACTTGGGGTGATGCTCCTGTGTACAGTCAGTTATCTATGTCTGTTCTCAGAGCACTATTTTTCTTAGTGTACCAGAGCTAAAGGGGTCTCCAGGAGCTGGCTCACAGTAACCTAACTTCTAAGTGCCAGATGAATGACCGACCCAGAATGCAAAATTATTAATTTAACATTGTGGTGATCCATTCTGCCACCACAGTTTCCATCTGGGAATCAGGGCATCTTCTTTATTGTAACTGAGAATTAGAGAAGCGAGGTTAAACGTGAAGGTTTTTGCTCAAAAGAAGAGAGATGTGGGGTCTATGGGGAGGTCTGAAGCACTGGCCTGACTCGTGTGCCCCGTGATTGTGTGTAATCTCCACCTTCCTGGACCGGGGTACATGCATGTTCGGGGCCCACTTTATTTAGAACTCCACAATTCACCTTGTTTCTTGAGCTCTTTAATGAGCCTGCATACGTTTATTATCTAATCAGCTCGAGCAATCACATAAATGGTTGTGCATTTGAAGCATAGAAGATGCGAATTTGTTCTGATCTTAACTTTATCATTCCATGTGTCCCTGAGCCAGTTACTTCACTTCTGTGAGCCTTTGTTCAGTTGTCGGAAGTGGGAGTAAAAGTACCTTGGGGAGAATCACGAGAACCGGGAAAGGTAACGTTAGGGTTTAGGTGGAAAACATCCCGCCGGAGCCCCACGGGTGTGGTGGGCGCCGTGCTAAGTGGACTCCCCGTCGGTGAGTCCAGTAGTTAACTGGACTCGTAGGAAGTGGCCTGGCTGGGTGTGGGTGGCGGGGGATGGGACCTGGGAACTTGAACCCGTGCCTCGGACTACTCTCTTCTCTCTGCTCCTGGCTACGATGTGTTGTCCCTTTTCCTCTGTGAGGTCCCTCTGCTGTCCTGTCCCTGCTTTGGGGCCAGCTGCCCACAGACCGAAACTGCCAAAGCGGACCCCTCCTCCTTTAAGTTTTGGGTGTCAGGTGCTGTGACTGAGAGAATTCACGTGAGGCACCTGGTGTAACGTCGGAAGCCCAACGGCAAATCAACTTGTGATTAAACAGGAGGAGCTGCCTCGCTCTTTCTGCTCTTGGTCTTAGAGGCGCCAGGGCTTCGTGCCCATCTAACCATGTGGATTGTGTCCTTGATGCCCCCTGATAACTCAGTTTTTCAGAAGTCTTCTTTCTGCCTTTTCTACTGATTGCAGGCGACACCGGAGGCACCAGGGACAAGGACAACGTGTATGACTAGGACAGGGGTCAGCATTCCTGCCGGAGCTGCCTGGCTTTTCTGTCCTTCCCAAGAGTGATCCTACTTACATGGTTGACTTCGAATTTATCTCCCTCTTCCTCTTGGCTATCTTCTTCCCATTAGCTGCCCAAACCTGTGAAGAGTGTTGTGTCATGGAGAGATCCTTTCCAACTTGCCCCTAACTTTCTGCTGCATGGGATTTTTCACTTCGGTCCATTACATGACTCCACCTTCTACTAAAAGGAGAATTTCCATTTTTAACCTGGTATTTTCATTAGCTATTAGGATGGCTTGGAGTTAACAGTGCTTTTGTCAATTAGCCCAGGTGGGATAATTCACTAGCTCTAGTGTGATTATTTTTCCAACTGAATGTAAGCTTCTCAAAGCAGTGCCATGATATCTGCTGATAACAGTACTGGATGCCAGGAATGTTCTGAGAGCTTTGCATGCATTAATTAATGACATCATCTCAAGCTCATGACGTAGATGCTATTAATAGCCCCATGTCACAGACGAGCAAGTAGAGTCAGAGAGCTCAAGTGATTTGCCCAAGATCTCACATCCGGGAACCAGATCCAGTTGGTCTAGATCCAAGTATTTGTTTTCAATCAGTATGAGATTCTGCTTCTTGACCAGAGATAGGCATCATTCTCTTCTGGCCCTTTCTAATACCCCAGTTCTGGATTTTCTGGACTACTCGTTCTGGATTTGCATTTGAGTCTCCCTTTCGCTTTGGATGTGTAGAGTCCTCTCAAGTGGGTCGGGGTTTAGTTTGCTGCCTACTGTGCCTGCAGCCACAGAAACCATACTGGAAGGTGGGTGGCACATGTCCCAGAGGCTGACCATGAGGGAGGAGGACACAGTTACTTTTTTCCTGCTGGTTCAGTGGACAACAAGCAGACAGACCCCTGTCCCCAACTGAGGTGCAGCAAGGGACGTTTGTGCTCTTACATATGGTTGGGGACAATAGTTCTCTGGAACCAACCACACGGCTCGAGGAGAATCCACCCCAAAGTGGGGTCTCTGTCCTTTTCTCTGGGTCAGAAGATTAAAGAGCTCCAGATACCATGTGAATGGGTGCACCCTCTACGGGGTGACTCTCGAGCACCAGCTGGGCCCCCCACAAGGAGCTGTGAGAGCAGAGAGTTTTGCCCAGGCTTAGAAGAAAGGCTTCTCGATGTTGTGGTCATTCTGCAAAGACACAGAAAAGGGAGCCCTGGGACACCCTAGAAAATATTAAGCGAGCTGCTTGCCTGAGCTGTTTGTCCCATAACACCAGCATGTCCAGTTGATTGTTCTGTTATTTCAGACACAGAGAGGAGAAACAGGAGAAGGAGGGAGGGAGAGAGGAACAAGGGAGCGAGGAAGAGTGAGAGAAAGCAAGATAAAGAAAGCATGTTGGTGACTTTTGCTCCTGCGATGCCTCTCACGAGATGTCGAGAAGCATGGACATTTCACGTGCTTCTCATGTGCCCCAAAGCGATGGCCTATGGCTGACAGCGTTGCCTAAGAAAGCTTTCCAGGTGTGGCACTCAACCTGCATGGATGATCCCAGTTGAAATAAACCTTCCCAGTGTGGCCAAATAGGGCCATTCCCATTCGAACTGGGTGCGTGGGTTGTTCCTACAAAGCTGTGAATCATGCCTGAGCACATTGACCAGATATTTCCTGCCGGCCAAATCGCCAAAGGATTCATTTCCTATAAAAGACATTTGATGCCGCTGTCAAAACAAGAAGCGCATCTCAGGCCTGCAGGCGCGGGTTCTAACCTGTGGCTCCCTGGGTTGCTGTGCTGATTGGAATTTCAATCTCTTTCTCCTTCCTTTCTATTGAGACAGCATATTTGATTTAAAAATAACTTTAATGACCACAACTTTAATTTTAAATCAAGAAGGACAGAATTAGGATAAGCTTACCCAGACCGTGGGTTCAATTCTGCCTAGGGTTAGACACATTTCCCCCTTGCTTGATAAATGGAAGTTATGAGAGTGAATAATAGCAGCACTCAGCAGTTAGCTTGTAGGTGACATGAAGAACACACTGACAACATTTTATTGGCTTTACAAGGTGGGTTGGGGTTGGAGGATGTGGTTTCTGGCGTCATTTCCTTTTTACAGATGTTGGGGACCAGACACAATAATGTGAGTCAAGTTACATCAGCAGTTGTCAGATAATCTAAAGGTATTGGCTCTGAAGAGCGTGTGCTGAGCATCCAGAGCACAGGAAGAAAGGAGCTAAAGGATGCTCCTGAGCGCTGGAACCCAAGGTTTGGTTCAGTGTTGGCTCTGTTAGACACCATCCTACTGCTGTCCCTCCAGATGGGTGGGAGCCAGAGGGAAGAGTGCAGGGTTTTCTCACTGACCTGATGCATGAGCTGGTTACCTTCCTCTCTGGGTTCCAGCCTCTTGGTCATTGATATGAACTCTTAGCTATCCGCAGAATGTCTCTAATTCTAAACCTGCTCAGCCTATGCACGAGTGAGGTTCATGAGAAAGTGACCCATGGTCGCGGGCACAAAGACTCCTCTCGCACTTCTGACAGCGGCGGTGACAGGCACGCAGAGGGCACTGTGAACAGGTGGAAAACAAGCACGGCTGTTGTGGGTTATTTCTGTTTTGGAGATTGATTATACATCTGGTGCTGAGGAAAGCAAAGCACTTAGAATTCAGTTTCCCTGTGTGTGGGGGGGGTGAGTTGTTCAGCTTCTCTGTCTGGCTTTTCCCTCACCTGTCCCACAGGACTGCTCAGACCAGCTCCTGCGTGGTGGTGTGGCCAGAATCAAAGGAGTTAAGAACACATATTCAATTATTCATTGTTAACGCTGAACCCCGTTCTATAAGCAGGTGGACAGACATGCAGAGGAGGAGCTATCTGCAAATGTGGTAACTGGCAAGGCCAATAGTGGAATCTTAGAGAGAAGCACATAAAGAAGGGTGGATGAATTCCATCAGTGTACACTGTCTACATGTATGTAAATATCACAGGGAGTCCCTTTCACGTGAACTGTTAACTTGTGTTCATTAAAAAAAATATGAAAAAAAAAAGACATTGAGTTAGCCAGATCTTTAAAAAAATTATTTATCAACTACAACAGTGGTTTTGACTTCAGCACATACATCAAAGCTGGAAGTTTAGTTAAAATCTGGACTCCAGGATCCTGCATCTAGAGAAGCTACTGCAGGAGGTCTGGGGTTCGGACCAAGACTCTACACTGTACGAGCTCTGCCGGGAGCGTGGTTGCAGGTGGTGGCCAGGTGGCCCTAGAGGCGCACATCCTGGAGGGAAGTCACCTCACAGGTTGGCACTCGCTGAGCTCTTGGGGAAAAGTAAAGGCAGCAATACTAGAATGTTCCCTGAGCAATAAGGGTGCAGAGGCTGTGTGTCGTATGCAGGGGGAGCTGGGTACGGGCAGCTACGGGGGAGAAAGAAGCATGGCTACCCCCATATCAGGGAGAGTTTAAGCCTGTGATGACACAGTATTAGGGAGAGTCAAAATGAAGACAGACAAATCTACAAAAAGTATGTCTGTGGGCCCCAGAGACTGCTGTGTGGCTGGATTCCCGGTTGTCTTTGAGCTGTGCTGAAATTAGACTTGTGTGGAATCCTCTCTGCTCCTCCCGAGAGACCTGCTACTCCAGCGGCCAACCCATGTACTGAGCTACAAAGGGAGCTCTCACTCCCTCCTGTGGCCGGAGAGGACCCTTAGTTTCCTAGTGAAATCCGGACTCCACAATGCCTGTAAAGGGCTTGACCGCATGTACACAAGGTCCTGCAGGTGGCTTTATATTCTCTTATACAAAGACCATTTTGGAAAACAAACCCTATAAACTGTTGCATGGGGAAATTCCCTCTCTACTGTGCAGTTCATCGTAACTGATTTTCAGCATAGCAGGGATGGGGATTCTGTGCACTGCTGGGAGGAAGATGTCTTGTTTCTGAGATGAACTCAGAGTGCACTGGGCATCAGCCTGAGGTTAGGCTGCGTCTGCTGATGTCCTTCAACTCTAAATCTAGTTGGAAGCAGAAGCTCAGAGCAGGCTGAGCTGGTCTGCCCCCTTGCTAATTGGTTTTCTGGTTAATGTTGATGGCATATATCGGTGACCCTTCTGGCCCAGAACTGAATCACACAGAAAGGAAAAAAGTATGTGTGGACATGACAAATGTTTGGCTTTTAATTTAGAGACTAAAACCAGGTGTGATGATGCTACACACCTGAACTCCTAACACTCTGGGAGGCTGAGACAGGAGGATAGCAAGTTTAAGCTCGGACTGGGCAAGAAGACCTTATCTCAAAATAAACATGAAAAATAAGAAAGGACTGGGGATGTAACTCAGTACAAAGTCCTCAGATTCGATCCCTAGTACTGAAAAAACATTAGGGAATTTTTTCTGCATGGCACCTTAGACTTTCTGAGGCCCAGAGTTTGTTACTATCTTGTTTAATGTTTCTGGCACAGGTTAGGCAGGGGCTGCATTACGAACTCCCTTTTACTTCACAGTTGTGCTGTGACTCCAGCCCAAGGTTTCTGAGTTCGAGTTCTGTGCTCTTTGCGTATTTCCATCCTGCGCCCTGAGAATGTGTTCAGTTACATGCTGACCGGAAGTATTCTGTCCATTTAGTTGAGAGAAAAGAGATCACCCTGGGAGTTCTGTACTCCACTGGCTTAGCATCATCACCACTTGTCTGGAGGAAAAACATCTACATCGCTGAACTGTGAGGTCATCAACGAGAGTCTCTGCTGTGGGCATCAGGCGTCGACTGGTATCTGATCCACACCCCAAGAATCCAGAAACGCTTCACTGACTAGACCTGAGGGGGCGATGCCAGGAGAGCTTGTCCCGCCACAAAGCTAAACACTTTAGACTCCCAAATGATGACTCGAGAAAGCGTTTATGGAGAAAGCATTTTAAAACGAGGTCACAGTGACAAAATTAGATCTTGGGCTGTAGCTAAAGGTGAAGATTATATAACGCTCACACTGTGTAGCACCTTGCAGTATACAAAGCAGTGTGACATGCACAGTTTCACGTGGCTCTCACAGGCGCCCCGTGAGGTAGGTGTGATCCTCGTTCCACAGATAGGGAAATCAATTTGCTGGTGACTAGAAGTTTTGTGCGGAATCACGGTTGGGAAGTGACAGGTTTCGTGTTTCAGGTCTTTGGACCCCACATCCTGTGTTGGGTTTGGAATTATCTACTACAACATCCAGAGATGGCCAATAGTTTTCATAGGAATGACTTTTACAGTCTCTGGTGCTACTGGAAGCAGCCGTGGCACTGGCTGGTGCTTATATGGCCCCGTCTCCCACTGGGGCTGCCTTGTGCTTGCTTCCAGCAAATATTCATCATTGCTTTTCTGCAGTTTGTTGATACTAAGTCCATTTCTCTGATGGATAGATTGAAGCGGGAAGCTAAGCTATTTTTTCATTGTCAGCCATCAGGGGTTTTGTCTTGAGAATTCCAACTAATGTCCCTTGTCAAATATCAGATCAAACTCCCATTCCCTAAAGAACAGAAAGAGGAATAGGAAACATTTAATGAAAGGCCCTAGTTTCTTCAAAGATTTTTTTTTTAAAGAAATAGCTAGATTCATTCCCCAAATCTATTCCCGATTTTCATAGAGACTATTTGGAGATTCACAGAGTTTTAGAGACCAATGGACATTTTCAGAAATATCTCGGGGAAAGGAGAGTATGTTGGTGTAGAGAAACCCTAATGGAGACGGCAGGGTTGAGCAGGATCCGGATTCATGGCTGTCTGTTCAAGGAAACCAGACACTGTGGCTCTTTCCCCTTATTCGTCCTGTGCCTGTGGAGGCTGCATTTTGTATTCAAAGCAGGAGGCGCGAAGGGAAACACGTAGCTTTTTGCCTTTAGGTGCCGATGGCCCCAAACAACCCTGGAACTTGTCTGACTGGCTGCAAGGAGGTGCACAAGTAAACAAGGGCTGTCACCTGTCTGTCACCGGGGGAGCCGAGCAATGTAGGCCACTCACCGATCAGTGCCTGTCCTCAGATAAAGGCAGGGTGTCCTTCCAAAGAAGTGCAATTCCTTAGCATGCTGGCAGCAGTGACTTAGGGGAGGAGCCGATAAAGGGAATTCTGTCTAGCGATGGGGACCCACTGTAGTAGTAA
Source organism: Heterocephalus glaber (assembly GCF_053883595.1). Classification (NCBI taxonomy): domain Eukaryota; kingdom Metazoa; phylum Chordata; class Mammalia; order Rodentia; family Bathyergidae; genus Heterocephalus; species Heterocephalus glaber. The sequence goes on from NW_028258463.1 coordinate 10,370,766, forward strand.
GAAGCTAGGTACCTGACGGGCCCGGGGCTTAACCCTACCTGGCAGGAGCATGCACTGGCCTCTCTTTCATGAATGTGGGTCATGTCCATCACCTTGGGGTGTCAGACTGGGGCCGGGTGATGTAGCAGGGCTGCACATGCTCGTAAGACGAAATGACCTTCCCGTCCTTGACCTCCATGGTGATGGTGCATATTTTAACCAGGATCCGGGGCAGGGGTCCACAGGTCTTGCGTGTCCCAGTGAGGGCCGGGGATGTATACACGAGGGCAGGGCATTCCCGGGCTCTGGCCTTGCAGGTTGCCCACATGGAAGGCTCAGATTTGGTGGTGCACGGCTCACAAGGCAGCCTAAGGAAAAGATAGAATTTTACTTGGACTGAGGGGGAGTAATAACAATGGCAACGAAGGAAGATGGGGCTGGCAAAGTTGTCACATTTGTCCTTCCGAGTGTGTAGCTCACAGGCTATTCATTCATTAGCAGAAGAGCAGGAATCAGGCCGGCTCACTGGGAAACAGTACTCTAAATTGACAAGTGTTACGTTAATCACATTGTCAGTTCAGCAAATGCCAGAGCACCGTGGGGAGAACTCTGCCCCAGGAAGCCTGGGGTGGGGCCCCGCTGGCCCTGGGCTTTGACTTTTCATCTGCAGAGTGGACACTGCAGGAGCCACACTCGGGATCAACAGGGATGAGGGCCGAGCCAAGGGGCTCCCCATCCGAGTGTGAAAATTAATCAGATAATTTTTCTTATGGGGAATTGGTCACACTGTGGGTGATCTGAAACCCATCTATGGAGGAGTCTTCAGCAGCTTCAAAGACAGCACTCTGGTGCCTGTGCAGGAACAGTCTTTGGCTAGCTGGAGTAGTATGCAGTCAGTAGCATACGCCCCTTCAAAGTACCATTCTGCACTGTGGCTGGGAAAGTAAACTAGCGTGGCCTCTGGGAATCAGTATGGTGATTCCTCAGAAAACCAAAACTACAAATTCCATTGGATCCACCTATTTCCCCTTAAGTATCTTCCCCTAAAAGTTAAAGACATCACGGTAAAGTGATCCATGCCTCCCCATATCTACAGCAGCACAGTTCACAATAGCTAAATCTTGGAGGCAGTCTATATGTCTATCGACAGATGAAGAAAATGTGGTGTTTACACACAATGGAGTGTGGCCATACTCCCCTGAAAGAAATGGAGAGATCCCATAAAGAAAGATAAACTTGAGCTGTTTGTAGAAAATTGGATGCATCCTGAGACCATAATATGAAGTGAAATACATCAGGCACACAAGCTTAAATATCTCATGGTTTCTCTTACATGAGAAGCTAAACTATAAAGAGCAAAAGAAAAGCTAGATAATAGGAAGCAGGGAGATAGAATTTTTTCTCAGATGGGAAAGAGATTGAAAGATGGAGGAGTGGCTGGGGATGTAGCTCAGTGGCACCACGCCTGCCTCGCAAGCGCAAGGTCCTGAGTTCGATCCCTGGTACAGGGGGAAAAGAAAAGAAAGAAAAGAGAGAGCTGGAGAGGCGAGGGAGAGAAAGGAAAGAGGATGAGAAAAGGCATTAAGATGAGTTATGTACACATACTAACTCCATACAAGGGATGTAAACATTATGTATATGCAAACATGTGCCAATAAAAATAAATAACAATACAAAGAAAAAATCTGATCTTTCTTTGATAACCAGAACGCTCTGGAATACTGGAACTCTTTAGCATCCATTGTGCTCCCTCGTGTGGACAGGCCAGTGAAGAGAAGGCTGGGGACAGAGGTCTCTGATTAACGTGGCCAGACAGGTGTGCTTTGTAACTGCAAAGGTAACTCTGCGTTTGTTGGATCAGTTTGGATGAGGTGAGCCCATCTCAGGTTGGTTAGCTTATTATCATTTTAAAAATTCAACTTTCATTTTAAAAAGATACAAAACACGCATGTGTACATGCTGCTATCGGCATCGAGGATCAGTGGCCAGGCAGGACCGGGGACTTGAGCCCGAGCACAGTGTCCCTCCAGAGGGGCCTGTGTTGTCCTCTTCATCTGGGCAAGCAAGGTGCTCCTCTCCATACAGGGGAAAGCTGTACGTGACCAGGAGTGTCCATTGTTGGGGAAATGCTTTTTGTTTCTCTAGTAATGTGTAAAACTCTAGGAAACTAGACAACCACAAAGACTCGACGTGGTGTGCAGCTCTACAGAGCCACCACTCAGCCTACACCCCAAGTTCAGAGGAACTATGGGTCAGGGCTCCCAGCGGGCAGCTTGGGAGGGCAGGTGCACCCTCCCTCCCGGCTCCCATCAGGGGCCAGCTAAGCAGAGCGCCGTCCCCCAGGCCAGTGGCCTTTCCTGTGCAGGGCTCTGTTTGTTTACATACTTGCCATCTGAGCTCTCCAGGAGGCTGCGGTAGGTGGCGATCTCACACTCCAGCTGGGACTTGGTGTCCAGCAGAATCTCGTATTCCTGGTTCTGTCTTTCCAGGGCGCTGCGGATCTCCGCCAGCTGTGCCTCCAGGGTGTGGATCAGACTCTGGATCTGGGACAGCAGGGCTGTGTAGCGGGCCTCCGTCTCCCCCAGGATGCGTTCTTGGGAATCTCTCTACCATGCAGGAGGAAAGTCAGGTTATGAATGATGACTCCATTAAGTCCAAGTTATTGTTGAAGTCATTTTGAACAATGGTTTCTTTGTGACAATGCTAATGGATCTCCAAACCCTTTTACTGCATCCACCCAAATAAATCCAAGAACAAAATCATCAATTATGCTAAAGCTTGCTTTTCTTTACCATGTTTTCCCTCTCTGTTCTTTCTGACCATCTGATAATCTCTCACCACATTACCCTACTTATGAGAGAAAGAATGCTTTGAGCTTGTATACAACCAGGCATTAAAACACGTCACCTGTTCAATCAGTGTTTGTACCTTTAAACAGAAGTGGGCAATGTTTACCCATAAACAATTCCTTCACTAGGTCAATTTCTTTATATGCAAATCATTAGAGTTGAAACTTTGATGAGTAGCATTCTTTCCTGTTCTATCACTCTGTAAATCTATGGCTAACAATGAGATTTTAGGTTACCATAACCCAGTGTTTGCACGATCATCCCAATTCTCACAGATGAGAAAGCTGAGGTCCAAAAGGTTAAATGAGTTGTCCAAGGTCACACGAGTGTCTGGTGACAATACCAACTTGGGGGGAAGGTCTTCCTAACACACTTCACAGCAGGGCTTTTGAGTAATCTCCTTCTGTAGAGAAGCGGTGTAATGAGGTGGAAGTGCTACTGGCTTTGGAGTCTGAATTCTGGCTCTAATTCTTCTTTCTTTTGTGGCCTTGGACATGTCACTTAAGGCTGTAGTAACTCAGTGTCTTTCTACCTTTATAACATAGGAAAGACGACCCTCATCTAGGATTTGTCTTGGGAAAATCACCTTAGCTCTTGCAACTTCATCAGTAGTCTTGGTTGATAATCATTCAACCTCCCTCATAAGATTGTTTTATAATTCCGCTATGATATCTTACAAAAATGCTTTGCATATAATGAAATGATCTCCTAGTGTTTCCCAAAGTGTAATCCATGGATCATGATTACTGTGAGATGCTGTTAAAAAAAAAAGAGGGCCGCAGTCAACTAAGTTTTGGAGTGCTGAATACCACCTAGCCCCTTCTTGAAGATTCGTGGTGTAGGTCAGCGTATTGATGGGTTCCAGCAAGCCACCCTGTTTCGCTTTTGGTTAAGCCAGCACTCCCCAGACTTATTTGACTATGAAGTCCTTTTTCAGCCATAGACTCTGTAACAGACAAAAGATCTGTGGTTCTAAGGTGCACAGTTTGGGAAACATCGCAAGACACATGTGTCAGGGCTGTCAGCACCACTGCCATCTTGGGCTCTGTCAGCCTGCTGATACCATTTGCTGCTGGGCCTGCCGTTCAACCTCCAGAGTGTTCACGGTACGTCTCAGCTCGAGGAGCTCCGCCTGGCAGCATTGTTGCTGGAGATTGCCCGTCACCACCTGCTGGTTCAGCTCCTCCATCTGAAACACAAGGGCCACAGGAATCGTGGAAGGCTGACAAAAGAGCCCCCGGGAATGTGTCAGCTTAACGTTTGGGACTTTTCTACTCTCCCCACCTGGCTGTTGAACCACTGTTCCACGTCCTTACGGTTTGTCTCCATGAGGGACTCATACTGACATCTCAGTTTTTGTAGAATCTGGTTTAAGTCCACAGAAGGGGCAGCGGTCACTTCAATGTTGAGCCTGTCTCCAAACTGGCACTGTAACAAACTGACTTCCTTTGGAATGATAAAGAATGTGAAGTTACTGGGTGCACAGGTGATGCCGTGTTCTCATTCCAGTCAAACAGCAGTAATTTAGCTTAATTGTGTCTCAAACTCAGCCCGCAATAAAAGGATACTGGTTTATATGAGATTCCGAAGATAACTGAAGGCTGTTTCAGCTACGACTATGGATTTAAATATGTGCCCAAATAAATAATTAGCCAATGAGATCGGAGTTCCAGAAAAAAATTTAGGTCATTTTTAGGGATGGGTAATGGAAGACTCAGCACAGAAGAGGAAGGAAGAATACATAATGCTCCCCCAGTCTCTATGATGCCAATGCGGGCTTGGACCAACACTGATTTGCACCAACAGGAAGTGGCAGAAATCTGTATTCAGGGATGTCTAAAAAAGATGGGAAACCTGCGAGGACAGGAAAATTGGGACAATGGTGGCTTTTGGGTACACGTGGCTTTGAAAAGCATTAAACCAGTGGTTCAGGGAGCAGCCAGAGGCATTGTGAGGGTCCAAACCCACAGTAGTGTGTAGGGCAGGTGCCCTTGGTCAAGCACAATTCAAAGGAAAGGATGCTGATTTTAGAGGCGTCACTGTGTTGATGCTCTCGGTCTTTCTCTAACCTCCTCGTGGCTGGTTTTCAGGCCCAGCAGCTCCTCCTTCAGGGACTGTTCTCGAGCCTCCAAGTTAGCCTTCCCCAGGGCCAGTGCATCCAGGATCTGCTGTAGGGCACTGGTGTCAGCCTCCACGAGCTGGAGCACGGACACCTCAGTTTCGTACCTGTGAGTGGCAGACACAAAAGACATCATGAAGGAGACGGTGCGGGTCCCGCCAAGCAGAATGTCCTTCTACATTTTCTCTGGTCTGTCACTTAGTGTATTTCTAGGGAGGGTTTTGTTCTCTGGAGAGGTGAAACCATTTGATAAATACCATGATGTAGTTCTTATGCCTAAATGACCCAGAGGAATGCCAGATTGCTATACTCTGAGCGAGGAAATTTATCCTTCTACCTCTGCCTCTAGATGTAATGCAGTGTGAGAAGAGCCTTGGGTGAGGACTCAGGAATCCCGGTCTATGATTTGGCCCAGGCTTGTATTAATTGTAAGCAACTTCCCCATACACCACAATTTTCTCACCGTAAGTTGGGTGGTAACATGGGAACCCTGCCTATTTTACTGAACTCTTGCACTGGTAATTAATGGGTCCATACGCTTCAACCCTGGGTGCCGTACACCTGTGAGGGCTGTGAATCTTAACCAGACCTTGAACCTGATGATGTCTCCTGGGCTAGTGCCAGCATGCTAGGGAGCCGGAGGTGGTAGGTGTGGGGGTAATCTTATTGGCAGTGTTGAGGTCAGACTTGGGGTGACTTCTGCCATCCACGACAGTGATGGGTGGGCTTACTTGGCTCTTAAGTCATCTGCAGTCAGTTTGGTGTTGTCAATTTGTGAGACCAGCCTGGAATTCTCAGCCTTGGTACACAAGATCTAGAATTAAGAAATCACACACACAAATGAGACAAATACCAGGATCTCCTTTAGGAACCAAGGGGCTCATGTGTGGTTCAGATAGCAGAGGAAGGCCAGTTAGACTTTTCATAGGTCTTCAGAGCCCAAGAAGCTTGGGAAACTTTGGAAAGCCAGAGTTCTTGCTATGTTCTTAAACGATCAGCAAAAATTACTAAAATAAAGATGTATGCATGTCTTCCTGTTAAACTATAAAATCTGTTCTAAATTTACCTAACATGCTATGATCTGGTAGAATGTAAACTCCATCCAGGTAGGGACGTTTCTAGTTCACCCACATTTTCCCACATTCTGGAATAATGGTCTAGAACATGGTCGATAGTGCTCAGTAAATATTTGCTGAACACATAAAACTGAATAAATCTACATATGTGGCAGTAGCATCTTACTCTGAATAGGACACTTAGGTTTGGTGTAGAAACAAACAGTTGAAAATGTGAAGATGATAAAATAAGCAGAGAAGGAGATAAAGGAGGTGATGGTTGCAAATGGATAAGAACTAAACTGTGTGGAAATGTATTAAAGAAGAAATTAATTTTCTCAGAGCCTGGCTTTCTTATTTTTACTAAAGAAATGGTAGCAACTGGTTGTTAACATGTTTGACCTTGAGCTATCTAGTTATACAGAATGGCACAGCGTATCTCTAGGACAGGGAAACACCTAAAAGCCTGAATGGTACCCTAAGATGGTAATTTCATTCTAGAGCTTTTCTTATTCTTCCAGAAAAAGTTTCAGCATAGAAGGAACTAAAAATACTTAAAGTTTTAGCAAGTAACCATTGCTTGGAGATCATCCGTTCCCAACTTGATTAAATGGATTGCTAAGAGTCTTACCTTCTGTTGGAGCCCCTCAATGATGGTGTAGTAGGACAGGTAATCGGGACACAGGATGGGGAGCTCTTTGGTACACTCCTCCTGGATTCTGCCTTCCAGGGCTGCGTTCTCTTCTTCCAGCTTCTGAACCTTTTCCAGGTAGTTAGCAAGGCGGCCATTCAGAGCCTGCATGGCCTCTTTCTCGTGACTGTTGATTCCTTCCCAGTACCAGACACAGCTGTCCGGACAGGGACGGCCATTGAAGCTGCCTATCAGGTCGATGGGGGTGCAGCAAAGGCAGGGAGTAGAGCAGCAGCCCTGGCCCTCGGGAGATCTCAGGAAGTGGTTGGTCAGTCGGCAGCTGTTGGCTTCAGGGCCACTGTGATGACAGCTGTTGTTAGAAGAGGCTGCTCTGAAGTTTGTAATCCCAGAGCAGTTTTGGGGTGGGGTTGAGGGAGAAATAGTTGCTGTACAGCCCTGGGTATCCATAGTGTTGCCCAGCTCAGTTTACGTCCACATCTGTGGTCACCAGCTCCAGAACCCTCAGTTGAGCTCGAATTCCAAGCCTGTTGGCTTTTTCCTCTTTGAAGTGCTTATATAGCCTCCGCTCCAGGTGGTGTCACCACAGTGGGGTGTTTTCCTTTCTAATGTTTATAGCAAATCCCCCAGGAACATCTCGTTAGTCTGCTTTTTACTCACCTGGGAAGAATTACTTGGTCTCATAAACATGTGCATCGAGGCGGCTACTAAGTTGTTACCCACCACAAGCAGCACTTGCCATCGGGCCTAGAGCTTCACCGCACATCTTCAAAAGTCGGAGTTGTCACAGACGGAACAGCGTCCATTAGTAAGTAAGTGTGAGTATCGAGTTCATTAAATCCTTGTTGACCTCTCCACCCTGGATCCAACTTGACTAGGCATGAGTCCCTCCCTCCTTTTCCTCTCTTCTCTACAAAAGGGAAACTACTAACATCCAATAATTGTTGGTTAACTTAGAAATCAGTATTTTATTTTGTCCTACCCACCTGATTTTCCCCAGTATTTTATCGTTCGACTGAATAGTACTCAACAACAATAAGGAACAAATGAGAGGGTCTCACACTATCAGGGGAGAATCTCAAGATTACTGAGCTGAAGTCAGACACACAGGAGCACAACACGATGATTGCATTCATCTTACTTCCAGGAAGAGGCCAGACTCACCTACTGTGTGGGATATCAGAACAGTGGCACCCTCTCGGGGAAGGGAGTGGACTTGGACCCTGGAGTCGGTTTCAAGGCCGATGTTCTACATCTTGGTATTGTCTCCTGTCTTTTTACGGGTGGTGATGACTCGGGCGTATACGTTTTCAAAGCGCAGTCTTGATCAGCTGACATTACCTAGTGTGCCCAGAGTCGTACCTTCTGTACCAATCCTTTGTCATTCCCCATGCTCTTCCTGCCTTGTCCCTGGACAGCAGAGCTATTGTTGGGGTCCCCTTCACCTTTCCTCCTCTGTGTGTTTCAAGGGCGCTCTGGAGAGACCCTCCAGCTCCCGCACATCTGGTTCTCCTCTTCTTTGGGGCACAGGGAGGACCAACTCTTGTCCCGCTGCAGTGCGGCAGGACGTTACCAAGCCTTTATTTTCTAGTCCAGCGCCTCCTGCCTCTTTCCTTGCCCTGGGGTCTAAGAAATCGTGTTCCAGATGCTGCCATCGTAAGTCCTTTCTCTTCTTTTCTTTTGCATATGTCATTTTGGGGCCTCTCAGCCATAAAAACTTAAATTTACACTCTTCTCCGGAAAAGCACGTCTCCGGAGGATAGGGAGGAGTTTTCTTAGGACTTTGTCCTGGGCGGAACCTTCTGGGGGAAGAGGGTGCGAGGGACAGAAGAAGGTGTCTTTGGGACCAGCCTGAGCCCAGTAGCTGACAGAGGGAGGGAATACCCGCCCCCATGGAGCCAGCTGGAGCTCCAGGAGTAGCAAATACCGTTGGCATCTGCTGTAGCAGGACATTCCAGCCAGTGACAGACTGTGAAGTTGATAGTAGTCCTGTGAGATTATATTGGCGCATAATACAATGCTATCTTCTGGTGACTCTGTAGCCGTCGTAATCTAGGTGAATCATTACTCATAAGTTTGTGTTAACGCTGGTGCAAACAAACCTACTGTCCTGCCAGTTGCCAGTTGTGTAAATGATGCCATTATGTATGGTGTCCAACATTTTATAGCGATACTAAATGCCTGTGCTATTGGTTGGGATGTTTACCCCATGTCTTCTCATCATTGTCATGTGCACTCCTGCCTCAGAAGCAGCTTACCGTAAAGCAGAATGCTGTGTTACACTGGAAAGAGCCTCACACATCTCACATTTATCACATCTTTTGGTGGCGTGGAGAGGCCACACCATGTGATCAGCCGGTGTCATCCACGTTTGTGTGAGCACTCTTCATGCTGCTCACACAGTAACGAAGTCGCCTAATAACACATCCCTCACAGCATACCCTGTTGTTAAGGAGTACACCACTCTACTCAGTCACACCATGAAAAGCAGGGTTCCTCGGGTTACGAATGCTTCCTGCGGATGTGCTTCAAAGTCACTGGGTTTTGTGAGCGTTCTGGAGGGCTGTACACAAGATCACTGTGCAAAGCTTTTGTTGCTGTTGTTTGCTCTTCGAGATAGGTGGTGATTATAATTTTTATGTAATGCTAGGTGCTGAAATTATTGGCAGTTTGTTAAGTGATTTGTTGATGCTATGGAAATATATTCTTAACCAAAAATGAGGGTTCTCCTAGGGCCAGGTCTTAGAGTTCCATCAAGAAATACAATTGTCGGAATGGGGATTTAGTTCAGTGGCACTGCGCCTGCCTTGCAAGCTCAAGGTTGTGAGTTGGATCCCCGGTACAAAAGAAAGAAAGAAATACAATTGTCATTTCACTGCCTGACAGCCTAGAGCAATGCCTAGCACATCTATCCGTGTGAGAAAGGTGAGATTTCACCTTCTGCAGAGAAGCCTCTCCCTGCTGTTTTGAGATCTGAATCTTTCAATGCCTGAAATTCTTGCTCTTTGTGTATCATTTATTCTTGGTTTATCAGCATCCTCAATTAATTTATTGTGCATTGTTCAATTAACTCTAGGGTATGCAGTGATTCGAATTCATATTAATAATAAGTTTGATCTATAACTTTCCAATACCCTTTGCAACATAAATGAATAGGTACACAAATACTAAAGTAGAAATGTACCTAAAGCCATAGAAGTTTGGAAGTTTCAGATCATCATTGGAAGGTAGAAAGGAAGGACCATTGGGCCTGTCCAGGTGACTTGTGGTCAGAAAGGCCTGCGCCTCCAACCCTAGTGCCGTTTAGAGCAGAATAGATAACTCAAGAAAAGGTCAGATTTGGAACTAACCTTTATCATTAATATAATGTGCAGCAGGATACTATGCAAAAACAGTTGTGAAGGCCCAAGGCAACATGGCCCTGCACCCCAAGTGGACACCCAATATTAAAGATATTCTCCGACTCTGATTCCACTTTGAATTTACCCTGGCTGAAAAGACTTCTAACTTCGCAGATACAAATAGATTAGCTGGCCATGCAAACTTTCATACCTCCTGGAAGGTGGCCCTGGGTATCTTTTTGATGGAAGACTTGGATATAGTTATTTGGAGATTTCGTTACAGATGCTGAGAAAACTGTTAAACAAGAGGGTCTGTTTGCTACAATCTTCAAGCAAAAGGGAAACCAGTGGCAATGGCAGAGAACACAGAACCTGCGAGCTTCATCTGGTAGACACTTCCTAGTGGCTGGGATTTGTGGTTTTGTAGCACTACACTGTTACCTTTCTTCCAATTTTTTTTTTGGTACTGGAGATCGAACTCCGGTCCTTGCGCTTGTGCAGCAGGTGGTGAAACCACTGAGCTAAATCCCCAGCCCTTCTTTCTTCCAATTTTGTTGTCTGAAAAGTAACAATGTTTGAAAATCTTTCATGGATTTATTCACCTGGAAAACAATTCAAGTATTTTCACAGCTTTTTATTGTTAAATCAGGTGAGTATTACATAAAAATGACTAGTCTAAAATTTTAGGCCTGACAGTTTACTTTAAACCTGTATTAAATGTTATTATTATGCACAGAAGACAGAAATAGAAAAATGAAGAGAACTTTTCTCTAGCTTTCCACTGCTTTTTAAAACCTTTTTCATTTTGAAATAATTATAAATTCACGGGAAGTTGTAAAAAAGGCACAGCAGGCTCTGCATACCCTGGTCTTTCCCAACAAACAGCTTCATCTTGGTCAACCATAGTACGCTTGCAAAATCAGGAAACTGACACTGGAACAATGTTTGTGTTTAGTTCTATGTAATATTTTTTCACATGTGTAGCTTCAAGTAGCCGTCCTGGCCATCAAGATATGGAACTACTCCGTCACCGCAAAGATCTCCCTTGTCTTGCGCCTAATTTATTCTCCATCCCTGTAATTTTGAGATTGCGGTTTTCGACTCAGCGTAACGGCATTGAGATCCTGGGGGCACTTGGCTGGTTGTTTCCAGTTTGGGGCTGCTGTGAACAATGGTGTAGTTTCCTATCTCTTTGCTTTCAACCACGCATGTACCATTATATTTGAAGTAGTTTCTTATACAAGCCATCATGGAGTTGGATCATGATTTTTTTTTAACCCACTCTTCCAGCCTCTTTTAATTCATGTATTAAGGCTATTTTTATTTGCTGTAGTTATTGATATTTAGGGATTACTGCATTTCAGTTTTTGTTTTCTGTTTCTTCTGTTTTTTGTTTCCCTGTTTTCTTTTTCCTGCCTTTCTGTGGGTTATTTGAAAATGTTCTGGAATTCCAGTTATTTGTAGTATTTTTGAGTAATCTCTTTGCATAGCTTTTAAAGTTTTTCTATTTCTGTCTTCTGAGCATAATAATAATATTTAATACAGGCTTAAAGTTATGTATAATGCATACATAACTTCTTGTAGTGTGCTGTTATTTTTTATCAGTTTCAGTGACGTATAGACACCTCATCTCCCTTTATTCCTTCCCCATTTAATATAGTTATCTGACATATTTTGTTTATGTACATATGAGACAATGTTCTACTTTTTATCTCAACCGTGAAGCATAATTTAGAAAACTCAGAAAGAGAAGGAAATCTTTATGATGTTATTCATATTTTCCTTTTTTGTTAGTTTTTCATTTCCTGATGTTCCAAGATTCATTATCATTTAGTTTGTGTTGCTGACAGTTCCTTTTAACTTTCATTTATCTGAGAATATCTTGATTTCTTTTTCATTTCTGAAGGATAAATATGTCCTGTATATAGACAAATGGGTTGGCAATTTAAAAAATTTTATTTTCCATAGTTTATGGTGCCAAACATGTCATCATGTACATTGTTGGTAAGGTGTCATTTCTCTCACTACTTCTATGATTCTTTTTTTTTCTTTAGTTTTCAGAAGTTTGTCATGATGGGTCTTGCTGTGGAGTTCATTGGCTTTAGTCTTCTGGGGGGTTGGCTTAGCTTCTTGAATTGGTAAGTTTCTGTCTTTTTACTAACTTTAGAAAAAATTTACTCTATTTCTTCAGATATATTTTGAGCTTCACTGTGTATCTCTTCCCTGCAGGCTCTGATGACATATATGTTAGATCTTTGATGCGGTCCCAAAGGCCCCTGAGATTCTTCCTTTTCTTCAGACTATTCTGTGGTTTTTTTCTTTTCCAAACTGGGTGATATCTATTATTCTGTCATCAACACTACCGATGTTTCTCCCTTTGGCATGGCCCCTGGCTATTGAGTCTATCCACTGAGGTTTATCTTTTGGCTTTGTGGTACTTTTCAGTTCTAGAATTTTCACTGGGCTCTTTAGGTCATCCATTTTTTGCTGAGAATTTTTTAGTTTTTCATTTGTTAAGGAGTTTATCGAAATCACTTGTTGAAGCATTCTTATGATAACTCTCTTACATCCCTGTCAGATAATTGTAACATCTTTGCCATCTTGGTGTTGGAATCTGTTGATGGTCTGTTGTCGCTTGAGATCGTGCGGGTTCCCGGATGAAGAATGAGTTGTGGTAGAAACCTGGTCGTTGGAGTGTTACGTTTGGAGCTGTGGGGTCCTCCCGAGGCTGTGTGTACCGGGGAGGGCAGATGGCTCCTGGTGCTGCCAGGAGGGAGTGAAGTCTGGGTTCTCAGACTCTTCCTCTCTGTGGACGCCCAAGCTCCGCCCCTCATCGGTGTCAGGATGGCTGGGGCTGCAGGCTCCTCTGATGCCACCTCTGACCGAGACAAGGTGTCTGATTATTGTGTCTGATGGGCCTTCCGGGACACTGCAGGGGGTGACCCCCCGAATTACTGACTGTCCAGTTGTGGCACTTGGAAGCCACCCCGGAAGAGTCAAGGAGGAGAGCGTCACGGTTGCCAGGTGAGTCGAGCTCCCCAGATAGCCTCCACCCACCCGGGGGAGGAAGTGGGTCTCTCTCCTGGTACGAAGGAAACCGCCCCCCCCCCCCCCCCAGCCTTCTGTGACTCCACTCAGAGCGGGAGTTGTGTGCCTTGTTACAGCCCGGTGAGGGTGAACTCTAGACTCCCCACCTGGTCCCTCCTTGTGGGGATACCAGTGGGCAAAGCAATGCTTTTCTGTGGCATTTGGCTGGTCTGAGTGATTGTAATTGGAGGGTTTTCTATCATGCTGGGCAGCCCCCTTTCTGCTTTGTAACTAGAGAATAAGTCTGTTGGGGATTTTCTGTGTGTGCATCTTCAGTGTCTTGTGTTGTTGGGTTTTCCAGCTCCCATTCTGGGATAGAAGAGCTAAAGGACGACCCATGGATCTCGCCACAGTGTCATTCCTGGGGTCTCAAGTTCTCCAGCTGGTTTGGCTTCCCTTTCCACTTCTCAGTTCTTTTATATTTCTTTTATATGTGATTTCCAGAATTTTCATCGATACTTAGGAGGAGGAATAAGGAAATGCACATCTTTCTGGGAGTGGAAGTTTCTCTGCTTTGCTATTTATTTATTTATTTATTTTGGTACTGGGGATCTAACTTGGGTCCTTATGCTTGTGAGGCAAGCGGTGGAACCTCTGAGTTAAATCCCCGGACCTGCTTTGCTTTTTAAATATGAGATTAATTGTTCTTACAAATTAAATGGCCAGTAACAGACCAAATGTACCTTATGGCCTATTGTGCAACCACTGAAGTTGTGGCCACAATGCAAGCTTACATTTTTATTAAGATTGAAAAGGCTTGCATGGCATAAGTAGAAAAGATTGCACAAGGGTATTCATGTCTGAGTCTGATGATGACCATATAGAAAGCCAATTATAAAAATTAAAACTGGAAATTCCCCAAAGTATTAGCAATGGGTGTTTAGAGGATGGAATTATGAGTGTTTCCCTCCCTTAAAATGCCTTTTTTTTTTTTAAAAAGGAGAGAACCTGAAACTTTTATAATTAAAAAGGAATATAATTCAGTATATTTTATTCCTAAATTTCCTCTGAGAAATGTACATGCAGCTATCTTCTATGATATACAACATTTTGCATGGATTGATTTATTTGTATTTGAGCTCTTAGAAAATATTTTCAGCCTGAGTTTATGCAAATTTAATCTACATTCATGGGTTTGGGCAATTCTTCTGCCATTAAAGGGCTATTGTTACATCAATGACAATGAGCCACAAATCTATATTTACCATCCTAAAGGAATGAAGCACATTTTATTTGGAGATTAGCAAGAAAGCTTTACGAGCTCCCAGACTGCCACAAATGAGCCAAAGGGGAGGAAAGTATCATTACGCCAGGGTTGTGAGAGGAGAATTTTAGGACATGAGATGCTCAGGACTTGTGATTCTGGTTTGCTGTCCTGGGATGCAGCGCTGTCTCCTTCCTAGGCTTTGATTCTTTCATCCACCAGGCTGGGAGTTTAACTTTCACGCACAGCAGTTTTCCACAGTACAGAGGACAAAGGCTGAGACGGGCTCACAAGTGCTGCTCGACGCAGGCATTATAGAACATGGGTTACTGGTGAGCCTGCGGGGGGAGGGATCGATTTTACAAGATCTCATCTTAGAAACCTTACATTTTGCCCTACAAATTATGTTCTGTAGAAAACTCTTTGCAGAACAGCATTTGGCTTAAGCTTATTTCATCTCTGGACCTACAGAGATACTTCACAGTCACAGGAGCAGTGGCCTTTGAATAACATTTTGCTATATTTGATTCATTTTGCAAATATCATCTTATGGATGTTCATTGTCACATGCTTCGCCTTGGCCACTTTCCACTTTTCTCTCCTTCCTCTTCCTCCTCCCCTCCTTCTATCTTGAAGAAGAATCCTCAACATATCTAGCCCTCGGTTAGACCTTGGGGTCTGCCTACATCAGCCTCTTTGAGACTCCAGAGAATTTCCTGAGGAACTGAGGCACTCACCTGCTGTCCTCGCTGTCCAGCAGGCCCTGGTACGTGCTGATCTCCGACTCCAGCTGGGCCTTGGTGTCCAGCAGCACCTGATACTCCTGGTTCTGCCGCTCCAGGTCGCAGCGAATCTCAGCCAGCTGTGTCTCCACGTTGTCGATCAGGCCTTGCATCTGGGCCAGCTGGGTGCTGTACTGGGCCTCGGTTTCAGCCACAGTGCATTCCAGAGACTCAGTCTGTGGGGAGGAAGACACTGTCAGAAGGACCCTGGGCGCTTTCTCTTGGGTCCTCACTTAGCTCCTCTGAGCCTCACTTCTATTCTATATAAAATGAGGAATGCAAAGGACCTAGGTCATCAGAGGACTGTGAGGATTAAAGAACTAATATGTGTAGCAGGCTTAGAACTTTTCCTGGAAAAATTCTAAGTGCTGTCAAAGTGCCAGCTATTCTTCCACCACCGTGACTACTGTTGCTTGTGACTTATTTCTACAGCTTCAACAGGACTGACAGCATCTGGGAGGAGCGTTTGAGGCCCGGCCCCTGCCGGGAAGGGGCAGTAGAGAGCCGTTACAAAGAGATGGGCTCAGTGGTCGAACCAGTGGGACTCAGCTTCTGCTTTGCCTCTTAGGATTGAAGATCTCAGATCCTCAGTCTGAGCCCCAGTGTCCCTCATCTGTGCAGTGGGATGCAGAGGTGACTCCCTGGGGAGACTATGGCCAGGTGTGGGCTGTGCTGTGGCCCTCGCAGGAGGGAGGCCCAGTTGTGGCCTCCTGGGCCTTCTCCTGAGGCCTTCTGGAGCGCAGGCTGGTGCTTGGTGTCCTTAGCTTGAGTGGGCTGGGTGTGGTGGGGCTGGCGGAGGTGCGGTCCCGAGAGACTTTACCATCCTTGTAGGGTAAAAAATCGGAAAACTACTGTTTGCTGTAGATATGGTGGAGAACCTGGGCAACTGTTCTCCATGAAGGTATTTAAACCCACTGTCACGCCTGAGTGCCTTGGCTCAGACAGCCTTCTGTTGCTCCGCTCCACCCCTCTTCCTGTCTCTGGACGGTGTTGTAGGCTCAGGCTCAGGCCCAGGGGAAGGCTGCACCCTGTGGGCCCTGCAAGCTGTGGACTTGTCCCTCTGGCCTCCACCTGGGACAACACTGGTTCTTAGAGAAAGCCCAGTCAGTATCATCCCTGCAAGTGGGAAATACCCGCACCAGGTTCTGCTGTGCCTGCAGCTCGATCTCCAGAGTGTTGGCCGAACGCTTCAGCTCCAGGATCTCCGTCTGGCAGCCCTGCAGCTGCTCCACGCTGGACAGCTGCTGCTGGTTCAGCTCCTCCGCCTGCAACACAGGCCAGTCAGAGAACCCCGGGAGGCCCGAGCCCCGAACCCCAAGCCTGCCCCAGGCCCGCTCGGGGTCTGACCTGGGCCGAGAACCACTTTTCCGCCTCCCTGCGGTTGTTGGCGAGCACCGTTTCGTACCGGCACCGCATCTCCTCCAGGGCCCCATTGAGGTCCACGGTGGGGGCCGTGTCCAGCTCCACGCTGAGTCGGTCTCCAAGCTGTCCCCGAAGCACGCTGACCTCCTGGAGGTGGAAATGGAGGGAAGCATGCACAGAGCGAGGGGATAAAAATGTCACTTGGGTAACCAGTAGCAACTTGTTTAGTACTGGGCATAGTGGGTAACAGTGTGGGGCTTTTGATTCACATGGCCTGGCCTGACTCTTTTTACCACTTGTACTTGCCTCAGTATCTTCATCTGCAAAATGGATGCAATAATTATGCCTCTTCTGGGAGTTATTGTAAGATACAAGAGATGTAATATGCACACAAAGAACTTATAAAAGTCCCAGCGGGTAGCAAGGTGTCAGTAAGGGTTGGCTGTTATTATCATCAAACAATATTCAAAGGGAAAACATTGCTACATCGTTCAGCCTTTGTTGATATGGAATAAGCATTCACTTAATATTTTCTAATTTAGAGACATTTACAAATGCAGAATATTTAACAACATGGATTCAAATACTGCCCAAACCTCTCTCTCTTTTCTGGGATGGATTTCACTGTCTGTGTTGATTGGGTTGAGTTTTGTAGCTTGTGGGTCAGTGCCAGGGGTGGCCTTAACTATAGGTGGAGCATGGGGCTCCTTCCCCGGGGTCATGCTGCACTCAGTGACTCGAGAGGAACATCACATCCCCACTCAGCAGCTCCCTGGGATGGGCAGGCTGTGGGGCAAGAGCACCTCAAGGAGTTTTGGTCCAGCATTAGCTGCAATACCCACATTCAGTTTACACGCACAATGTGTAAAATCCATCAGCTCCTCTTTGTCCCTCTGAGCATCCTTGGGCGCTATCCTCACCTCTTGGTGGCTTTTCTTGAGGCACAGCAGCTCCTCCTTCAGCGACTCCACGTGGGCCTCCAGGCCGGACCTGCACAGGCTCAGCTCCCCCAGGATGCCCCGCAGGCCGCTGATGTCGTTCTCCACCAGCTGCCGCAGGGACAGCTCACTGTCGTACCTTTTGCAGCGAGAGAGATGCATGCAGTGCTACTCTGCTGGGCAGAATGCTGGGGGGACGCTAGTGAGGGACACACAGACTCCAGAGGGGCCATAGTTCCTCTACATGCACCCCGAATAATGCTAGGCTCAAGCTTTGAAAGCATGCTCAGCTTAAAAATATTAGGTAGCAAATACTGGGGGTGGGGGAGAACAAGGACAAGAGTGTGAGAGATGCATGGATTATTTCCTAATTACAGTTCCACTTACTTTGACCGAAAGTCGGCGGCGGCCAGTTTGCAGTTGTCAAGTTGCACAGCAAGCCTGGAGTTCTCTGCCTTCGTGCACAAGATCTGAGAAGTGAATTATTCCGTAAATAGATTCTCCTTAGAAAGAAGCCTGCTTATCTGCTCCTTTAACAGCAATGCCATTTGTTGCCTTGTGAAAGTGCTTGTAAGAAAGTATAAAGTCGCTGTCAGCCTGCTCTTCCAATTAATGTGTCGCTTCAGGAGGAAAAGAGCCATGCCAGTTTAGAGACAATGAATAGGAATAAAGAGGTTCGCTTTTGACATGACCCAAGATGTTTCGCAACATTCCCAGGAAGTTGAACACTGCTACAGTTTCCCCCATCCATAGAAATTCATCAGTAAGAGAAGGAAAGAAATAGGAGGTAAAGTTTAAAAGATGACAGTTCAGTATCTGTGTGAAGTACAGAAACATGCAGTCTCATATACAGCTGCGATGTACAGTGTTACACACAGGAGTGATTTTAGATATAATACAGTTTTCCTACTCTATAGATGATAAAGGTAAAGTCTACAGATAAATGACTTTTTTGTGGTCACTCGATAATCAGCGGCAGCACTGGGCTCCTCCATAGCATGCTAGCTCTTGACATTCTCCTCTCCTTTGGCTTATTTCCACCAAACAGCCTCTGGCAGGATGGCATAAAGCAAACCTGAGACAGGGCAGCGAGACACTGAACCTTTTGTTGGAGCTCTTCGATGGTGTGGAAGTAACGCTGGCAATCCGGGCACACGAACAGGGCATCCAGCTCCCACTGTCCTTGAATCTTGCTTTCCAGCTCTGCGTTGGTCTCCTCCAGGGAGCGCACCTTCTCCAGGTAGCTGGCCAGTCTGTCATTCAGGAACTGCATCGTCTCCTTCTCATGGCAGTTGAATGCCCCATCTTCACACCAAACTCCACTCTCTACCAGGCAGGGACCATCACAGCTGCCAGACAGGTAGCACGGTGCCAGGCACCCCAGGGGCAGGTGAGCCCTGGGGAGGAAGCTCGGTGCCTGACACCCAGGCACCGGGCCAGCACTGGGGAGGCGAGCGGCATCACAGCCTGGGTCTCCGGCACAGGACTCGGAAGGGCTGCATACCGGGGAACCACCGGAAGTCATGGTCTTGCAGGTAGGGACCAGGCAGGCTGCAAAGCTCCAATGGCCTCAACTCCAAATGCCTCCTTCCCTTCTGTCACTTTTATATGGCGCTCAAATGGGTATTTACAGAGGGCACTGATGCCTTCTTTACCACTGTGGGTGCTGTTTTCACGCAAACATTTCATTAGTGTTTATTTACTGAGGAGGAATTTTATGCCTCACAAAACAAGGATAACCTTAGGTTACTAAATCAGGACTTGCACCACTTCCACAGGCCTGTGGGATAAATACTTATTTCAGGAAAATATCCTTTGGATGAAATAAGGAACCAAAGAGAAAATTTGGTCAATCAGTAATTAAAGATGCAAGTCAATAGAAATAAGGAAAATAATAACCCACAGATTTTGATTCTGTGGATTGACTGCTTGTGTCTACTTTTAAAAACAATATGACAGCTCATTAAATGACATTAATTTGTTTGTGCCACCACCATGAAAATGGTTGTTCTGATTGGCAATCTTGCAAGGCTTGCTGTGCTCCTAAAGCAGGTGTGTACATGGTAGAGCCGCAAGGTGTGTTCAGGTTTAAAGTGCATGTTTGTGTGTGCATGTGTGTGTATGAACCATGTCTCCCTGTGCACACACTGAAAAGTCACTTTATATAACTGATGGGAACAAGAGGCGTCCCAGGACCACACTGATTATGTAGCCCTGGAGCTGTGATCTTTGATTTTCTGCTACTCGTGTTCACCTGTCTTACATCTCAGTTTTAGATGAGTTATACTACTTTCTAAACCTGTATTTCACTTGTTGCGCCCCTCCTTCCCTTCTAGGCCGGGGATCAAACCTGGGGCCTTGTGTATGCAAAGCACACACTCTACCACTGAGTTATACCCCAGCCTTCATCTGTAATTTCTAATAAGAGCTAAATATAAATTCTGAGTTACAATCTTTTAGTCTCTTGGGAAACTCTCATGGCGATGCGCCACAGCAGGGGCAGGGAAGCCATGGAAGTCTTATCTTCTGAGACATGGAGTCTGTGTTATTTAGTTACAAAGTCCTCCATTGTGTGAAGACTAAAGATACTGGAACTTTGGAAATAAAATTCTGTAACGTGGGTTCCAAACCAGCAATCTGATTAGCTAGGCTTGCTGGAGCAGTAGAGATGGATAGGGTCTTGGGATGGAACTTTTTTAGACTCTTCTTTGAATTTTACTTCCGTTATAAAATACAGTGAGTTCCACTTTGTTTGGCTTTAATTGTGGTGTTGATTTCATTTTCAAAAGTATACAAAGTTGTTTCTAGACTGTTACAGGGAAAATTCCCATCAATTTGACAAAGTTAAAAATTTCATAATCTGAAATAAATTTATTACTACTTCTTAGGTAGCTGCTAGTGGAAACAAAAAGTAAAAGCCAGAAGAACATTTATAGGTGAATTAAAAGGGTCTCTTGGGATTTATGATTCACTGCCTGAGGTGGGTTTGGGTTTAGTGATTCTCTTTACATTTCAATACTTGTGCTAAAAATTCTTAGAGGGCTGTCTGTCTTGACACTGTCATGCAAAGGGCATGAGTTCAAGATTCAAAAACATTTGAAAATTATAACTCTGAGAGGAAATCACAACCTTGCAGTCAATCTAATCAGTGGAAAGAAATTTTTCTTTTTTTTGGTACCAGGAATTGAACTCGGGACCTTGCACTTGCAAGGCAGGTGGCGGCACCACTGAGCTAAATCTCTGGCCCCAGAAAAATATATTTGAAAAGAACCTGTATCGGTTTTCCCACTGTAGACTCTAGTTAATTAAAATGCCCTACTAAATAATGTATTATTATTTTAAAGTAACCGGGGTTAAAATCAGAAATATATTCTTTTTTCTTGTACTAATTTCTAATTGGGAAATGTTGGCTGGGGCTTACTGCCTGTACTCACAGGATAGAACTCTGTATTTTGGTCTTGATTAATTAGGAGGTCTGTGTGATGACCAATAGCTGTCGCTTCCTCTTAGATCATGGAGATTGGGAAGGATTCCTTTCTGTAGCGCGCCATCCTCCAGGGAAGAGAACACTAGGAATAGAGGAAAATAAAGGACACCACGAATGATCATGGTAAATGCAACAGTCGTTCCATTGTGGGAATATCCTCTTATCTCAGCACATCTAAAATACAAGCCTTTCTACCTTGGCAACAGGACCTTTCTCAATGTGGGGCTGATTTACCTTTCGGGGTTCCTGTTCTGATCTCTGTCTTACAAACCCAAGCTCCAGCCGCTCTTCACACTTGGTGGATGCCATTCTCTGCCGGATGAGCTTGGAGACAAAGTCAGTGGAAATGTCTTTTGGCTGCCTTTGCAACAGGGCTCTTCCCAGAGCCCCTGCACAGGGACCTTAGCTTTCTGGCAGCTGTCACATTGCTTTGAGCTCAGTATGTATTTTTATGTATATTGGTCTTATTTTATGTTTATCAGTCTTATGTTTACACCCGTCTTTTTAAAAAAATTTATATATTAATTGGTACATTTTAGGTATACAATACATTTACATTTATCATTGGGTGCTTGTACCCGTACATGATGTATCTTGGTTCTTATTTTTTTCCCCGTTTCCTGTGCACCCTTCACCCCCTCCACCCTTCCCTATTTACATGGACTTCATTTCCTGTCCTGTCCCGCGGGTAAGTCAACGGAGACCCTAGAGGGGGAGTGAGAATGACAAAGGAGAGGGGACACGAGAGATGGAGACAAGACAGGTTTCTGATCAAGTCTTGTTTATTGTGGAAGCTGCTACAACATATATACCGTAGGGCTAGAGGGGAGGAGCAAGGGGAGGGCACTGGGGCTACTTCCTTGTTGCCGGGTAGATTTGCAGCAGGCCCAGATATGCCCGTAAAAGGCACTTAAGAATTCTAGGGGGGGCAAGGCCCCCACAGGTCCTCCCTTTAAAATTATAATTATAAGAAAGGCGTCAGGAGAGCCAAGCCTGCGGGGGCTGAGCCTGTCTTGGGTCAGAGCAACATACGTGTCTGCACCGCGCACCTTACCCGTCATCGGTTAACCAGAGAATCAAGGCTCTGGCACCTGTCTTAGGCGGCGCACGAGGGCGCTCTCATTGCATGGCACGCTTGCTCAGTTGCCCGTCATTGGCTTGCCAGCCCACTCACCAGGTGGGGCGAGAACACTTCGCCACGGCAAGGACCTAATCGACGGTCCGGCATTCGTCCTGGTCAGCCATTGCCAATCTATGATAGTAGACCTGTATGGGTGCTGTTTTTATTGCCTCTATCCGGGCTCTAAGGAAGGCCATGATTTTGTTGTATATTATGGGCCCCAAAGAAATGAGCAGAAGTAGGCCCAATAAGGGTCCCAGCAAAGGGAGAAGATAAGGGAGGAAACCATTGAGGCCAGTCCAGAGGGGATTTTGAGCAAATTCTTGTCGTCGTCTGTTTAGATCTTCTTGAAGTTCGCGAATTTTTCCCCTGACGATCCCAGATTTATTGGCATAGAAACAACAATGTTCATTTAGGGCTACGTAAATCCCTCCTTGTTTTGCCGTGAGGAGGTCCAGGCCCCTTCTATTTTGAAGGACCACCTCAGCCAAAGAATCGATCTGATCTTGTACATCTGTAAGAGTGTTGGAGAGAGCTTGAACATCATTAATCAACTGGTTGGATAGTTTGGCATAGGAGTGTAACGCCACTCAGATGTCAGCAGAGCCAGTGGCAAGGGCACCGGACACCCCCCAGCCCCACGAGCAGGGGGACCAGTGAAACGGCCCTGTTATGTCGCCCAGCGATATAGTCAAAGCTGGGCAAGGGCACTGGCTCATCTCCAGGAATGAGGGAGATGTCTGGGCGGACAGTCGCCACCACGCACAGCCCAGTCCAATTAGTGGGGAGGGAGGTGAATGCCAAGCTCCCTCCACAGACGAGCACGTCACCCAGGGCAGGGCAAATGGCGGCAGGGCCATTAAGCACTACCGAGCAGAGAGAGAAATTTTGGACTCCAACATGTATATCGAAGCTATTGTTGTGGCCCGAATTTAGATAACAAACTGAGGCATTGAACTGTACTGGTTGGACCCTGAAAGGCAGAGAAAAACTGCAATTGTAAGTAGAACCGTTGGCATAGTCAATTTGGTCGACAACTGGCAAGGTGAGGGGCAGGGGTGTGCCAAGAGTCAAGCATAGCCAACAATCCGCGGCAAAGGCTGGGTTGGATGTATTGATCAAATGATAAGTGGCCTCTAGGACACTCAGGGTTTGGGGGTCAGGGTCTGGGCCTCGAGGTTTGGGAAGAACCAGTGGATGATAATTTAGGGAGGGCTACATCTCTTGGATGATAGTCTCGAGCTGATTTTGCACTCGCTCTTCCCTGAGCTGATCTGAAGGCCCACCACCATCAGATATATGGATAGGGGCCTGTGGCGGCCAGCAGACATCTTTGCTGAGACCGCCGTTGCAGGAGGCTTGGCCAAATTTAGGATATCCAGTGGGGCTGGAAAAGTCCCAGTCACCTCCGACGGAGCCCCTGTAAGTTCTTCGTAGAACAGCAGTTAGATATATTTTTCCATCAGAATATGTACATTGTTGGGCTTCAGTGTAACAGGTAGAATGCATCTCTGTGGCCATGACACAACCGGCAGGGCATGGCCCTGGTTTGCCATTGACTGTTGGTATGATTTTAGGCTTAGTGACGCAATCCCATTTTTGGTTATATCCTTCCGCTAGCACGGCCTCATAAACTAAGTAGGCAATCTTGTCGCTGCAATCAGTACTACGAGTGTAACTTGTGGGTGCAGCCCTGCCAGAACCCCCAGCACAGTCACAGGGGTTACCATACAGGGCAATGAGCAGTTGTTCTTTGTTAACTGGTTGAAATCCGCTTTTTGTTAGCGATGCCAGGAACAGCAACAGACCATGCAACAAATTCAGGGATGTCATCTTTTTAACCTGTAAGCAAAATTTCGTCCTGCAATGTAAGCAAGGCTGGGCTGTAGATAAGAGAGTTAGGCTAACCTGATTAAGTTTTTGAAGATAACCAATGTGGACATATTACAATAACATATTTAAAACTTAACCAATGTAAATATTTTGTAACAACATAATCAGTGCTTAAATATCAAGAATAACCAATGTAATCAATTTATAACATATTTAGATAATATTCGTTGTGATGTGTCTCCCATAAGATTATAATATAAAATTTACTAGGGGGTCCCTTTAATGAATTAAGACCAGAATAATCATTTTCTGGGTGGCCACTTCTATATTCATCAAAGGGAGTCCCCATCTATATTCATTTTGACAAACAATTAAGAATATATATCTTTTTATTTTACAACTGTCAATTGCAATTTGATTATTGCATGTAGGTGACAATACACATTACTTTCACAAAATAAATCTCAGTGGCACTTTGATCAATTAGCAACCTGGGAAGGAAGGTATGTCTTTAATTTAATAATATTTATCTGTAAGTCAATTTAACAATAGGCGAATATCCTTTGAAAAGGAAGGAACATATTGAGCTCAACTGTACGAACACAAACAACAGACAATAGACAAACATATGAGACAGTGTATAAAATTAGGGTGCACTCAAATATAACTGGCCAAATTGAATTATACTATTCTCTTTATGATTATTAGATTATAATTGTAGGCACCATTGTTAACTGGTTGAACTTGGACAATGTTGGATCATCGGCATCATTAACACGCTTATCAACTTGTTTTACTAAGCGTTCTGGAAGCCACCTGGCCGACTTCATTTCCTTGGAGTAAACACACACTGACCCTCAGCCCCAGATGAGTATGGGGTCAGGCCCATGCCATGAGTGGTCCAGGGGGTCTCTCCACATCACAGAGGCAAATTGTTTTTGTGTCTCTGGTTGCCAGAAACAGTTAGCTGCGGATAATCCCTTAGCATCCAAATTTAAAAAGTTAAGAATAAATAGTGCATGTGATATTAGGTTTCTGGGTGACCCCTTGATAGGGTACCATTCCCCCTTTTTTATTTTATCTAATGTAATTTTGAGTGTGAGGTTGGCTCGTTTTATAATGCCTTGTTCTTGTGGATTATATGGGATTCCCGTTATGTGTGTTATATCTAATTGTTTGCAAAACTTCGAGAAGCCAGAACTGGTATAGCCTGGACCATTGTCTGTCTTAATTTGCTGTGGACATCCAAGTACTGAGAAGGCAACTAGAAGGTGGGCAATTACATGTTTAGTAGCCTCCCCAGATTGTAGGGTGGCAAATATAAATCCACTATATGTATCAATGTTGACATGTATATATTTAAGATTACCAAATTCAGGGTAATGTGTGACGTCCATTTGCCATAGGGCATTTGGAATTAAGCCACGAGGATTAACTCCCAGATGAGGTGTGGGAAGATGGAGGGTGCACGTAGGGCAGGTTTTAACAATTTGTCTAGCTTGTTCTCTAGTAAGTTTATACATGAGGCGAAGCGTGTGGGCACTAAGGTGATGTAACTGGTGCGCCTTCTGTGCCTGGTCAATCTGAATGGAGGCATCAATACTTAGTGAGTAGGCAAAAGCCTGAGGTCTTGTGGCCAGATCTGCTAACCGGTTGCCTTCTGTAAGTGGGCCAGGTAGGTTAGAGTGGGCACGAAGGTGCCCAATAAAAAAAGGCTTGGATCTTTTTCTGATTAGATCTTGTAATTGAATAAAAAGACCACCAGTTTGAGAAGCGTGTTTTACCAATCCACATGTCTCTAACAGGGGAACAGATTGAGCAATGTAAGCACTGTCAGTAAAGAGATTAAAGGCTTGTTCAGGGAATGCAGAAAAGACTGCTATGACTGCATGTAGCTTGGTTATTTGGGCTGAAGAACAGCTGGTTTGGAAGTGGACAATGTTATTGTCCCACACATAGGCAGCTATCCCGGTAGAAGAACCATCTGTAAAGACTAATAGGGCTTCTGTTAGAGGAGAACAGGAAGTGACTTTTGGGAAAATGAACTCATGTCTATTGGCAAAGTCAATAAGTTTGTTTGGAGGACAGTGATCGTCTATTAAGCCTGTATAAGAAGCGAGAGCAACTGGCCAGGAGCCGGTAGTCTGCATAAGCCAATCGATTGGGGTGAGCCAATTTTCTGCCACCGATTCTAAAATGGCCATTGTGTAAGGTGCAGTGGCCCCGTATTGAGCTGCGGCCATTTTAAATTTTTTAATGACCTTAAAATTGAAACCACTGTGGTGTCTCCACGCCTGTCCCTGTGCGTCAGTAGTTTTAGTTACGGGAAAGGCTTCCGCATTTTTAAGTTTTAGGGATACTCCCGACCCGGATGGCACCCTAGGGGCCGCCCCTCTAACGGGGGGTCGTGGCTTAAGTTTGTCCTCTCTACGGACATTTTCATGGGTTTTGCCTGTTCTTAAGCCCTCGAGCTGGGTAATAAGTTCCTGGTGTTCCTTTTCTAATCTTATTTGTTCTTTTAGAAATTCTATCTTGTCCCGGAGTTCCTTTTGGGGATCAACAGCAGGGCATGCCAAAGCGGGCGCATTGGGAGTGTTGGGTACCGGAACATAAGGAGGAGGACCTTGGACTACGGGCGACCAGGCAGGATTATGATATCTGGCTGCCTCCTCCTCAAGATTGGCCCAGTCAGCCTCCCCCGGATCGTTCCGTGGCAAGGGGGGGTGTCTGAGGTGGCGGAGGGAAGGGTACAAGGCCGGTTCCTCCTTAACAGGCGGGGCGGGGTCAGAGGCAGGGGCTGAAAGAGTGGAGGCGGAAGCTGAGGAGCGCTGAAGCTTTTCTTTAAAAGGCTTGGAAGAGGCAGAGCCCGCCTGTAAACCCTCATCGGTTGCATTTTTTTTTTTTTTGTCTGGCTCATCGTCACTATCAGAAGACATCAAGTCTTTTTCCTCATTTTTTGAGGAAGTCCCGTCCCGCAGGGGCTCGGGCCTCGGTGCCATCTTGGCATCTCGGGGGGTGTTTACAAACTCCTCACTCCGAGGGACAATGATCGACCCTTCCTCCGATCGGAGAGCTGTCTCCCCGACCTGGATGGCTTGAGCCACCAGCGGATCTTTGGTCTTTTGGGAGATAATTTCATTAATAAGATTTCAATAAGAAAATGCAGTAATCGGGACCTTTTCTGGTCCACAAGTAGCATAATAACCTTTAAGGGCCTCCCCTACTCTTTTCCATCTCCTCTCGTCAATGGTACCCTCGGCGGGAAACCAAGGGCAGAGATCTCTAATATAATCAAAATATTTTAACAACTGTTTGACTGTAACCTTTACCCCTCATGTCTGTAAAGTTTCTTTAAGACCTTGTACAAATAACTCATGTTGGCTAATCCCCTGTCCCATAATCGCTGCTCAACTCACTGAGGTGCAGGAAAGACGGCAGGTTCACGTCAGATGCAATCCTCTTTTTTCTATTTTATTTGTCTCTTCTATTTTATTGGGCCCCCGAGCAGCGTTCTTCACTGGATCCCCCGTTCTCGGGCCCCACGCTGGGCGCCACTTGTCCCGTCCCGCGGGTAAGTCAATGGAGACCCTAGAGGGGGAGTGAGAATGACAAAGGACAGGGGACATGAGAGATGGAGACAAGACAGGTTTCTGATCAAGTCTCGTTTATTGCGGAAGCTGCTGCAACATATATACCGTAGGGCTAGAGGGGAGGAGCAAGGGGAGGGTACTGGGGCTACTTCCTTGTTGCCGGGTAGATTTGCAGCAGGCCCAGATATGCCCGTAAAAGGCACTTAAGAATTCTAGGGGGGGCAAGGCCCCCACAATTTCCATTTTTTTTTCTTTCTCATAATTTTTCCTTTCCCTTCTTCCCTTTCCCCTTCCCCTCCCACTTCCCCTACCCCTTTGGACTTTTTCCTATTTCAAATTATCAATTATTCATTTTAATCCTTATTTACACTTCCAGTTTCTCGCACTAGAGAAACTATTTGGTATTTACACATGTGTGTCCTATTTATTTCACTTAATAATATGGCCTCAATATGTATCCATTTAGCTATAAATGACTCTAGTTTCTCATTCTTTATGGCTGAGTAGTACTCCATTTTATAAAAAAACCACATCTGCTTTATCCAGTTTCCAGTTGATGAGCACTTGGGCTGCTTCCAAGCTTTAGCTATTACAAACTGTGCTGCTATAAACATGGGTGCACATATATCGCTGTTACACCTGTCTTAATTTAAGACATGTGTATCTTATTTGTCCTTTGCACATGGGACATATATTCAACAGGTCCTAAAAAATGTGTGCTAAGAATATATCTGCTGAGACCACCAGCCCAGAGTACCGAGGAGGTGAGCCTCTCAGGCCTCCATACCACCACCCCAGAGGGCCAAGGAGGTGAGCCTCTTGGGCCTCTGTACTACCATCCCAGAGCACCGGGAGGTGAGCCTCTTGGGCCACCATAACACCACCCCAGAGTGCTGAGGACAGGAGCTGTGTGGGCACCAGTGCCAGCCCCCCCCCCCGCAGTGGTGCTGAGCCATTATCTAGATCTACACCACAGAGTTGCAGGGGTCATAAAGGACATTGTTCTGAGGTTGAGAAGATAGAGTAGAAATGAACAACAGGAAGAGGACCTCTCTGAGGCCCCTTGATGAAAATTAAAGCCCACCAGAAAAGTGAAGAAAATCTCTGCAATAAAGGCACACCAGATCACCTTAGGTGGGAGAGCAGTGCTGTGGACCAGAGCAGCATGGCTGCAAGCAGATCCTAGCCAGGGCTCCACCCCACTCCAGAGGCCTGGGCACTCTGGCCCAATTCAAGGGCTTGCCTGGAAAAGAGCTGTACAGGCACACAAGCAACAGCCAGAGGTTTGCCCCAATACCGTCAGTCAGTGCGTGAGACCCTAGCCGAAGCTTGTTCACACTACAGGAACTGGGGTGCACAGCCTCCAGCCAAAGGCCCTCCCAGACAATAGCTACTTAGGGGCCAAACCAGTGGCACACCTAGATATCATCCCAAGTGTGCACAAGCCCCAGCCAGAAGCCCACCCAGACAACAGGTCAGTTCAGAGATCCAGAAGGCCACCTTTCTGAACCCAGGAATTAGTGTACTGGTAAGCAGCAGAGAAAAGGCAGCTCTGTGGCTTGCTGAGAATTGAAGACCACTGGATGAGCAAAAAGTTGGCTCAACAAAGGCACAGCAGGCTGCCTCTGTTGAAATGAGAAGACATGTAAACAAGCCTCAAAACCAGACTTCCCGATCACCTAAAGCAAGCCCAAAGGGAAACAAGATGGAACAATCTGAAACTCAACCACTTGGACTCCCTGAACTGGCAACGAAAGAGGATCTGGAAAAAATGAAATCAGAAATAATTTCTCAGATAACAGCAGAGATTGTGCCCATAGTGCAAGGAATGATTAATAAATCTAGAGAGGAGACAGATTTAAAAAAATAGGAGGAACATGATGGAATCCCAACATAGGAAACAAATGGAATCCATAAAACAGATGCAAACAGATTTCCAGGAGATTAAAAACTCCACTGAAAGTCTGTGCAGCAGAATGAGCCAATGTGAGGACAGAATTTCAGATATAGAAGGTAAGATTGCAGTTAGTGACCAGGAAAAGAAAAGTTTCTTTAAAATAGTAAGGGACCATGAGAAATCAGCCCAGCAGCTGCTAGACGATGCAAAGAATAACATAAGACTGATTGAAGTCAATGAAGGAACAGGAGAGAGTGCAGACAACATAAAAAAACTGTTCACAAAAGTGATGGCAGAAAACTTCCCAAGCAGGGGAAAAGAACTTGACATACAGATAAGGGAGGCACATAGGACTCTAACTAGTCGTGATGAAAAGAAATCTACACATAGGCATATAATTGTTAAGATTCCAGAAACCCAACAGAAGAACAAAATTCTACAAGCAGTTAGAGAAAAGAAACAAATCACATACAAAGGCAAGCCCATCAGAATCACAGCAGACTTCTCAATGCAAACCCTCAAGGCAAGAAGAGCTTGGGGTGATGTATTTCAAGCCCTAAAGGAAAACAGCCTCCAACCCAGATTGGGGTACCCTGCAAAACTATTTTTCAAAATTGATGGAGAAATAAAATACTTTCATGACAAAGAGCACCTTAGGAACTTCATGAATACCAAACCAGCACTCCAAAATTTTTAGACAATATCCTAGGAAACACAATGAGGATCACAACCCCAGAAAGCCCAGAAGAATGAATCCATTGGGCATGACAAGAAATTAAAAGCAAAGGGGGAGAATCCAACAAAAAGAAAAAGTCATGACTATGATAAGTAAATATGTATCAGTTATAACCATCAATGTTAATGGTCTCAATTCACCAATCAAAAGAAATAGACTGGCAGAATGGGTCAAGAAGCAAGATCCAACAATATGCTGCATACAAGAAACACACTTAATTTGAAAAGAAACACATAGACTGAAAGTTAAAGGGTGGAAAACAATACTCCATGTGACAGGAACCTGAAAAAAAACAGGAATAGCTATCCTCTTTGCAGATCAAGTGGATTTCAAAATCTGAAACACTTCTGGTCCCAAGAATTTCACATAAAGGACAGCCAACCTGTACATACAAATCTATTTTGAACATGTATTTTCGTTTCTCTTAAGTAAAAACTTAAGAACAGAACTGTTGGTTCTTAACAGTAATACAAGAAATTTCTATATTGTTTTCCAAAATGGTTTTATCATTTTACATTCACATTAGCAGTATTAGAAAGTTCTAACTGGTTCACACCTAAGCTGACGTTTGTTCTTTTAAAACTTTTAACTTAATCTCCCTAATGAGTGTATGATATGATCTTGTTATTGTACTGAGTAGTATTTTTCTGATTCTAGTGTCGCACACCTTTCCTTGTGCTGTACTGGCTATTTACTATCTTCTTGTGTCTACTTTCTTATTGAGTTGTCTATTAATGAGCTGTAAGAATTCTTTATATATTCTGGTCATAGATTATATGTATTATAAGTATGTTCTGATTAAGGACTACTTTTCATTTTCTTAACGATGTCATTTAAAGTTCTAAATTTTGATGGAATCTCATTTATCAGTTTTTTTCTTTTATACATCATGTTTTTCGTATCCTAGGAAATTCTTGCCTACCCTAAATTCATGAACATTTTCCCTTATAATTTCTTCTTAAAGTTTCATAGTTTTAGTCTTTCATGTTTAGGTTTGTAGATCCTTTCAAGTTATTTTTATGTATGGAAATAAAGGGTTGAGGTTAATCTTTTACATATGGATACCAGGTGTTCTAGTGCCATTTGTTGAAAATATCTTTTCCTCTGCTCTTTAATTGAGTTTATGTTCTATAAAATGTTAATGTTAAATAATCTTTCAAAAATCAGTTGACCATATATGTGTGGTTCTATTTCTAGATTCTCTGTTTTATTCCATTGATCTATATGTCTTTCCTTATGCCAACATTGCCTTGATTACTGTAGCTTTTGAAGAAGTCTGAAAATTAGGTAATAAATGTCTTCCAACACTGTAAATTTTTTCTTTTTACTCTTCCAAGTCCTTTGTATTCCTACATAACTTTTAAATTTCAATATCCAATTCTTCATTTATAGCAAGTATACATAGATCTGAATTTTTATATATACCTTGTGTTTTCTAATCTTGCTAAATTGAAATACAAGTTCTAGGGCCTCCTAGAGATTTCTTGGTATTTTCTCTGTAGATGGTCATTTCATCTACATATAAAGATTTTACTTCTACCTGGCCAATCCTATGCTATTTATTTATTTTTATTGCCAGACTATTTGGGTTTGAGCCTATATTTCAAAATTTAATGGACAGATGAAGAGCAGGCATATCTGCCCTTGTTCCTCAGCTTAGGGAGAAAGCATTGTATCTTCTCCATTCATATAAGGCATTTCTGCAGGAAATATGGAGTATATGTCTTTAATCTGTTGAGAAGTTTCTGTTCTACCTCTAGTCTCCTGATAGCTTTTACCATGAACAGTTGTAGAATTTAGTCCAGTATTTTTTCTGCAACTACAGATAGGATCATATGGCTTTTTCCTTTCTTCTGTTAAAATGATGACTTATGAGGGTGGATCTTCCAATGCTGAACCAACACTGCCATCCCTATAACAAAACCACTTTCTACATACTGCCAGATCTGACTTCTAATAGTTTGTTTTGTTAAACACATTTCTATCTATGTTCATACTTTTTTCTTCTATTATCTTTATCCAGTTTTAGGATTAGCACAATGTTGATTTCCTAAAATGAGGGGAGATGTGTTTCTTCTTTTTTCTGCTTTAAATATTTGGTATAATTTATCAGTTAAAATGTATATGAGCCTGTTTTTGTCATATAGGTAGGTTTTCAAGCTAGGAATATACTTTCTTTAATAGATGCTATTCAAATTTTATACTTCTTCCAGAGTCAGTTTCATTAATTTGTCTTCCAAGGTACTATATAAAAGTTGTCAAATTTATTTCAAAAAATGTTTTTGTAATATGCTTTCTATATCCTTTTAAACTCTGTAAAATCTGTGGTAATGTCCTCTAAATCTTGATATTGTAATTTTTAAAAATGTATAATTGATATTGTATAATAGGAAGAAAAGGTCTAAAGGAGTAGGGGAAGTGGGAGGGTAAAGGGAAAGAAAGAAGGGAAAAGAAAAAATACGAGAAAAGGAAAAAATGGAAACAAAGTCTTTGTAAATAGGGAAGGGTGGAGGGGGTGCAGGGAGGGTTGGGGACTGGGGAAAAAAATAAGAACCAAGATACTCATGTAATGGTACAAGATCCCAATGAGGAATGTAACTGTATTGTATACCTGAAATGTACCAATAAACTTAATGGAAAAAAATATATATCCACTGAGATTGATAGGAATTCCTCTTTTGACACACAATTATTTACAAAAAATATTAGCACCAAAGGAGAGGAAAAATGTGTGGACGACAGACCATTGTTCCACTGATCAAAATATTTACATTCTAGTTCTAGCATTGTTAGTACTTACCAGCTGTATTTTCTTTAGCTAGTTGTGCAACCCCTTTAGGGAAAATAGTACCTGCATATGCCTATTAAATAATAAATAATACAAGTATATTTCACTTTATAAATAGTAAACCTAACGCCAACATAAAATCTTCAGTTGATGCATCTTGGTCCCCAAGGACTCTATAATTGCCAAGTGTATGTTCTTTTCTTTCTTTAATGTCTTTTTAATAGAGATAACAGTTACATAAATGGAGTTTTGACAAATGTGTATAGTTTCATAATCACCATGGTCAAGATCCCCCAAATCTCCATAATTCTAGAATGTTCTCTAGTTCCTCTCCTCAGCCAGTGCTCAGCTTCCAAAAAGAGAAATACTGAACCGACTCCTACTGCCATAGATTGTCATTCTGTAACATCCATTTTTTTTTTGTCACCAGGGATCAAACTCGGGACCTTGCGCTTGCAAGACAGTGGAACCACTGAGCTAAATTCCCGGCCCTTAGATTATCATTCTAGATTCTTGAATTTTATGAATAAAATCACACAATATGCTTGTTTATGTGTTTGGTTTCTGTCACTCAGGACCATATTAATTCATCCTTGTTGCTTCACTAACATTTTTTTTAATTGCTGAGGAATAGTCTATTGAACACTCAAGTTGTCTTATTCCTCTTTACATGGACATTTGTGTTATTTCTTGTTTGAGGCTTTTATGAACAAAACTTCTGTAACATTCTGTAATGTTTCTCTTGGCTTAATACCCAGGCATAGAATTATTGAGTCTTTGAATAAGCATAAGTTTTACAAAGCATAGAATTATCAGTGATGAGTCATTTAATAAGTATATATTTTACAAGAAACTACCACACACACACCCCCAGTCTGCTGTAAATTTACATTTTCCTAATGACTAAGTATATGCATCCCCTTTCCAAGCCTTTATTGGCCTTTTGGGCATGTTCTTTTATGAATTAACTATTCAATCTTTTGTCTGTATTGGTTACAAGTCTTTTATCAGATACGTGTATTTTGAATATTTTTTCCCTATGCGTTGTTTGCCTTTTTATTTTCTTATTTATGCTCTAGATGGACATACCTTTTAAACTTCAATTTATAGTTTCTCATAGGATTCTTTGTGTCCTCTCTAAGAAATACTTGCATATCACAAGGTAATTTTTCCGTTTAGGGTTTGCTATCTTAATTCTTCTGTTAGCTTTATAATTTTAAGGTTTACATTTAGGCTGCTCAAATGCCTTAATTAATTTTTATGGATGATGTCTACAATCAAAGTTTATTTTTTTCCACAACATAAGCATATGTTATGCTTATTTTGTTCTATACATGTAACTAATTGAAAAGATTATGTCCTCATTGGTTGCAATGACATCTTCAGGAAAAATCTGTGGACTGAGTGCACTCAGGTTCTGGTCATTTTTTCTCAATCTTTTTTTCCCTCTTTAGGCCTCTGTTTGAGTTATTTTGATTCACTGACCTCATTCCCAGTTGATGGTGCCCAATTTTCTATTTAGCCCATCTTTGAATTCTTTATTTTGGATATTGTACACTCTAGTTCTATAATTTTCATTTGTTTCTCTCCTTGTATTTAAATAACTTAAATTTAAATTATTAAATGAAACCTTAAAACTACACTTTTCTGATGAGATCCCTCATCTTCTCCTTTCTTCTCCTTTCACATCTGCTCATTTTTTCCTTTAAATCCTTGAAACTGTAAGAACTGCCCTAATGTCTATGAATCTCTGGAACTATTTTTATTGGCTGTATTTTCTCTTGATGTTTTTCTCTTGATGTTGGGTGGCATTTTCTTGTTTCTTCACATATCTGAATTTTTAATATATATGTTGTTCATCTTGGAGATATGTTTTGGAACAGGATTATGCTGTAGAGTTTTGAGTGTTGTTTATTCTAACAGGAAGTTAAATCATGGGCAGATCCTTTTGGTCTTCTCAGGCTTGGTTTCAGACTTTGTTAGGATGAAAATAATTTAGGGTTTCCATACACTAGGTTATGATCTTTATTCTTTTGGTCCATCCCTTCTGGAACATCAGTTGAATGCCTAAGGTACTCAGAGAGCCTTTCCCAGTCTGGTGGGCTGGAACTTTGTGTCTACCAGTAGCAAATAATCTCTGGTGTCTCTGCTACTTTCTAATCCCCCAGCGGCCACTCTGCTGTTCTCGTGAAATTTCAACCTGAATACACGAAACCCAGCCTTGAACAAGTACTGGAGAAGACCTCTTAGGCAGATATCTGCACCTGCCCACATCCAACTCCTTCCCCTCAAGAACAGCTGTCCAAACTGTATTTGAATTTGCCTCTGGCATCTCCAACTCAACACATCTAGAGCAGAACTCTTGAATTCTTTCCTCCTTCTCTGCTCCCATGCCAGTTGGTGTCATAACCCCACCACCTTCTCTCCATTTCCTTTGACCACAGCTCTACATTAGTTTCTTTTTGACTATGTCTTTGACAATTTGTCTTTAACTTCTTGAGCCCCATGGCAATAATCTTAAATGTTCTCAACTTTTTGGTCCCTTTACTAATGCTCCTGGTATTGCACTTTTTATTATAAGAGAGCAACTGGCATTCAATAAATAATTACAAACTGTATGAAGGATCAAATTAGTTACTGTGGTTGTATCTGCCTTACCTGTTAGACAGTTATTTACTACTTATTTTGAATAGGAACAACTAAATGCAGGATATATAATAGATATTTAATAAAAGTTAGTTGAATGAGTGACATTGTTACATTATCACTTTTTTCATTGCTAGGCAGGTCATCTGGATTAGTTGATAGGGCTGATCATATTTGGTGTTCAGCTCGTGTTCAGTATTTCTCAACCTATCTTAACCTATTTTGGGAGGACAAGTCATGGAAAAATCTACTTCCAAGTATGCTGGTGGACTGGATCATCTTATAGGTGAGGCTGTTTAGTTTCCTTAAAACAGCAAGAACAACAAAAATAAGAAATATTCCTGTGCTGCCACCATTTACAGATTTGCCCATATTCCCAGTTTTTCTTAAAATGCCGACATTGGTAGTTAAGAAACACATTTAATGAATCCACAGAAACAAAAGTAATTATAGACATTTGTGCTATGCTGGAGACATACAATTTATTAGGAGGGACATGAGGAAGTTCGTCAAATTGGGGAAAGATTCCACCCAAGATTGGAAACAGATTTAATAGGAAAGAATCAAGCAACTCTAGGAAGTCCCTAGACATGCAGCTAGTCACACCGCACTTGGTAACAGATAGTGACTACGTGGTCTTTGGAAGTGTCTTGGTTTCATTTTGGGTGGTGGCGGTGGGTGATGTCAGTGATTCTGCCACCCGTGTTCCAGCTTCTAGAGCAGAGAAACCAAGGTTCAACAGGTGAATGCTAATGCTCCTGGGCTGACTCTTCCCACGATGGACGCTGCACAAGGCCGGCAGGATCAGCAACCGCGGGGCAGGCAGGGATCGCAGCAGGTCTGGGGCTGGATGAAGGTGGTGAGGTTGATGTTCTCCAGGCCTGGTGTTGGCTGGCTGGAGTTCAGCAGGAAGCAGGTGGGCACACAGGGCTGAGGAATGTGGCAGGGTGGGGGGCAGGTGTCACAGCAGGTGGGCTCGAGCTGCCAGATGGTGTGTGGGCAGGTGCTGGGCAGGCAGACCCCGCAGCGGCAGCACTTGTCTGAGGAGCAGATGGTGGTGGCAGGGCCAGAGGGAACACTGCAGCCGCAGGGGACACAGCAAGCCATGGCGCTGGGAGTCTGGTTTGCTTTGGGTTTCTTAGACAGATGAGGTTTCTGAGGTTCAAATGTCTCTTCTTCTCACTTTGGGGCTTTTATATACCCAACCTGGTGGGTTGGGCCAAGCCAGAAGGCTTCTTTCCTGGTTCTTGTTTATGTTAGTGTTCTCATTATCTTTTAATTGCTCTGACATCTAGATGCCTGTAAAGAGTCACTATTCTCCTAATTATCTTTTATTTGAGTTCATTTCTAAATCTAAGTGATTATTCTTGCTATTCGTCACGGGAACGCAAGCTTTATGGGTTTATCACCAAAGGCTTCTGCTATTAGAATTCCAGCACCAGCCCTGCGGGGAGCTATGGCATGTTAGAAATCTGCAGTATGTCTGTCTTCTCCCCAGCGTGTCCACTTTTTATTCTCTTTGTCTGTGTCAATCGGTCTGAAGAGCTGAACTTAATGTTTGTTACTTTCCTTTAGCTTGGAGGCTTTTGGAGGTTGAGATTGCATTCGTGTGGAGAAATAGTCTAATGAGAAATATGGGCAATTTAAAAAAATATTCATTATTTCAGTTTTTAACTATAACATTATATATTTATTAAAAGGTTGGACAATATGGAAAAACATAAAGACAAATCACTCATGATCTCATCAGTAGAAGTTATCTTTCAATATTTTACATTCATACGGAGAATCATTTTTGTATATTGCATTGATCCCTGTATCACATCACTAGAATCACATTGCAATGAGGGCTCCGTAACTTACTTTTTCACTTAAATGCATATATTTTCATTATCTTGTATTCTTAGGTATATTTGATAATGTTACTTTTAATTTTTCATTGTATTCTTCATATAATTCCATTTCTAAGTTACTTAAAATTTCCATATTATTGAGCAGTTAGGTTATTTTCAATTTTTCTCTATGATAATTGTGGCAAAAGAGAACAACTATGTATGTATATCTTCATGCACATTTCTGACTATTTCAGAAACAGAAATAACTATTAGGTAGAACTATCAGGGAAGATGCTAATATTCAATATTTTTAAGGGTTTGATAGTCATTGCCAGACAGTTCTATTTACCTGTTGTTTTTCTACTTGGTTCCATCAGCTGTGTTTGACTGAGAATTCCCACTTCCTTATCACGTATAATGATATTTTAAAAGTGTTATTAGTTGAGTGAAAATGAAATTTCCTTATTGTATTGTGTTTCTTTCATAAATAGGTTAAAGCATTCTTGTATGTATTTATCTTTCTGTTGAAAATTAGCTTACTTTGTTTCCTGCAGTGGTAATTGTAGGCAAGTTGAGTTTTTTTTCTTAAGTCTACATAGATTACATGAAAGAATAACTTAAACCCACAATGCTAAAATTCAGGTAAAGTTGCTACCAGTGGGAAGCAAACGGTGGACCTGAGCGAGGTTAATGTGTAGACTTTGATTTCACCCCCTCTGCCCTCCTCCGCCACCGTGCATTGCATTTTCTTCCCAAATTGAATGCAGCTATGGTAGGGAAGACCCACATTCCAGTTCCAATGCACCCCTGACTTCCAGGCATAACTCAGAGTTTCAGAGTGAGCACTAGCTGGGTTCGTGGCCAGAATCACCCTAAACCGCAAATCCTTTCCCCTCAGCATGGCTGGGCTTGCTCATCCTCCAAGGCCCGGTTCTTCTCACATTGTCCAGCTCCCCTTTCGGTCTATCAGCACGGGATGGGGAGCATATAGGGATGTTTTGGGAATGGGGAAGTAGGAGCCCAAGAGCTCTTTCCTGTGCTGGAAGTGCTGGTTACCTCTCATGTCAGGGAAGCATTTCACTTTTTAGAGCTGTCTTTCTTCTCTACAAAAGAAGGGTACTAATGTCTGCATTCCTTCATTTAGAGGATTATTGTGAGGGTCATGTGAGACAAAAAGTGGTGGAATCCATAGACAACCATAAGATAATTTACCCAAAGATAAATCATTATCATCACTGAAGTAAGGTGTAGGTCAAGTTCAAAGCAAAGTAAAGACAAAAGAAATAGACAAAAGGAAAAGGTGAAATATGGAGCCGATGAGAAGTAAGAGAGCAACCTCGTGGGAAATAGCAAATATTACTCTTAAAAGTTTATAATGAATGAATAAATACTCAAACATAAAGAAGAAAAAGTTGCGGCATATAAATTAATAAGTTAAAAACTTTGAAAAAGTTTGTATGTCTGTGCTTTGAAAAAGAGGATTCATGACATCAGGCGAGGGCCCAGGACTCCCCCAGATTTATTCGTGTGAATATCTACCAAACTGCCTACTTGGTAATGGAGTAAGTAATTTAAGACTGATAAATATTTCATTTCATAGCTAAAAAGTCAATTTGATAGACATTCATTGAGCATTCACCATGTGCCAGATACTGTAATAAATGTCGGAAATATGACAGTGAACAAAATAAACATTATCCCTGCTCTCATGGAATTTATAGTCCGGTGGAAAAATTTATCACACACATAATATATTATTATAAATTGCTGCTACTCTGCCTTATAGTGCGAAGAAAAAAAAGTAGGTACCAAGAGAAAAAATAACCCACAAAAATAAAAGGAAGGAAATTATTTTGACATTTTAAATGAAATATTGCAAAGGAAAAATGGCTTGCAGACACAGTTAGAATTATTTGCAGAAAGATGTCAGTTTCTTATTCACAACTCATCAGTCCTTCAAATTTACCACAAAAGGTTAAAATAATTGTTATTTATGTAGAACATCCTGCTTCTCTAGCTAAGACTTAAGATTGTAGAATAGAAACAGCTGTCAAATAGCAAGTGTATGGTGAATGATAAACTCATCTTTTATTGACAAGACTTATAGTGCTTTATTAAGATATATTTTCTCTTCAGTGACCTGAGAGAACTGGGGATTATCCACCTTTGTTTATAACTGAGGACGAAGAGTCCTGGAGCAGAGCGATCATTGTCCTCAGGTGACCTGGTGACTCACTTGTTAAAAACTGAATGTAGAGTCCACGGGAATTGTGATACCCTGTATGTAGTTAAAATGGAAGTTTAAACCATGCATCAGAGCTACAAAACCTATTTTTTTCTTTAAAAAAAATCTCTTTTTTTCCTTTGCATTAATGAAGAAAAACATGGGAATTCTTGTTTAAATGGCAGATTTTCAAAGTGCTGAAAATCTAGACACACACACGTTTTCATTACATTTCTCTTCAGTCAGCGGGGATCTCTGTGGCAGAGAAGACATCAATCAAAAGCCACAAGTACAGTATGAGTGCTAGTCTGGCTTCCAGTCTTCCGTGGCTCTGAGACTTCTGTTGAAAGCCTTTGTGTTGGGAGCCCAGCTGCAGTCTGCCTTGCTCCTGTTCACTGGCTCCTTCCCAGTGCCCTCCTGTCGCTCAGACTCATCCAACTTTCCACAGCCTTGTGACTTATTAAGCTGCTGCTCCCTCTGGACCAGCGCCTCCCACTCCTTCCTGCCTGTTCATCCCAAGAGCAAAGCGGCTCTGCGCATGCTGCTCCCTAGTACTGTGACAGTAGAGCTGGGCCTGGTTCCTCTTCCTACGTGTGGGGCCCTCAGCACAGAGGGCTGCAGAGAGCGCTGTAGTTCTGTGCACGTGGAATTAACACACGTGTGCTGTGATTGCAATAACTTGCCTGTCTGCTGCCTCAGATTTGGGAGAATCTTGAGGGGGCTTTAGGTAAAAGATTTCCTTTGTAAAATTTAAAAAATTTTCTTGATTCCTCTATGCCTGTCTCACAGAATAGTGATGTTCATTTGGGGGAGCTGGCATGGTCACATGGCACATCTTGATCATTTTCAATCTCTTTACCCTCCTTGCCTTCCTTGCCCCCATAATAACATTTCTTTTTTATTTATCCTTCTAGTTTGAAGGTGGTGCGAGAAGTAGGGGAAACACTCAGGAAATATTGGCAAAAAATATTGGCCAAATGAATGAGCAAATTTACTAAATATCTCATCGACAGTGTCCTCGGTGTGTCCCTGCTACCCCATGGTGTCTGGATTCTGTCCATTCGAAGCTGGACTCTTAAGAAGTCTGTGGGATCTTCTAAGAAGTCTCTCTCTGGAGAGACTGCCAGGTACTTCAAGGACGCTTACAAACGTATCTGTTTAAAGTGTTTGCTTCACCTCTTTCTTGCCCTACATTTTTCCAGCCCACACACCTCCTCTCAATTTTATCTGAGTGCTTTTTCAGATTTGAGCTTGTGTTTTTATATGTGTACTATATGTGTGGATATATTTGCATGTGTTGTATACATACTTGCATTGCACAGAAAACGTATCACACACGCATCCTCTCTAGGCTCAGCAAAGCATAATCTGCATGCAATAAAGCCGAGCAGGTTGATAAAGTTAATCAATGCAGCAAGCCAGGTTTAATCAATGCTTTAGCCCTATCTCTCCAGCCGCCCCAGGCACTGTTGGCGTCGTGTTGAGCACGGTGGTGGGACTTCTGCACTAATCCTGGTATGGTGGCAAAGAGAGGTCCATTTCCAGTGCCTCGCTACCAGAGCTGCCCCCTGCAAGTACTCTCTAAGGGAGAATGAATTGAAACAGGCTGGCCCACGAAGTGACCTAGATCTTGGAACTGAATGCTTGCCGATTTTAATCTATGAGCCAATATACTCATTTTCTATTATAATTGCGTTGATTTTACTAAAGAATCTTATGGTTTTTGGCTATGTGTGATGGCGCAGGCCTGTAATCCCAGCACTTGAGAGGCTGAGGCAGGAGGATCGCTGGGACTTTAAAGCCAGACTGGGCTTCATAGTGAGTTCAAGGCCAACCCAAACTACAGAGGGAGACCCTGTCTCAAAAAAAAAAACTTATAGTTTTTATCCCTCTTGTATATCTTAAACTGATGTCATAGCTTTGTTCATTAAGCTTCCGCCTGTATTAGTATTGGAGGCTCTGTGATATGGTAGAAAGAACTGGGCTTTAGAGCTAGACATACCAGGGGTTACATTCTCGTTTTCTCCCCCCTCCCCCATACCAAGGATCGAACTCAGGGCCTTGAGCTTGCTAGGCAGGCGCAGTGCCACTGAGCTACATCCACAGCCCAAATTCTGATTTTCTTAGTAACTAAGTTTGTGACTTTAAGCAAGTTGAATAACTCTTAAATCCCCATTGTTCTCATCCACTAGTGCTATTTTGAGAGTTAAATGAATGAATACACATGATTCACCTAGAAAAAATTAGGTAAGCACTGGCTCATTCCAACATAGTATTTTTCAGAGGAAAAGAAGAGTCAGGAGGTGAGCATGAAAGAGAACCAATTAAAAGTTAGCAAGCCATGTTAGTAAGTGAGTTTCGGTGACTCCTTAATGAAGCAAAAAATTATCTTTATCTGTTTTTTAAATAGAAGAAATATACCCCAAACTCTAATATAAACAAAGAACACGTGTGGCCAGGGAAATAAAGTTTATTAGAAAACTGCTGTGCAGATTTTTTTGTTTTTATGAAACTACTGAATATAAGAAATAAGATCCAGAAGGCAACATCACCAAGAAAACATAGTCTGAAGTTGTAAAGATTTTCATAGCATGTTAATAATAGAAGATGTTCACCTGCCCAAATGAACCAAATTATTATTCAGTCTTTAAATAATCATGGAGGAATATCTTGGTTTTCTTTCCATTGGAGACAAAGGTAAGGGTCCCAAGCCTAGGCCATCTGGTCTACCTTAACCTCCTGTGGCAAGTGAATACTGACTAGAGGTCGTCTTGTCTGGCCCCTTGAAGATCAGCAGCCGTGGAGCAGGCAGGGATCGCAGCAGGTCTGGGGCTGGATGAAGGTGGTGAGGTTGATGTTCTCCAGGCCTGGTGTTGGCTGGCTGGAGTTCAACAGGAAGCAGGTGGGCACACAGGGCTGAGGAATGTGGCAGGGTGGGGGGCAGGTGTCACAGCAGGTGGGCTCGAGCTGCCAGATGGTGTGTGGGCAGGTGCTGGGCAGGCAGACCCCGCAGCGGCAGGACT
This sequence comes from Heterocephalus glaber, assembly GCF_053883595.1. Taxonomy (NCBI): domain Eukaryota; kingdom Metazoa; phylum Chordata; class Mammalia; order Rodentia; family Bathyergidae; genus Heterocephalus; species Heterocephalus glaber. The sequence goes on from NW_028258463.1 coordinate 10,413,310, forward strand.
TGTCTGAGGAGCAGATGGTGGTGGCAGGGCCAGAGGGAACACTGCAGCCGCAGGGGACACAGCAAGCCATGGCGCTGGGAGTCTGGTTTGCTTTGGGTTTCTTAGACAGATGAGGTTTCTGAGGTTCAAATGTCTCTTCTTCTCACTTTGGGGCTATTATATACCCAACCCAGTGGGTTGGGCCAAGCAAAAAGGCTTTCCACTCTTAGTTTTGTTTATGACACTCTTCCACTAAGATTTTGTAATCAGTTTGGAATTTTCTTGTCTATTAAGAATTTGGCCCTTATTAAACTAATCAAGTTTTTGACTCATTAACTTGTTATTTTTGTCACAAGATCATCATATTTTATCTCCACAGGGTTCTGTAATGCCCAGTGTTGCATGAACTACAGTGGTGGTGATCAAGCCGAGTGAGCTATGGTTTTACAGCTTAAGCTCTTCTTGTTCCCTCCTCCTTATTTTTAACATGATGCGATTTAATTTAATTTTATTATTATTATTTTTTTGGTACCAGGGATTGAACTTGGGTCCTTGTGCTTGCGAGGCAGGCGGTGGAACCACTGTGCTAAATCTCCAGCCCATTGCAATTTAATTTTAACATATTGTGATTTCTAATTACTAATTTTAGAGCAAACAACTCAAACAGTTAATTGGATCATTTTCAATTCAATAAAGTCAACAAGGATAGGGCTACTTATAGATGAATGTTTTATTTGATTACTCTATGCATCTCAAACATATTTGTCCTATTTACTGATGATATAATTCAAGTTCTAGGGAGCAAGCAAGGTGACAGAATGATATAGGATTAAACTCATTTTTATTATTTTAAGTAAATCAATAGCGAGTTTCTGAAGGTCATGTTACTCTGTTTTTATAGTGTCTGTATTTTTAAAGTTATACCAACCTTGTAGTGAGTCAAAATCATTAGAGGAAAGATCCACCCTGTTGCAATCCTTTATTAAATGTACCATTCAAAGAAAACTTGCTCAGTCTTCACTTTTACATGAGCAATGCACATGCTTTAAAATAAGAGAAAACAAAATAACTGAACCAAAAGGAGAAATCACAAGATTCACAGAATGGCAGCAGGGTTTGGAAGGGGATCTGATCTGATACAGCTTAGAGCTGTATCATTCATATAAATCATTTTTCATGGACTTCCTACTTGGCATATTTATTTATTTTTCTCTCTTGGATCTTTAACTAGATTACTAATTCCTCTGGCGAATGCCTTCTGCAACATCCTTCACTTCAGTTGGAGTTGATTTGCCTTCTGGAAGATTGGCAGATGAAGTGGGACTGGACAATCTCTAGTGTGTAAAAGTCTGTGATTTTGATATCTTTACACACCTCCTCCTCAGTTGGAAAGTAGTTTACACAGCTGCTCAGTTAGCAGAATCCGACTTCTATAATTTGCTAAATGGCAAGTCATTGTTGAATAAATGTGAAGTACAGATTCCTTGCAGAGTTGTTTTTGACAGGATGTTATAAAAAACCAATACGATCTTTAAAAGAAGAGAAAGATGACCAAAAAAAGCCAGTGGAAAACACCACGTGTCTTCAGTGAGGGTCAAACACTGTATGTAAGAAGAGTCTATGAGAGCAGTTGGTTTGCCTTGGGCTTAAATATTGCTATTCATGGTAAGGCACACCAGATACAAATGAAGTGAGCATCCTGGGTACTTTGCACCTCTGTGACCTCACTATGTGGTATCTTTGGCTTAAATTGCCCTTCCACGATCAATTCTCTGCTTCTCAAATCCTACTCATTCCTCCAGCCTTGGCTCAATTATCTCCATAAAGAAATGAGGTGATCCTTCTAGACATTTTCCTCTTTCTTCTGCCCTGCAGAATGGGCTAATCGCCCTTCCATGCAGATGTTGCATTCCTCAGTATGTATTAGTTTCACTTACCTTTGGCTTTCTCTCTCTAATACAAGATTCTTGAAAGTGGAAATTATATCTACACTTGTCTCTTTCAAGCACCTGGGGCTATGCCTAGAACAGAGTAGGCATTTGGTAAATATTTATTGAACTGGATTGAATTACAGATTAAAATGTATGTTGCTAATTTCCAGCTTTCCTCCCTCTTGAAGGACACGTGAATTTATTTAAATAGGCAGGAAAACTAAAATTAAACGTAGGTTCTAACTTTGGAATTTAAAACATTTTCCAGCTTAGAGTGAATGTATTTTATTACACATGCAGGTTTTTTTTTTCCAGATGTCTACAGGTACCTGGGAGACTTTCTCTGGGCTATAGGATTTACACTGATGATATCACAAAGTATAATTCTGCTGGATGTGTTTATGGCTTCATGATGCCTGTGTCAAGAGTCCTTGGCCAATTATAGCATTAACCATTAAGACAGTATGTGGTTTGGCAAGTAGTAGTGCTGTTTATTTACTTTTAAAGCAAGGTTCATGATAACATTTTTTCCCACTTCTTTGAAATCATCCTCCAAAACAAAGAAGGAGCACTTCTGGAAAACTGAAGGCTCAGGATCAAGACATCTTCCGGAGCACCTAATTAAAGGCTGTCTCCTAAATGTCTCTTACTGATGACCGAAGGTCCTTAGGGCAACGTGGGCAAGTTCTGTGAGAGGGCTGTGGCTAGCAGCAAGGAGGTTCACAGTCACAAGCATGGATGCAGGTGGTGACAGACACCTTGGTCAGGTTGGGGGCAGGGTCGCACTTGCTAAGCAGCCAATATGATGGTACATAGGAGTCAGGCACACAGCAGGGTGGAGGACAGGCATCACAGCGGGTGGGCTGCAGGAGGCTGATCTTGTGTGGGCAGGTGCTGGGCAGGCAGACCCCACATGGACAGCAGATGTCAGAGGAGCAGAGGCTAGTGGCAGGGCCAGTACGGGCAGTGTAGCCGCCTTGGAGACAGGAATCAGAGCAACCCATGGTGACAGCAGCCAGGCAGGTGTTTTGTTGCTGGGAGAGGTTTTCCTCTATGGAGTTGTCCGTGGTGGGTCTTTTATACCCACCTATTTCAGAGAACATGGCTTCTATCCACCAGGTTGTTTCCTTGTTATTGCTTGCATAATCCTACACAAATAATGCACTAACTTCTTGTATCACCTGGAGCATAAGCTCTCTTTCTGTTTTATTTGGTTGCATTGTGACATTCAAACTTGCTTCCTGCTGCAGTTTCCAAATGGTGTCTGTGACATGTAAACACATCCGTACTTACCTTGGTTTTCCTCTTTTCTACAACCAGAATGTCTTCTTACAAGTGATCACTGCTGAGGGTGAAGAATCAAGAGTGATGTCCAGGGAACTAAGAAATGATGCTTTTCAGATTTCGTACCCTTCACACATTTGGGAAGGGAAAATGTGCGGGACTTCATTCTCCCAGATTCATATCAGTATTTGCCATGGATTTGAGGGAATAAATGAGTAATGAAGCTATGCAGCATGGTCTTGCTTGGGTGGTGCAGAGCCTTCTAGATGTTTTTCTACAGCTCACACTACATTATTTAGATGTGCAATTATAAATAAATACAAATAAGCCCTCAGTCTTACAGAGGGTTGGTTGTTTAAACCACAAACTGGAGCAGATAAAAACCCAGGTTCAGGAGACTATGTATGGCCCGAAGAGTGAGCTCCCATCTCTTTGCAAAACAGTATGATTTTCTTTTCAGAAAAACAAAATTGTTGACCTGTTTGTTCAGTTTTTCAAAAGCACTCCCAACCTGATGATGATCGACAGACAGATAGACAGACAGACAGAAAAATCTTTCCAAAATCCCTTTCACTTTAATTCTGTGATACTGGCAATACATTATGGGTAAAGTTAGTATGTGACTACAGTCTAGAAAACAGATCAGCTAACACATACATCATTAAATCAAGTATTTATTGAATCTTTAATATAGTCTGAAGAGTGTGGTGGAGACAGAAAAATAGAAGACATGTCTCTTGTTTACCAGGAGTGCATGGTCTGGTGTCTGATGGAAGATGCATATGATTCAAACAACATAGAATTAAGTTCCTGGTGAGGAATTAGAGGGAGTTTTGGAGCTAGTTTTGAATCCTGATTGTAACTTACATCAAGTTATTTAAATAACTGTAGGAAAGTCAGTTTGCACAACTACAAATTTGGGGAGAATAGTGATCTATTATAGCCTCATTGCAAGGATTAAATAAATATCCAGTGAGAATTACTTACATAATTCATTACTTATATGAATGAAATGAGAATTACATAATCACTGTGTGTGGTGTGACAGTGATTCAGTACATGACAGGGTTTCCTGTGGTTACCATGCAAATCCTCATACAAGGAAATGCTAGGAAACAGGGCAGAGATGATCAAGATAGCCTTCATGGAGATTTGGTATTAAGCTGATTTTGATCAGAAATGGTTATAAAACAAGTAAGTGCATTTCAGGCAAGAAAAACAGTGACGGCTTGGATGATGCTGTCCTGCTCTTACCCTTTGCAGACTCAGAATCCCACACCCAACCATAGTCCTTTGCTGCAGTTTTGGTACACAACTCAGTTCAGTGCTTGGATTTTGGGGTGGAGTCTAGAGGCTGGGATATATGGAATAAACCCTTAAGGAAGAAAAGTTGGAAAAGAATGAAAGCCAGCATTTATCACATCATTTTTTGTAACAAGTTTACTCAGAGAAATATTCAAACAAGATAAACTTTATACAAAGTCTTTCAACAGAGAGAGTTCTGATATAAGGGATTTGTTAACTAAGTACTGGAGCATGGATACAGCAAAATAGGAAAACTGAGATAATACAGGAAGGAGCTACCAGCTCTAGGGTTGGAGAATGAAAAACAGAGATTGGGTTTATTTGACTTGAGAAGCTTGGAAATGTGGGGCCTGGCCTCTGGGTGCTTCCCTGAGCAGAGGCCCTGTGGATCAGGGCTTGGATCTTTTCAGGGACACCTTACTCTGTGGGTGCTGGTATTTCTAGGAGGCACAATGATCCCTTCCTCCCTTCTTCCCTTCCTCTTTGCCTTCCTTCCTTCCTTCCTTCCTTCCTTCCTTCCTTCCTTCCTGTCTGAAGAACTACAAACTATCATTGTTGCCAGATAAAAGATTATTGGTTCCGAGGGCAACAAAAGCCTCTTTCCTTTCTTAGGACTTGCAGGCTCCTTCTAGCGCCCTCTGTGGGTAGAACCTTACAGAAAACCAGCCAGAGGAATACTAGTCCCTCTCCGAGTATCACAAAGCTGAGTGAGAAAAGGTGAATGTAGAGGTTGTTCTGAGGGCTGCATCTATTTTAATTAATTTAATCTTCACTACAGTTCTACAAGATACAAATTGTTTTTAATCTTATTTAACAGTTTGTCTCATAATTCATAAGAGGTAGAGGTGCAATTTAAAGCAAGACAGTCTTTCCAAGAACGTAGCCCCCACTATTACATAGAAGGCTTGGTTATGATTGGAGCACTAGCTACGTGTTACCCCAAGGTCAGCAGCGAGGAAGATTCGCTAGAATAACTGCACCAGGTTAGGCAGGCTCTGGGCAGTCTCTCCAAAGGGCTGACTCAACCAAACACCTTGAATCATCAGCTTGCCTTGAGCAGTTCAATCTGATCAATAATTTTAAAGGGCTGGAAGCTTGGTCTGACCAAGGTGCGGTGTCGGCGGAGGGAGGGCCACAAGGTGTTTGACTCAAGGCCAACTGGGAGATTAGCCAGGACCAGGGCCCAGGTCAACCTAGAGTTAATAAGGATAGAGAAAGGAAGAACAGCTTGGGGGGAAGGTGAAATTCCTTGGTTTTCTACTCTGCTATCAAGAAAAAATAATTATTAACTTGAAGTGTAGTTTCATTTTACCTGGGGCTAGATTGTTGAAATTTACCAGGAGAATTGAAAGTGGGTTTGAGTTGCCCAACATTCTGTGCTTCAATTCAAGGTTAAGGACCTTGGGCTGGTACTGCAAGCCGGCATTTAAAGACTGACTTCAGATGAATAGATGGTTTGGTCTCACTTTTTTCTTTTTGAAAAACTTTTGAATTTTTTTCTTAGTGTCCGTTTGCCATCTCTCATAGTTACATTTGTTTTGAGGATCGGTACACACACGTATCATATCTTGATCATTGTCCATCCCTCATCCCTGCTCTCACTTTAGAAACATAAATAGCTTTTCTTACGCTCATTGTATACATTCATTTTGTCTTACGCTATAATCACCCCAGAGAAAGCTGTTACTCTGTACAGGCAAATACACAATTTAGAGGGCGAGTAGAGGATGGACTGTTAGGCGGTGTGTACTTACTCCTGAATGGACAGCCAGGGGCCATCAAATTTCTCTGCAACATGTTGCTGTCTGGGAAGGAGGTAAGGGATTTGGTGTAATGGAAAGGGAAGAGATGGGGTTTAGGCAGTTTTAGGTTTAATTCCTTCTCTGTCACTTATGATTTGTGAACTGTTGGAATTAACTTAGTTTTTCTCGACCTCGGTTTCTTACCTATAAAATGGAGAGCATGATGGCAGTTATCTCTTAGAGTTTTTGTTAAGGACCAATGAAATGGTGTACATGAGGAACCTGCTCTGCTAGAACATCTGGGAAATACCCACCAGTGCTGGTGATGGATCGCAGAAAGCGGTAAAAATGGCATCATCTGTGGTACGGAGCACTTGCTGCTTAGAATGCTTCTGGATGACCTAGAACCTAGCAAGTTAAACTGAAAGGACTTTAGAGATGACCTGGTCAACCAGCCCATTCTACTGACTTATACTGACTACTGATCTTATATCAATCCTGATTTTTCTCTTTGATTCTTATAAATATATTTATGGACAAAAATGAAAGAATTAATACATTTTATTTTCTGAGAAGCCGAAGCAGGAGGATTGCAAGTTCCAGCCTTCCTTCCCTTTCTTCCTCATACTAAAGATTGGATCCAGTGCCTCACGCCTGCTAAGCAAGCTCTTTGCCACTGAGCTGCATCTCCAGCACTTTTTAAAATGTGTAATTTGAGACAGATTTTTACCAAGTTGTCCAGTCTGCCCTCGAACTTGGATTCTTCTGTCTCAGCCTCCTGAGTAACTCAGACTACAGGTGTGTACCACCACGCCCAACAACAGTGCATACTTCAAGAAACACAAAGCTACCCTTTGGGGAAGAAGTTGAGAACCATTCTGAGAGTAGGAATCGCAAAACTCCCATGGAATGGGTGCTGAGGACACAGTGACGTCTACTCTTAGGGTCCTTTGGCTCTTACAATAGCCCTTAGATATAAGCAGGGAAGAGAATAATAACAAGGACACTGATGCTGTGGGGAAGCAGCCACAGGTAGGAAAATACTGTAATTACAAGGAGAATAAGACTGAAATTAAGAGAGGCAGCTGCCCCCCATTCTTAGCTCAAGTCCACAGAAATGCACAATTAGATTCCATTCTGCAGAGAACTTACTGCACTTGGGTTTTTCTGGTACAACCAAGGTGATGAATTAGTGATTACCATAAATTTTTTTTTGTTTTTCTAAGAGAAACTGTATGTTTTGGCTTTTAGAATTATGTGACTATATTTGGTATATAGAAAACACTGCACTGTGGTCTGATATTTAGAGGACATTTCAATGACAAGAAAGTGTATGTCCCTTGGACCAGCAAACCTGTATGCATAGTTAGGACTATTGGACACCAACACAAGCTCATTTAAGAGGGCAAGGAATACTCAATAAATGTTAAAAGTCATTAAAAATTGACTTTTCTGAAAGTCTCCAAGGGGAGATTGACAGATATGGTGAATGTTTAAATTTAAAAATTTTATTATCTGGGTTTTTTGTGCATACCAGGGATTGAACTCGGGTCCTTGCACTTGCGAGGCAGGCGGCAGAACCACTGAGGTACATCCCCGGCCCTAGAAATCTTATTGAGAAGAAAGTTTGTGTTAATGTCTGCTTGCTTCCTCTTTTAAGAGGAAATCTCTTTCGTTGATGTTGTCTACTCTGAGCAATTACTTTGAAGATGCTGATACAGTGTACTATTGTTATTCTCATTATTTGGTTATAAATTTTTTTTCATAAAAATTTGACTACAATAAAAGACACCTTGCCATTAATCTCCCTCAAAGTCCTCCCTCACATTGGACACATTCATCCCATCGTTCTTGCCGTTTCAGAAGCCTCTTTACTGTTTCGAGTGACTTCGCAAGGTGTGCTAAAAGCTATAGTGAATGCTGCTGCTCAGGGACATCGATGAAAGGCAGACGTCAGTGTGTGTCCTAACCCACCTTGTTCACCAGGTCGGGCACCGTGTGACTTCTGGCTCTTCCCCAAAGTCAAAATGACCACCAGAGGGAAATGGTCTTGATCAGTTCAGGACAGGAGCCAGCTGTGACAGAGCCACTTAGAACACTCAGGGTAGGGGACTTGTAGAACTGCTTCAGAAAGTTGCAAGAGTAATAGGATAAGTGTGGTGGAAGCAAGGGAGACTATTTTGAGGGGGATTAATGCCAAAGTCCCTTGTACTGTCATACATTTTAAAATTTAAGCACAGCATATTTTTCTACCACACTGTCGTCTATCTACCTAACATCTATCTCCTTTTGCCTTGTATTTTGCATTTGCAATTTCATTGAAAACTCTGACCAAGGAAGTAAAAATTATTTCTAGTGCCAGTACAATGATCAGTTTATTTAGTCTATTAAAAGAAAGAGGAGTCAGTGTCATAACTGATGTAAACTAAATTTAAATCAAATATTTTGAAAGCATATTAACCTTTAGATTCTAGCTTAGTTCATGACATCGTAGCTGTCTTCAATAACATTTCTTCAATAAAAAGACCCTACAAAGGAACCTCCTGAATTTTTCACTTTTAAGCCTCTCCCAAAGATCTAGCCAGAAAGAGACAATGCAGAAAGAGACAGTCACAAGGCCATACTTGCTAAGCCAGAATGAAGTTTATTGATGAACAGTCAAAATGGTGGTTTCTCAAAGAAATGGAACTGCCTAAAGGGAGGCATCTCTACCAGAGGAGCGGGGCCGGAAAGTTCAGTCAGGTCAGGGGGAGCTGGCCCTGGGCCTTGGACTGGGTTAGCGCCTGGGGTGGAAAACAGGGTGATGGGGAGGAGGCTGAGCAGCTGTGTCCCTGGTCCTCCTCACAGTGGGCGCTTAGCAGCAGGGCTCGCAGGGATTCTGACAGCCCGGCTGAACAAAGGTGGTTAAGTTGATGCCGCTGAGGCCGGGAGTTGGGTGGGAGGTGCTGAGCAGCCAGCAGGTGGGCACGTAGACTTCCGGCTGGCAGCAGGGTGGGGGGCAGGGGTCACAGCAGGTGGGGCCCAGGAGGCTGATCTCGTGTGGGCAGGTGCTGGGCAGGCAGACCCCGCAGTGGCAGGACTTGTCTGAGGAGCAGATGGTGGTGGCAGGGCCGGATGGGACACTGCAGCCGCGGGGGACACAGCAGGCCATGGCGCTGGCAGGCGGGCTGGTGTTGGCTGACAGGAGAGGTGTGTGGTTGTCTCAGTGCTCTTTGCTCCTGCCCTGGCCCTTATATACCGGCCTCCCTGGGCGTCAGCCTATTACCAAGGTTATTTTCCCCGTGTTTCAGGTTAGAGTTGTCTCCATAAAACCCATCTAATTACTTAAGTGTTCATTACCTCAGACACACTTCTTACCTCATAAAAGGGATTTAGGTTGCTTTGCTGTCAGATTTGGACTCTTCACATTGGCCGGGGGGGACTGTGTGGAAGGCTTCATTTCGTCTTCAAAGGCCGGAGTCATTATCTGCTAACCCTTACACAGCAGCAATGCCGGCTTGGCTTGGCATGCCAGGCAGCTAGCTGCAAGTCTTCTTACGTTTTTGTTTACTCTTCAGAGGAAGAGATAAGTGGTCTTTCTGATGGCTATTCCAACAGGGACCAAAGATGGTGCATGGTACTCTACTAACTGGCTGGAGAGGTGCAAAAGAGTTTTAAGTTTATTCTTTGGAGCTCCAGCAATTTCGGTGAGGATGACGGTATGGAATTTAGAGAGAAGCGGGCTTGTTTCTGTGGGAGAAGTCCCTGTCCTTTATCCCCTTCACACAGGCTTGGCAGGGGCACATGTGGGTGGCGTGCGGGACCCTGCCCAGTGCCCTCAAAGGCGCCATCTGAGCCTGCTCTGAAGTAAGATGCTTTCTCACCAGAAGCCTGACTGGGCCGGGCCAGTCAGAAGGGAGGCAGTTGGGCTTTTCTCAGGTGTTGGAAGCAGGTATGTGGCAGAGTGGATTTGCACTTGGGAAAGATGCTACAGTTTCTGAGTGGGGGCCCATCATTTTCACGCACTGAGCAGAGCAATGCTGCTGAGTGCTCTGCATAGATTGTCCCCTGTCACTCCCACAGCAAGCCCAGGGCCATGCGGGGCAGGGTCCTTGCCATTAATGAGTCCTCAGCGTTGGAGTCAACCCATGCGGCTGCAGGTCCCGTGTCCTTGACCGTGTCACGGCCCCTCCTCCAGTGGGGGTGCTTCTCCCACTAAGGTGAGGAAGACAGAATGTTAGTTGAGGCTAAAGTAGGTGGGAAAGGTGGGGCTGGATGCACGACACCATAAAGGAAGTTGATTCTGAAGCTTATTTCTTAATCAAAACACTGTACTGGAAGATGGAGATCACTTGAAGACAGGGCCATCGTTGGGAGGGTCTTGGGCATTCTAGGAGAGTGAGCAGGAGGGCAAGATTCCAGCTCAGAGATGCTCGTGGTTCATGATGGGAATTCTCCTGGTAGGAATGCAGAAGAAAACCTGATCTTGTGTTTTCCATCACAGCACTCGGTTTGGGGAACCACTACCTGGGTGGTACATGAGTTCCCCCAAATAAAACTAGCATTTTTGTTTTCAGGTAAGGGGAGCACTAATCCTGCACCGATACTTGGCATTTACTGAGTGCATACCATGTGCCGGGCACCGTGCTTCACATTTCATGCACATCTCCTTCCTTGTGTCTCACAGCTATGCAAGGTTAGTGCCATTCCTGTGCCCATTTCCCAGGTGATTAAACTGAGGGTAAAGACAGGAAGTAGTTGGTTCTCAAGTCCCACAACCAGGAAACAAGAGCTCATCATACGGCAACATCTCACGCTTACAAATGCAGTCGGCATTTCTGTGGAATTACATTGTACGTAAAGATAGGTTATGTTCAGCCACTTTTTCATTTATTACTTCATTCAGCAAAATGCCCAGGTGTTAAAGCACAGAGTGAGGAACAGTTCCTTGCTCCTCCTGCAGGCGACAGACCAGCCGGGATTTTCTGGGTCCTTCTACAGCATCAGATGTTATTGTAAGGGCACTGAGAATCCACTGGCTGTGTGATCTACTTTAGATATGTTTTCTTTCTGGTTGACACACAGTGGCAGTACAGATTCACAGGGTGCAGTGTGTCACCTCGGTACACATACCTGACGTGGAGTGATCAGGCCGGGGCGACTGGCACAGCTGCCCTCTCAGACGTACGCCGCTTCTTTGTGTTGGGGATGTTCAAAATATCTCTCCTAGGCCTGTTACTCAGTTAATTGTTGTCAACCCAAGCCATCCTGTCATGCTACACAGCACAGAAGGGGTTCCTCCTACGCTGGTTGACTTAAAGCAGGGAGGGATAAGGTATGATTCAGATTCCGAGGAAAACAAGGGCCAAGCACGGAACAGGCAGGGCTGGTGGGGACCCCAGGCGGGAGGCTGAGCCCTGAACTGGGAGTGGATGAGCTGGACACAGGTCACTTTTGAAAGTAGCAGCGACAGACTGTCCTGCTAGAGAGGCCAAGATCGCATGAGTTCTGGGCTTTACTCACAGGCCGAGGAGCCCTGAGCAACAGCTGCCGTCTGGGGTGGGAAAGGGTCCGTGGCAAGTTCCATGGGGGACCCGCCAAGGAGGAGCGTCCCGAAGGCCTGTGGAGGCGCAGAGCTGGATGAGGACCCCGCAGGGCCAGCTCACAGGCGGAATCCTGCATCGCCGGAATGCAATGATCACTTTTACGTGCGTCACGCAGGCTTTGCGGTGAGCCTCTCTGCATCTCGCCACCATCTGTGTCCAACAGCTGAGTGGGCCTGCGGGCTGCTGCTGGGTCAGGGCTCTCTGGGCAGCACCGTGAGTCAGCAGGGGTGTGGGGAGGCTTCCCGCCCCGGGACGCTGGAGTTTTGTGAAGCTGTGGGAGTGCTCTGTCCCTCCACAAGAGCAGATGCCCTTTTAGGGTTGGCGTCCTCTAAGGGCGCCTGTGAGGAAAAGCATTTGGCCTTTCCTTTCTGAATTGCCCGATCCTTTAAACTGCTGGAGAACTTGTTCATAAAATAGATGGAAAGTAAGCATGGCCAGTCCCATTCAGGATGGACATCAATCCATACATTGCACAATGTCCACCTAGCGTGCAGGCAAAGGATTCTGGTCTTGGGCCAAATAGTGGACTTCAGTTTTAGTACCATTTTTTCTACTTGTATTGGAACAAAAAAAAATCAGATTGTTTCCAATTTAGGGTTATAGTCAAGCTCGACAGAACTTTTGCCACCTTTTATCTTGCACTGATAGCTACCCTCAGGCTGGCTGGCCTTGAAATGGAAGCAGTGGTGTGTTCTACTTGAGGGGAATTTATGCTCGCAACAGGTGTGCAGGCAAACGAGCCCCAAGGTGCCGACTCGGTCCCACGGTCCCACGTGGATTTACGCGGTGTCGCCGAACCACACCAGCACTGATCTCACAGTGGCTGCTGTGTGGCACCTGCAGTATTCTTGCAGGTTGTGGTTCAGCCAGCTTCTGTTGGCTAGAAACATTTTTCTTGGGAAGGCGGAGGTTTGCTGTTTAGTTCTCATGCGTCACTGTAGGCTACAGAGTATCCAAATAGACAATTATATGCAGTTAAGTAATGTAAAAATATATATGGAAATAAGTAAGGTAGGAATGTAACTAAAGTTCACCTAGCTGATAAAATGAACATTCAATAAAACTGGAGTGCCTAACATATGCCTGGCACTGGAAAAATAAAGTGTCAGCTACTTACTATGTGAAATCTAATAGTAAGATATTAGTATAATATTAAAATATGTAACAGTATATTGTTTAAACGTATAATTATTCTATGGTAAATTTAAGAGACTTGTATGCTACATATTTAAATATTAGCCAATGTTATAACTTTAATATATTCGAGTTGCTAGTTTACTGAATATAAAAGTAGTTGGGTATGTACTAACAGCAAACCCATACAAAAATTTTATGTAAAAAATTTTGTCATTTTGTTTCTACAGCAACCTTATGAGGTGGATACTAATTATCCTCCATTTTGTAGATAACCCCCATTTTGTAGAGACCCCCAGAGAGCCAATCCCAAGGCTGTCCACCATCTTGCCTGTGGTGGAGGTGGTCACTCTGAACCCCCAGCAGAATTTATACCCAGAGGCCGTGAGTATTGAATTCTTCCCCATTCTGTATTTCTCATTAATATCTGTGATTTGTCTGAAGAGGTGAGAGTTACATTTAAATGCAGTTGGAAATTTTAGCTGGAGGGATAGGATGAAACAAAACAGATCTTAGTCCTCAGTATTCTTGAGAGAAAATTTGGCTTCTTGGTCATGAGGAAGAAGTATGTGAAGAAAGCAGAAAGAAGGGGCGTAACATGAGGAAAAATTCCCACAATTTTAAGAGTGCAGATTAAGTTGGATAAAGAAGGACCAATCACTCAAATAGAGTAAAATGTCACCCTGAGTAAAATATCATTCCTTCTCCTTCTCCACACATGAGTGTCTGGCCATTGCTGTCCTGTTGTTAGCCAAAAGGGGTTTCTGCTCCAGAAGACATGTATTTGAAGGAAGATGAGAAACAGAAAAAATTATTTATCAAGCACCTACCATGTACCAGGCATATGAATATTAATGACTTTATCTGACACGGCAATACTGTGAGGTATTGGGACTCACATTTGACACACAATTAAAACAGCATCAGAGAAGCAGTCTCGCTCAGCTCCTGGCTCCCTCTAATTTCTATGGCCAATCTTTGAGCAGTACTGTTTCATTTTGGTCTCTTCTGATCACTAAACAATAAGTGTTAGAATAAAATGTCACCATACTAACGCCAGAGTGTCCTGAATTCTATTACTTGGTCTCCCCCATCCCCTCCTGTGGGGACTTTGAATTCCTCCTGCTTTGAGTTCTTTGTGGCCGTGGCTCTCAAACTCTGTCACATCTAACTCTTCTCAAATGTGTCCTGACCTCTACTGCTCTGATGACCTTGAGTTACTTCACTTCTCCACCCCTCAATATTAATAACCCACTAGGACCTTCTCTCCCCAGATATACAGGTCTCACCTTACAAGTAGGTGAATACTATCTTACAGGTGACTTGATTAGAGTTCTTTACTCTGGCCTCATGTAGAGCAAGTTTCCCTGGATATTTTTGGGAAAAGATTTGATTTGTCTCTTCTAACAAAAAGAAATACTATATTAAAATTTTTAGAAAGCAAAAATCTTGAAATGTCATATTTTAACAATTGGCCCAATAAAAGGCAGGGAGTTTGATTTTAGGCTCATGTAGTGTATGAATCCTGTTTATCTCATATTTGCAATGCAGGGACAAACAAGGCTGTGCTTCAAAATGAGTAGGCCCTGTGAGGATTAATATTGGCAGCTTTGAATTCATCTCTAACTTCACAAAAGCAAATTTACCTAACTCACTACTCCCAGTCTTACCCAGAGCTGTCAGGCTTTTGTTGAGGTGATGATCCACATTTTCTCCTTTTTAAATTTTTCAAATCCCTTAGTGTACTTGAGATTTTAAAACTAATTTTACCTACTGGCACTTAATGAACAATTGTGGTAGAAATCAGTTTTCTTATGTCAGGGTTATGGTTTTGGGGATGTCGGCAATCGAAGAAGGGTCTCCCTGGCACAGCCCACTTCTCCAGGAGGCTTTTTTTTTTTGGTACCTGGTATCAAACTCGGGTCCTTGCGCTTGTGAGGCAGGCGGTGGAACCACTGAGCTAAATCCCTGGCCCTCCAGGAGGCTTTCGATGGAACTTTCTTAACTACAGGACTAAAGGGTCCTGAGCAATCTTTCTAGTCTCCCAATTAAATTCTTTGTGACCCAGAACAATGTGATTCTCTCGCTGCCACTTCCAAAGCCCCAACTCTTTCTCCATACTCAGGTAAGAGTGATTAACCAAGGAGAGGCAGTAAAAAGTCTGAACGCATACTTCACTAAATAATCTGAACGTTTAGAGGCAGTAGGAGTACATCAGCATCCAGATTGGGGAAAGGAGCCACACGTTATTCAGATTGGACAGATTTTAGATGAAGAATTTTTAACTAAGTTGTTAGCTAGATACTCGCAAGGCTAAAGGAAAATCTTTGGATAAATCTTCGGATATCACAAAGGGGAACCACAGAAAGCCTTTAAAGAGATAGGTTAAAGCCTTATCTTTAAAGAGCAGAGGGAAGAAATGGAGACTGACCACCTTGGCACCTTGGGGAGGGGGTTTCTCTGTAAAGCTGAAGTTACCCTAGAGCAGGACTGGGGTACTGGGGTGCTGGTGACTACGGTGTGTGTGTGTGTGTGTGTGTGTGTGTGTGTGTGTGTGTGTGCGCGCGCGCGCATCCGTGCACAGGGCCCCTGGTTCCACAGGAGTTGAGAAAAATGCAGACTGAGTTTAGGAGTTGCTATGCCAACCACCATCAGCACCTGCTGCAGGGAAGCAGGGTTACTGGGGTGATAACCCCGCCATCTACTAGCGTATGCTGAAGCAGAAGGAAGCAAGCAGAAAGGAGCAAGCTCCTCCCTCCTCTTCCAGCTGTGCAGTTGTCCTCTCTCGCCCCCTAGCGGCAAAGCCTAGCAGCGCGGCTGGCAGCGCCCGGGTTGGGTGGCCTGGGCATCATCCCTGGCACCTCAAAGCTCAGTAGGAACAAGGCAAGGCGCTGAGGGGCAGTACAAGCGCTGGACGGGGCTGTTTACCCTGAAGCCCACAGCTTCCAAAAGAGCATCACCAGAGCTGCTGAATCTCCCTGCGTCATCCTTTACTTCCAGTGTTTCCAATTCCAGTTAATCCTATTGCCTCTTTCTGAGCTTCAGAGTCAGAGCTGGATCCATATTTCTGTCTTCACTTATGAGCTGTGTGATTGTAAGCAAAGGATTTAACCTCTTTTAGCTTCGGTTTACACATCTGCAAAACCGAGATAACTAAATGAGCTTCACAGGATCCATGCACATAGTAAATAAAACAAAGTTCACGTGGAGTTAACTCGGTCTATAGTCCAGCGTGTGGCAGTAAACAAAGGAAGGAGATAAAGGAAGAAAAATGTGCCAGGAAGACGATATTCACAGTTCTGACAGTCCTTGTTTCTCTTATTGGTCACGAGGTTATACCTCTGTTTTCCTTACCTTCTGTCTGGACCTCAGCTGATCAGGGTTCTTAACCTTGGTGGGGTGATCTAAACCTTCGATCCTGAAGAATGTGCATCCACAGTGAGTATTAGTTTTTCGTTCACTTTGACCAGTTTTCAAGTTGGTACCATCAGCTCCAGACATAACCCTTTCTCCCACCACTGGTGGCAGCAACCCAAGGTTCCTTTGGGAATCAGGATCAATTACAAAAACAAATAGTAAAGAGTGATCCCCTCTTTCTCCCTGGTTCACTGAGATGGTAAGGCGGGGTAACTTCAACTTCTAATGCATTGTTTTCCTCCTAGTGGAACTAAGACCTCTAAATCAGCAGAACTCAAAGTTCTGAGGCAAGAAGCAAGAAAAGAAACCAACATGTGGGCTCTTGGGTTTAACAGTGAGAGGAGAGGAGTTGTTCTCACTTCTGTCTTTCAATGCTGGTAACTGGGAGAGAGTCTTATGTCAGGGTCTCAGATTCAAAGTATATTCCTCATTCTGTGAAGAACTATATCTTTTCAGCATGTCACCCCCCCTTCCCAAATGGTGCCGTCACACTCTTTGGGAGACCACTAGACTCCTGTCACTTTTTTTTTGTACTGGGGATCAAACTCAGGACGTTGCGCTTTTGAGGCAGGTGCAGTGCCACTGAGCTAAATCCCCAACCTGTCACTACTTTTTGATAATAATGATGCATTACTACAAGTTAATTCCACAGGTCTAGATCGATTGCTCACTTTCTTTTGCTCTGAAATTAATTAGTTAATCAGAATCAATGTTATGTGTAATAACGTCATGGGAAATACAAAAAATTCCTTAAGCCTAGGAATGGTGGTGAAAGAAATGCACATCAGTATCCAGTCTGCTGCTTCCAGGGAAGTGATGTCTCTTCTTCTGTAATGAAAGGGATAGAGTGTGATCAGTTGGCCAGCAGCTGGGTAGCTGGCCCTCTTGGGTGATGATACCAAATCGGAGGCTCATTGCTAAAGAGTGCTCTTGGCAGATTAGATGCTCAGTAGTCAGGTCAACACTGGGAAGGGGGAGTCTATGTTGTGCAGCCCATGCATAGCCTCTGTCACTGCCAACATAGCCACGTTGTTTGTGATCCATTGAGCAAGCACTGTATGGCTGGGGAAGAGCTAAATGACACCTATAGAACATGCCATTTTGTCTAGCTGATTACTGAGAGCTGAGGTTGCCTTTTGGTAAACATTCACCTGGAACAAATGTATCTTCACACTCTATGTCTATCAGGAGAGATATGCATTTGCAAATCTCTTTTTTAGACTTCCTGGTCACCAGTATTCTAATTCTGCTCCCAAATTTCTCATTGTCCAATCAAGCTATTAGCTACACATCACCATGGATCTGTACATCCGGGGACCTTTCAGTCCAGACAATGTGACCAACCAAAGCACTACTTAAGGCTCTCCCCACCACTGGGGTTCAGGGCCACTCCTCAGTGGGTCTGTGGTGATGATGCCATCCATTTCCAGTTGTGCCATGACGTCATACAGAACAATCTCTAAACCATACATTTTTCCTTCTCAACAAGATGCTCACAAGGAATTACCTGTGAGACCACACATGTGGATTGAGGAAGAGGACCCAATACACTGTGGGCTGGCATCAAAAGAGTCTGGCTACTGCTCCTTCTACTTCCTTGTTCCCTGTGGATGTGCCTGAACCTCACGTCTCCTCCAACATCTCTACTTTCATTTGTTGCTTCTGTCCACACCCAGCCTTGTGGCTTGGTGGATCAGTTAATAGGAAGTTGAGTTTGAAGGGTCATTCAGACCCTTCCAGGAGGTCTTGTTGAAGAGCAACCCAGAAGTAGTTTGTTGGAAGGATAGTAGTTATTTTCAGAAGAAGGTGTAGATTGTCTCTTAAACCCTCTAGGTCTGCTCTGTGACTCTACTATTGGTGTTTACCAGAGGCTACCTGCAGAAGCCACATTATTCATAGACACTTCAAACATCACTGCATCTGCTGGCTTGTAAGGCCCAAGGAAGCAGCAGCCTGTATTATAATGGGGACATTTCAGTGCCTTTGCTTGCTGTTGCTCCTGATAAAAACCAGCAAGATTTTGAGTTATCATTAAGTAGATTAGACTGGCACAGTCGAATATAGTGTACATTGACTCCAAAATACCAAAAGGCCCACCAAGAATTGTGATGTTTTTAGCTAAAGTTAGTTCAGTGTACACTTTTTCTCCCATCTGGAAAAATAGATCTCAATATGTTCCAGACAATTGGACTTCAAGAAACTTCACAGCAGTGGTGAGCTTACAAATTTTTGTAAGGTTTTTCTCTCATCCTGGAGTTAACATATAAGGGGTGAACAAAATATACAGTGAATATTTAAATTTTTAAAAATTATTACAGTAAAAGACATATTGCCTGTACATAATATATCTTGATTCATCCTTTTTCCCATTCCCCTCCCCTCCTTCCAACTCTTCTTCCCCTCTTTATTTACAAAGCTTTGTTTCCATGTTATCCTTTTTTTCTGATTCTTTTCTTTTCTCTTCCTTCCTTTTTCCTCCCCCTCCCTAGTTTCTCTTTCCTTTTGAATAATTTCTGCCTATTTCACAATATCTATTATGCATTATGTATATCTAAATGGCACCAATAAAAATAATAATAAAAAAAGACACATTGCCATCAATCCTCCTCACTTCTAACACATCGATCCCATTATTCTTGCCATTTTATGAAGCAGTTCTGGAAGTCCTCTTTCATGAATGTCTTTACTAGGCTTGATCAAAAAATATAGTGAATACTTCCTACTGGTGCCATTCAGTGGAAAAGCAGGCTCATAAAAACATTATAGTGTGTCATCATTTATGTTATTCGCTGGATCTGGCACCATGTAACTTCTGGCTCTTCCCCAAAGTCAGAATGACTGTGAAATGTAAATGTTTTCAATTTATTCAGGCATTGAGGCTACCATGACAACACAACAAGACACTCAAGAAAAAGGACTTCCAGAGCTGCTTTAGAAAGTTTAAGAATGATGGGATAAGTGTGTTCAAAGCAAGGGGGAAGTCTTCTGAGGAGGATTCCTGACAATGAGTTTTTCTTGCTGTAATCTATAAACATTTGCTGTATTTTTTAGAACACCTCATATGTTTGGCTAAGATATCTAAAGTATTCTCTACTTCCTGTTCATCAGATGTAATCAGCATGACGTTGACAGTGCAATGGGCTGATACAAGGTTGTGTGGAACGTGAAGATGATCATGATCTTTTCCAAGCCTGTTACAGCAGCTAGGACAGCTGAGGAAATCCTGAGGCTGCACTTGGAGTATTACTGTGGGTCAGCCCTGGTCAATACACACTACTTCTGTACGTCCCCACCTGGAGGAAAAGACTTTCTTTTCATGTCAATACCTGCATAGCCCATGCCAGGGCTGTGGTTTGCTCCATTAAAGACACTGGAACATCAGTGATAGTTGAGCTTGCCACCTGAATTAGTTTAAGATAATAATGTGTAATTAATCTAATCATTCTCCAGGATCTGTCTGCTTTCCCCGTAGGACAAACAAGTGAGCTAAATGGGGGGATGGCAAGTATCACCATCCAAGCTTTTCCCAGGTCTCTGACGATGGTATTCATCTTCAAGAGTCCCCCACAGATCTAGTATTATTTTAGCTAAACTGTCCTTGTATTGAGGCACTTCTATTTTGTTTTTCTCATGGTTCCTCAGGCTGGAGTGTCCATGTGGGAATTCTGCCTGTTGTCAAAGTGATTATTTCCAGTTGGGCATGCACAAACTGGAGAAAGAATCTACAGATTTATTGGGACTACAGTGATTTAAACATGGACTAAGATTCCAACTATCTTTAGCCACCAGAAGCCACCATGTTCATTGGTAAAACAGTGGCATTTTGTATCTCTAGGGATCAGTGTCTAATAAATCCTACTGTCGGCAGAATTTCATCCCCCGCGTCCTCTGAGGCCTGGTGTCAAGCCCACAAATATGTCACGTTACTTGACAAAAGGGACATTTTGGATGTAATTGAAGTTACTAATCAGCACCAAGATCGGGAGAGCACCCTGGGTTGTGTAGCTGAGCCCAGTATAATCAAGAGCATACCGGGCTGGGGATTTAGCTTAGTGGTTTCGCTGCCTGCTACGCAAGCGCAAGGACCCGAGTTTGATCCCCGGTACCAAAAAAAAAAAGAGCATAGCAGTTTTCCCAGCTGAGAGTGGGGAGGAAGTTAAGGCGATGCTACAGAAAGAGAAGCTAGAGAAGTTAAAAATATAAAAAAGACTTGACCTGTTATTGCTGTTTTGAAGCTGGATGGGGTTTTGTGAAAAGAAGAGAAGGAAACAAATCTGCCAAAAAAACAGTGAGCTTGGAAGAAGTCCCAGGACCCAGATGAGAATCAGTCAACTGACTTTTCAATTGTGCAGCCCACACAAAGACATTTAGTGTTCACTTGAGGCAGCATCAGTCCTGTGGTGACAGGAAACAAATGATCCTTTAGAACTTTCATAAAATCTTTTATGTGTCTCTCATTATGACTTCATCTCAGATATTAAGATCTCAAGTTTATTTTGTTTTAGAAAGTGCTGCAGTACAGTCGGAAGAAGACATCCTCCTCAGGGTCCCTTGTATTCATCGTGACTGTTGTAAGAGACAAGAGCAGCACCACTTGGGCCCCCTAGCCATTTGCTTCAGTAGGTGCTTTATCTAAAAACCAACTAAAGTAATAATTGTGGTACTCTTGAGTGCCATACATCCCGTTTCCTGTTAGTCAGAAGTTTAGTCCTGTATGCAAGCTCAGGATCTCTATGCAAGCAACCAGCATTCCCTTCTCGAAGGTCTACTTCTGGGACCATGTCTGGTACAAACTCTTCTGTCACTTGGAGTCCAGGGAAAACCAAAATCCAGTCATTCCAGCAAAGAGAATTTAATATATAAAGAATGATTTCCTAGGCATAAAAGTTTTGACCAGTAATTAAATGATTGAAAGGAAGATTCTAACCTAATCATGGAAATAGAAACTATAAGGAGGAAAGATTCCGGAGCTATTAAAATGTGTAAGTTTATAGGCCAGGTCCTGCAGAGCTGGCATTCACGTTTCTTCTTGGCACATCTTGGTGAGCTGAACTTGAGGACAGTCCCCAGGGGCCTAGGATTCAGGACTTTGAAGATGGGGTGCTGGCAGGCTTGAGCAAGGTCCACCATGGGGCAACTTGGAAAGCAGGAATATAATTTGCAGTGCGTGACCACCAGCATGACCAAGCTGAATGGAGAAGCAGGGCATGGAGCTGTGGGACAATAACCAAACAACCAGAAAAGAGTGACTTCATGCTGAAGCCCGTAGCTTCTGAAGTAGCCATTTTAAAATCTTATGAACTTGACTCCTTTTCCTTATTTTTAATTCCTTACCTCAATTCTCTCTTCATGGATTTTGGAGTCAGATAGAGTTGGGTCAGATGTCCTTTATTTTTTTCTTCTGAGTTATGTGACTGTAAGCAAGCTATGCGACATTTTTAGACTTATTTTCTCTGTGTGCGTACACCACAGTCGTGTTCATCACAGCCCTGGTGTAAGTGTAACATGAAACGCAGTCCACGTGAACAACTAATGCTGAGTGCAGGCAGAGGCACAGCCTAGGGCCCATACAAGGCCCTGTTGGCTCGGCTCTCACCTCCCCCTTCTTCCTCTTTTTGGCCTCATGTTCCTCAGATATTTTCATTGTGTCTTCTCTCTTCTATTTTTTTCTTTTCTGTCCCTTTTCATTATTTTTCGACCTTTTAGTACCTTAATCCACCTCTACCTCCCACCCCTTTGTTGACTATGGATCCCAAGATCAATAATCCTCAATCAAAGAAATTCTCCCCTTATTTGCTTTGGTATTTGACATGTATGCCCTTTTCCCAGCACTGACCTCTCTGGGCACCTCCTGTCTTCTTGAGTGTCATATACTGCCTGTTGCATCAGGTAAGAATTAGAATTGTTCTATCTTTCCAGTTTTGGAAAACCCAACAAATATTGGCTTGATGAAATAGAGATTGCTCTTCTCCCAGGTAGCTGCTAGCAATGTCTCTTCCATTCTCATGTGGTTTCGTGGCTGCAGGCTTCAGATCTATGTTTTAAGTAGGGAGAGTTGGGGTGACAGAAGTGCGACCACTGTTGATGCACCCACTTTTATCTAAGAATGTATGATTTCTCAAAAAGCCCAGCTGACTATGTATGGTTGGGTCCCGTCGGACAGCCCTGTGTCTCTCTCTTTCTGGGACTTGAGTTAATTCATAAGCTTGCATTCCACCGTTGGACTACATGCATCTCTAGGGCACCGTGGGCAGGAAGCTTTGGTAAATTTCTGCTGTCTCATAGTGTTCCCTTTTACAGGGAGCCAGACAGTTGGGATTATATAGTATGTAGCCTTTTGAGGCTGGTGTTTTCACTTAGCAATATGCATTTTTAAGCTTCCCCATGTATTTTCATAGGTTACGAGCACATTTATTTTCATCACTGAATAGGATTCCATTGGATTCCCAAGTTTATCTGTTCACCGATTGAAGGGCATCTTGTTTCCTTCCAATTTGTGACAATTGCAAATGACATTGCTAGAAGCGTTCACGTGCAGCTCACTTGGGTAAAGACTCAAGAGCACCATAGGTGGCCGTATGGTAAAAGTACGTTTAGTTTGGTAAGAAACTGCCAAACTGTCTTGCAGAGTGGCTGTAGCATTTGGTGTTCCCACCAGCAATGACCGAGAGTTCTGTGGCTCCACGTCCCTCCAGGATTTGCTGTTCTCACTGCTTTGGGTTTAGCTTTCTCGTAAGTGTACTCATGACCGTTAAAACTAATTCCAAAACCCACACAAACCTTTCCTTAATGCTGCCTCTGTCATACAGTAAGTGATCTCTTCCCCTTTGAAATCTGATGTGTGGCCCTTCTGGATTCTTCTTGCAGTCCACAGACCTAAAATACTACTTTGCATCGCAGGAGCAAGCCCACGCCTCTAGAAGTTTCCTGCAAATTCCCAAGGCACCACTTCCGCCGTTTGTCGGCTTGTAGGCTGTTTTCCATCTTCATGTGAATCAACCCAGACTCAAAACTCCACTCCTTCCCTGTTTTTCACACAAAAGCTAACCCATCCCGAGAATTATATGAGTTTGTTAACTTAAAGGGGAAGAATCACATAACAAAGGTCAGGATCTCTTGACCATGTCTCACTTTTCTTCTCTTTTTTCTTCTCTTTCTAGATAAAAATCATTCCTCTCTGTCTCATGTGTAATTGTTTAACATCTTTCTCTTAAGCTCTTGTGGTTCTCTTAGCTTTTGTGGTTGCATGTCCCACAGGGATGTACTCTATTGTAATTAGGCCTATCAAGACACATTAAGCACTAAGCCATCTGGCCACCTAGGAGGAATTCTGCTATGGACAGCTGAGAGAATACAATTTGTCTTCTCTTATTGTATGTAGCTATTTTTACACATATTTTTTCCTCTCAGGATAGTAAGGTCCTGAGGCATAAGAATTAATTCTGCACCTTTTTGATCTCCACCATCTTGGCTTTAGAAGTAGTACTCACTACATTTATTATTGAATAAGTGAATGGTACAGTATGTATGACTTCAATCTTTTTTTTTTTTTTTTTGGTACCAAGGATTGAACTTGGGACCTTGCACTTTTGAGGCGGGTGCCAGAACCACTGAGCTAAATCCCTGGCCCTTTCAATCTTCTTTAAAAGACTAACAAAGTAATCCTTTTATGTCGACATACTTAAATTAAAACAGCAGATATCTAAGTAGAAACACAAAGCACTATTTCTTTGCCCACTGTGTAACCTTTATTGAGACACGTCAGAAAACACAGTACTACAAATAAAATTAACATAGCCAACAGGCAAGACTGTTATGATCCTGAAATCAGGGGCTGGATCAGCTGTTGCAGTGTAGAAAGATCCGGCCTACTTCTTAGAGGCTGCATGTTGAGTGAAAAGTTTCCATTCCCTCTGGCGACTTGAGGAAGGTCTTTTGGCTATACTCTGGCATCTCTGATATAAATAGATAATAGGAGGAAAAATAGAGTTGTGGACAATTCTTATGGAAAGAATTCTACAATATGTTGGCAATTTTTGAGCATCAGAAATAGTACATCCAAAGCATTTGACAATCACACAGTGGATTCACAGCATTTCTGTGTTCACAGTGGTCACGGTATTCATTATAGAAGGGAATCAGATGGAACTGTGATGCTCATATTCTCGGTGCCCCCATAGTAGAAAATGAAATAGAGGTCTAAGAACTTGCTAGTGGTCTGGGGGTGGTCAAAGAGGTGAACAATTCAGAGACACTGTGTTGTGGGTAATCGAAAATTAGCAACCTGCCTCTTAAAAGGTGGGCTCACAGCAGTAGCAGCAGCAGGCCGGGCGGCAGCAGGACTGTCCACAGTAGGATGGGCGGCAGCAGGAGGCCTGGGCATGGTGCAGCTGGCAGCAGGTTGGGGGCGTGCAGCTCACCACGCAGCATGGGGGCAGGCAGGTGCCCTCCACATGGCAGTCTGGGTGGCACCACCTGGTGCGGCAGCTCACGGCACTGCTGCCACCCTCCTGGCCAAAACTGATGCCACCCCCAATGCCATAGCCAGTGCCAATGCAGCTTGGCTCCTGGCAGCTGGAGCCACAGATGCCACCAGTGGAGCAGCTGGGAAGTCCGCAGAAGCTAGTGGAGCAGCCAGCCATGGTGTAGGGAGCTGGGTTGAGCTGGGTTGCTTGGAGAAGCGGAGAGCTTTCTGAGCTTTGGAGGTGACGTCCACGTGGGCCCTTTTATATACCTAAGCCAGACACTCTTTATAGAATTCTTCACATATTTTTCTTGTTTTTGTTTCAATTTATTCCTCAGTTGTCTTCTGATTGGCTCACTTTGAAATACTTTTGACTATTATGAGCAGCACTTTGAAAATGGCTTACTTTATAAGGTCACAGGGCCTCCTTGTATCAGCCCTTAGCTCTTTAGAATATGCTTGTGGTTTCCAGTGTTCAAAGAGTCCTCCTGTTTTACATCAAGTCAACGCCCTCTTTCCAAGTAGTAGTCATTCCATGCGACAATCTGTTCAGACCTTAAAGCTGAGGGTAATTTTTGTGCTCTGTTTAAGTATTATTTTTTTCCCTCCTGGATAGACAGATCAAATTCCATTGAATCTAGAACACCAGACTATTCACTAAAGGGCCACAGTATCTTTGGTCATGTGTAATCAAAACGTCCACCTCATCCACTTCAGCATCATATCAAATTACCATTATAGTTCCTTTGGTTTCAGCCAATTTGAAATGTGAAAATATTGTTTGTGTTCTAGGCCCAAAATCTTTTCTTGTGAACCAAATGGTCTAAGGAATAAGAACATGTCTAGCGTGATGCTTAGCTTCTGGTAGAATTAAAAAATATATTTACTGAATCTAATTCAATGAATGTATATTACATGGGTGGAGTAAAAGGCATGATTCACAGGTTCCTGTACAACTCATAAAGGATTAAATAGAATTTCCAAGCTACAGTGTCTCATGAAGGGGACTTGTTATTTGCTCTGAAGAGAGACTGGGAAATGCTGGATTATTTTTATCTGAATTTGCTAGCTGAACCAAGACAGAAAAAAGACATCTAGGAGATATGATGTTTTGACAACTGTACCACCACCTGCTTAGGTCTTTTCTGAAATTTATTATTTTGTGTGTGATCCATCCAGGGTAAGTGCTGGGAGCTTGTGAAGAACTTTAGAAGTGTTTTCATAGTTTTCCTGTATTTATGTCCTGTTACTGTATTTTATACATTGCACTCAAATGCTTGAAGAAGAATTTGGAAATTAATAGTAAAGCCTATTTCTTTCTGTTCCTCTTAAGAAAACTTATTTTCCAATTGGTCTGCAAAGCATGATATAGCTGTTTCGGATTTCTAATTTGTCTGTCTGACGTGGTCACTAGGTATGCCACAGAGCTGTGTGTCCTACTGCCATCTAGACCAGAGTTACACCATGTACACGCAATAATAATGAGAGCTGAACCCCAGCCATGTGGGGAACAGGGGGAGGAAAGAGGCAGGCTACTATATAGGAATTAAATCTTGGAAAATAAATGGCATTTGGTAGATATTTTCAAATCTATTTAACAGGTATTACAATTTTGAATGTTGGTGTGAAGGAAGGTGATAATCTAGTATGTTATATGATAAGAAATTACAGAAGTACATTTAGGCAGGAACCTATTGCTTTGATCAGCCTGAACATTTTAACTAAAAGTGGCTGTATTGGTCTAGACTAATTATAATAGGTCAGAGTATGGAATTATTTGAATAACTATGACAATTATGGGAATGTATGGAACATTTTATCAGTGGACAGATTCAAACATGGTTTAATTTGGATTTAATCTTCCTTGTTTAGGTGATATGTTTATGGCTCAAGATTACTATCAAAATGTAAAGCTCTCTTCTTGATTCCCAGGGGTAGTTGGATATGGGTAGAAGCAAAAGAAAGACACGATCCTGCTTGCTTTGCACATCTGAGAGTTTTATTTAACAGTAATAAGGGCTGTTTAAGTGGAAAGCAGATTTGAAGATGCACAGAGATCAAGAGACAGGGAGGGAGCCGAGATGCCACGGAAAGGAAGACCTGCCCATTGTGTTGCCTGCTGCAGCAAGGCAGGATCTGCAGAGCACAGTGACTGATCCGTGGTTTCAGTGAGCCAGATCAGCACATCTGTGAGAGGCCAACTAAGGGTTGTGCTATTTGTGAGCAGCTTATCAGCATGGCCATACAGGTTGAGTGGAAGGAACACTTCTTAGGAGACTGTCAGATGTGCTTTGCTCCCCTTTCATCCTTGAGTAATCAGCAGCTTGGTCCTTAACAGGTGGGCTGGCAGCAGGTGGTTTAGCAGCAGGTGGGCTGGCAGCATGTGGGCTGGCAGCAGGTGGGCTCACTGCAGGTGGGCTGGCAGCTGGTGGGCTCACAGCAGTAGCAGCAGCAGGCCGGGCGGCAGCAGGACTGTCCACAGTAGGATGGGCGGCAGCAGGAGGCCTGGGCATGGTGCAGCTGGCAGCAGGTTGGGGGCGTGCAGCTCACCACACAGCATGGGGGCAGGCAGGTGCCCTCCACGCGGCAGTCTGGGCGGCACCACCTGGTGCGGCAGCTCATGGCACCGCTGCCACCCTCCTGGCCACTGCTGGTTCCACAGCAGCTGGTCTGGCAGCAGCTTGGCTGGCAGCAGCTGGTCTGGCAGCAACTGGGCTGGCAGCAGGTTGGCTGGCAGCAGCTGGAACCACAGTTCCCACTGGAGGAACAGCTAGGGAAGCCACAGAAGCTAGTAGCGCAGCAGGCCATGGTGTAGGAGTTGGCTGAGAGGTGATTTGTTAGGAGAAGTTTGTGTGTTGGCTGCACCCCTGACCTGGCCTTTATATATTCCTTAGAGCTGTTTGTTTACCTAACATTCAGCATCTTCTCTTGATGTTATTTGCAAAGTCAGGCTCTGATTGGCCCATCCTTGAGTTGTTTAGGCAATTATAATTAGCATTTTAATTATTTGCTTTGGTCAATATTCAATTAAGGCTCATTATGTTTCTCCTTTGCCCTCTGGACTAAGCAAAGGTGCATCCCGGAAGCCAGTGAGGACAGCACCTCTTTTGCAAGTTACATGGCAGAAGGACCTGGGTGAACACTGCCCCTGCTTGCTTTGTCATAGCTGTCCTTTTCTAACCTTTAGGCACGGTTTATCCAAACTGAACATTTACTTCCTCCATGGTCACTCAGTTGTGATCCTGATTTCATAAACAATTTGTTCAGACTTGGAAAGATTAATCTTAGTGTCATCAAAAAATGACCTATCGTTCGATTCATCAACACCCAAACAAAGCCTGTCTTTCTATGATCCATTAGTACAAGTAATACGTTTAATTAGCATTCTTGTCTTCTGTCACCAGTGTACACATCACCAACTGAAGCCCTTAATGACTTTTGCCTGTAAATTACTTTCTGACTTTGTTAAATTGAAAATATATGCTATTGTATGCTGCATTAATGGATACACATTGTAAGAAGTCAAATACTATAAAGTCATACAAGGAAGAAATAATATCCTCCCCCTACCCCCAACATACACACATCTTTCCAACTAGTACTCCAGAGATAATCAATATTAGAAGTTTGGTGCATGTTCTTTGACACACGTATGCCTGTGTCTGAAAATATAAGCATATATATATGCACACACACACACACACATACACACACACATATATACACATGTCTGCTTTGGTAAAATTTGGATCTCATACATATTTAAATTGTGGTGAAATACCAATAACAAAATTTATGGTAGCAATCTTAACTATTTATATTAATTATCTCAGCCATTTAAAAATAGTCATCAGTCTTGCTAGAAATCTTTTTATCATATATTTAAGAGTTTATTTCTGACTCTTCTATTCCATTGGTCTCTATGCCGGCATGTTAGTGTCTGGTTGGATTACTGTCACTTTGTAATACATTTTGAAACAGGCAATGTGAGACTAACTTTGTTTTTTTTCAAGATTGTTTTTAGTTTTTAGGACCCCTTATAATTTCATATGAATTTTTAGATGGATTTTTCTAATTCTGGAAAAGTACTGTTGAGATTTATATAGGGATTGCATAAAATCTGTAGATTCTTTTGGTGATCTTAACAGTATAATATTATAAATGGAATTGTTTTCTTAATTTCCTTTTCAGATTGTTCAACACTAGTGCTTAGAAATTCCAGTGACTTTTGTGTGTTGGTTTTGTGTTTGTGAGCTTTGCTAAATTCATTTATTAGTTCTAACAGTTTTCATGTCTGTGTGTGAAATTTTTAGTGACTTCTACATATAAGATCATGCTGTCTTTTAACAGCAATAATTTACTTTTTCCTTTCCAATTTGGTTGGCCTTTATTTCCTTTTCTTGCCTAGTTACTCTGCTTACAATTTCCAGTATTATAATAGCTAGACTGTGCAAAACTTGGCATTCTTGCTTTGTTCCTACCTTACAGGAAAAAGCTTTCAGTGTTTCATTGTTGACTATGAAGTTAGTTGTATTCTTTTGAAATATGAATTTTATTATGTTGAGGTAGTTTTCTTCTATTCCTATTATTTTCTTAAATTATGAAAGGTTTTTAATTCTGTCAAATACTTTTTCTGCATCGGTTAAGATGACCACATGTGTATTTTCTTTTATCCTATTAATGTAATGTAATAGACTGAGTGATCCTTGCATTGTCGGATAAAGTCTCACTTAGTCATAGTTTTTAAATCCTCTGTGTGTATGTGTGTGTGTGTGGTACTTGGGATCGAACCTGAGACCTTTTCGTTAAGCTATATCTCCAGCCCTTTTAAAATTTTTTATTTTGTGGCAGGGTCTAATTATGTTGTTAAATTGTCCAGGCTGGACTTGAACTTTGGATTTTTCTGCCCCAGCCTCCCCAAAGGGTGGGATTACAGGCATGTGCCACCACACCTGGTTAGTTGTTAATTCTTTTAATGTGCTGTGGAATTCTGTTTGCTAATATTTGCCTGTTGATTTTGGGGTTTTTTTTCTTTTTTTGGTACTGGGGATCAAACTTGGGACCTTGTGCTTGCAAGGCAGGCAGCAGAATCACTGAGCTAAATCCCCGACCCTGCCTGTTGATTTTTGCATGAATATTCACTGGGGATATTGTTCTGTACTCTTAGAGAGTCATCTGACTTTGGTGTCACAGTGGTACTGGCCTTATAAAATGAATTTGGAAGTGTTCCCTTCTCTTCCACTTTTTAGAAGAGTTGAGGATTGATGTTAATTTTCTTTACATTTTTGGTAGAATTCATTAGCAAATCCTTCTAGGCCTAGCCATGGATTTTTTTTGTTGGGAAGGCTTTGATTACTCCTTCAACCTCCGTTAACTATATATTTGTTCAGATTTTTCTATTTCTTCATGATTCAGTTTTGCTAGTTTTTGTGTTTCTAGGAATTTATTCATAGATATGTTTCTTTATGAATAAGACATATCTATTTTACTCCATTCCTAATACATCCTACATATAGAATTCATTTTTAATAGGTATATAATGTTATGGAGTCTGATCATTTCAGAATTTATTGAGTCATCTCCTTATTGATAATATGTCAATCTTTTTAGGTTGATTTCGAATTTTAAAATAATCACAGAATTTTAGGGTGAAGTGGATTTAAAGTGAGTTGAGGTGATTAGAGATGGTCATACAATGTAGGAGCCTGAGCTCTCCACTGAGAAGTAATTTATTTAAAAGGCCTTTCAAACTCTTGCTACAAACAAGTGATTGTATGACCTCAGAAAAATCACTAATTCCTCTGAACATTCATTTCCTCATTTGTAAAATGAGGTTATCTCACAGATGCCTTCTTGGGCTAGAAGTGTATAGTTGCTACCCTGTTATTCACTCCTTATGGGGTACTATCTGCTCATGTCAAATTCATGCCATGCCCTACACAGTGCCTCTGTACCATCCCAGTTCAGTAAAAGATTGTGGAGTCAGAGAGTGAAGAAATGATTAGCAATGCATGGCACTGATGAAAAATTAAATGTCATTTTGTCAAAGTCACTTGTAATTTTATTTCATCTTTTTCTCTCAGTAGGAACTGTTTACATTATGATACCTGAAAGTGATGAGTAGAGTGAAGAGGTCCAGAGGATTCTCCATTTCCATTCTGACATTCAAAAGGGGTGTCTGGATTGGATCAGTCTCTAGGAGAACTATCAGGGAAATAGCTTCTTTGTTTATAAGTTGTCCTTTATTCACGGTTTCTAATTTTCTGATTTTTTGTTAACCATTGAATTAATAAAATGTTGTCATTTCAACCAAAATATTAGAATTTTAACCAAAGTAATATTCTTTGCAGAAAAGCATACCTTTGGTTCCCTCCAATTCTAAGTCCAGGAACCCAAGTATCAATCCTGATCTCTGTCTGAAAAACTATCCAAACTTATGAAGGACTTCCTAATAATTGTGTATAAATTTATAATCTATGTGTATTCTATATAAATGTGTTTATATAATAAATACCTATATGTTCCTATTAAGTGAATATTCTATACCAAAGAACATACATTAATTGTAAATATTGAGTGAAGGCTGGGGATGTAGCTCAGTGACACTACACCTGCCTGGTAAGCTCAAGGTCCTGAGTTCAATCCTCGGTACCAAAACAACAACAACAACAAAATATTGAGTGAAACTTGCTATCTTCATTTCCCAGATAGAAACTGGGGAAAAAATACTTGGAATAAGAAACCCCATCTAATTCAGACCATATTTTTTTCAGGATTTCCCTCATATTTCTCTTGCTCTATTCTGCAAGACTCTATGTGAATGAAAGAGTGTGGTTTACTAGTGTATATTACCACCGTTTGAAGATTGCTGGAAATAGCATCTCTCTACCTAATGACAAAGTATGACCCATTTAGGCTCTAGATTCAGAGGTCCTGGCTTCTATATTTCTCTGCTTTTGAGAGCACTGTGTGAGGGCTAGGTACAGTAAGAGATCCTACACCATTTCTCATGCCCTAGGTAAATGATTTCACTGTATATATATATATTTTTAATCATATCTGATTCTTTTATTTATTTTTTCCCCATTAACTTTATTGGTACATTTTAGGTATAAAATACAGTTACGTTCATCATTGGGATCTTGTACCATTACATGAGTCTCTTGGTTCTTATTTTTTTTCCCCTTCCCTTGCCCTCCCTTCACCCCCTCCACCCTTCCCTATTTGCAAAGACCTTGTTTCCATTTTTTCCTCTTCTCATATTTTTTCTTTTCCCTTTTTTCCCTTTCCCTAACCCTCACAATTCCCCTGCTCTTTTAGACCTTTTCTTCCTGTTACACAATATCAGTTATACATTTTTTAAATTACAATATCAAGATCTAGGAGACATTACCACAGATTTTCCAGAATTTAAAAGGATATAGAAAGCATATTACAAAAATCTTTTTGGAAATAAATTTGACAACTTCTAAGAAGTAACTTGGAAGACAAATTAATGAAACTAACTCTGGAGGAAATATAAAATTTGAATAGCACCTATTAAAGAAAGTATATTCCTAGCTTGAAAACCTACCTATATGACAACAGCAGGCTCATAAACATTTTAACTGATAAATTATATCAAACAATTAAAACAGAAAAAAGAAGGAACACTTCTCCCCTCATTCTAGGAACTCAACATTGTGCTAATCTTAAAACTGAATAAAGATAATAGAAGAAAAAAGTATGAACATAGATAGAAATTTGTTTAACAAAACAAACTGTTAGAAGTCAGATCTGGCAGGATGTAGAAAGTGGTTTTGTTATAGGGATGGCAGTGTTGGTTCAGCATTGGAAGATCCACCCCCAAAAGTCATCATTTTAACAGAGGAAAGGAAAAAGCCATATGATCCTCTCACTAGTTGGAGAAAAAGTATTGGACTAAATTCTACAACTGTTCACGGTAAAAGCTATCAGGAGACTACAAGTAGAACAGAAACTTCTCAACAGATTAAAGATATGTACTCCATACTTCCAGCGAGAATGCCTTATATGAATGGAGAAGATACAATGCTTTCTCCTTAAGGTGGGGAACAAGGGCAGATATGCTTACTCTTTATCTGTCCATTAAACTTTGAAACCTAGTCCCCACCAAAATAGTCTGGTAATAAAATGACACAACTAGGATAGGATTGGCAAGGTAGAAGAAAAATCTTTATATGTAGATGAAATGAATGATCATCTACAGAGAAAATACTAAGAAATCTTTAGGAGCCCCTAGAACTTGTATTTGAATTTAGCAGGATTAGAAAACACAAGGTATATATAAAAATTCAGGTCTGTATATACTTGCTATAAATGAAGAATTGGATATTGAAATTTAAAAGTTATGTAGGAGTACGAAGGACCTAGAAAAGTAAAAAGAAAAAGAAAAAACAACAACAGTGTTTGAAGATGTTTAATACCTAATTTTAAGACTTTCTCTAAAGCTACAGTAATCAAGGCAGTGTTGGTATAAGGAAAGACATATAGATGATTGGAATAAAACAGAGAATCTAGAAATAGAACCACACATATATGGTCCACTGAATTTTGAAAGATTATTTAACATTAGCATTTTATACAATATAAACTCGATTCAAGAGTGGAGGAAGAGATAGTGTTTTCAGCAAACGGCACTACAACACCTGGTATCCATATATAAAAAATTAATCTCAACCCTTTTTTTCCATACATGAAAATAACTTGAAGGGATCTATGAACCTAAATAAGAAAGCCTAAAAGTATAAAACTTTAAGAAGAAATTATAAGGGAAAATATTTATGAATTCAGGGTAGGCAAGAACTACCTAGGATACAAAAAACATGATGGATAAAAGAAAAAAATTGATAAATGAGATTCCATCAAAATTTAGAACTTTAAATGACATCATTAAAATGAAAAGTAGTCCTTAAACAGACCATATTTACAATGCATATAACCTATGAGCAGAATATATGAAGAATTCTTAGAGCTCATTAATAGACAACCCAATTAAAATGTAGACATAAGATGATAAATAGCCAGTGTAGCACAAGGAATGGTGTGCAACTCTAGAATGAGAAAAACACTAATCAGTACAATAATAAGATTGAATTTTACACTCATTAGGGAGATGAAGTTAAAAGTTTTAAAAGCCTTGTCATGACTTTTTCTTTTTGTTGAATTCTCCCCCTTTGCATTTAATTTGTCACGCCCAATGGATTCATTCTGCTGGGTTTCCTGGGGTTGTGATCCTCATTGTCTTTTCCTAGGGTATTGTCTAAAATTTTTTGGAGTGCCGGTTTGGTATTCATGAAATTCCTGAGGTGCTCTTTATCATGAAAGTATCTTATTTCTCCATCAATTTTGAAAGATAGTTTTGCAGGGTACATCAATCTGGGTTGGAGGCTGTTTTCCTTTAGGGCTTGAAATACATCACTCCAAGCTCTTCTTGCCTTGAGGGCTTGCACTGAGAAGTCTGCTGTGATTCTGATGGGCTTTCCTTTGTATGTGATTTGTTTCTGTTCTCTCACTGCTTGTAGAATTTTGTTCTTCTGTTGGATTTCTGGAATCCTAACTATTATATGCCTATGTGTAGATTTTTTTTTGATTAAGGCTAGCTGGAGTCCTATATATCTCAATTATCTGTATGTCAAGTTCTTTTCCCCTGCTTGGGAAGTTTTCTGCCATCACTTCTGTGAACAGTTTTTTATGTCATCTGCACTCTCTCCTCTTTCTTCATTGACTCCAATCAGTCTTATGTTATTCTTCTTTGCATCGTCTAGCAGCTGCCGGATTGATTTCTCATGTTCCCTTACAATTTTAAAGCAATTTTTCTTTTCCTCCTCATTAATTGCAATCTTATCTTCTATATGTGAAATTGTATCCTCACATTGGTTCATTCTGCTGTGCAGATTTTTGATGGACTTTTTAATCTCCTGGAAATCTGTTTGTCTCTGTGTTATGGATTCCATTTGTTTCCTATGTTGGGATTCCATCATGTTCCTCAGATCCTCTATTTTTTTATCTGTGTCCTCTCTAGATTTATTAATCATGTCTTGTACCATGAGCAAAATCTTTGCTGTTATCTGAGTAATTATTTCTGATTTCATTTTTCCCAGATCCTCTTTTGTTGCCAGTTCAGAGACTCCAGGTGGTTGAGTATCAGATTGTTCCATCTTGTTTCCCTTTGGGATTGCTGTAGGTGATCTGAAAGTCTGCTTTTGAGGCTTGTTTATGTGTCTTCTCATTTCCACGGTGTGTGTGGGGGGTGCTTCTGGCACCCATGCAGCTCACCTTCTCTGCCCTAGGAGCTTGGGTTGGCAGCAAGGGAGCTTCCTTCTGGGTTCTGGGACTGGCTCAGCTTCTCTGCCCTAGGAGCTTGGGATGGAGGTGGGGAGCTTCCTTCTGGGTGCAGGGACTGGCTTGCCTTCTCTGCCCTAGGAGCCTGGGATGGCAGCAAGGGAGCTTCCTTCTGAGTGC
Organism: Heterocephalus glaber; assembly: GCF_053883595.1. NCBI lineage: Eukaryota > Metazoa > Chordata > Mammalia > Rodentia > Bathyergidae > Heterocephalus > Heterocephalus glaber. Next base: position 10,448,633 of record NW_028258463.1, read on the forward strand.
TGGGACTGGCTAAGCTTCTCTGCCCTTCACTCTGTCTTTTTATGGGTCATGCACTGGACCTTTCCAAACCAAGGTATGCAGAGTAGTTTGGGATAGCAAAAACAGATTGAAATCTTTTACGTGATATTCAATGAAATATCTATCATGAGAACACTTGTTACAGCTTGTCCCCCTAGATGTCCCCCTAAAGCCTCATGCAGTCATAGGTGGGGCTTTTCAGAGGTGACTGGATCTAGAGTGTGTGATGACCAGTTTGATTCATGGTTCAATACTAGGCTCAAGGATTAAGGGTGTGAGTGCTACCTGCTCTAAGTAGCCTGGATGTGATATAAGAGCTAGAAAGAGCTGTGGTCATCCCTTGTTGCTCTGGTAACTTCTGCCCACCATGAACTGTTTCTCTATGATGCTGTCCTGCTTTGGAGCCAGCTGATTATGGACTGAAATCTCTACAAAATGTGAGCTAAATAAGCCTTCCCTCTTTAACGTTGAGTGTTGGGTAACTAAGACAGAAATTTGGTATGAGAGAAGTGGGGTCATTGTTGTGAGTGTACCTGACCATGTGGTTTAGGAGCCTTTGGAACTGACTTGTGGGAAGGGAAAGAATTAGGAAAGGTTTGGAGATGCCAGATGAAAAAGTAGAGCTGGAAGGCCTTAGGCTGTACTTGATGAGAGATTCTGGTCAGAGCTCAGAAAACCAGAAGGCTGATAGAAATGGTGCTGTTAAAGACCAGGCTCAGGAGCTTTCTACTGGGAAGAAGGATTGCATTGGCTATTGAACTCCAGATGATGTATGTTATGGCTTGGCAGAAAGTTTGTCTTCATTTTTCTCATGTCTAGAGACTTTGCCTGAGACTGAGATTAAGTGTGGTGGACTAATTATTCTGGAAGAAGAAATTTCAAGACATTCTAATGTTGAGGTGATAGCATGGCTACTGTTGGGGTTTTTTAGCCAGATTTATGTTGAGAATCAAGAGCAAATAGCCCAGCAGAATGATTCAAATAATTACGAGTTTGGTCAGAAAGGAAGCTCCAGTAAAGTTGCAACATACAAAGATGGAAAAGAGGAAAAATTGGTTGCTGAAAAGACTAGCAAGAAAAAGCCAAGTATTTCAGAGGAAGACAACAGAAAAGGTGGTCTGAGGACATCACAAGAGCCAACAGGACTCCAGCCTTTGCAGCCCAAGAGTTGCAAAGGTAAAAGACTTTGGTTTGAGAAGAGAAGCCCAGAGCACCATGTTCCAGAATGGTGGCAGCCTCAGGAAGTTATTCCTCAGGATTTGGTTCATAGACACTTGATCCCTACAGCCAAGAGAGAAGAAAGCCTGGCTGCTGCTCCAGCTTGTGACAGACCTTGGCATCATCCCCGTAGTGCTGGTTTTAGGTGCATGCAGAATGAAAGAGTTGTGGAGTCAGAAAGGTTTCCACCTAGAGTTCAGAAGAAGGCCTTGGAAGCAGGCAGTGTGCCCCTGATAGGGCAGTGTGTGAAGCTGTGATTGTAAAACCAAAGGTGCAGTGGAGATCCCAGAAGTTTGGAGAAATCAGAAATATGGATTGTTTAAGGGAAACTGCAAGGAGGGAGTAGAATCAGCCTGAGAGAAGCCATGGGAGTGCCCACCACTGGCAGTGTTGTGAGGGTGGATCCATCTGAGCCCTTTGGAGTTGCCACAGATTGCAGGGGATGCTTGAAGTGGAACTGTGAGATTTAATGTTTGTCCTGCTGGATTTTGGACTTGCTTTGTTCCCATTCCCTGCTATCCCCGTTTGTAACATTTGGAATGGAAATGTCTATCTTGTGCCATTGAATGTTAGAAGTGATTAACTTTCTTTTCATTTGTACAGGGGCTTGCAGCTAAGAGTTTGCCTTAAGTCTCAGAGGAGACTTTGGACTTGGACTTTTCAGCAATGTTGGAACAGTTAGGACTTTGGCAGCACCTGGAGATGGACTAAATGCCTTTTGCATAAAGAAATGTGCATGAGTCTTGAGTCTTTGGGGGGCCAAAGTGGAATGTTTTATGGCTGTGCCTAGATGTCCCCCCAAAGCCTCATGCAGTCATAGGTGGGGCTTTTTCATTGGTGACTGGATCTAGAGTGTGATGCCGGGTTTGCTTCATGGTGCAGTGCTAGGCTCAAGAGAACTAGAATTAAGGGTGTGAGTGATACCCACCCTAAGCAGCCTGGATAAGATATAAGAGATAGAAACAACTGTGGTCATCCTTGTTGCTTTGGTACCTTCTGCCTGCCATGAACTATTTCTCTGTGACTGCCCTGAATTGGAGCCAGATGATTATGGACTGAAACCTCTACAGACTGTGAGCTAAATAAACCCCCTTGTAGCAGACATCCCTGCCCAGAACTGGTGGGCTACAAGTCACACATGCTTCTTGCCTTCCCTAATTTAGCTATATTGTTTTATATCAGGAGTCAGACTGAAGCCCTATGTGACTCAAATGGGCATGTTAGATAACAAGTTGGGCTAGTATTGCTCCTTTTCTAATGGCTGTCACTAAGGCTTAGGTCCTGGTCTGTGAAGTGGCAGGGCTCTGCTGAGTTATATCCAGCTGAGGTCAGCATGACTCCCATTAAAGTTCTTTTTCCTAAATTATGGCTTCTCACTGACCTGATGGGTTGCTTGCTAATTGCACCTCCTCCCAGTACCTGTTTGTTCTATCCAAGCAAGATAAGCAGTGCTTCCTCCCTAACATCCCTGCTTGGCACCATTATGTCAGGTGTTTGGCAGTATTTCACTAGATGCCTTGAAAGCACACCCTGCTCCCTATTCCTTCATGTCCCGGCCCGCGGGTAAGTCAACGGAGACCCTAGAGGGGGAGCGAGGATGAGAGGGGACAGGGGACACGAGAGATGGAGACAAGACAGGTTTCTGATCAAGTCTCGTTTATTGCAGAAGCTGTTACAACATATATACCATAGGGCTAGAGGGGAGGAGCAAGAGGAGGGTACTGGGGCTACTTCCTTGTTGCCGGGTAGATTTGTAGCAGGCCCGGATATGTCCGTAAAAGGCACTCAAGATTTCCAGCGGGGGGGGGGCAGGGCCCCCTACAGGTCCTCCCTTTTAAAATTATTTTTTAGAAAAGCGTCAGGAGAATCAAGCCTGCGGGGGCTGAGCCTGTCTTGGGTCAGAGCAACATACGTGTCTGCACCGTGCACCTTACCCGTCATCGGTTAACCAGAGAATCAAGGCTCTGGCACCTGTCTTAGGCGGCACACGAGGGCTCTCTCATTGCATGGCACGCTTGCTCAGTTGCCCGTCATTGGCTTGCCAGCCCGCTCACCAGGTGGGGCGAGAATTTTACGCCGTGGCAGAGATGGAATCGGCCCATGTAGCGTATGTCCAGCCAACATCCTGACAGTAATTTACCGCTGATTTTGACGTACATCTTTGTCTCCACTATAGCTCCAGGGGAAATCACAACCTTACAAAATCAGAACTATCCGAGGACATTTTAGTTACTAAGATTAACATAGGTTAAAATACAAAGGGGAATACAAGGCTTTTAAATCATATCAGCCTGAACCTTTTATCTAAAAATCAAAGCGATTTCTACGTATAAGCATTGGTATCCATTGTATGCAGCAGCATGACAATAACAGACAAACACATACAATTGCAATGGCAAGAAACAATTGTTTTACCCATTGTAGGTTGGGTAGCCATGAGGTCAACCATTTAAATAGGTCTCCGCCATCCTCATTGTGCACCTTATTAGCCAGGTCTTTCAATTGTTTTATTGTATCATCGATTTTTTCTCCATTGTCAGTCAAATTAAAACAACACATATTTTTTATTTTTTCACAGCCCTGGTGATGAAAAAGCAACAAATAATCTATTGCTGCTCGATTATCCAAAATAGCTTGTCTTTGTTCCTGTAATTCTTGATTAATCAACGCCAGGGCGGTGGAGGTGGCATTCAATCCTTTTACCACTTTACAGGCTAATCTTCGTACTGCCGCTTCCGCGTGCACCCCGATGGACGGCAGAGCAACAAAAGACCCTATCATGACTAACACTTCTGCATCAGTCAATAGACCCACATCATCATTACATCCCGGGGCGGTATACGGCGACCACCGTCTAATTCGATTAGGTACAATCAAATCAGTTCTGTCTGGTAATATCACAGCCAACCGACTCAAGCAACAACGAGTGTCACTCAAGTTGGCCGGAATGTAATTAAAAGTTTCCCTTTCACAAGTGTAAAACCAACCCATTGGCAAAGAGACATGGCAATTACTATACATAATTTCTTGTTCAACACGGCAGGACATGTTTTCCAAACGTTTAACTTGCAGACATTTAGTTGTACAATTTCTGTATACAGCACATTCGGTCTTATTAGACATAATTACCTTAGGTGAATATAATTTGACAGCATTCTTGGGCCTGCGACAAGTAGCAGATCCCCAATTGTAACTATCTGCATATGTGAGATTTTTTCCTGGGATATCTTTAAACAGAGTATAAGGCCGCAATGATTCCAATGGGGTACATACAGGAACGAGGCAACTTCCCAACATATAATGAAAGTTTACATCAGCACTTAGACAAAACTCAGACAAGTTGAGCGAGCCTGCCAACTGAATCCATATATTTTTCATGTGGTCTAACCCTTCTGAAGGCGACACCACCCATACCCTGGTCAGCAACATCAGGGGAACTAGGCATTTCCAGCTCATCCTATTCTTGTTTTCGGATCGTTCATTCAGCCAGATGTCCTTCATGAGTTCCCTCTTCATTGTGCGCCGGAGGTCCAAACTTTAAATGATGACGATGTTCCCTAAGATCACATGATATAAATTTCACTAAGGAGTCCCTTTGAGGAATTAAGACCAGAACAATATTTTCTGGGTGGCCACTTCTATATTCATCAAAGGGAGTTCCCATCTAAAAATCACTTTAATCTAATAAATTCCAGTGATACCTTGATCCAAGAGAAAAGCATATCTTTAACAAAATAACATCATCAATGTAACGATGGGTGAATATCCCTTAAAGAGAAAAGAACATTTTGAGCTCAATTACATGACCACAAACAACAAACACTAGACAAACATGTAAGACGGTGTAGAACATCAGGGTGCACCCAAACATTACTAGATAAGCTGAATTATATCCTTGCTCATTTTAAATTGAAATTGTGGGCGCCATTGTTAACTGATCAGGATTGGACAACGTCAGGTCATCGGCATCATCAGCACGCCCATCAACTTGTTTTACTAGGCGTTCTGGGAGCCATCTGGCTGACTTCATTTCCTTGGAATAAATACACACCGATCCTCGGCCCCAGATAAGTACAGGATCGGGCCCGTGCCATGAGTGGTCCAGGGGGTCTTTCCACATCACCGAGGCAAATTGTCGTTGCGTCTCTGGTTGCCAGAAACGATTGGCTGCAGATGAACCTTTGGCATCCAAATTTAAGAAGTTAAGAATAAATAGTGCATGTGATATCAGGTTTCTAGGAGACCCCTTGGTAGGGTACCATTCCCCCTTTTTTATTTTGTCTAAAGTAATTTTGAGTGTGAGATTAGCCCTTTCTATAATGCCTTGTCCTTGAGGATTATATGGGATTCCCGTTATATGTGTTATTTCAAATTGTTTGCAAAAGTTGGAGAAGCCAGAGCTGGTATAGCCGGGACCATTGTCTGTTTTAATTTGTTGTGGACATCCAAGTACTGAGAAGGCAATGAGGAGATGAGCGATGACATGTTTAGTAGCTTCCCCGGACTGCAGGGTGGCAAATATGAATCCACTATAGGTATCAATGTTGACATGTATATATTTAAGATTTCCAAATTCAGGGTAATGCGTGATGTCCATTTGCCAGAGGGCATTTGGAATCAAGCCACGAGGATTAACTCCCAGATGAGGTGTAGGAAGGTGTAGAGTGCACGTAGGGCAGGCCTTAACAATTTGTCTAGCTTGTTCTCTAGTAAGCTTATACATAAGGCGAAGCGTGTGAGCATTAAGATGATGCAGTTGGTGTGCCTTTTGTGCCTGGTCAATTGGAATGGGGGCATCAGTATTTATTGAACAGGCCAAAACTTGAGGTCTTGTAGCTAGGTCTGCTAAGCGGTTGCCCTGTGTGAGTGGGCCAGGTAAGTTAGAGTGGGCACGAAGGTGTCCAATGAAAAAGGATTCGGATCTCTTTCTGATTAAATCTTGTAATTGGAGGAAGAGACCACCAGTCTGAGAAGCAAGTTTGATCAATCCACATGTTTCCAATAAGGGGACAGATTGAGCAATATAAGCACTGTCAGTAAAAAGATTAAAAGCTCGGGCAGGGAATGTAGAAAAGACCGCTATAACCGCCTGCAGCTCGGTTAATTGGGCCGAAGAGTGGGCGGTTTGGAACTGGGCAATGTTATCGTCCCACACATAGGCAGCCATCCCAGTGGAAGAACCATCTGTAAAAACGGATAGGGCTTCTGGCAGAGGAGAACAAGAAGTGACCTTTGGGAAAATGAAGTCATGTCTGTTAGCAAAGTCAATGAGTTTGTTGGGAGGATAGTGATTGTCCAATGATCCTGAATAAGAAGCGAGAGCAATTGGCCAGGAATCGGTAGTCTGCATAAGCCAATCGATTTGATCTTTAAGGTAGGGTTGGATAATGACATCAGGTTCCTTTCCAAAGTACATCTTTCCATGGTCTCTACCTAGAACAATCAGGTCTGCAACTGCAACATAATAAGGGTAAAAGGCCCGCTTAGGGGAAACTGGGAGATGAACCCATAAAAGGGGAGCGGTTTGCCAAAAGACAGCGGTGGGGGAGAGAGAGGTTCTGCAAACGATATATTGTAAAGGAGAGTTATAATCTACAAAGGTAATTGTCTGATTTTGAATGGCTTGTTCTACCGTGCTAATGGCTTTGCGCCCCTCAGCAGTGAGCTCCCGAGGCGAAGTGGGGTGGCTATCACCTTGCAGGGTATCATAGAGAGGCTTCAGGTCATGTTTAGTGAGCTTTAAATAGGGCATAAGCCAATTAATATCTCCGAGCAGTTTTTGGAAGTCATTCAGAGTTTTAAGACCGTCCAGCCGCAAGGTGAGCTTCTGGGAGGAAATATGACGTCCCTTCATCTGAAATCCGAGGTAACTGTAAGGGTCTTTTAGTTGAACCTTATCAGGGGCAATCTGGAGGCCACAAGATTCAAGGGCCCGCCGAAGGTCAGCATAACAAGCCAAAACCTCACTTCCCAATTGTCCCGCCACGAGAATATCATCCATGTAATGGATAATATACATTTGAGGCCAATTGTCTCGGGTGGATTGAAGTGCTGTGGCTACAAATGACTGGCACAGGGTGGGACTATTGGCCATGCCTTGGGGTAGCACTAGCCATTGAAAGCGCTGCATTGGGGCGCAGAAATTGGTCGCCGGGAGGCTAAAAGCGAAGCGTTTTTGATCTGCAGGATGTAAGGGAATGGTGAAAAAACAATCCTTTAAATCAATAATAACCTTATAATATCCAAGGGGGATGGCTACCGGTGAGGGAAGACCGGGTTGTAAAGCTCCCATGAGTACCATAGTTTTATTAACTGCTCTGAGATCTTGCAAGAGCCTCCATTTTCCCGACCGTTTTTTAATGACAAAAATGGGAGTATTCCAAGGGGAGTGGCTAGGAATGATATGGCCAGCATGAAGCTGCTCCTGCACCAGCTGTTGAGCTGCTAACAACTTCTCCTTGGAGAGGGGCCACTGATCGACCCACACTGGATCATCCGAGAGCCAGGTGATCTTTTCAGCATGGACCGCAGGAGCGTCAGCGACCCCTATGGAAAATGGCCCAACCCTGCTCGAGGGGGCCGAGGGACAGGCTCAATGGGGTGAGTAAGGCTAGTAGGGTGTTTTCCCAGCCCTGTTCCTGGAATGTACCCATTTTTAAACATCTGCATAGTGACAATTTCATTGGGGCTGGAAATAATTATCCCCATTTGTGATAATAGGTCTCTCCCCCATAAATTAATGGGTAACCCTGAAATGATATAAGGTTGAATGGTGCCCTGATTACCATCTTGGTCCCTCCAGGTCAGATCTTTGGCACTTTGTTTAGGATTTTGACTCTGCCCTATACCCTTGAGATGGGTGAGGGTGTCCTTCAATGGCCACGCCTGAGGCCAATCCTCTCCCTTTATGATAGTTACATCGGCACCAGTGTCGACCAACCCAGAAAACTGTCTCCCATCTAACCACAAGGTCATGAGAGGCTTTTGTGCTGAAAGTACCTCCGACCAGTAGACATCAGATGAGCCGAAACCCTGGCTGCCTCGGGCGTTTTTAAGAGCCTTATTAGAGGTGGAGAGAAGGGGAAGGAGTAACAATTGGGCAAACCTTTGGTCTGATTGAATGGTATTAATAACTTTGGGGGAAGAAACCATAACTTTAATTTCCCCAGAGTAGTCACTATCAATCACTCCTGGGTAAACCAGCAGTCCATTCATGGTACTGCTGCTTCGGCCTATTACGAGGCCAAAGGTCTCCTTAGGTAAGGGTCCAAAGACTCCCGTAGCAAGGGCCTGAACTCCCATTTCTGGGGTTAATACTGTGTGGGTGGTGGCACTGAGGTCCAATCCGGCACTTCCTTTTGTGGCTCTGACGAGGTCTGAAATGGATTGCTGTTTATTGGAGCAAAATTGAGCGCCCCGTAAATTTGTTTGGAATTGGGGGCCCGGGGCTGGCCCCCTTTCCCGTTTCCCGAATTCAAACCCTGGAGAGGGGGGAGGGGTCGACCCTGGGCATCAGTCTTGGATCGGCACTCACTCGCCCAATGCCTCCCCCGATTGCATCGGGGGCAGGGCCCTGGGGGCGGAGCGTCGGGGCCCTGCATTTTAGCGGTCGGGCATTCTCTAGCAAAATGGCCGACGGCCCCACACCGGAAGCATTTATTGCCGACGTGGCGTTGTAAGAATTGTTTGACTGTGAAGCCTTGCATGGCGGCCGCCATGGCAAGGCCCTGTTGGTAGGCGGCCCCAATCTCAGAACAAAGGCGAATGTAGCCGGAAAGGTCAGTTTTCTTTTTATAGGGGCGGATAGCGGCCTGACAGGCGGCATTGGCGTTCTCAAAAGCAAGCTGTTTAACAAAATCTGTCCCTGTCTCCGCGCTCCCAAAAATCCGGCCTGCCGCCGTGAGAAGGCGGTGGACAAAGTCCGCAAACGGCTCGTCCGGCCCCTGCCGGATATTAGTGAGGGAGGCACTCACGTCTCCTTTGGAAGGGAGTTTCCTCCAGGCCCTAGTGGCTGCGGTCTGAATCTGGGCATACAACCCCACGTCAAATTGCATTTGCTGGTCGTTAGCGGCGTAGGCCCCCTCCCCAAGAAGCATGTCAAGCACCCAACCATTCCCCGCCTGAGCATTGCGTCTAGCGGTCTCTCGACAATTCTCAACATACTCAGATTTCCATAATAAGTAGTCACCTCCTGCAAGGGTGGCACGGGCCAGAGTCTGCCAATCAATTGGGGTGAGCCAATTTTCTGCCACCGATTCTAGAATAGCCATGGTGTAAGGTGCAGTGGCCCCGTACTGAGCCGCAGCCGTTTTAAGCTCTTTAATAACCTTAAAATCAAAGCCGCCATGGTGTCTCCATGCCTGACCCTGTGCGTCAACAGTCTCAGTGACAGGGAAGGCTTCCACGGGCTCAAGTTCTAGGGGTACCCTTGACCCGGACGGCACCCTGGGGGTCGCCCCTCTAATGGGGGGTCGTGGCTTATGGGTGTCCTCTCTAGGGACATTTCCATGAGCCTTGCCTGTTCTTAAGCCCTCAAGCTGGGTAATAAGTTCTTGATGTTCCTTTTCTAACCTTATCTGTTCTTTTAGAAAGTCTATTTTGTCCCGGAGTTCCTTTTGGGGATCAACAACAGGATAGGCCAAAGCGGGAGTGCTGGGGCCTGGACGGATATAAGGAGGGGGGCACCCAGAGCCGCCCCGCAATGCTTCCCCCGCAGACTCGTCAGTTCCGGAGTCCTTTTGGGGTGGATCTGGGGGCGGAGGCAAGCAGCGATAGGCTTGAAGGGAGGGATATAGGGGCGGAACCTCCCGCGAGGGTGGGGTTGCCTTAGAGGCAGTGATGGAGGAAGAGGAAGCGGGGGTCCGGCAAGGCTTTGCCTTATAGGGCTTGGCAGGGATCGCGGCCGTTTGGGATTGGTCCGAGGGAACGTTATGTCCGTCGGGGGCGGGATCATCATCACTGTCAAAGGACATCAAGTCCTCTTCCTCGTCTGGCGAGGAAGGCGTGGCCTTAACTGGCCTGGGTCCCGGCGCCATATTGGCGTCCCGGGGAACTGCGTCAGTGTCACCAGCGGGTGTCAGCTCCTCACCACTACGGAGGGCTACCTCCCCAACCTGTATAGCCTGAGCTACCAGTGGATCCCTTGCTTTTTGGGAAATAATATCATTAATCAAATTCCAATATGAGAACGCCGCAATCGGGACCTTCCCGGGTCCGCAAGTGGCATAATAATCCTGGAGAGCCTCCCCCACCTTTTTCCATCTCTCTTCGTCAATGGTTCCCTCAGCAGGGAACCAGGGACAGAGATGTTTAATAAAATCAAAAAATTTCAGCAATTGTTTGACTGTAACCTTTACCCCTCGTGCCTGTAATGTCTTCTTGAGACCTTGCACAAACAGTTCGTGCTGACTAATGCCCTGTCCCATAATCGCTGCTCAACTTACCGAGGTGCAAAAAGACGGCAGGTCCACGTCAATCGCAAGCCTCTTCTATGTCGAGTATGCTCTTTGTTCCTCAATCTTAATCTTAGGGCCCCTGAGCAGCGTCCTTCACTGGATCCCCCGTTCTCTGGCCCCACGTTGGGCGCCACTTGTCCCGGCCCGCGGGTAAGTCAACGGAGACCCTAGAGGGGGAGCGAGGATGAGAGGGGACAGGGGACACGAGAGATGGAGACAAGACAGGTTTCTGATCAAGTCTCGTTTATTGCAGAAGCTGTTACAACATATATACCGTAGGGCTAGAGGGGAGGAGCAAGAGGAGGGTACTGGGGCTACTTCCTTGTTGCCGGGTAGATTTGTAGCAGGCCCGGATATGTCCGTAAAAGGCACTCAAGATTTCCAGCGGGGGGGGGGGGCAGGGCCCCCTACACCTTCACATGATTGTACTCAATAAATACTGGATGTGCTTGGAGGCCTTTATCTTTGTAGACTAGGAGCACTGATCAGGTCCCAAGACACAGCTTCTAAGTCTAGTTTCCTGTCTTTATTCTTTTGCCTTGTGCTTTAGTGGCTCACAGGAGGCCAGGACCCACTGCAAGGGTTCTGGCAACATCCCATTCCCCATTCTCTGTACCCCCTTTAACTTCAGGTGTTGATTTTGTCTTGGTAATGAGAGAAAAGTAACTAAGACGACACTCTATAAAAAGACAGAGATTTTTGTTGTGTCAGTAGATATAGTTTATTAGACCTTGGTGTATTATTTCTTTTTCATAGGAAGTGCAATCTACAGGATGGAGGAGTAGAGGAGGGAAAACTAACTGAGAAGAGCAGACAGTTCTTCCAAGGCCCTGCAAAGCAATGAGCCTTGCAGGTTGGGGGTCAAACTTTGTTGATGACCACTAACAAGGCAAATTAGATTTCCCATTTCTTGAATCAAATTTTTATTTTGGCATCCACAGAGGAGAGATCCAAGTCTTTCCAGTGCTGAATGGAAACAGTTCTTGAGGCTCAAATATTTGATAATCCCCACAAAAAAGCGAAATTAAGTTCAAGAACTTGTTTGAACTCCAGGAATTGCTGAAAAGCTATTTAGAGCTGAGTTGGAACTTGAAACTACAAATTGAGAATCAGCAGCCTGGTACTTAACAGGTGGACTCGCAGCAGGTGGGTTTGCAGCAGGTAGGCTGGCAGCAGCTGGGCTCACTGCAGGTAGGCTGGCAGCAGGTGGGCTCACTGCAGGTGGGCTGGCAGCTGGTGGGCTCACAGCAGTAGCAGCAGCAGGCCGGGCGGCAGCAGGACTGTCCACAGTAGGATGGGCGGCAGCAGGAGGCCTGGGCATGGTGCAGCTGGCAGCAGGTTGGGGGTGTGCAGCTCACCACGCAGCATGGGGGCAGGCAGGTGCCCTCCACACGGCAGTCTGGGCGGCACCACCTGGTGCGGCAGCTCATGGCACCGCTGCCACCCTCCTGGCCACTGCTGGTTCCACAGCAGCTGGTCTGGCAGCAGCTTGGCTGGCAGCAGCTGGTCTGACAACAGGTTGGCTGGCAGCAGCTGGTCTGGCAGCAGCTTGGCTGGCAGCAGCTGGGCTGGCAGCAGCTTGGCTGGCAGCAGCTGGTCTGACAACAGGTTGGCTGGCAGCAGCTGGGCTGGCAGCAGCTGGGCTGGCAGCAGGTTGGCTGGCAGTGGCTGGAACCACAGTTCCCACTGGAGGAACAGCTAGGGAAGCCACAGAAGCTAGTAGCGCAGCAGGCCATGGTGTAGGAGTTGGGTTGAGAGTTGTGCTGTCTTGGAGAAGGTTTTGAGTTTGGTGGTGACTGCTACACTGAGCCTTTTATAATCCTTGGCCAGCTGTTATTTTCCTGGTTCCTACAGTTTCTTCCTTATTTGTGTTTAAATAATTTGCCTCTGAATGATAATTGGCCTGTTCCTGAGTTATGTGTTCAGACTTCTGAGAGCCTTTTAAAGTTGTTTTTATTTGGTCTTCAATTAGGGTTCTTTACCATGGTATAGTCATTAGCATTCATTGGGAACACAACCCCTAAACCCCCATATTTGTTAAAATTTTCCCATTCAAAGAATAATTGGCTAATGCTACTCCCCCTGTAAGGAGTGCCATTACTCACTGTTTATCCTTGTAATTGGGCTTTGGGTCTCAAATGACAGTATAATTCTTAGCAACGTGTCTTCCAGTGTTGACAGCTGTTTCTTCAATACCTTTCCCATTTTCACTGTGACTATGAAGCCAGGCTAGATCCAGCTGGCCTGAAAAGGGATTCTTTCTTTCAGCCTTGGAAAAGTGAAGGGGTTGTCATTAGCAACATTTTCAGAGTAGTTGTAGACATAAAATGTTCCCAATATCTTATGTGTATCAATTCACTTAATTTTCACAGCAACAGTATGGGGTGGGTACCATTTCGACTCTCATAATCCAGCCGAGGAAACTGAGTCACAGATTTAAGTGACTTGCCTGAGTTCACACCAACAAGTAGGTGAATCTGAAAACTGAATCCCCACCATACAGTCAATTTCCTCTTTCCTGACGTAAGTAGTAGTTCTAAGGAAAATCAAAGGGTGAAAGTCAGATGTGAAAAAGAAAAACACCTGCTGACTTACAGATGTTCTTGAGAGTAAGGGGTAGGTCTTAGGGTAAGCAATAACATGCTTATAGCTACTTCTTCAGAGATTTTATTTATTTATAACAGCAGAATAAGTGCCTTTCAAGAACAAATGGTAAAAATGTGAGTTTATCTGTCTTGTGACTTTGTCTGTCTTTTACCACAATGTTATGGTGTAGATCTAAAATCTTTCCCTCAAAGTCTCATGTTCGTAGGTAGGGCCTGGTCAGAAGGGCTGGGTCACTGGCGTTGTGACCTTAGAGGGTGTATTCTTATCCCTGACTCTCCCTCCCTCTCTGTTTCCTGGCCACCATGTGGTGAACAGCTTTCATCTACTGCGTCCTTCCACAGTGCCATTTTTGCCTTGGAGCCAGCCTACCATGTACTGAACCCATTGAAACTGTGAGCCAAAATAAATCTCTCCTCCTTTAAATTGTGGATTTCAAGTTTTGTGTCCCAGTGATGGGAAAGTGACTGAGACACAGAGGATGTTCTATAGATTTAAATGTTCTTAGCTGTATAAAATCTATGGACTTAGCATATGTGACACATTATAGTCTATCAGATTGCAGCATCTGGGTTATTGTAGATGTTAAACAGTAGCCTAATTGGCTATAATGTTTGAATTGCATATATGATTTGAATGAGGCAACTGATGAAGGTGAGGTTGAATGAATTCTTTGGGTACAATTTTTTTGTTTTTTTTAAAATTAATTTTATTGGTACATTTTAGGTATAAATATAATGACATTCATCATTGGAAATTTGTACCTTTACATAATATATCTTGGTTCTTATGTTTTCCCCATTCCCCTGCCCTCCCTTCAACTCCACCCCTCCATATTTATAAAGACTTTGTTTCCATTTTTTTCCTTTTCTCATATTAATTTCATTCCCTTCTTTCCTTTCTCCAATCCCCCACACTCCCCCTTCCCCTTTTGACCTTTTCTTCCTATTTCACATTATCTACTATACTTTTATTAATTTTTCCCCATTAAGTTTATTGGTACATTTTAGGTGTAAAATACAGTTACATTCCTCATTGGGATCTTGTACCATTACATGAGTGTCTTGGTTCTTATTTTTTTCCCCCTTCCCTTCCCCTCCTTTCACCCTTTCACCCTTCCCTATTTGCAAAGACCTTGTTTCCATTTTTTTCCTCTTCTCATATTTTTTCTTTTCCCTTCTTTCCTTCTCCCTACCCCTCCCACTTCCCCTGCTCCTTTAGACCTTTTCTTCTTATTACACAATATCAATTATACATTTTTTTAAAATTACAATATCAAGATCTAGGAGACATTATGACAGATTTTACAGAATTTAAAAGGATATAGAAAGCATATTACAAAAATCTTTTTGGAAATAAATTTGACAACTTCTAAGACGTACCTTGGAAGACAAATTAATGAAAGTAACTCTGGAGGAAATATAAATTTGAATAGCACCTATTAAAGAAAGTATATTCCTAGCTTGAAAACCTACCTATATTGACAACAGCAGGCTCGTAATACATTTTAACTGATGAATTATATTGAACATTTAAAGCAGAAAAAAAAAGGAACACTTCTCCTCTCATTTTAGGAAATCAACATTGTGCTAATCCTAAAACTGGATAAAGATAATAGAAGAAAAAAGTATGAACATAGATAGAAATTTGTTTAACAAAACAAACTATTAGAAGTCAGATCTGGCAGGATGTAGAATAGGGATGGCAGTGTTGGTTCAGCATTGGAAGATCCACCCCCAAAAGTCATCATTTTAACAGAGGAAAGGAAAAAGCCATATGATCCTATAAGTAGTTGCAGAAAAAGTATTGGACTAAATTCTACAACTGTTCATGGTAAAAGCTATCAGGAGGCTAGAAGTAGAACAGAAACTTCTCAACAGATCAAAGACATGTACTCCATACTTCCAGCAAAAACACCTTATATGAATGGAGAGGATACAATGCTTTCTATTAATTAAAAGTTTTAAAAGTCTTGTCATGACTTTTTCTTTTTGTTGAAATCTCCCCTTTTGCATTTAATTTGTCACACCCAATGGATTCATTCTGTTGGGCTTCCTGGGGTTGTGATCATCATTGTCTTTTCCTAGGATATTGTCTAACAGTTTTTGGAGTGCTGATTTTGTATTCATGAAGTTCCTAAGGTTCTCTTTATCATGAAAGTATCTTACTTCTCCATCAATTTTGAAAGATAGTTTTGCAGGGTACATCAATCTGGGTTGGAGGCTGTTTTCCTTTAGGGCTTGAAATACGTCACTCTAAGCTCTTCTTGCCTTGAGGGCTTGCACTGAGAAGTCTGCTGTGATTCTGATGGGCTTGCCTTTGTATGTGATTTGTTTCTCTTCTCTCACTGCTTGTAGAACTTTGTTCTTTTGCTGGGTTTCTGGAATCCTATTATATGCCTATGTGTAGATTTTTTTTTGTTCGAGGCTAGTTGGAGTCCTATATGCCTCATTTATCTGTATGTCAAGTTCTTTTCCCCTGCTTGGGAAGTTTTCTGCCATCACTTCTGTGAACAGTTCTTTTATGTCATTTGCACTCTCTCCTCTTTCTTCATTGACTCCAGTCAGTCTTATGTTATTCTTTGCATCGTCTAGCAGCTGCTGGATTGCTTTCTTGTAGTCTCTTAGCATTTTAAAGCAATTTTTCTTTTCCTGGTCACTAATTGCAATCTTATCTTCTATATCTGAAATTCTGTTCTCACACTGGTTCATTCTCCTGCGTAGACTTTCAGTGGCGTTTTTAATCTCCTGGAAATCTGTTTGCATCTGTTTTATGGATTCCATTTGTTTCCTATGTTGGGATTCCATCATGTTCCTCAGATCCTCTATTTTTTTACCTGTGTCCTCTCTAGATTTATTAATCATGTCTTACACTATGGGCACAATCTTTCCTGTTATCTGAGAAATTATTTTTCCAGATCCTCTTTCGTTGCCAGTTCAAGGAGTCCAGGTGTGTGAGTATCAGATTATTCCATCTCATTTCCCTTAGGGGTTGCTGTAGGTGATCTAGAAGTCTGTTTTTGAGGCTTTTTTTATGTGTCTTCTCATTTCACAGGGTCAGAGGTGCTCCTGGTGCCTGCACGGCTCACCTCCTCTGCCCTAGGGGTGATAAAATGGCAGTGGGGGAGTCTCCTCTTGGGTGCTGGGATTGGCTCACCTCCTCTGCCCTTGGAGTGGTGCAGTGGTGGCGGGCCTCATCCTGGGTGCTGGGCTCTTTGGGTACAATTATAGGTGACCTGATTTCTGTGGAGCATGGACTCTATTACAGAGAAATTGAATTAAAATGGGCCTTGAACACTATAGGCATGTTCTGCTTCTCCTGAAGTGACAGCTTTGAGTTTAGGTCATAACTCTTTCCAGGTCAGAATTAAGACACGTTTGAAAATCTCACATCAAATCTGAATGAAAGTATGGTTCTTTGTGAGTTTCTTGCTACTTTTTAAGCAAAGAAACCTTATGGCTTCTTTGATGAGCTAGTTTGTCACCTTGGATATTTGAAATTTATATTTGTCATGGTTACAATCTCAGAAGCTATTTATTTCATACTAAATTCAGCAGAATCTTTGTTACTAAAAATATTTATCTCCCCTTCCAAAACATTCAGATATTTGAGTGTTGGAAATACATTATTGATAACAGCATTGAAGATGGTAGCATTGGATGTTGGATCTTCATTTTAAGTTTTCTACTCTGGCATTGTTTTCAACATCTCCCTCAGAGCAAAATTTAACTCATCGTTCATGTTCATGATCTTTGGCTGCCCTAAGGGAATTATTGAGAATAAAATATAACACCTAAAATTCAAGAATTCTACTCCTCAGCTAGAGAATGAAGATTAATCTGAATGTTCCCCTTCTTCTCCTAAATCCATCAAGAAAATTAAATTTAAATAGAACCTTTCCCCTAGCATTTGAACCCATATCTTCTTGATTTGTTTCTACGGAAATAGAGTAATGTCACAAGTCATGATGTTGTTCTAGGTAGATCATCTATTCCCTTTAAGTGCTAGGTAGTTCTATCTCTAGATTTCTTGGTGAAAATGCCACTACTGTGAAACTTGAGACTTTTGGGGGGGCGGGTACCAGGGATCAAGCTTGGGTCCTTGCATTTGCACAGCAGGTGGCAAAAACAATGAGCTAAATCCCTGGTGAAAGTTGAGACTTTAAAAAAATGAGTGCTTATTCTTTTTGGTTTTCATTTAAGTTAAGGGCCAAGATTGGTCCAGCACCACAAGCTGAAAGGATATGTTCATTTGTTATTTTTAAACATTTGACCACTGTTTTACAGAGATGTAATGTTTTGAGTTATTTTTCTTTATGATGTTGGGGTTCCACTTTCCTAGTCACAAGCTTTGAAGAGTCTCAATTCCTTCGTTTCCATTTTACCAGTTCTCTAGTCCAATTGCATGTGTCCTACTTAGATTTCTGAGGGATAAGATGTGGCCCATGCACCAGCTGCAGGAACACCCCATCCATGGTTCTGTGCTGAGCTCCATCGTAGCAACCTGGACTTGACAACAGATCAATATCAGGAACCTCCTCCCACCCCCAACTTTCTGTCTTAAACCAGGTAGCAAGATCTTTCTCAGTTCTCTTGAGTGCCAACCTAGGTCTTCTTGGTGCTTCTGAGCTAGAACCTTTCTAAGTGAAAGCTACAGCAATGCTAACCCTTCTTATCCTGATGGAGACAAGAGATCTATACTGCAGAGGAGGGGAATGTAGCCCACATTGGAGAGCCATCAAGTGTAGATCAGAGTTGTGTCCTGACATGCGGCTCTGTCCAGGCAGAGGAAGGAACACCAGGGTATCTTCACACCATGGTGCTGTAGGCTGAGCCAGCTGGATGCCCCAGCTCTGTGTTCATCCCAAATGCTGCCTTTTTCTAATTCTAATAAAGCTGTGGCCATGGAGGGACAGCTCATCATGCCAGAAGAATAGCCCATAACTGTTAAGTAGGCCCTTCCATACCCCTCTCTCCTCAATCCCTGGCTCACCACACGGATTTTAGGATCAAAGACTTTATCCCATAGGATGGAAGCCTCACGTGTGACTTTCATTCATTCTTGCTTTATCTCAGAACTTTCTGGAGATTGGAGTAGGAATGGTGATAGTGTATGGCCAACATCATGTTCATTTCAATCCATCCCTGTAATGAACATTGGTTTTCTGCTTCACAACATGCAAGAGGTTTGTACAGGTACAGTGAAAATATCAATAGATATTCCTTTCATCATTTTCTAAAGTATATTTTGAGGGCCATTGGTATTACAGGATGTCAACAGGTAAAATAGGAGCAGAGGATTTTTGGCTAAATCTTTTTTGGGGTAATGTCATAGAGGTTTCTTTGTTGCAGGGCATATTTCAGCCCCTTTAATATTCTTCTGTGCTTGTAAACCTTCAAGAAGGCTATTGAATATTGTCCCCTCTGGGCATTAATTGTTAGTATCACCATTTAGAAAGAAATCTACTCTGTGTCTATGCCTCCTGAAAGGGACATTGTAAGTAATACAACTCAATTTTCAGACTAGGAATAGTTGCCCAGGCAACTTGCCCAAAATGTCATTCACTGTTGGTTTCAAAGCTTGGACTACAAATCAGGATGCCCTCACATCTTGTGCTATTGTTTTACAATCTTGTGTTTACGGTTTTTCCCATTTTGTGTTATCCTTTTGTATATCTTGATCATTGGATGAATTATATAGACTCATATATAAATAATGGGTATGTTTTTACAAACATTAGGAAACTAAATGGCATTTCCTTTTTGTAAAATTGATCTTCGAAAACCCTAATCCTACCACTTTGCCTACGTAAGGACCTTAGGAAATACCTCAATTGTGTCCTTTTAACGATATGTTTTGGCTGCAGAATACAGGGACATTTAATGGCAAAACAAAGAAAAATCAGTTTTAAAGACTGTTATTAAAGAATAAAAATAAAAACGATAGGCCATGTTGAGATTTTGAAAAATCCCAATATCCTGGTACCATTAAAGAAAAGAAAGTTCTAACAATGACTTCAATAAAGAGGTGGACATTTTTTATTAAATCCAAGTCCCAATGAGCTGTTGAAACACTTCAGATGATTTTACAAAGAAGTATTACACATCCCTTTTCACATTGTAGGACTGCTGTTGATATTCAGGCCTGTGGAAGATTTTGGATCTTGCACTTGGAAAATCATGTAGCTGTACCATAAGGAGCTGCAAGCTGGGTTATGGGTATTGGAATCGGGACTCAGTTAGGTTTGAAGGGCCAGCTCTCCAGATTTCTATCAGAAGAAGGTTTTTAGCAGGTGGGCTGGCAGCTGCTGGGCTCACAGCAGTAGCAGCAGCAGGCCGGGCGGCAGCAGGACTGTCCACAGTAGGATGGGCGGCAGCAGGAGGCCTGGGCATGGTGCAGCTGGCAGCAGGTTGGGGGCGTGCAGCTCACCACGCAGCACGGGGGCAGGCAGGTGCCCTCCACGCGGCAGTCTGGGCGGCACCACCTGGTGCGGCAGCTCACGGCACCGCTGCCACCCTCCTGGCCGAAACTGACACCACCTGCAGTGCCACAGCCAGTCTGGCAGCAGCTGGTTTCCCAGCAGCTGGGCTGGCAGCAGCTGGAGCCACAGTTCCCAGAGGTGGAGCAGCTGGGAAACCCACAGAAGCTAGTGGCACAGCAGGCCATGCCGAGAGGAGCTGGGCCGAGAGTGTGTTGTGCAGCGAAGTCTGAGCGGTGGTCGCTCGGTTCAGCTCGAACCCTTTATAAGCTGCCGCCAGCTGATTAGTCTGTGACCGAAGCATTTTTATCCTATTACTCCTTCAACCAGCTTCTCTAGGGCCCTCTGTTCAAATTCTGAGTTACTTTAAATAGATCTCCAAATTGGTTTGCCCTTATTACTCAGCTAATAGTCGCCAAATGTGTTCATCCTTCGTAGAAATGTTAATGCTTCATTTCCAAACTATGCTGTATTTTCCCCTGGAGCCTCAGCTTGAGTCTTGTGCCTGTGGTTGCAGCACCTGACAGGTGACTCTCCTCCTTAAATTAGTGTGATGTGGGGGTCACACGATCAAACCTCAACTTTGGGGAAAAGAATTATTGGCCATAGACGATCCTCCGTGTAAAACTATACTTATATTTTCAGATTGATAAGGGATAGTCTCTACAATCAGCCAAGTAGAAACTCTGATAAACCCCATATTCATAGAAATTCATAGATCTCTCCAGATATTGGATCTTCCCTCAATTTCTGTGATCTTTCTGAACTTCAGACCTTCACATTTCAGGAAGTATTTATTACTCAGTGTATAAATGGAACACAATTTGTTACATTCCAATTTAATTTTTAAAAGGAGCTAAAATTCATATGCAGTCACTGGGGAAAAAGAATCACAAAATATTGTAAGTGAAATTTACACTTCTCTGCTAGATGAATTATTTGGGCAGTATTTCTCAAAGGCAGGATTTACTTCCAGCTTACATCATGAGATGTTGCTACAGCATATGTTCAGTTAAAGGATATTGGTTGACTGCTGAACTTGCAAAGGACCAAAAATGAAGGAATTAGGAAACATTTTTTTTGTATCAAAGTGTTTGTAAGTCAGGTTAAGAATGGGTGATCAAATATGGTTCAATGGGTATAAAGATCAAGATAAATTCCAGCCAAAGAAAATTTGAAACAATTCCAGGGAGTTGCCAAATGAAAAAATGTGATTTTTTTTAATAGTAGTGTATGCTGATTTTATTTTATTTTATTTTTTCCCCATTTAGTTTATTGGTACATTTTAGGTATAAAATACAGTTATATACATCATTGGGATCTTGTACCATTACATGAGTATCTTAGTTATTTTTTCCCCTTCCCCTGCCCTCCATTCACCCCCTCCACTTTTCCCTATTTGCAAAGACTTTGTTTCCATTTTTTTCTTCTTATATTTTTTTCCCTTCTTTGCTTTCCCCTACCTCTCCCACTTCCCCTGCTCCTTTAGACCTTTACTTCCTGTTACACAGTATCAATTATACATTTTTAAATTTACAATATCAAGATCTAGGAGACATTACCACAGATTTCACAGAATTTAAAAGGATATAGAAAGCATATTACAAAAATCTGTTTTGAAATAAATTTTACAGCTTCTAAGAAGTACCTTGGAAGACAAATTAATGAAACTAACTCTGGAGGAAATATAAAAAGTGAATAGCACCTATTAAAGAAAGTATATTCCTAGCTAAAAACCTACCTATATGACAACAACAGGCTCATACACATTTTAACTGATAAATTATATCAAACATTTAAAGCAGAGAAAAAAGCAACTCTTCTCCCCTCGTTTTAGGAAATCAACATTGTGCTAATCCTAAAACTGGATAAAGATAATAGAAGAAAAATGTATGAACATAGAAATTTGTTTAACAAAACAAACTATTAGAAGTCAGATCTGGCAGTATGTAGAAAGTGGTTTTATTATAGGGATGGCAGTGTTGGTTTAGCATTGGAAGATTCACCCCCAAAAGTCATCATTTTAACAGAGGAAAGGAAAAAGCCATATGATCCTGTCACTAGTTGGAGAAAAAGTATCAGACCAAATTCTACAGCTGTTCATGGTTAAAGCTATCAGGAGACTAGAAGTAGAACAGAACCTTCTCAACAGATTAAAGACATGTACTCCATACTTCCAGCAAAAACACCTTATATGAATGGAGAAGATGCAATGCTTTCTCCCTAAGGTGGGGAACGAGGGCAGATATGCCTATTCTTCATCTGTCCATTAAACTTTGAAACATAGGCCTAAATCAAAATAGTCTGGCAATAAAATGGCACAATTAGGATAGCATTGGCAAGGTAGAAGCAAAATCTTTATATGTAGATGAAATGATCATCTGTAGAGAAAATACTAATAAATCTCTAGGAGCCCTTAGAACTTGTATTTGAATTTAGCAGGATTAGAAAACAAAAAGTATATATAAAAATTCAGGTCTATGTATACTTGCTATAAATGAAGAATTGGATATTGAAATTTAAAAGTTATGTAGGAGTACGAAGGACCTAGAAAAGTAAAAAGAAAAAGAAAAAACAACAACAGTGTTTGAAGATGTTTAATACCTAATTTTAAGACTTTCTCTAAAGCTACAGTAATCAAGGCAGTGTTGGTATAAGGAAAGACATATAGATGATTGGAATAAAACAGAGAATCTAGAAATAGAACCACACATATATGGTCCACTGAGTTTTGAAAGATTATTTAACATTAACATTTTATAGTATATAAACTCAAATCAAGACCTGAGGAAGATAGTGTTTTCAGCAAATGGCACTAGAACACCTAGTATCCGTATATAAAAAATTAACCTCAACCCTTTATTTCCATACATAAAAATAACTTGAAAGGATCTATGAACCTAAATGTGAAAGACTAAAACTATGAAACTTTAAGGGAAAATGTTTATGAATTTAGGGTAGGCAAGAACTTCCTAGGATACAAAAAACATGATGTATAAAAGAAAGAAATTGATTAATGAGATTCCATCAAAATTTAGAACTTTAAATGACATCGTTAAAATGAAAAGTAGTCCTTAAACAGACCATATTTACAATGCATATAACCTAGGACCAGAATATGTAAAGAACTCTTACACCTAATTAATAGACAACCCAATTAAAAAGTAGAAACAAGAAGATGATAAATAGCCAGTATAGCACAAGGAAAGGTGTGCGACACTAGGATCAGAAAAATACTAATCAGTACAATAACAAGATTGAATTTTACGCTCATTAGAGAGATGAAGTTAAAAGTTTTAAAAGCCTTGTTATGACTTTTTCTTTTTGTTGGATTCTCCCCCTTTGTGTTTAATTTGTCACACCCAACGGATTCGTTCTGTTGGGCTTCCTGGGGTTGTGATCTTCATTGTTTTTTCCTAGGATATTGTCTAAAAGTTTTTGGAGTGTTGGTTTGGTATTCATGAAGTTCCTAAGGTTCTCTTTACCATGAAAGTATCTTATTTCTCCATCAATTTTGAAAGATAGTTTTGCAGGGTACATCAATCTGGGTTGGAGGCTGTTTTCCTTTAGGGCTTGAAATCCATCACTCCAAGCTCTTCTTGCCTTGAGGGTTTGCATTGAGAAGTCTGCTGTGAATCTGATGGGCTTTCTTTTGTACATGATTTGTTTCTTTTCTCTCACTGCTTGTAAAACTTTGTTCTTTTGTTGGGTTTCTGGAATCCTAACTGTTATATGCCTATGTGTAGATTTTTTTTGATTAAGGCTAGTTGGAGTCCTACAGGCCTCACATATCTGTATATCAATTTCTTTTCCCCTGTTTGGAAAGTTTTCTGCCATCACTTCTGTGAACAGTTTTTTATGTCATCTGCACTCTCTCCTGTTCCTTCATTGACTCCAATCACTCTTATGTTATTCTTCTTTGCATTGTCTAGCAGCTGCTGGATTGCTTTCTCGTGGACCCTTACAATTTTGAAGCAATTTTTCTTTTCCTGATCACTAATTGCAATCTTATCTTCTATATCTGAAATTCTGTCCTCACACTGGTTCATTCTCCTGCGTAGACTTTCAGTGGTGTTTTTAATCTCCTAGATATCTGTTTGCATCTGTTTTTTGGGTTCCATTTGTTTCCTATGTTATGACTCCATCATGTTCCTCAGATCCTTTATTTTTTTAATCTGTGTCCTCTCTAGATTTATTAATCATGTCTTACACTATGGGCTCAATCTTTGCTGTTATCTGAGAAATTATTTCTGCTTTCATTTTTTCCAGATCCTCTTTTGTTGCCAGTTCAGGGAGTCCAGGTGGTTGAGTATCAGATTGTTCCATCTCGTTTCCCTTAGGGGTTGCTGTAGGTGATCTGGAAGTCTGTGTTTGAGGCTTGTTTACATGTCTTCTCATTTCCATGGTGATGGGGGGGTGTTGCTGGTGCCCATGGGGCTCACCTCCTCTGCCCTAGGAGCAGAGGAATGGCAGTGGGGAAGCCTCCCCCTGGGTGCTGGGATTGGCTCCAGATGTGATTTTTCAATTGAATATTTAGGGTTACTTTAGGGGAACTGAAAAAAAAGTAGTGTCCAAAAAATAAAATGTTTATTTCCAATCAAACTGAAGCATCTTTTTATGAGGTGGAGGCAATGATATGTACAGCAGTGGATTACACTAGAATATGACCCATGCAGTTTCAATAAAGGTTCATGTCATATGATAACCATGACTACAGTTATGAAGTTGAAAATGGTTATATGTAATCATTGAATAATTATTCATATTGTAGGTGTAGAAACTGACATCAATCCTAGAGTACATGTTACATGTTTGTTTAATTCCACTGTGCACAGAGCACTAAAGGGTTACATAGAAAGCAAGATCCTATTTTCTATCTTGCTCCAGTGCACAAATCAGTGTGATACCAACAGGAGGGGTTAATCAAGGATATTAATCAAGGACATGATTATAACCTAAAAGTTATAAATTGGGACATAAGTGTTATAATACGTACTACTTTTCATTTTCCCTCAGCATCAGTGGATGTTAGAAGACTATTGAGTTTGGAAGGGATACATTTTGGAGAAATTAAGTGAGTTTCTGCATTCACACAATAAACAGCCAGAATAGCTGGGTATAAAATTCCTTTCTAGACCAATTCTTTGCATTCTATGCCATGCTGCATTCCAGAATCAAGTCATATTATTAAAACTCTTTGTCTCCTGCTTTTATTTTGAATGTGATGGCTTAAAATAGAAAACTGAAGTAGAGGGTAGAGTACACTATGGAGTAGTGATTATAAAGGCAATAAATAAGTTAAAAGTTTTTTGTTCTCAGACCCAAAGAGTTTTCCCAAGAACTACAATAAGTTACACTTACTTCTTGCTTCTCAGTTCCCACATTCAATTTAGTTAAATACCTTCTGGGTTTCAATGCCTGCCACAATCATGTGTTCTTTATTCCCTGGGCATCATCTTAGCTCTGCTCTTCTATTTCACTTGGACCAGGGCAATGACCTTCTGATTAGTCTATGTGTAGTTGTTACTTCTGTAGACTTTGGCCTTCTGTTTCTATAAGGACCTTCCCTAAGCATCATCCCAATGCCAACTCTTGTCATGCCATTTCTTGCCCCAGAACTTTCAACAGCTCTTTAGTGCTTACTTGCCCGCTCCTTTGGCAATATGCAAAGGATATAAATTTTCCAATTTTCTTTTCTGCTCCCACTCTGGCATATTCGAGTTCCCATGCAGAGTGTCCCCCAGACAGTTGTGTAGGTGTCTCCTCCATACTTTATACCATTTCCATTGCTAAGAATGCCAACTTCTCTCTAATCTGGACACCAAAATCTTAACTCACATGCACGCTAGTTTCTCTAAATCTTTTTCTTTCTCCCCCAAAAATAGTGACCTCTCTGTGGGTACATTGCACTTTTTTTGTACTTATACCCATTTTATTTTTAAATTTTTCGTGCATTTTAGTACACAGTATATAATGGTTACAATTACTGTGAGGAGTTTGTACGTGCACCCAACATAGCAAACATTTTTAGCCCCTTTCCCTCCCGTTCCTCTCCGCTCCCTTAAACTCTTGATCTCTTCCCATTTGAAAAAGTTCTATTTCCATTTTTTCTTTGATTCTCTCTTTTAAAAATTGAGCTTTTCCCCTTTTCTTTCCCTAGCAGATGTTCTCCTATATGTTGAACTTTTATTTCTCACATTCCAACTTTTTAGTTGCATTATAATGGATTTGACTCGTCCCCTAGGAGTTTGATTTTTGTTGTTGTCATTTGCTTTTTAAGAGGGGAACATTTTCAACTCAACTTGAATGTGTTTGGTACAGCACGCAGCCTGTGTCTGGCAGATGGGAGGCCATCAGCCCAGGTTTCAGTGTATTGAAATTTAATGAAAACAAAATTAGTATGAGTAAATAAAACCAAAGCAGTGTTTGGGAGGGCAAAGAAGAGAAGTTTATTAAAAAGTAAACACACCATCCGATTTTAGATCTAAGATGGGAAGAAGGTCATTGCTTCAGTACCAAGACATGAGGGCAGCCCAGGTCTTCATAGACAGACAGGGTTGGTTTGGGGTCTCAGTAGCTGAGGGCTGGAGCCTTCTTGGGTGAAGAAATGGACTCAGGCTTTCCCAGGAAGGTGGTGGCTTGCTTGCTCCAGGCTCTGGGCCCTATGTTCAGCAGCAGCAGGGGTCAAAGCTGGAGCCCCTGCAGGTCATGCGGCAGGGCGCAGGCTGGCAGCATGGGGGCCGGCAGCAGGGAGCCTGCACCGTCACAGGCTGGTAGCTGGTGGACGCCCAGCAGCAGGGCCTGCACACCACGGCCGTGCACGACGATGGGCAGCAGGTGATGGGGCGGCAGCAGCCCTCCTGCAGGCCACAGGGGTCGCAGCATACGGGCCTGCGGCAGGGCTGGCAGATGGGGCGCGTGGTGCGGGGCACGCAGCTCACGGGGCGACACACGGTGGTCTGGCAGGACACGGGGCGGCAGCAGCAGGGGTCACGGCAGCAGCAGGGCTGGAGGCAGCCACCCCCGCAGCTGAGGGAGGAGAAGGAGCCGCAGCAGGACATGGTGGAGCTGGGTGCGGGGCTGGCTTCTGGGTGTGATGTCCTCCTCCGGGGCCGGGGCCTTATATACCCTGGCCCGTCTGATGACCTCACCTGTTTGTCTTTTGGCCAATTAAGTAGAATCTTGTTTGACTCATGGCTACTTGTGATGCTCATGTGACCCCATTCAAGAATTCTTGCAGCTCTAAGTAGTAGGAATGTCTTGACACTCTCCATCATGAAAACTAGGAAATCACACCATCCCAGGCAAGCACAGATGCCAGAATTGGCAGATAATGGTGCGTCTTCTCGGGGTAGACAGTGGTGTTTTGGGGCAGCCGTACCTTGCTTACTGATGACTCAGGACAGTGAGGTTTCCATCATTTCTTTGTGATGGGAAAAATGCCAAATTGTCTTGGAGCTTTCAAACGTACACAAGACACTATTGGTGACTAAATCCACCCTGTGGGGAGTGCTTCCCCAAACTTATTCTTCCTACCTGGCTGGGCTCTGTATTTGAACCATCTTCTCCTCCTTCCTCCTTTCTTGGTGCTCAGTTTGAGTTCATAGCACCTGGTTAAACCTCAACAAAGGGTCCCAAGAGAATCTCCATTTTTTAGAGAAATTAAACAGAGAAATCTGTAGATCACTAAGTCCTTGTCCCCTCAGGAGATTGTCTGGGAGCAGCTACCTGTGAGCCAGGCAGGCGTCAGACATGATGCTTATCACTTGAAATTTTAATATGTGTATGGCTTGAAAAGGTTAGCAGCACGTATACAGAAAAGCAAAAGTTTGATCTGTAAACCGCTAAGTGCTGGCATAAACCACCTGGGCCGCTCCTGGATGCTTCCTCTTCTCTATTTCAGGCTGTGTGCAGCGGTACTCCTTGTGTTCACAGAGCGCTGGTATTCTTCTCATGTGTGTAACCAAAAGTGGTGTCATGGGGAAATTCTTTTCTTGCTGTACCATGACATGGGTGCTTTGACCACCAGGTGACACGAAGGAGGTTTTCTCTCCCAGAATGCACTGCTGGGAGGACGCTCTTCTCCATGGCTCTGCCATAACGTGAGAGGCACTTCTCCACACAGCACTCCAGAGGCGGCGTGGGAACTGCCTGAGGGATAAGCATCTGGTTTCTACCTTCACCCCTCCTGCTGCTGCCAGCAGCATCTGGGTGACTTTAGGATCATTCACTTTGTTCTTGGGCCTGAGGATCTAACGCTGCTCTAATGAAATCTCAGACATGATTTCAAAACTTTCAAAGGAACACATTGTCATGATTGGAGACACCGAGTGGGAAATCAGGCAGTCTCATCACTAATGACCTTTGAACATTTCACAGTCTTTCTTTGTCCGTGGCTGTGGAAGTTTCCTCCCCAAACTGTAACCTACAAAAAGGGTGTACATTCTGTTTTGTTTTTCCTGGTACCGGGGATCAAACTCAGGCCCTTGTGCTTGTGAGGCAGGCACCATACCACTGAGCTAAATTCCCGGCCCTACATTCTGTTGTTTTGGGGGCACGTGATCTCATATCTGATTCTCACATTGCTGTGGAGTCTTTGTGACGATCGTTTTTTGTTTGCAGTGGGAGCCTCTTTGGGAGACCCACAAAACATCAAGTTAACAGCACTCATTTCTCCTCTGTGAGCACTGCAGCCAAAGTCATCCCAGGGCGATTTTCACTCCCCCGTATAAAGAGCCCCAAGGACAGCGAGGCGAAGAACCACTCGGGGACCTCTTGCAGTAGATTTACTGCAGCGCACTTGTCTCCACCCCCTAGGAAAGTTTCACTCTGGAGAAAATACGGGTCTGCTTCAGTTATTCATGCCACGGGTGTGAGAACTCAACTCCGGGCTTTGACGGTGGATGCCATGTATCCCATGAACAGGCGACACACACGTAAAGCAGAAGCTTCCTGGCTGCGGGTCCTTGGATCATGTAATGGTACCTATCAGGATTGTCACAAGAACCAAATGAGCTAATGCTTGTAAGGACTAACAGCAGTGCCCAATAGTGAAATGTATTTGTTAAATAAATAAATAAGTAAATAAATGTATTTTAAAACCTCACATTGCATGAGTGCCTAATAAACTAAATTTTGATTCTGAAACAAATCCAACATATTGGATCTGGCCAGTTCTCTGCTGAGCTACCACAGAATGCACAGTAAATGAGGTCATCCAGGGCTGAGCTCCATTCACAGTGTGAAGAGAAATTAAAATAACAGAAGGAAGATGGAGAGTTCCCTCTCACTGAGCACCAAGCTCTGGTTAGGGAAATCGGGTATGGTCGAGCACAACTGTTTTGTTTGTGTCAGAACTGTGACCAGCAGGCAAGCTTTGCTGAGAACCCTACAGCCCAGTAACACAGAGTAGAGTCTCAGAAAAAGAAAGTCCTAAAAGAGCCTTCGCATGAATTTAGACATATCCCTAGTGGTGATGAGCAGTTACCATTTTGCATAGCAAATCAAGGGGCTTTATTTAATAGTGTCATTCAATAATAACATTATGAATACATTTAACATGGAAAATATCACCAGGTGTGGTGGTGGTGCACACCTGTAATCCCAACACTGGGGAGGCTGAGGCAGGAGGATTGCCAGGAGTTCAAGGCTAACTTGGGCTACATAGTGAGTTCAAGGGCAGCCTGAAATACACAGTGAGACCCTGTCTCAAAAACAAGTGTGTCATCTTGTGTTCTCAATTCTTAGTTGCCTATACCAAAGTGTGTAAAAACAATTCTGCGTATAATGTGGATAGCTAGTAACTTTTAAAAGTGCTTAATTGTGAGCATATGCAAAGTGCACCTTGTTTGATACAATTGAGAAAATCCTAAAATGTTAAAAGACAAATAAGCATAAGTATTGTGGGTTTCTCTTATATTAGAAAATAAGAATCTAAATAAAGAGCAAAATAAAAGGTGGATGATAGGGAGATCTTTTGCAAAAGGGAAGAGGACTGAGAATGGAGGGGAGAGAAAAGGAGGGCAGAGGATGCAAGAACAACTAAGATGCGTCGTGTATGTGGACCAACTCCCCACAAGGAATGCGGTCGCTACGTGCTGCAACGCGGACTAACAACAAATAAAGTTGAAGAAAATGGATCACATTTTAAAGACAACCAATAAATCCACTATAATATAGTGGTATGTTTTTCTATTTAAAGAAGAATTCTTTAGTAATACAAACAACGGCTGCCTAGCTAAACTTGCTTTAAGTCCAATTAGACTTTGATATGTCAGTTTTTAAAGGTA
The DNA here is from genome assembly GCF_053883595.1 of Heterocephalus glaber. Taxonomy (NCBI): domain Eukaryota; kingdom Metazoa; phylum Chordata; class Mammalia; order Rodentia; family Bathyergidae; genus Heterocephalus; species Heterocephalus glaber. Next base: position 10,478,695 of record NW_028258463.1, read on the forward strand.
AAGCATCATCAACAAAAAGTTTTAAATATTTTCTCAGAATAGGAATAGGTTTTAGACACTGTATTTTGTTAAAAATGCATCTTCATTTAAGATACACACACACACATATTTAAGAAAAATCTAAGGAAGAAAATGAGTATTATCACTGACCATTGTTCCATGTTGTTATATAATGTCACAAATAATTTTTTAATGATAAGTACATACAGATATACAAAAACTTTTTCCTCGTACAATGTCTTTGAATTTTACAGTTTAATTTTAAACATATATACATATATATTTCATGAACAACCACACGATATTTCCTAATAGGTATACAAACCTTAGCCATTTTAAACTATTTTGCTATTTCTTTATATTTCTACATTATGTACAGTTTGACTTTTTCTCATTGATACTTTATCTCTCTCAGTAGATTATAACCTCTTTGAAGCAAGGTCTTTTCCGATTCCTTTACATCCATAAGGGTGGTCAAGTCTGGACCTCATTCATAGCAGATGTTCAATAGACATGTGTAGAGTGACAATTGCTGATTCACTTGCTTGGAAACTGTCACTCATGTGCAATTTCTGAGCACAAAGATAAGCTGCCCTGGAGAGCCAATGTGAACATAACTTCCGCAAAAACTGGAACTGGGTATCACATCCTAACTACCAAACTGCAGACATATAAAAGAGATCCATTGCCCAAACAAGCAGTTATACATGGGCATAAAAGAAAAAGAACATTATTACGTTGGGTAGACAAGTGTGCTTCTACCATGCTTCATGAAAGTGCTAACTTAAAGGTCTAATGTCAGGAAATTTGTATTCTCTAGGATTATTTGGTGGACAACTGTGATTATAATCACATTTTAATTATATAATAAGTGACTTAGTTCACTTATGCCCACTCATTTTTCTTCTTCAAAATCAAATGTGATCGGCCAGACACTGCCTGGGGTTCCTTCCTCCCCAGCCTACTGGGCAATGATGGTGTGCAGCAGGTGCCAGCTTGGTAGACCAGCACTCTGGGGTTCCTGCTGCTGCAGGAAGCCCCCAGGCGGGCCCTGTGTCTGCAGTTCTGGGCACACGGTGAAGGATGGTCCTGCCCACCCTTTGATCAGCTATGGGGCCCCGTGCACACCATCTACAAGGACTGTAACAAAACCACTGAAACTGTTTCAGAGAACATTTGAAGAGGGTTAGTCTTCATCTTGCCTTGAGAAATATCCCTGGACAACAGAAAGGCAATCTACTGAAATGAAATGCCGGAGACCATGATTTCCATGCTGGGAGTATTACATTTATTAGAAAGCAGACAACACGATAAAGGAGTCCCAGGGCAGCCCAGTGAGGACACAAGGGTACCAGCCACTGGTCTGAAAGGCGTCTTCAATGCACAGCACAAGCTACTTGGAAGAGCTGAGGCACAGGGTTGTCAGGGTAGTACAGTGTCTGCCCTGGGGCAGTGAGGCCCGGTGGGATAGACCCGGCCACCGCCTGGGGACCTTCAGGGACCAAGGGAGCTCAGCAGCAGCAGGGGTCGAAGCTGGAGCCCCTGCAGGTCATGCGGCAGGGCGCAGGCTGGCAGCACGGGGGCCGGCAGCAGGGAGCCTGCACCGTCACAGGCTGGTAGCTGGTGGACGCCCAGCAGCAGGGTCTGCACACCACGGCCGTGCACGACGATGGGCAGCAGGTGATGGGGCGGCAGCAGCCCTCCTGCAGGCCACAGGGGTCGCAGCATACGGGCCTGCGGCAGGGCTGGCAGATGGGGCGCGTGGTGCGGGGCACGCAGCTCACGGGGCGACACACGGTGGTCTGGCAGGACACGGGGCGGCAGCAGCAGGGGTCGCGGCAGCAGCAGGGCTGGAGGCAGCCACCCCCGCAGCTGAGGGAGGAGAAGGAGCCGCAGCAGGACATGGTGGAGCTGGGTGCGGGGCTGGCTTCTGGGTGTGATGTCCTCCTCCGGGGCCGGGGCCTTATATACCCTGGCCGGTCTGATGACCTGCTTGACCCAGGGTCATTCCTCGTTAATCTTCTGGCCAATTAAGTGGGGAGTTAGTTTTGACTAATGACATTTGTGACCACTCCCACCTCATAGGGATCCATGCACACACACTACCAACAGTCCTTCATTTCCTTTTATTGTTTGTTTACCAAATTCAGACATTGGATTCAATTCTGGTGAATTCGCCTCTTAAATATTTCTGACTCGTAAGAGAAAAAAGAATGTGTCTTGTAAACTAACGCGGTGTCTAATCTCTCTGCTCTTTGCCCCTGGCCTCAGCCGTTCAGTGGCCAGCTTGAAAGCTTCCGATGATTGGCACCCATGTGTGACTGGCTTCTTTGCTCAGGGAGGTGATTCTCACAGGTTGATAGCATTGCTCCAGCTGGCCTGGGCTGTTGATGTCTCCCCATTCACCTGGAAGGCCCTCTTCATCCTCACAGTCCCAGCTCCACTTCCACTTTGGTTGTAGAACCTGCTTCCGAGAAAGACTTGGTGCATTCCTTGCAGTGGTTATGTTTGCAGTGTATCTGGGGTGAGTCTGGCTCCTGCACAGTCTCGGGAGGGACTGTAGACAGCAGCAGGCCTCTTCTCCCATTGCCCACCCCAGGGAAGCTGCGGCCGAGGTGTCGGCTCCAGGTCTCGTCTCCGCGTTTGTCAGACGTGGCTTCTACTTTGAGCTTTGCACTTACCCTTTACCAGAATTTTATTCAAATAAGTGGAAAGTTCCTCCTTCCTTTCAGCAGCATCGTGCAGAGAGGGGAAAGGAATTAGGGAACCAGTTGACCCCAGGGACGGATGAGCTGAAAGGGCCTCAGGACTTCTGGGAGCGGTCAACTCTGGGTCCAGGCCAGAGGATTCTCTCTGAGGGTCAGCAGAGGGCAACTTCTGGCTGGTTGGTCGGTCTGCTTGATTCCCCGGATCTCGGTCTCAAAGTTCAGTCTGGTTGCGCTTGGTAACACTCGGTGGGACTGTGAGATGTAACCATGCCTAATTCCTTTTATTAGTATTTGTACCTTCGGCATATATGTTATCTTTTATGATGCGTTCCATAAATATACCTCTTACTTTGCAAGCAGACCAATATTTTCCCGCTGGATGTGGAAATATGGAAAGAAAAATAAAAAGAATACTGACGATCGACCACAGTTGCTTTCTAAGAGCCCTGGGGAGGGGGTGAAGGAGGGGAGAAATAGGGCAACAGGCTCTGAAAACTCCACTGGCCTGCTTTGAAAATGTCATCTGTCCTGGGATTTCCTGCCTCCAGTTCAGACGGAAGGCGCTTTGCTGTCATGAGGAATTAGTAGCATCTGGCATTGAGGATACTGTGGAAGGCATCATGGGTAGAAATGACAGCAAATTCTTTCTCCGTCTGTCCTGTTGCTAGGATTCCCTCTTAGCTCCTTTAGAATGTTACTTATTTTCAGCACGGACCAAATCAAACTCTGAGTTAACGTGGAACTGTGTTACTGTCCTGAGAAAAATGATATTATGACTTTGTAAAAGAACAACATTTCTGGATTACACAGAACCTTTTTTATTTAGGATCAGTTTTCTGTATTTTTGGCCCAGCGATCCTTGAGCTAATGTCTTTTCTAATAGTTTTATAAGGAATTCTCTCTTATTTTAGTGCTAGGCTTTTCTTGGAAGCTACACCCATTTTCCTCTAAAAACGATTTATCACAGTTCCCCCCTGAAGTGCCTTTTCATTTTTAGTAATTTTATTTTATTCTTTATTGGTGCACGTGTGCCGTACATGCAGTTTACAGTCATCTTGGGCCGTGGGTGCCTGTACATACTCTTGTTTTAAATCCTCTTCCCTCCCCTGTCCCGCCGCCTCCTCTCATTCCCTTTCCCCCATTTTCATTCATGTTGATATTGTTAATCTCAGCTCATGTTCATGGCCTATTGTGTTCACCTTTCTTGAGGTTGTTAGGTTCCTGTACATGGCACTCTTTCTTCTATTTATTTCCTCTTTCCCTCCCCTTTACTTTTCAGCTTTTCCCCTTCTACCCCTTCCCAGCTGCAAGAGACCCAACCCCATATCCTTCTACCCATCCTTTATTACTTTCTTTGTTTGTGCTTTGCCTTACACAGGTGAGAGACACCATATAGTATTCAAGCCTGTGTGTCTGGTTTATTTTTCACTCGACATTATATTTTCCTGGTGTATCAATTTCCCTACAAATGTCTCAAATTTGTTGTTCTTTATAGCAGAGTAGTATTCCATCAACTGTAGATACCACATATTCTTTATCCAATCATCTGTTGATGGGTATACAAGCTATTTCCAGGATTTAGCTATTATGAATTGTGGGCCTATACACATTGGCATGCGTGTGTCACTGTAGAAGGATGTCTTAAGCTCTTTGGGGAAGATACCTAGAAGGAGGGATTGCTAGGTGATATGGAACTTCTAATTTCAGTTCTTTGAGACCTCTCCATACTGATTTCCATAACAATTGTGGCAGTTTACATTTCTACCAACAATGTAGGAGGGTTCCTTTTTCACCCCAGCTTCGCCAGCATTTGTTATTTTTTGATTTCTTGGTGATCACATTCTTTCTGGTGCAACATGGAACCTTAGCATTTATTTGCATCTCTCTAATGGCCAGAGATGTTGGACATTTTTTCATGTGTTTGTTGGCCATTTGTACTTCCTCCTTTGTGAAGTGTCTGTTCATTTCACTTGCCTATTTCTTGGTTGGGTCTTTTATTTTCGGTGGTCTAATTTTTTTGAGTTCTTTATATAGTCAAGACATTAGTCCTCCATTGATGTTGGATTTAGCCGCCATTTTTTTTTGTCCACTACATAAGAAGTTTGAGTTGCCCTTTACTGAGTACTTGACATGCTCCATATCATTTATGTCTTATCTAATTTATGACTATGATACCCTACAGAGGTAGATATTATTGTCTCCACTCCATCGATCAGGACTCTGAAGCTTAGTGAGTTTAATAAATCTTCCCAAAGTCACATAGCTCTTGAATAAGAGACTCTGGATTCAAATTCAAGCATGGCTGACCCATAAAGCTGTGCTTTAACAAAGGGAAGAGGAAGAAGAATTAAGATATATTATGCACAGGTACAAATTCTTATGATGAATGTGAGCACTATGTATGGCAAATATACTAATAAAACATTTTTTAAAAAAGAATCAAGATTATCCTTCAGTTTTATATCAACAGTTATACCTGGTACTCTCCATAAGAGCTCAGTTCAAACTATTAATCTATAAATTTATTAACCTGTGCCTGCCAGATAATTCATTAAAACTTAAATATAACCAACCCTTGCACATATTCTTGGGTACTGCTCTATTGCTATTTACTTTGTAGAAAACAATCTGCTTATATTTGCCCACAGATTGATGTGTTAAGCTAGTTTCTCATTGTTGCCATGGCTGAATTAGTCAGCTATAGCTGCATAACAAGAAACCACAAACTCTCATTGCACATAAAAATAAGCATTTATTTCTTGGTCACGTGTCTGCCAGCCAGTTGAAGTTAGGCTGATTAAGGCTGGGCTTGGCTTCTGGCCACAAGTTGACTCAGAAATTCTTTGTAAATTAGACTTCCCATATTTAGCAAATAAAAATAAGGTTCTCCAGTTAAATTTGAATTTCTGATAAATAGCAAATAATTTTTATTATAATTTATCTCTGAGTATGGATGGAGTTTATTTATATATACAGTGTATCTGTGGATGATCTGAAATCCAAATTTAAGGAGGCATCCTGTATTTTCGCTGGTAACTCTCTTGCTTACCGAGGGACAGGAGGACAACCCCAGTCATGCAGGTTCACTTCAAGTCTTTGCTTGGCAGGAGGGGATACTTCTCCCAGGGAGAAAAAAGGGGAAAAGACTAAATGCTAATGGAGAATAAGCTAATTTACTACGGTGGAGGATCAATGAAGCAATCTCTTGAACAAAGACTTTTAGAATGCCATTTAGAAAAAGTCCATAGGTCTCCTTCATGTAAGTGATTTTTATTCTTCTCTCTGCTCTTTCTGATCAGCTGAGAAGTATCATTTATTAAACAAGGACAACGTGTTTCTCTATGAAAAAGAAGTTCATATTGTCTATCTCCTATTAGTTTACATTTGGTTAGGTATTTAAAACATTTTTAAAATAAAACATTTTTTAAAATACCTTAAAGGGTCTAGTAAGGATAATACCAATTTTATGAAAGTAGATGGTGACTTAATCAAATATTTTCTCAGAAATTCTGTTTAATTGCTTAAAATAAGTATAGATTATCCCAAGGATTAATAATATTTTTCTTCTGAGGAAAATATAATTGAGGAACTTGACTTAATATCCATCTCTCTTCTGAGCACATAGATATAGGCTGCAGTGGTGGCGAACCTATGGCATGGGTGTTACTTGTTTTTCTTTTAAGACAAAGATGTTAATGTATGAGTTGTTTTTTCTAAACTTCAAACCTCGGTATTCAGGTTTAATTGGAGTGTTGGCACTTTGCGATATAGAAGTGGGTTTTGGGTTGCAGTTTGGGCACTTGGTCTCTGAAATATTCTCCATGGCTGGTATAGGGATTCTGGTTACAAATTACAATGACAAATTTCTGAGCTAGAAGAAAGAAAAGTTGGCAGATGCCAGAACAAAGAACACCAGCTACCATTTTGTTTGGTTCTGACCATCTGAGACCAGATTGTTCACTCCAAGGACTGGGGCTGCAACATCAGGGTGACTCAGTGACAGGGTTGGGACTTTAATGTCCTTTGCTCCAGAGTCATTAACAGCTGAGTCTCTGAAGGAGGTCTCCCATCTGAGGCAGGAGAACTGGAAAAATTCAGTGCTCTCCTCAAGAGAAGTCTAGAGAACCATGTTCTTTGGGAAAAGTTAATGCGAGAAGAAAAACACATGTATCCATACTGAAAAGTTATAGCTAAAGCAGGTTTGGAATCCAACTTTCACCTTCTTCTAGATGCAGGAATCCCAAGTGAAAAATTCATTTGTCTCGGGTTATAGAAGCCCTGGAGCTTCTAGCAGCAGCAAGCTCGGAGCTATCATGAGGAAGAAGCACTGACCCATTTCCTTGTGTGGTTTGTCATTATTATTTATTGTGAGATAATATTCTACAGGATTTATTTGTTTTTACTATGGGAGTTTTATTTTCTTTAGGTATGAAAATGTCCTTATAATTTTATTTTTTATTAACCAATCAATTATTGGTCTCAATTATGTTTGAACAGTAGGACACACTACTATTCAGATATATTGCAACTCTGGTTACATATTCTTAGGATTCTGTGGTTTGGTGTTGCACTGACGGGTATGCTTTCCACTGTCCCTCTGTCCACTTGGTTGTCTGAAACAGCCAGAAACCACAGTTGGTCTGGGTGATAGTGAAAATGCTGGTGTCCAAAATCTTGCGTGGACATTCTTTAGTGAAACCGCCTTTTGGAGAAGGAGGAGAATGCAGGATCTAACAGTTCCCTTAACCCTTAGTTAAAGATGTATGGCACCCACAAGCCATACTTAGGGATGTCTGTTGAAGCCATTTACACATAAAGATACAGTTAAAGTTTAAATTTTAAAAAATGTATTACAGTAAAAGACACATTGCCATTAACGCCCTTCAAAACACTCAAAATACCCACCTCCTGATTTTGAACACACTTACCCCATCTTCCTTGGCCACCTGTCTTTTTTTGTAACAAGGTTTTAAAATTTAAACACTTGCCGTATTTTTAGATCACCCTGGCAAATGGCATCTCACTACAAATGTTCTACAATTTGATATTTCTGCTCAAGATTCCGTGTGAGCTTGCTTCATCCATGTTCCTAAGGCTCATTCTGCTTCCTGTGCTTTTGCTCTTCACTGTTTTCCTGTGTGAATGAATGTGCTGCTCTTTGGCATCCACTCACCACGCTTTTGGCAATCTAACAGTGGATATTTGATCATATTCCAGATGTGTTGCCCTCCGTGATGTGGACACACCTTAGCCAGTCAATAGAAGACCTGATTACAACAAGAAAATCTGGGTAAGAGGGGACATCTCCTGCCTAATTGCCCCGGTACCAGTCTTTTCCTGACTTCAGACCGGAACCGGAACCTGAGCTCGCCGTGGGTCTTCAGACTGCAGACACACGGCTGGAGCGTCACCATCTGTCCTTCACTACAGGTCTTGGAACTTGCTTTTCCATAATCATGTGGGCTGGTCACTGGTAAGATCATGTAGCTTGTCTCCTTTAATGGACCAATGTCATAAAAGGTATTTAAATGTTTTCTCATTTTGAAATATTCCTAAATTTCTAGAACAACCTTCAGTTGGTAATGATGTAGTATTCCTTTAAATATTGCTAAGTTTTATTTATTCATATTTATGGGATTTTTGCATCTGTAATCTTTAGCAATATAGGCCAATAAATTCCGTGTATCACACTGTTCTTGTCTGGGTTTGAAATTGTGATTAAAATGAGTCGAAAAGACTTTCCTTTTTTTTGGTATTGGTATTCTTTCATTTTTTTCAGTTTGAATGCAAGAGGATCTGCTTAAGGTAACAGTTCCCAATATTTTTGGCATGTGGACATTTTCATGAAAGACAGCTTTTCTTTTTTAAAAAATCATGTATTTTTATTGGTACATGTTTGCAATGCATACTGATTACGTTTATTATGGGGAGTTTGTACATGTTTATAGCACATCTTAATTCCTTTTTGTCTCCTTCCCCTCCCATCCCTCCCTGTTTCCTCCAACACTTGATCTCCTTCCTATTTGAAAAAGTTCTATTTCCTTTTTTCTTCTAGTCTCTCCTTTTTAAATCCTTTTTCTCTTCCTTCCCCCATGTCTTATTTCCCTTCTCTTTTGAAATAGATCTTTCTATTTCCTATTATCTATCTTTTATTTTGCTCTTTATTTACATTTTTATTTCTCATGAAAGAAACCATTTACACATGTGTGTCTGTTTTATTTTACTTAACATTATGGTCTTGAGGTGCATCCATTTACCTACACGTGCCTCAGGTTTATCCTTCTGTATGGCAGAGTAGTACTCCATTGTGTGTAAATAGCATGTTTTCTTTATTCATCTGTTGATGGGCATATAGTCTGCTTCCAATATTTAGCTATTATGAATTGTACTACTGTCAACATGCATATGCATTTATCACTGTAATATGATGACTTTAACTTTTTTGGTAAGATTCCTAGAAGGGTAATACTGAGACAAATGGAATTTCTATTTTTAGTTTTTTGAGGAATCTCCATACTGATCTCCATAGTGGTTGTACTGGTTTACATTCCCACCAGCAGCATAGAAAAGTCCTTTCCTCCCAACAGCCTCTCCAGTATTTGTTGTTATTTGGTTCCTTGGTGATGGCCATTCTTTCAGGAGGAAGATGGAATCTCAGTGTTGTTTTAGTTTGCATTTCTCTGATGGCCAGTGATGTTGAGCATTTTTTCATGGATTTATTGGCCACCTGTACTATGGTAGACAGCTTTTGCACTAATGAGGATGGAAAAGTGGTGGTGCTGGGCTTATTCAAGTGCGTTACCTTTATTGTATGAGAATTATATTATTTCTTTGTGCACTTTATTTCTATTATTATTATCACATTAGATTCCCATAGGGAGCGGCACTCTAGATCCTGGGCCTGCACAGTTCCCAGCAGGGTTCTGTCTCCTGTGAGAATCTGATGCCATCCTGACCTAACCAGAGGTGGAGCTCAGGCAGTAATGCCAGCCAGCAATGGCGCACAACTGGAAATACAAGTGAGGCTCACCCGCTGCTCACCTTCCATTGTGTGGCCAGATTCCCAGCAGGCCTGGGGTCCGGGGACCCTGCTTTCAAAGTTAGTTAACCAGTTTCTAGACTAGTATAGGTCTGGTGTCTGCCCTCCACACATTTTAACTTCTGTGGGGACAGATTCTGGGTCCTGGGTTTAGTTTCTTTTGTTTTCTTTTTTTGTTGTTTTTTGGTACCGGGGATCGAACTCGGGTCCTTGCGCTTGTGCAGCAGGCTGCGAAACCACTGAGCTAAATCCCCGGCCATGGGTTTAGTTTCTTAAATGGTTATTGGTTTACTTCTGTTTTCTATATTTTCTGGAATTAACTTCTTAATTTATGTTAGTATAGAAATAGTCAATTGATCGTAATTTGCTAACATAGTACTCTAAACATGCATAAGTTTCATCTGTGTTTTTAAAAATATTCTTTTTGTGGCTAACTATCCCTCTGTTCAAACATATTTTTGCCTGTGAGCCTTTTATTCGCTCTTTTTTCTCTCCTCAGTCTCACTGTGCATTTTCTATTCATTGGGTCTTTGTCTCCTTGTATTTACAAAGTTGATTTTGTTAAACTCTTGTTTAAAAATCTTCTCTAGTTGATTTTTCCACATCTTGTGATAAGCTTCCTTTCACGTTGGCTTTGCTGACTGATGGCGTGGGATGGGGGTGAGATTGGAGAAGAAATTTCCCTGTGACGCTGCTTTGAGTAGAAACTCCTAGTGCTGATCTGCTCCAGTGTCACAGAGAAAATAAAACTCAAGCTTTTCATTTTACTTGATGAGTATCAAAGCTTGGGATATGTAAAACCCCAGGATGGAAATTTATAAGTTCTAAGACTTCAGAATCAGGGTATCATCATAACCCTGGACTATGCAGTGTCAAGTTTAAAGTATATTTCAGCCTTCCTGATTCAAAGCAACTAAGGTGGATTCCAGGTGGGGTGTATGCTGAGGGAACTGCATTACTCTACGTGGATGCCGTAACTGTGGTTAAGGTCTTGGCAGCATTTCTCTGAAGGTATCTGTGGAAACATGAAACATTGGTAGTTTCCGAACAAATCACCTTCCATCTGCTTGTTTCAGTAAGCAGGGTCTTTTCAGAGCCTGGTACTAGGCTAATTTCAATTTAAATAAAAACACCAAGGCAGGTGCTCTTCCTAGGTGACTGTGAGATTATCATCTCCGCAAATCCACATTTTCAAACTGAAATGTAGGCAGCTGTCCTGCAGGCTCCAATCCCTGTTTAGGCTCCTGCTGAGAACTGCCATCAACAGATTCTAATTGTAAAAGTCAGTGAAAAGAGAACATGAGTTCTGAAATTCTAGTCTTCTCTGGTCCACTTTTCAGTGTGGAGAATTATAAGTGTGTTTGAAATATAAGAAAAACCCCAAGAGACCACATTCAGAAAGAAATCATGCTGCCCTCAGGAGGCATAACTGCTTAAAAAGATAGCAAATGTGCATTTTTTCTTAGCAGAAGACAATGAAAAATATAACTCACTTTGGGCTGATACATTTTAAATGCTGCTTATCAAATGAAATGCATTGAATAATTGAATTCTTTATATGACAATTTCTTTCTTTCATTAGTACGACCCTTTCACTCTTCCATAAATTTGGTTTTACCTTTTCTAAAAAAAAAAAAGCTAATGCTATTAAGAGGTATTAAAGATGTAATATGTTGTAAAGGACAGCTAAAATGTGGATTAAATTTGCCCCCATTTGGGACCCCCGTATGCACACTTGCATGCATGCACATGCCACTGTTGGGCTAATTTTAAAAGTGATCTATCCTTGACACAGTATTTGCTTTTAAAATGATTTCAAAAGGAACTATTCTTTCTACATCTTCATGTCAAATGCAATTGTCTGGTTACTGAGTGAAATGATTATGGAAAAAATAGAGACCAATGCATTTTTACATGCAGACATATTTATTAGAAAGCAGAGAAGCAACAAAACATAAGAAATTCGCTGTAGGTGACAAAAAGAATAAAACTGCCCCCCCCCAGGTCTGAGGGTGTAAAGCAGTGCTGCACAAAAGGTGTGGTTGCTGTCTAACCTGTGGCAAGAACAGTAATAGAGCCCCGAGTGAAGAGGAGAATGAAGAATCACGAGGATTAGGCTAATTTCGTAGCTGGTGGACTACAAATTAGTTCATATTTGGTGCCAACATTGGAAGGAGAGACTAGCAAAGAAGAGAGTTTAAAATGAGCCAGACTAGGTTTCAGGGCCCATTGGGAAGGCGGTGGGCTCAAGCAAGTCACGAGGCCCATCTCATTAACTGGACCCCATTTTTCCTGAGGGTCAGCACAAAACAGGTTGACTTCCGTGAGGACCGAGGGGAAGGAGGGGGTGGGCACAGGATGGGCTCAGCAGCAAGGGATGGCACAGCACATGGGGCGGGGGCAGGTGGAGATGACGCAGGTGGGGTGGTAGCAAGAGGTGTGGCAGGACACCTGGCCACACACGGGGCGCAGGCAGCAGGACCAGCAGGGGCGGCAGCAGCTGGAGCCACAGCAGCTGGAACTACCACAGGAGGGGCGGCAGCAGCTGGAGATGCAGCACTGGGGCCTGCAGCAGCTGGGCTGGCAGCAGCTGGAGATGCAGCAGCTGGGGCGGCAGCACTGGGGTCTGCAGCAGGTGGTCTGGCAGCAGGAGGGGCGGCAGCAGCTGGAGATGCAGCACTGGGGCCTGCAGCAGCTGGGCTGGCAGCACACAGACTGGCAGCACTGGGGCCTGCAGCAGCTGGACACACAGCAGCTGGGGCGGCAGCAGGTGGTCCTGCAGCACGTGGGCTGGCAGCAGCTGGGCTGGCAGCAGCTCTCCTGGCCACAGCCCTGCTCAGAGCAGACGGAGCCACAACAGGAGTTGACCATGGTGTCGGAGGTTGGAGGTGCTGGATGGGGTTCCAGGAGAGTGAGGCTCTTGGGTTTGGAAGCCTTCTTGGCCCACATCCCCTTTTATACCCAGCTGAAGGCCTCCTGTCACCATGTCATGATTTCCTTGTTATTTTTACCTTCCTGGAAAACTTAATCATTTAATCACCTAATAGTGTGTTTCTAGTTAAATACTTCAAAAGAAAGCAAATAACAGTCTTCTTTTTCCTGTGTGTTTCCCATGGAAATACTTGTCATATTTCTTTCTTGGTGTCACTTTAAAAAGTGGCGTAGGCAGTGGTCTTTTTTGAAGTACTTATCACATGACTCTCTGGCATTTTGTTTTCCCTTTTTCTTTATGAGTGTATGTTTACCATTCATGATAGTCCCATTCATGCTGGAGATGGGTACATTTTTAACATAATCGGACCATTTTTGATCACTTTACACCTTCTCCCCTCCTCCTTCCTGTGACACCTTCCCCATATGCCAAAGTCTGCTTTTTTGTTTCCTATCTCTCCTTGGTTTTACTCTTTTATTTATTTATATATTAGTTTTCTCATATAAGAGAAGCCATGTGATATTTAACTTTCTGTGTAACATTATGGTCTCAAGCTCCATTTTCCTGCAAATGGCATGCTTTCATCCTCTTGATGGCTGAGGCAGAGGTCTGTGTACACAAGGACAGATTATTTAGGCACTTTGTCTTCAAGGGTGACATGCCCTCCTAGCTGTACAGTATTTGTAAATAATAACAAGCATGTGAGATCACAGAGGATGATTTTCTCAATGCGAATGTATGTTCTTGTTGTCATTGCTGTCACTGAATGTTCTGGTCTGGGAAATGTTGGGAAGGAATTAGAAGGAAAGACGCATTGGTGGGAGGACATCCCCTCCGTATGAGGGTGTCGACCATCCTGTGATGGTCAGGGGGTGGTCCAGCCCAGGTTCGCTCTAAATGGTCAGATCTCACCTGGGGTCCCCAGCTGAAGCACTTGGCCATGACTCACTGCTTGGCATAATTAATAAAAACACTTTTCCACCATGTTTTCCAGGGTAGCCGTTAAGTGGTGCAAGGAGCTTTGAATTCTCCTTTTCCTGTCAAACTTGCCGAGTTGAGTTGTCATTCACAGACACAGTGTTTTACGTATGAATCCCCGCGGCAATCCACGAGCTGCCCTAGAGGTGACAGACAAGCCCATCTCCTTCCTCTGTCCACTTACGCACCACATGTGCATTGGGGAAAAAAGCTGGCAAAAAATTAAAGAATTACAAGGATTTTAATTAAACTAGTAAAATCAAAATGCAGATGTGGGTAAATTCCATGCACCCTCCAGTTGCGTGTCTCATTTGTGAATTGCTCCCTCTGTGCCAAGCACTGTAAAACTGTGTTTATTTAGTTTGTTATCTTTAAGGCAATGCTATAAGGTGGTGGATATTCACCTTACTATTTTAGTGACGAGTAAAAGGAAGCACAGAGGACTTGAAATAAACCAAAATATATGTCCAGGAGTAAACAAAAAGTAAGCCTCCTATGTCTCTGAGAACCAAGGACAGTGTGAAGAATCAAACGTGCACAGTTTGCATCTTCCTGGCATTTTTCTTCTTTTTTGGTCAGCTCTGCAAACTCCTGCTTATGTGTCAAGAGCCAGCTGAAGTGCTTCCTCCTCGCCATCTCTCCTGATCGATGATCCCTTTTGTGAATCCCTGCACTGGGCTTCTAATGTAACCCACTCCCGTGTAACACTGTCACTAACTTCTATCTCCCAGGGGCAACTCAGATACCCTGAGGGCACAAGCTGTGACATTTATTTTTGTTACCTTGGCACTCAGCACAAGGCAGGGACAGAGGACACTAGTGATAAATGCTTGGGAAGTGAATAAAGACTTTTTGATGACATAGAGAGGGACCTGGATTGGTCCTGTAAAAATGTTTATGTTTTGATGGTCAGAGAAAAGAAACATTCCAAGCATATGAGTCACAGCTCCATTTGAGTAAAACTACCTTTATTTATGTGGTAAACAACATGTCACTTAATAAGTAACTTATGAAAGCTGTAGACATTAAGGCTCAGTTTGTAAAATGAGACTTGTTTACAGATATCCGTGAATACTGTCTTTAACTCATCTGCCTGTATTCACACAGGGACAAGAAAGAAAGAGGTGCATGCATTGGTTCTCCTCTACCTCCTGACTTCTCGGTTGTTCTTTTATTGATGGGAAAAAAAAAAAAACCATTACCAGCTGGCTACACATCGGCCATGATATTTGCTGAATGTCTGTTGTCTTAGCTTGGATTATACACAATGTAGAACCTAAGACATAGATTTGGGTGCAAATAGATCCCTGAAGGGGAGATCCCAGGAGGTACAAGTGACAAATTGGAGATGAGACAGGAGAGGAAGAAAACCTGAAAGATGTGAGCGATGGGGTTTCCATTGTTTGTCCATGGGACAGGCCCAAGTCTAGAAGCATTTGGCTGCCATCTTTGTAAACTTCCAATGTCCTAGAAAATCAGAAGAATATTGGGATCAACCAAGAGGTTAATAAAATATGAACTAAAAATCAGGACATCTCTTATACATGAGCAATAATCCTCCATAAAATATGGTGGGAAAAGTATGCTTGTCATTCTTACAATACATATACAAATATGTAAATAAACTCGCCAAGCAATAACTTGGCCTATGTGCTAGTCATGTTTCCATCTTTTGTGACAAGGTATTGGAGAAAATCGCCCAAAGGGAGGGAAGATTTATTCTTGCTCACGGTTTTAGAGGTTTGGCTCTGTAGCTCCTCGGCTGTATTGTTTCTAGGCCTGTGGTGAGCCAGATCACAGCGGATGGGTCAGCAGAAGAGCTGATCTTGTGGTAGTCAGCAAGTAGGAAAGGGATAGAAAGAAAGGGCTAGGGACAAAGAGTCCCCTTGAAAGGTTCCTGCAGCATCCACCACCCCCTAACAGCCCATTGAGCTGTGTGTCCATCAAAGATTCACCCATCAGCGAGGTCAGGCCCTCCAGTCGCCCCCTAAGGATCCACTTCTGAACATGGCTGCATTGAGGACTACGCCTCTGACAGGAGCTTTGGGGGACATCGCAGATGCACCCCATAATGGCCTGGATGGGGGAAGTAGCAACATTTGCCGAAGGGCAGTGAGTAATATTTGAATCCTTGTCAGCGTGAGCAAGATACACCTAAAGCCAGGTTTGCAAGTGAATGTTTACATGGGGTACAAATGCGTTTAGTAAGGATAAAGCTCGCAGAAACAGCCCTTGAATGAGATCGCAGGGATTAATTAAGGAAAACTTACTTTTGGCCATATTCTTTTGTATTGTTTAGATTTTTTAATGTATTACAAATACATGCATATACAGATATTTGTGTATAAGTAATGATATAAAGAGCCTCAGAAAATAATAAATGTGATTTATATAAAATTTATAATAATCAGGGCAGATTCTGTTAAATGTTTTCTCCTTCCTTCCTTTCTTTCTGGTACTGGGAAGACTCTAGGGCTTTTTCACTGAACAATGTCCCCAGCCTTTCCTTCTTTCTTTTCTCTCTCTCTCTCTTTCTTCCTTTCTCTTTCTTTCCTTCCTGCCTTCCTTCCTTGCCACGGTCCGTGTGGCTAAAGGGTCCAGGGAGTGAGAAATGGTGAGGGATGAAGAAAATCAAAGAGATTCAAAAGAGCCAAGAGATACAAAGCTGGGGCCAAGTGGAGCCTCGCTCCTGATGGAGAAAAGGACTGCCAGGCAAGTGCAGTGCGTTTATTACAGGGGTAGAGATGAGGGAAGTGCAGGGGGAGGTCAAAGGGGCTGGTCTGTAACCGGAACCGGGAGAGAGGCTAAGGTCTGCAGATCATCACGCATGATGGTTTCACGGGGAATGGGTGGGAAGGAAGACAGCCCTCTTCCCGGCCAGGCCTTGCTCCGCCACACCCTGTTGTCTCCTGTTCTCCTCTCTCAGAGGAGGCAAGTTAGGCCTGGCCATAGTGATCGGCAGCAGCGCAGCACTCACAGCCTGTCCTTCCCTCCTTCCTTCCCTCCTTCCTGCCTTCCTGCCTTCTTTCCTTTTTTGAAGACACGGTTTTACTAAGTTGATAAATTGTCCAGGCTGAGCTCCTCCTGCCTCAGCCTTCCAGAGTGCTAGCATTACAAGCCTACAGCATCACACTCAGTTTACACTGCTATTTCTATCATGTATTGAAAGATTAAGCACAGATTTCATCCATCGGTCATTGTGGCTCTCAACTTAGCTGCTATGAATTTCAAATTGGTTTAGAGGACAGCATGAGACCCCAAGCAAGCAGCCATTAGATGCAGATGACCCTGTGGGAGGGTTATCAGGTGTGTTCTTGGGAATGGCCTTTGGAGGAGGGAGGAAAAGGGAGGAGGGTTGGACATGGGGAGAATCGGCTGGGGAGGCACCGCAGTAAGATTCTCAGCGGACTCCACGGGAGCTGGGAAGATGGAATGACCTCTTAGGGACATCCCTATCGGAGAAGAGGAGAGGTGGTCTTTTTCATCCTGCCCTGGAGTGGGAACAAGGGTGTGGAAAAAAGTGAGAGTGTCCAGCAACCCTGTGAGCTTCTGCCAGGGCTCATCTGTGCCACCAGCCGGCCCAAAGCTGGCCCCTCAGGCGGTAGGATGAATGCCCCTCTGCAGCCCTCTACCATCTCTGTGAAAAGAAGACCCACTGTGCCTGACTCTGAGGACCGAATACTTAGATCTTCCTAAACCATCCATTGGCTGCTTTATTGGCAAAAAAAGGGAAGGAGTATTTTAAAAGATCATGAATTGTATTCAATCTTTCTAAAACTTTCCCATTGCTATATTCGTGAATAATCCATAACTTTAGACTCATTCTTTATTTCTGAAGACTACAAAGTGAGTAGTTGATTTGCCCAAGAGTAGAAGACTTTCTAGAGAAAACAATTCTGTGGTCAATGTTAGTAGACTTCTGTTAGAAAGGCACCTGATGTGTGGGGTCTCCCCTACTGGTGTAGCCGGAATATCATTGCCCAGGACCCATATACAAATCCTTTAGTTTAGGCTGGGGATTTAGCTCAGTGGTTCTGCCGCCTGCTTCACAAGCGCAAGGTGCCGAGTTCGATCCCCAGTACCAAAACCAAAAAAACCTTTATTTTAAAAAGAGAGCAATCCTATTCCATTTTCAATGCCAATAGAATGTAGGTTTATTTGGTTTATGGCAATAAGAAGGTACATGACGATTTTGCAATAGACTATAAAAGAGATACTTCATTGGCTTCCGGTGTCACAGGCATTAAAGTCTGTGGCCCTATGAGTGACAGAAACAATCTTCAAATTCCTTAAGCATGATGAGTGGATGTCCGGAAGACAGAGGGAAAAATGAAGGGGGAGGCGATTTGTTAAATTATAGAAGATTCTCAGTGAATTCATCTGGAAGGCAGGGGGATGTGGACAGATGTCAGCATGTGCACACAGAAGCACTGGGAATGAGATTTGCTCAGGGGATGCAGGAGATCAATTCCCTTGAGCACCACACATCTTTTCAAAGGAACGTCTCTATCTGTGGGGAGGAGGAGATAAGGAGATCATACATTTAAAGGGAAGATTTAGCAGCAAGGGATGGCGCAGCACATGGGGCGGGGGCAGGTGGAGATGACGCAGGTGGGGTGGTAGCAAGAGGTGTGGCAGGACACCTGGCCACACACGGGGCGCAGGCAGCAGGACCAGCAGGGGCGGCAGCAGCTGGAGCCACAGCAGCTGGAACTACCACAGGAGGGGCGGCAGCAGCTGGAGATGCAGCACTGGGGCCTGCAGCAGCTGGGCTGGCAGCACACAGACTGGCAGCACTGGGGCCTGCAGCAGCTGGACACACAGCAGCTGGGGCGGCAGCACTGGGGTCTGCAGTAGGTGGTCTGGCAGCAAGAGGGGCGGCAGCAGCTGGAGATGCAGCACTGGGGCCTGCAGCAGCTGGGCTGGCAGCACACAGACTGGCAGCACTGGGGCCTGCAGCAGCTGGACACACAGCAGCTGGGGCGGCAGCAGGTGGTCCTGCAGCACGTGGGCTGGCAGCAGCTGGGCTGGCAGCAGCTCTCCTGGCCACAGCCCTGCTCAGAGCAGACAGAGCCACAACAGGAGTTGACCATGGTGTCGGAGGTTGGAGGTGCTGGATGGGGTTCCAGGAGAATGAGGATCTGAGTTTGATCTCTCCTTGCCCTCTCTTGCTTTTTATACCCTCCGGAGGGCTACTATGACCATGTGAAAAATCTTGTTTACACTAAGAAAAGATCAGTCGGTTTTACTTAATTAGATAATTGTGTTTGTCTGGTAAACATTTCTATATACAGAGAAAACACCATTTTCTTTTCCTGTTATTTTATGAGTTACTCAATTTGGTGAAGCCAGGTGAGTCAGCTTCATTTTTCTTCCTTTGTCTGATACATTTCCCAAAATAGACCCATTACCTCCTATTACAGGACTTAGTTTCGTTGGACTGAGTGTTACTTCTTCACTTACGTATTTACTTCCAGGATAATATGTTGAGAATAGATTTTAGGATGACTAAATCTCCTGTGCTGTCAAATATGTTAAAAGCAAGTCACATGGAATACTGGTGGGAAAATAGGATAAAAAACCAGTGTTTGGGGATGAGAGGGAAATGGCTTGTGTCCAATGAGGAATACTGTAATTCCTTTGGATTTCCCCAGTGGTCAGTGTGGTGTAGATGGCCCCAGTGGAGTTCAGATCTACTTTGACTTATTGACTCTACTCAATCTGATATAATCATAATGCAATGATTTGTTCTTTTTAAATAGTAGAAGCATATTTGCATGATAAGTCCTTTTAAAATTATTAAATTATTTCTGCCATGTTTTTCAGAGATAGGGTATCATAAGGGAATAGCTCTGACCTGCATTTTAGCAAGTCAACATACTCAATGAGTAAATGTAGCAGCAGTGTTATTGGCAGTATATACATATTGAACATTTTGAGCATTTTTTGGTCTACAGTGTATGTTACAGATACTGTGCTTGATATAAAGCAGAAATAAAGGATTAAACTTTCATCTAGATCCCACAGACACTTAAGACAAACAGGACAATATATAGAGAAGAGGTTGGCAACTTAGAAGATTGTTTTATTAGTGAACAAAGTAATGATTATGTCTTTAAATCTGTACCTTCCCCAGTGAAAGGTGAGATACTACATTAGTAGTTAACAATTTGTTGTGTTTTCTCTGTGTGTCAGGAATTTTCTGGATCCTCTGTTATTGTTATCTTGTTTGTCCTTCACAATGATTCTATGAGGTAAACACAAGTTTTCTTAATTCATTGTACATTAGGTAATTGAAGTCCAGAAGGCATATTGTCAATAGGGAAGGCGTTTCTCTTCCAAAAAGCTGAAGGACAGTGTAAAGAATGATGCTATTTCTCCTGCCTAGGACATTCCATTTGGCTAGAATATTCCTTTCCCCTCTGTCAATTTAGCAAACTCTCGTTCATACTTGAATATTCCAAACATCTCATCTCTATTATCTTTCTTGACATCAGTTACATTTAAGATGAATCCTTCCCTTCCTTCCCTCCAAGATATGCCTCTGTCCTAGGGTATTACACGTTATCATAATTGTTGTATGTGTCTTTCTTCCAGTCCTTTCATGAAGCCCACAAGGTCACCGTATTGTGGAAATATCTTATTCAGAGTTGTTAATATGGTGCTTAGCAAATGCCCTGAGAGAGGATTGGTTGGGTGAATGGGGGATTTATTGAAAACACAAGGCCCTTGCTCACCGTGTAACACACTAGATAATCTTGCTGGATGGAGAAGACAAGAAAGAGACTCAGACAATGAGCCCATAGTTGGATAAGGGTTTGCATTTGGCTTTTGTTGAGATCAGTGACCAGTCTAGATACTGTGTGTAGGAGAGTGGAGAGAGAGAATATTCAACAGATAGAATGGGAAAAATTGAGAGATACTCGAATTTATGCAAAGAAACTAGATATCATATCATCACTCAATGGGAAGAAAGATGTGAGCAAAAATCCCAGGCTTGCAAAACAGTATTTGAAAGGGGCAGAGAATGTGACAGGGCACAGGGGGAAGATTTAGGTGAGGGCTGTGTTAGAGGAAGGAGACAAATGCCACTCTAGAGAAGTGACAACAGCTGTAGAACAGGGTGCGTTAGACACCTCAGAGGGCCGGGGATTTAGCTCAGTGGTTCCGCCGCCTGCCTCACAAGCACAGGGTCCCAAGTTTGATCCCCAGTTCCAAAAAAAAAACACATCTTAGAGAACTGAACCCGAGACAGTTTCAAGATGGACAATAGAGATAATGAGAGAACTCATCATCAGAGAAGATTCTTAATTTAATATGCTTTTTATGCATATGCATGCATACTTTTTACAATTAAGCTCCTCCTGATAGAAAACAATTACTTGTCATTTTAAAACATGCATGATAAGATACCATCCCAAAGTAATAACCCAAATGACTAATTGGAACCAAAACTTCTCAGAATTTATATTACAAAGGATTAATATTTTATAAAGGACTTCTAAATACTATAGCTTAGAAAAAATATCACCTGCTAATGGGGAAAAAAAGTAAATATTCCACATAATGATGCCCAATTTCATATACAGCAAGTGAAATGAAGTTACATGGGTTACTGAGACGACGTCTCATCTGTCAGATTGACAAACACTAAAACTTTGTCAGTGCCCTCTGATAGTGAGGCAGTGGAAAGGACATATTTGTACCTTTCTTATGGGAGCTTAACTATAATGAACAGCGATATTCTTTGACCTAGATATTCCAGTTCTATGAAGTATCTCAGTGATACTCAGGCAGAATAGGAAGAAATGTTCCACAGAGTTATTTATCAGAGTTCTGTTTGTAAAACCAAAACAAAATTACAGCAATAAAACTCGACACAACGTGGTTGCCCTGCAGTAGGACACTGATTCCTATATCAGAGTACTATACAGTTAAGAAAGGAGGACATAGCTCTATACGCTACTAGAAAGTAATCTCCAGGATACACCCATGAAGCAGATGGAGAAAAACATATATCATGCTCTACAATATGTCTAAAAGGCCCAAGAGACAAATATGAAAATATATCTCTTTACATTTAAAAATGATGAAGAATAAAGAGAGAGATGAAATGAGGAAATAAGAAAAGGGGACTTCCACTTCAAGATAGAGAGCAGGACTGATTTACCTCCTGCGTAAAGCAATTGAAAAAGCAGGCAAAATAAGCAACACACTGGTGGTTAGACATTGGCTGCCAGAGAGGGCAGGATAACGACTTCTGGGAGAGAAGAAGCACATGGTGTGATGTCTACGCAGAAGGAGCACTCCTTGGCACTGACACAGTTCCCCAAACAGCCCGTGTCCCCAGGGCCAGTGTGAAAGCCTTGTAACTCGTGTGTCATGGGTTAGTGTGCTCGGAAGAGTATCACCTCAGGAACAGGCCATTTTGCCCTCCACTAAAGGCCAACTTGATCCCATCTCTCAGAGCCAAGAAGCAAGTCTGATAATCACAGGCAAAGTGTCAGTGAAATAAGATTAGGAAGAGCTGCAGACCAGCTGGAAACCTTGTACCTACTGTCAGCGATGCTGCATTGTACACTACACTTGCAATTTTTGAAGAGGGTGCACCTCATAGGAAGTGTTCTTATCTCAGTAACATAAAATTCACTTTAAAAAGCAAGTCTGAAAAAGACTCAAGCTGTTAGTAACTTACTTGCAACCTCAAACAACCAATTAATTTGGACTAATTTATTGCATTGTGGAAGATTATTTTTTAACTTGTAAAGACACTTTTTTGTTTAATATGTATTTTTTAAACATCTCCCTGGTGACTGAATTCTACTTTTGCCATTGAAATTGACTCGAATGCCTCAAAACAGGTAAATATTGTAAAGTGCACATCTTCATCTCTCATGTGGACAGAAATGTACAGGGCAATTAAATTATTTTAACACATACAAATGCCCCTTTCTTCTGCTTTGTGATTTTCACCCTGTTTTTGTTTATTAAAAGCTTTTTAATTTTATTATGCTCTGCAATCTGCCAAAAAGTCAGGTCTTTTTAAAATCGTCATAGTTGTTTTTCCTATCTGATATGACCAGTCCTTTTAAAATAAGTTAAAATTATTTCTGATTAACAAAAAAATACATTATTTATAAAATTTTTTAAAAGGTAAATCACAAACTTTGAGAAAATACAGAACATTTACCCACAAAAGGCTTATATAGAGAGCATACAAAGCACTCTTACTACTCAGTCAGATTATAGACACCCCAGAAATGGGCAAAAGATTTAAACATGTACCCATCAAAGAAAGAAAGACAGTGTCACTTGAGCCCATGAAAAGATATCCAACATCATTAAAAATTAGGAAAATGCAAAATATACCACAACGAGGTAACAGCGTACACTCTCCAGAATGCTTAAATTCAACAAACATGGTCATACCAAGCACCAGGATGGTGTGAATCCCTCAGGGGTTTTGTACAAGGTGGAGATAGAAAGCCGCACTTTATAAACAGTTTGGCAGCTTCTTGAAGAGTTAAAGTTACACCTGCCATATGCCCAGCCATTCCCTCCAAAGTAATTTCCCCAAGAGAAATAAAAGCACATGTCCATTCAAAGATTTGTTCACAAATATTCATGGTAACTTTGTTTGTAATAGAAAAATCTGGAGACAACTGAGCAGGCAAATGGATAAGCAAATTTGATATGTCCTTGCAAGAAAATTCTCCATGATGAAAGAAATAATTATTGCTAATACGCGACAGCTTGCACCTCAATATATTTTAGTGAGTGAGAGGCCAGCATAACAGTGTACATAATGTACTTAATGTGTGCTTCTATTTATATAAAATTCTAGAAAACGCAGGCAAAAGGAGAGTGCCAGCAGATCAGTAGCTGCCTAGGAGTGGGTGTGGGGAGGGATTTTGCAGCAGGTGACAAACGTTCATTATCTGGGTGACAGGGTTGCTTTCCTGAGTATGTACATATACCAAAATATCAAGTTCTGCACCTTTAGTGCACAGTTTATTGTAGATCACTTGTAACTTAATGAAGCTGAGAAAAGAAAAAAAGAGAATGAAAATATCAACCCTAACATTTTTTCAGAAGGCTGACACACAGAGGGTAGAAGCAATGGGATGGAGAAGATAAAGATGGAGGCGGATGTTGCATTCTTGAATATGCCACGTTCTGCAGCTTTGACTCTGAATTCATGTAAATATTTTGCCTAATCATATGACAAAATTAAACTGTAAAAATCTCTCAAGATCATGTAAACAACAACCACCCCCACAACAGAACCTCAGTGTAGATCCAGGCATTACCTCGGAGAAAGGAATTAGCTCAAGACCAAAATGTTCTTTCAAAAACCTGAGATACAATCAAATCTCTTAAGTTGTTTTCCACAATCACATTGTTATTTTCAGTATTGGCAATGTTAGACCGAGATTGTTGTGCAAACATGGAATGAAGAAAATGAGTCATTCCATTGAAGAAGTGTTGCTTTTGCCATCCGAGAAAGAAGATGCGAAGGTAGGAGATAGAAAGTTACATAAAAACCCTGTTCTCAGTAGTTCTCAGTAGAAACTTCATGAAGTAGTGTATCTTTTGAATACATATTTTGTAACTGTGGCTACGGAAAGAGCTGGGATGGGACAGTGTTTAACTTGGAAGTAATGAGCATTCTTTCATTTCAATGTACGGTTTCCAATACCATGCTCCTCAAAGGAGCCAGGACTCCTGATTATGTCTGGGGGAGGAAATGTACACGGAAGTCTAGAGTATCTCGATGTATCCAAATGATAAAACCTTCAGCGTTTACTACATTCAGATCAAAAGGACTCAGAGGCCAGCTTCCATAGGGATGTAAGCTGTGCACCATCAAATGCCAAAATCCGTGAGTTCTTATTGGTAGGAATTTTTAAAAAGGAGGAAAACCTCTCTTTGGTCACATTTGGCTCATGCAAGCTGGTAAATAAATGGAGAGAATCGAGCATTCTTTTTGACTTTTCTGGAATATTATTCATCAGCATAACCGCATGTTCTCTATGGAATTATCCCTTCTCATCGACGGCAAAAAGGGATAATGGAATTGTAGGATCACAATTTTCCATGCCTCATGAAATAATGGCTCTGGGTGATGAATCCTGCTCACGTGATAGAGAGGTGAGCAAGTGGACAGTATGTGCCACCTGGTGAGACGCACACCACCACCCACGAGCAGTCATGGAGTCCTGCAGGCCTCCGGGGGTTGGGGGTCCCCTTATCAGATTCATCATCAGAGTGAAGTACCTTGTAATGTTATTGATGTGTGGCAAGGTAGGAGAAGAGAGTGCAGGAATCCTCTCTGATTTGCCTTTGAAGACTGAGGCTTCCGCATCATCTTTAAGGAAAGGGTGGCCCCAGGCTTAGTAAGGGAGACCAAACCATGTCTGCAGGTGCAGAGGGTTCAGGAAAATTCAGGAACCCATGATCCTCAGCTTCACCAACTCAGACGCTGCCATCCCACCTCTCAGGTCCTAGCTCCCTCCCCGCTAGGGCCTCGACCTGGGCATGGCAGAATGTTCCACGCAGAGGAAATAAGGACTTATGGGGATCTGCTAGTCTGTTCTTGAGTCCTAGGCTTGGCACTCAGCTTCTGCTACCCTCAGTTTGCAGGTGAGGAGGTTGTGTGCTCGCAAGCCCTGACTGTCTCACGGATTCTGCTTGATCACTTTGATCTTTCCTTGTGATTTTTACCAAATCACATTTCCTGCCAGATACAAACATCCAATTGCACTGTCTTTAGTTACTATGAACTGCTTTCATGAATACATAATATCAAGAGAAAGATGTTTCAGAAAACATCTAGAATCTTTCCAAAATAAATTTTTTTTCTGATTTTTAATCCATGAATTTCTTCCATGTTGTCTAAGAACCTAAGAAACTGTTCATGAAAACTAGGCTGGGTGATACATGACGCTTGATCTGGACCAAAACTGACAAAGCTCTGCTGTCTGTCCTTCAAGTCTGGGTGAAATGCAATGGTCCAGACAGAGTAAAAACTCATAGAGAAGAATATGATCACACTGAATTCTCTGTGTGGAAAGGTGATGGTTTATTTTGGCATACAGATGTAACACAGGAAGATTTGGAGATTAAGGATTATAAAAGACAACTTTCAGTTAAGAGAGAAGCTATAAAAATCCATAAGATAGGAATAAATATTGTGGATCCCTGACCTTGACAACTGAGCACTCAAAAATTTTTTAAAAGACACTGGAGAGAATTGGTCAGGTCAGTACCACAGCTGGTGCATTACAAGGAAATTCACACTGGGTGGGAGGGATATATCCACATGGAAGATGAGACCCAGGCCAGAATGTGCTTCTAAGACCCAACTCAGCCGAGCAGCATCTAGCCCTTCGTCTGTCCTAATGTCCAGCACAAGTCTGTGTCAGTGGGGAGAGGGCAGGAGGAGGGGGTGGGCGCAAGACAGGGGCTCAGCAGCAAGGGATGGCACAGCACATGGGGCGGGGGCAGGTGGAGATGACGCAGGTGGGGTGGTAGCAAGAGGTGTGGCAGGACACCTGGCCGCACACGGGGCGCAGGCAGCAGGACCAGCAAGGGCGGCGGCAGCTGGAGCCACAGCAGCTGGAACTACCACAGGAGGGGCGGCAGCAGCTGGAGATGCAGCACTGGGGCCTGCAGCAGCTGGGCTGGCAGCAGCTGGAGATGCAGCAGCTGGGGCGGCAGCATTGGGGTCTGCAGCAGGTGGGCTGGCAGCAGGAGGGGCGGCAGCAGCTGGAGATGCAGCACTGGGGCCTGCAGCAGCTGGGCTGGCAGCAGCTGGAGATGCAGCAGCTGGGGCGGCAGCACTGGGGTCTGCAGCAGGTGGGCTGGCAGCAGGTGGGGCGGCAGCAGCTGGAGATGCAGCACTGGGGCCTGCAGCAGCTGGGCTGGCAGCAGCTGGAGATGCAGCAGCTGGAGATGCAGCACTGGGGCCTGCAGCAGGTGGGCTGGCAGCAGGTGGGGCGGCAGCAGCTGGAGATGCAGCACTGGGGCCTGCAGCAGCTGGGCTGGCAGCAGCTGGAGATGCAGCAGCTGGGGCGGCAGCATTGGGGTCTGCAGCAGGTGGGCTGGCAGCAGGAGGGGCGGCAGCAGCTGGAGATGCAGCACTGGGGCCTGCAGCAGGTGGGCTGGCAGCAGGTGGGGCGGCAGCAGCTGGAGATGCAGCACTGGGGCCTGCAGCAGCTGGGCTGGCAGCACACAGACTGGCAGCACTGGGGCCTGCAGCAGCTGGACACACAGCAGCTGGGGCGGCAGCAGGTGGTCCTGCAGCACGTGGGCTGGCAGCAGCTGGGCTGGCAGCAGCTCTCCTGGCCACAGCCCTGCTCAGAGCAGACGGAGCCACAACAGGAGTTGACCATGGTGTCCGAGGTTGGAGGTGCTGAGTGGGTTTCCAGGAGAGTGAGGTTTGTGTTTGGAGGCTCCATGCTGTGAATCCCCTTTTATACCCAGCTGAGATGTTTCTGTGTTTATGAAATGACCATTTCCTTGTTTTGTTTACATGACAGAAATGCAATTAACAAATTGTGTTTTTCTACTGAAAACTCCCAATATGTAGAAAGTAATTATTACCCTTTCCTCCAGTTTCCTGGTTGTTCCCATGTGAATCACCTCTAAGGGCTCATCCCTGGTTGCAACATCACATTGCTTTGATCTCTGAGTATCATATGATGTAGGGAAGTCACTGTCTCTTGCCTGTTTCTCACTTTGCTGTGATTTGGGAACAGCTTCTGATGTGGTGAGGGTCCCCAGTGGACAAATGCATATTTCAATTACAGGCCATGTTGGTATGGAAAAGGAAGTAAATTCCTCTTTTTGAGTGTGAAAAATGAGGAAGCTCTGATTTGTGAGTGTATTCTGGGTGGTCATCAGGGTAACAACATTCCTAGGACATTCCGAGCTATGTTCATTCTCACCACCCTGAGGCACCTTGAAACAGTTAGCAGGGATTCAGTTTTTTGAGGACTGAAGAGTCTCCTGGAATTGACCTGTGTCCATCTTCAGAACTGTCCTCTAGACTCAGGTAGGGTAATTTAAAAAATAATTTTTAAACTACCTGCTGGAATATCACAACAAGTCATCTTTATGAATTATTGACATTCTACTAAAATATTTTCTTATGTTTTGAGATAAAAACCTAGCAGTTTTCTAAATTTTACAGAGACATTAAGGAGAATATAAAAGACAAATTCCTCAGGTCATATTTGACTAGAGAAAAACTGCATCCATAGAGTTTTTAAATCAAAGCCTCACATAATTATGGTCCAAAATAAGGACTCTCGGGGCAGAAAAATATTATTGAAGAAAAGAACAAATTGGCTTCAGGATATCCCCTTGTCCTGCAGAGGGGTCACTGAGGACTCTGCATCCTCCTGGTCATCTTTCCTAGCGGTGCGAGCACCACTGGCCTTTGGTGTTTTCCTTGGCTCTGCTCAAAGCAAAGTCCACCCTCCACTGGCCTTTGCTCATACTTTATATATGCGTGGATTCTATGATTTCATTCTCTATCAGAAATACATGTATCTGCTGGTTCCTTCTACAATATAAACTCCATTTGTGGAGGGACCATGCTTTGTTCCTCTCTGCCTGCCAAAGCCTGAAATAGAATGAGTTGCTGTTAAAAGAGATATCTGCTTAGTGAATGAAGATTTTGTGGAGGGCTTCAAGGGACACACTGACCTCTGAGAATATGTATCATTCATATACATGGAGAGAAAAGGGATTCCAAGGAAGGAGCACACAACTGGGTCTGGACATATCCCTGGCCTGCTATGATGAAAACTATTGCTGTTAGGTCTCTTATGAGAAGTACTGAGAGACAAGTTAATAGAACTGGGGAGAGATTTCAGGTATCCTGGAATCCTGAGAGAAATAGTGGGGAGCTATGAAAAGCCAGGAATAGTAATTTATATGCAATGGACAATTTATTTTAATTTTTGATCTGCCTCTAAAGTCCAAAAGCACTCTGGGATTTCTGGGCACAGAGATTGTTCAAAAGTTTAAAGTCAGGCAGGGTCAGACATGCTTTCGGCATCAGGTGATGGCAATAAACATAATACACATAGCTTGCTTGTTAAAAAATAATAAAATTTTTGGCTGGTAACAAATAGAGGTACAATGAAATGTGTTAATCATCTTTCCATCTCCATAACAAAATACCTGAGAGAGTCAATGTAACAAAGAGGGAAGGTTTATTTTGGTTCAGAGTTTGTAGTTTCCACTCCAGGATCTTTTGTTTTTGTGGCTTTCCAGGCCTGTGACCAGGCAGCACTTTAGGAGGAGTATGAGGCAGAGCAAAAGCCACTCATCTGTGGCCTGAAAGCTATGGGGTCCCACAAAATTGAGGCCCCACAATTTCTTTTCCAGGCCCCTAGCGACCCAAGAGCTCTCCTGAGATCCCAGCACTCTAAGGTCCCAGCTCCACCCAATGATACCACACAGGGTTACCAGCCTTTAGCACACAGGCCCTGGGGGGACCTTCCAGAACGAAATCATAGCACAATGGCTCTTTGTAAAAGTTATTTTTAATGTGTCAGTTTTTAAAATTATCACAGTAAGCGACACATTGCCGTGAATCCCCCTGGTTCTTGTAAAAGTCCTAAAAGGTATCCCAATGTAACTGTGTGTTTCTACACTTCACACTGGTCTCTGGGCATAATTCATGTCCCCAACCTCCTGAAAATAGATGATCTGAAACTTGTAAAGCATGAGCAAATTAGAAAGGCTAAGTTGCACCCCCGCAAAGAAGAACTTGGAAAAGTAAAAGGCAACCTAGGGTTGAGGAAGGAAACTAGACATCAAAAGATGAGCATGGTGTTGGGCATGGAGATGCTCTGGCGGCATCTGTCTCCCTGGGAGCCTGAGCCACGTGGAGACGCAGAGCTGTGGTTTGATCCCTGCTTAGCCAGCACCAGGCCCATGCTCCTCATCACTTGCCTTTCTGCAAAGTCAGATAGGAAAGAAACAACTTTTTAACTCTCATGTTCCTTTTTGATGCAGTTAGATTTTTTGGTTTCCGGGGCTGTGTCAGAGTTTGAAAGGCTTTTCCAGTTACAAATTTAAACAAACATTGCCCCATAATGTCCACTAACTTCAAGATGTCATGCTTTCTTTCTTTAAGTATTTAGGAATATTAGGAATGAATAAAGATATAAGATATAGGGTCCACATGTTTTAAGATCAGGTACGACCATAGCCCAACACCATGTATTAAACAAAACATCTTTCCCATTTCTCTGAATTCCTTCATGGATGTTGTGTATCTCCAGACTCGATTTTTAACTCACTAATGATTCTTCGTGCACCGGTACCACAATCATCGATACATAGTGTTAACTTGCTCAAACACAGGGGTCCCTGCCCTCAGAATTAATGGGCAACTGGTTGGCCTAGGTTGGCTAAGGGGTCACTCTGGAAAGAGCTCCTGGTAAAGTTCTTTTTACACACTGAGGCCAGCCAGAGCAACTGCAGAAACTACCTTGTGTATTCATCCAGGGCCCACTGTCAGCCTACAGGAGCTGTCTTCCTTATACCTTGGCCAGAAAGGACTATTAAGATGGATTTGTGGGATTAAAACTCCTGTTTTTGCTACTTCCTCAATGAAAACATCATTTGTTGCTGTATTGCTTAGGATTTCTTACCTAGAAGGGCTTAAGCATCTCCAAAGATGTGTACTTAGCATGGCCAAATGAAACAAAGTGAAGAGTAGACCTGATTGTGTTTTATTGACTTAAAATCCACTACCCTCGCTCTACATTTAGGTAAAGCTGATGTCACCACAAAATAATCAACCCCAGTCACATTTCCTCATTCATATTTATCTCTGTTCTGGCTTTCTGTATCTTAACTTCTCTAGTATCACTTTTGGACCTTTTGGGGCACCATAGTTCTCCCTCAAGGCAATTATCATGCTTGAGTGCCTGGTCTTACTAAACCTAAGAAGCCTTGCATGCTGTGCCTGGGCTCTCCACCCACGTTCTGACAGAAGACTGCAGACCAGCGCTCCTTGTTGTTACGAGCCCTGGGTGCTGAGCATCCCTTAACTCATTGAAACCTATGCAAATAGTCCTCTCACCACACAGGGTGCCATCTTGTTCTCTGTCTTGTAAAAGCCAGAAATTACACTATAGCTCGTATACTATAAAATTGAAAGGGCCATGTAAAGTCCCTGTGCTTTGATTGAGTTCCATCTAACAATGCATTCCATTAAAACCAGTGTTTGTATCTTGTAATTAGAAGTTGTCAAAGAAGAACATAAAGGAAGATGAAAGATTTGCGAATCTTAATGAAGGAAAAGCAGGTCTGTACTCCGTAGAACAATCTAGTGCAATTGGAAAGGGGTAAGCCTGAAAGTGTCCGAAAACATTTGAATGATATTTGAAGCATACGTCACCCAACAATGTTGAGGTGGAACCCACGTTATGCCAGTTTCTCTTCATTTTGTCCCTTGACATATTAAGACACTTTTTAAATTTTCAAAATAAAATAATCAACTTAGTACACTTGTTATTGGGAAATATAACACTACTAGTATAAAATATGGAAATTTGAGTTTAAAGCAGTTTTAAAACTTATACAGCTAACGCTGGAAGAAGAAACACAGTCAGGTGAAATTTAGGCAACTTCCGGAAGTTCACCTGACTGGAATTTTAAAGGACGTTTAAGGCCTATATCAAAACTTAGTTTTGGTAAGTGAAACAGCTATACAAACTTTCCTGGTGTTTCGTCAAAGAGAATGCTATTCAGGCCCAAAGTAGTATTTCAACAGCAATAAAGCTACATTTGTTGAGAACTTATATGCCAGGCCCTGTGATTGGTGTATTACATGGATTAGGTCCTTAAACCTTTGAAGAATGCAATGTATTTCTCTATTTCACAGAAAAGAAACCTGATGCCTGAGGAGGTTAATAACTTCCCCGTGTCACAGGCCAAATGGTCGGTGCATCCTGATTCCAACACTGGTGACATGTATCCCCTACAGTGGGACAAAGGTGGGTCTGTGTGTGAAGTGACAGGTACACATGCACACCCCCCCACATAAACACACACCGTTAACAAATCAGGAGATTTCAGTATCAGGGAAAAGATGGTTTATTGAGAATACAAAGAAACAATGCTCTATGAGATCATCATAATTAGCATACACTTAGAATGAAGAATTGCTTGTCTAAAAATAGATGCACTTGGGGTGTGGCTTCAAAATCTTTTAACAAATGTGTTTTCATCTACTGTTTCCCAGAAGAAGTGAATGCAACTCCAAAGGCCACATTGGAAGAGGGTTTGGTAATCACTGGGAGGCTATGATGTATGTTACGTGACTAGGGAATAGTCACTCATAATGGGACAGAGATGACAGCCAGAGCTCAGCAGCAAGGGATGGCACAGCACATGGGGCGGGGGCAGGTGGAGATGATGCAGGTGGGGTGGTAGCAAGAGGTGTGGCAGGACACCTGGCCACACACGGGGCGCAGGCAGCAGGACCAGCAGGGGCGGCAGCAGCTGGAGCCACAGCAGCTGGGGCGGCAGCACTGGGGTCTGCAGCAGGTGGTCTGGCAGCAGGTGGGGTGGCAGCAGCTGGAGATGCAACAGCTGGGCCTGCAGCAGGTGGGCCTGCAGCAGGTGGTCTGGCAGCAGGAGGGGCGGCAGCAGCTAGAAATACAGCAGCTGGGCCCGCAGCAGCTGGGCTGGCAGCACACAGACTGGCAGCACTGGGGCCTGCAGCAGCTGGACACACAGCAGCTGGGGCGGCAGCAGGTGGTCCTGCAGCACGTGGGCTGGCAGCAGCTGGGCTGGCAGCAGCTCTCCTGGCCACAGCCCTGCTCAGAGCAGACGGAGCCACAACAGGAGTTGACCATGGTGTCGGAGGTTGGAGGTGCTGGGTGAGTTTCCAGGACAGTGAGGCTCTGGAGTTTGGAGTCTCCTTGTGGAACAACCTTTTATACCCTTCCCATTTTCCTGTCATTAATATGTTTTCCTTGTTTTTATTTACTGAATACCTACGTAATTATTAAACTATGCAATAGTGTTTGTACTTTTAGTTGTATAATTTGTTGGAAATGAAATCTTTGTCCAGTTGCAATCAATTCTCCTGATGTGCTTTTCCCCCTGACTTGTACTGAATGGCATCTAGCAGACCACACTTGTCACTTCTTCCACCAGGGCTGTCACGTGAGGCTTTGCCTCCACAACTCCATCCCTCACACTCTCCTCCCAGATCCCCACCACCAGGGCAATTGGCCACTCATATTTCCAGAAATCTTCCACTGACCAATGGGGAGGGAGTCCATGCACTTAGGGTGGTGTCCGCTGGGATAGGAGGACAAAGCTCTTGTGTGTGGGTCATCCCTGAGCAATGAGGAAGCTCTCCATGCATGTCATGTTGGTGACCTCTTCGTCCCTGGAATGGCTTTCCCTGGATGTGTCCTGGGCTCAGTCCTTAAACTTCGGTCAGGCAACTTATCTGTGTAGATGTGACATCAATTCCACATTGTTTCTTAAACTGCTACTTTGCTGTCTTGTGTGCTTATATCCTGTCTCTCCATCTGGCCTCTTAGATTCTGGGACATTTAATATCATTTTTACCTCTTATCTCATTAATTAAAAGTATTTCACGAGTAGAGCCAAAAAATTTTTTTTGAATAATCAAAACCTGCATCTCTTCAGAACTTACTCTCAGAGCCGGATAATCCATGAGCGCATTTAGGGTCACTCTGAAATGCCAGTGGATTTTAATAAATTCCACCTCACTGAATTCCAGTCTTCTTATCCTCTACTTGGGGTGCACTTTGTCAGACACTGGTGGCCTATGCATCCCTGAAGCGCCATTTGGGACCTTTCTGGTACAATGTAAACGTTTTCGTAAATGTTCTGTGTCTCACATCCATCTCCTGTGTCCTGAGCATCCACCCCGGTCATCTAGAGGCTTGTGAATCCACAGGTGGCTGGGCATCCCCCAGAATTTCTGAGTATTGGGGGAGCCTCGGGCCCTGGATTTCTAATGAGCACTCAGAGATGCTGACACTCGAGTTCTGAGGGCCACACCGGGAGACCTCCTGCTTGCTCTATTCATTAGATACCAAGTTCCTGCGTTGTTTAGAAAGCTGACAGATTGAATAAGTCATCTAGAGACACCTATTGCCAGTGCTGGGGTTAGAAGTGCAATTTAGGCTGGCAATGTAGCTCAGTGGCACTGCGCCTGCCTTGCAAGTGCAAGGTCCTGAGTTTGATTCCCGGTACCGGGGCGGGGGGCGGGGGGCGGGGAGAAGTGCAATTTAGTCTCCTCCTGGGGAGGAGGTGGGGGAGCAATGTCAAAGCAGCTCCTGGTTGTGCTATTTCAGTGAAAACCATTGTGCTCGTAGGCAGTAAACAAGTTAACACGTTAAATATATTCCAACATTAACATTTCTCATCAGGTTTTACTCTTCACGATCAAGTAAAATTCACATGCACTGAAATGGACACCTGCTAAGTTTATTGAATGAGTTTTAACAAATGGATACATCTAGCAAACTTCCCTACCTGTGAAGAGGCACATTTACATTTACATTATGACATTTAGTTATACCAGAAAGTTCACGACCGTCGCAGTGAACCCCTCCAACAACAGGCAGTGAGTACAACTAATAATTAGTTGTAACCTAGAATACAAACAGCTGGTACATAGTACAATTTCTTTTCTGTCTGGCATCTTTAGTCTGGCATATGTCAGAATTTCTGTGTTGATGCATAACTCCCAAATTCCTTCAGAGCTGCACTAATGAGCACCAACCCATCCATTTAATTATCTAACCAATTTCAGGGCAGGATGACCAACTATCCGTGACTGCTTAGCACTGTGGGCATTCCAGAACCCAAGGCTTCCATTGTAACAATTAGGAAGAGCCAGGAAACAACAGAGGAGTTGCTAATCCTAGGATATCATCCTTAATTTAATTAAGACCGTGACTCTTGCAATAATTGCATCACACTAAACTGCTTGGCAAATGCTTGATTTACATGTTTCCATTTTATGTGCTGCTGCTTGCAGAGCTGGAAAATATGAAAGATATCAATAGTTAGATTATGAGGCCAGGTGATACCTGGAGTGGGAGGGTCTCACTGGATTTGCTGTCGATGAGGAGCTAGGACGAAATCACAGCCTCAGGCCAGTGATTCTCAAAGTTGCTGCATGCAAACATCACCTGGGGAGTGACGGAAATTGTCTGCCCCTGGTTTCTGCCTCAGAAATCTTGATTTCTTTGGTCTGTGGTCCGGCCTGGGATCCAGGGAATTTTTTAAGCTCCTTTAGATAAATCTAATGGGCAGCCAGGGTTCGAAACCCACCCCTTTAAACTATCTGTACTGTGTGCTTTTGTATAAGAATAAATTAGAACAAAAGTAGCTAAAATAATTAAAGTATAATTGTTGGTATCTAAATAATAGAAAATGATGCAGAATTTGAAACGCAGAGCTCTGAGTATTGCAGACAGAAACACTGATGGTTATCTCCACTCTTTAGGTCACTTCAACATCCAAGTCAACAATCCCACCTCAGGGTGCCCATTCAGAAGCTCATGTGACTGCAGAGTGCACACGTCCCTTGCCCTGTTCTCCAGTCCTGTCCTCAGCTCTCGGGAGCAACGTCATCTGGAGCTTTGGGCCCGACCACACCCTCTGCTCCTGTCGCAAGTGGCCTGCAGCTGCTGGGACGGAGGAGGAGAGCAAGGCGCAGCCCCTGGCCGCTAGAAGCAGCAGATCTCAGCGGCCACACCCCAGATGAGGTAAAACCACTGAGCCACATTTTGGCCCTGATGCTTCTACCTTTCTGACTTGCTTCCTGCGGTTTCTTCCAGATTTGTCCTGTAAGGATTAACTCACGAGACTTTTGAACTGAATCCCTGTTTTAGTTTCTACGTTTAGTGAATTCGACCAAGCACACCCGCATACAACGGCAATCCTAACAGTCACCTTCTGGGTGGGAAGCACTAACAGCGCCACTGTTCCCGGCTGCGGGTGCACTAATGTGACCCAGAATAGGAAGGAGGAGGAGAAGGGAGAAGACTAGATAAGAACAGTGCTAAAGCTGCAGCAGCAGCAAAGTGCTCAGAAGATTTTCCAGGTTAGCGCACAAAAACCCAAGAGTCAATCTTGATGCCCTGGCAGCCACTGCTTCCAAACGGAACCGGGCTGGAGGGCAGCAACCCCGGGAATAGGAACTCGGGTGAGTTAGACCTCCTGTACTCAGGACCAACCCATATACAAGGGTTTAAGACCCAGTGGTTTTTTAGGAAATGAACCCTGGAAGTGCTGCAGAAATGAACTTGGGAAATGTCCAGGACCAGGAAGGAAGCCAGTGTGGGTGACACAATGAGCAGAGTGTGGGGGGCAGCTGTGGCCTAGTCCCACTGAGGACTTGTAGGAGGTGCTCTTGCTGGAGGGGAAGTGAGCGAGGGTATTTGCTCACCAACCCCATGGCACTGGGTGAGCTCTGATCCTTCACTGTCCTGCCCAGAGCTGGGTCCTCAACCAGAGAAAGTCCCCAGGCAGAGGGCAGGTGCTGCTGAAGACCCAGCTGTCCTGCTGTATCAGAGGAAGAGCACTGTGGGACACAGCTGGCCAGCCTGAACCCAACTGCCATCTTCTCCTTATTCCTTAGGGATGAGCTACAGATAAATGGACAGAGAAAGACAACTGAGGAAGGGAAAGTAAAGAGGTGCAACAGCTTTATCTTTATGTGACTGCAAAAATTAGGATTTATTGAGATATGGAAATATTTCCATGTAAGAAAATATGACAGAGCAATTTTTTTAGAGCAAATATTTTGATGAGGGTGACGTAAGAGTCGAAAGATTTCAGAGAAATTTCAAATCGTCTTCATTTGAGAGAGATTAACTTGGTGGATAAGGGACAGTATATGTGGAGCCCAAAATCACCCCAGGTGGAACTGAAGCTTTGTAAAGGCTCCACATGACTCAGCTGCCCCATGGACTGCATCGGGGCTGACTGATGGTGAAGAACAGGAGCGGGTAGGGCAGAGCACTCAGCAGCAAGAAGAGCTAGAGCAGCTAGGGTGGCAGCAGGTGGTCCGGCAGCAGGTGGGCTGGCAGCAGGTGGGTCTGCAGCAGATGGGCTGGCAGCACTGGGGCCTGCAGCAGATGGGCTGGCAGCACTGGGGCCTGCAGCAGCTGGGCTGGCAGCAGCTTGGGCGGCAGCAGCTGGAGATGCAGCAGGAAGGTCTACAGCAGCTGGGCCTGCAGCAGCTGGGCTGGCAGCACACAGACTGGCAGCACTGGGGCCTGCAGCAGCTGGACACACAGCAGCTAGGCCTGCAGCAGCTGGGCTGGCAGCACACAGACTGGCAGCACTGGGGCCTGCAGCAGCTGGACACACAGCAGCTGGGCCTGCAGCAGCTGGGCTGGCAGCACACAGACTGGCAGCACTGGGGCCTGCAGCAGCTGGACACACAGCAGCTGGGCCTGCAGCAGCTGGGCTGGCAGCACACAGACTGGCAGCACTGGGGCCTGCAGCAGCTGGACACACAGCAGCTGGGGCGGCAGCAGGTGGTCCTGCAGCACGTGGGCTGGCAGCAGCTGGGCTGGCAGCAGCTGGGCTGGCAGCAGCTCTCCTGGCCACAGCCCTGCTCAGAGCAGACGGAGCCACAACAGGAGTTGACCATGGTGTCGGAAGTTGGAGGTTCTGGGTTGGTTCTGAGATGGAGGGTCTGTGAGGTTTGGAAGCCTCCTGTCCCTGGTCCCCTTTTATACCCTGCTAAGCAGCTGTTGTCACTAGGAGCAGCGCTTTTCCTTGTTATTGTTTGTGTTAATAAACAGACAATTATCTAATTAGTTAAGTATATTTTCCTGATGAAATTTTCATGGTAGGTGCAAAGCATTATTTCCTTTTTCTGATGTGTTTTGATTCATCCACCATTCTTCCTCATTGACTTCCCAAGTTTCTTCCTTGCTTCAACTTCTTCAAAGACAGCAGACACATGAGGTTACTCTTCTTGGTACAGTACGTCCAGTGTCACTGTACAGCGCTCCGTGCCTACCCTTGAGTAATGGTGATAGATCTGTCTGGTGACTCGGGAGCAGGAAGCTGCATTTTAGTCTGCTGCACATTCATTTCGGGTTGGAGTGTGAAACATAGACCACTGGCATAGAACAAGGAGGCCATTAGGACTTGCCCCTTCCCCACTGTCAATGAGGATCCCCATTCCAGACATTTTTGGGAAACACAGGAGTATTTCAAGATGGAGACCACGTTCTGGTCCTGAGCATTTCCAATAAGGGATGCTGCATTTGTCCATCACTTTCACAGCCCTACTTTAACCATAAACCTATCACATGATTAGATGAATTTTTAAGGTGAAATTGCATAATGTCGGCATTTGGGGCAATCTCTAGGTCTAGCATCATGGTGGGGCTTCCATCCAAGAAGATGAATATACACTTTTATAATGTGAAGACACAAAGCTGTTTCTAAGAAAGAAAGAGTGCCCAGTGGCTAGCTTGTGGTTATTTACCTTCCTCCTCCTGTGCATGTTTTGTATCCTTACATTGTAAACTTCTTGAAAAAGAAACAAAAAATGATCTCCAGGTAAAAAAAAAGAGTTGAAAAAAAAAAAACCTGAATGATGGTGTTGATGTTTTTTTCTTACCAGCAACAAACCTTCAAAACTCATTTCTGCAGCCTTTTGGGGGAAAATGACTGCAGAGCCCAGCTATACAGTAGGGTGCTGGTCCCTGAATTCGGCGGTGTGGGCTTATTTTCCTTCTGTCCTTTACTTCCTGTCTCCATGGCCTTAACACCTTACATCAACTCGTGCTTTCTTTCCTCAGGGTCTATTTGAGCCAGATGACCCAGCATCTTTGTCTCGGACTTTATTCACACCTGACTTCTTGCTCTCTCTGTTGAATTACTGAGCTCTGTACCGAGATCTATAGTTCCTCACATCATTCAGGTAGTTATTAGACTTCATTCTTTAGGTTTTTGTTTTTTTTTTCAAATCAGTATAGAATAAAAGGTTAAAGGATGCAAATAGACCCATCCAATTGTCTGGGTGACTAGCATTTCAAAACAGGAAACGCTGCCAATTTACCATTTGGCTGCCTGGGGATCAAGAAACAGGCAGTCCCGGACTAATTGGCTACTGTGTGATGAATCCTTAAATGCTTAACTAAGACCATTGGAAGACCAGCTAATAGGTATATGCTTAGCACGTTAATGTGCTTAGCAAATACTTGATTGATTTGTTTCCATTCACAGGTCTATGTTTGTAAATCTGTAGAGGTGAAAGATTTCGATCACTGATGTATCTTGAGTGGGGAAGCTCTTACACTGGGCTTGCTATACAAGAAAACGGGCTAAATAAGAAAGACATAGAAGAGAGACTTTTTCATTATTAGGAGAAAGGTTTCTACATAAATGTAGAAGGATTGAGAAAACCCTGTCACCATAGCTTCCGAGGCAGAGTGTGCTGTCATTGTCCACCGGTGGAGGTGGACGCAGCCCCAGCCCCTCGCCCCGGGGCTGAATTCTCATCTGACTGTTGGGGTGAGGGCCTGGGGTCAGAAGTTTCTAATGGTCCTCAGGTTACCATGACAGGCAGCAGACTTCGAGACCTGCCTCCTTGAATTATCTACATCGTGTGCATCCGTGTGGAATTCAGTTGAGAAAGGAGATGGCAACAAAAATTAAGTTTCAATGGATGGCTTCTAAAGAAAATATCCCAAAGGAGAAACACTGAACTCTGACTGCTGGAGACTGCAACACTGATAATCTTCTTTATTTTATACCACTCTAACACCAAAACCAGTTCCCCGTGGATGAGGACTGCCCCAATGGGGCAGGAAGCACAGGGGAAAATTACTGTACCAGTTCCCTGAGGCTTTAAATAAACTCGGAACCAAGGGAGACAGTGCTCTGTGTGCTCCGGGCTAAACGCCACGCGTGATCTAGTGAAATAGGATGGCTAATTCATATTAAAGCTATGCTCACAAATGAAAGGAAACCTGTCCAAACTCTTCATTTCTTTAAACACATGGCATAGTGGGGGGGGTGTATTTTTTTCTGTTATGTAATTTTTTGTTTTCAAATTGGATGTTTTTGTCTTTTAGAAGAAGTGACATAAAAGAACTAGGTTAAACAAACCCTGGGGAAATTTGAATGGAGTGGATACATATTTACCGTCCAAGAAATGTGTTATGCTTGCCATTAACCTGGACCCATCATAATAATCCTTTTTTAAAAAAGCATGTAAAAAAGGGGTTTTATTGTCAGGTTTTATGTTAGTGCACAATTTATTTTCTAAATACCTGGTATACATTTTGCCTGTAGGGGGCCAGGGATTTAGCTCAGTGGTTCTGGCGCCTGCCTTGCAAGCGCAAGGTCCCGAGTTCCATCCCCGGTACCAAAAAAACAAAAAACAACATTTTGCCTGTAGGTAAAATGTACTATTAGTTGGTAAATTATAGAGTTTTAATTATAATAGCATGATCTTAGTAGAGACACCTGCAGTATCATCTCTGATTAATAGGAAAATTCACATGTATCAATCCAAGGAAGCAGTTTCACAATAAAATCAAGCTCAACCTAAGTATCTTAAAACATGTATTAAACAGTGTTGCCAGTCTTGGCATGAAGTGGGCAAACATCGACATGCGAGACACGGGCTGGGAAAGTCTAGGGTGAGCAGTAAAAGAACTTAGGACTATGGAAGAGTTAGGAGTTTCTGACACACACTAGGAGAGAACAGCAGCTGAGTTCCAAGACAGCACCGGGCCAAGAGGGCGACAGGGTGGGGATTCTTTTTCTTTTCTTTTCTCTTCTTATTTTGGTACCGGAGATCGAACTCAGGACCTTGTGCTTGCGAGGCAGGTGCTGGAACCACTGAGCTAAATCCCCGGCCCCTAGGCTGGGGGTTCTTAAGGGATCGCAGACCCGGGAAAGAGATAGGGCATGCAGTTATCTCAGAAACCATTTCCCAGGGCCCCGTGTGCCCTCACCTTTCAGGAGCATCTGCACAGTAACTAAGGTTGTACGTGAAGGTGCAGGTTGTTTACTTCAGCCTTGTGGAAGGGCCCTCTCTGCCTCACTGGACCCCACGGTGTTTGGGACACTGTTAGCTCATTGTCTTTCGGCTGCTTAGCGTGCACTGGGCAGATTGCTTCAATGGTGGAATTTTGCTTTTGAGAGTTTTAGCCACCACCCCCTTTTTGCGGTGATGGATAATCACCATGTGTACTGTGAGACCTAACTAACTCCATTTTAAAGTTTGACTCCATCTTAAAATAAGACAGTGAGGTGGCCTTGACATAAATTCCACTTCACTGAAGTCAACTATTCCCCTAGTCTCCTTTGTGCCCATAAAATAATGATAAAATGTCCTTGCTGTGGGACAACAGATAAAAAGACACAGCTCCTAACTCAATCCTCTGTCTGCCCAGAAAACAGATGCTCCCGAGCCCATTATCTATAGAACATTCTGTCAATGTGCTGATTGTTCCTTTTTCCTATAAACTACATGCAGCCACCCCTCAACCCCCCATGCTTGCTAAACATCAACCAATCATGTAACTGCTAAATGGAACATCCCCAAACCTTGCAGCAGCCACAATAAAAACCCTGCTGATTTGGAATTCGGGGCTCTCAATCCTGATCCGCTGCATCGGTGACGGTTGAGTGCCCCTGCTCGAGCTTGAATAAACAACCCTCGTGTGTTTACATCGGAATGGGCTCCTTGGTGGTCTTTGGGGACTTCGCAATCTGGGCACAACAGTACCGGAGCGATATTTAAAGTCAGGGAAACCCCGTCCACCACTCGCTGAATACCGTTTTGTTCTCAGATGACCTTCAGTGACCGCTTCCTCTCATCTTAAATAAGCATTTCAGTTCACTGGAAATTTTTAAAGCCTTTGTTAAGAAACACATACATAAACGATACATGAAATATACATGGTTAATATAATAAATTATTATTGAGTAGTCAAAGGCCCAGGATAAGGGCACAACTTTTTAAACACCAAGCAGACCCTATGTGTATTTCCTCGGTCATATCTCCCTGCCTTCACCCAGAAACAATCACTACAAAGAGTTTCAAAGTAGCCTTTCTTATTACTTTTCAAAATATGAACACGACCTAGGTACATATTCCTAAAAATAGTTTATTTTACATGTTTTTGGATTCTATGTAAATAGTATCTCACCATATATATATATATATATATATATATATAGACACACACACACACACATTTTATATTTATACACTGTGCTCAATGTTAGGCACTCACTGTGACAGATGATCTATAAAGTGGGCCCCAATTATTGAATATTCTGGTGTTCACAGCACGAAAGTTCTTGGTTAGCGACTAACTGCTAACCCACAGCATAGGCAGCATTCAGAGGCTAACTGACACGGAACGGTGACTCCTCTCGCTGCCCCGCTGTCTCACACGGACTCTGTCACTGTCTGTGAGGACCCCCGCTGCTGTGGGCGAGAGGTCCATGTGGCAAAGCTGAGTTCCGCCTCCACTCGACACCCAACAAGGCACCCAGACTCTCACCCCAATGATATTAGGAACCTAATACTCCCAGCAACCCCAGAACTGAACTTGGAAGTGGATCCTTCCAAGATGAGACCCAGTACCAGCCAACACCTCACTGAAGCCTTGTGAATGACCAGGAAGCCCAGGATGCAGCCAGCTATGTTGATCGTTGACTCACAAAAACAATGGCATAATGTATGTGTTGCATGTTAACTTGCTATGCTTTTTAGTAAAACAACAGGTGACTAATCCAGATTTATGTGGGCCTGCATAACCCACAGAAGAGGAGGAGGAAAGGATCAGAGGGTGCAGAGACACAGGGGCACAAGAATAGATCTGGCCCTCA
This sequence comes from Heterocephalus glaber, assembly GCF_053883595.1. Classification (NCBI taxonomy): domain Eukaryota; kingdom Metazoa; phylum Chordata; class Mammalia; order Rodentia; family Bathyergidae; genus Heterocephalus; species Heterocephalus glaber. Next base: position 10,521,257 of record NW_028258463.1, read on the forward strand.
GGCCTGAAACACAACACACTGTCTTTTCTCCCTGCATGCCTCAGGGATGGGGCCAGGCAGTCAGCAGCATCGCTGAGAAACTCAGTAGTGTCTTTTCTCTTAAAGTCAAGATGTGTGGTAGATACTATTGTTGCCAAATGTAGTTACCCAGGGATAATGGGAATGATAAGGTTACAAAGTAACAAAGCTTAGATTGAAGCATTTTACTATAAAATTTAATTGAGTGTAGTCCTATGATGGACAACAATTTAGGAATGGCACCATTGATATTGGTGACCCTCTCAGTAGGACCTATGAGTAGGTAGTAAAAATGGTCCACTCATGATGTAGAATCCTGTGGATCCCTACCTGTATCTGAATATTTTAAAGAGCTTGACAATGAGTGGACGAAGTGTGAGATAAGCAGTTCCAATGGAAAGCCATGATCCCTCGTCCAGATTTTGATCATAACACAGGTCTGAGAACTATGATCCATCAACTAAAAGGAAGCAAGTCCTCCAGGAGAAAGAGCCACAGCAAATCTATAGACACTGATCTCTCCAATCCAATTCAGAAGGTACCTGCAGCAGTGTACTGGGAGAGTGAGCTACATGTCTGTCGGATGGTATCGGATACCAGATCTAGGTCTACACTGACAATAGGACACCAAACTACCAACATGGCCCCATAAGAATACGGCAGTGGTTGTGATAAACTAACAGCAGTCTTGATCCAGGTGAGGCCCATGGTCTGCTCATTGGATGTACAGACACCCGGGTCATTGTTTTCCCAGTTCACAAGTGCACAACCAAGCACTTTCTTTTCTTAAGCTATGCACTAAGAAGTGCTACTTTGGAAAGTCCAAGCAAAGCCCCTGAAGATACCTAATCCACCCCACCATCCCCCAGGTAAGCTAGTAAATAAAACCCAGAGATTAACACCACCTGCAGACTTGAAAATGCAAGGCGGTGATCCTGTCATGTTTCTATGGAATGCTCTAGCTCAGTTCCCAGAAAACCAAGGAGATCCTAACAGATAACAGCAGATGATCGCAGGTCCTTCAAATAAGAGATCCAGTTGTAGCTGCTGTGATCTATGTGCAAACTTGAAGAGAACAGACTGACAGTCTGTGAGGTGGGATGTGTGGAAACTGAACTGGCAAATGGAGCCATTAAAAGAGGTCAAAAAAAGTGTGGAGAGGGAGAGGCAGAAGTGGATCCTGTTACGCGGAACCCATGGAAGTATGGGTCCATTGTCTAGCCCAGGGCCATGTAGTTCTGCCTTTTGTCACAGTAGAGTCCAAAGGGATGTAGACCTTCTGAACACTACATAGCATCACAGTGACCAAATGCTGGTGACATTGCATTAGCCACACCTGACGAACTGGAAACATGGACTATGGATTCCTCTGGACAAAATACCTGCACTCCAGGAGATAAGTCTGGCAAGGATCCCAGGGGCTGCCACATGGCATGCTGTTCAGGAGTCCAGTGTGGAGAACACTGGGATGCTGTGCTGAGCACCTGCCCTGCCCAAGGGAGCCCAACTCAGAGGCTCTAGAAAGTCACCACCCCTTGAGGACATCAGCCACTTCCTTGTTTTGGATTAGGGTAGTGTGTGTGTGTGTGTGTGTGTGTGTGTAACAGTATTTACATTAGGTTTCTGGCTGGGTAAGGGTCTGTTTTTTCAGCTTGTGGTGCCTCTATGAGCACCATTGTATCAGAGCTGAAATAGGAGATTCAGCACCAGGAAATCCTGCAAAGCTGCTCTGGAGATCCGAAGGCCTCATCTGTAACAAAGGACGAGGGACTGTAAACCCAGGGCCTGGGAACTGACAGTTCTTCCTTCATACGACACCATCCAGAAAGGGTTGAGCAGAGGGTGTGATGGCACCACTCTGGAAGCCATGACTGTGGTGGCAGCTTGGGGAGGACCCCTGTGAGGAGGAAGCCCATTCCTCGAGGTGTCATGCACACCTTAAACCGGTGGCCATGAGGTGGGGTGGTGTCCCCTACCACCAATGCACTAATACAGAAAAGCAAGGCATCCAAAGTTCCCTTTTTCACCCACATCCCCTGTGAGCCGTGGGGGATCCCACCCACCCCTGCTGCACAACCTCAGGCTCCAGGATTGAGACTTCCTGTGTCCAAGAGAGAGGCGCCAGCTCCAGGGGACAGAGGAAGGTCTGAAGGGGCAGACTGTTGTCACCATTCCTTTCTCACTCTGGGCTTCTGTGTGCTGGGGAGTCACAGACCCAAAAGAAAGAGCTATTCCCACTGGCATGCGATCTCCTCGCCCTGAGGAGGTAGGAGCTGTGCTGTACATGGGGACAGGTAGGAACATATTTATCGCTTAGGGGACGCTCTGGGGTGTTCCTGGTGTTTCCAGCTCGTTTCCGCTGCAAGGGGGCATGTGCAACCTCTATGCTTCAATAAGAACATAGCAGCCCAAGGCTCTGAACCTAGGTAATCCCACCAGGCCAGTCAACAATACTAGCAAAAGCACTGCTCAGTTGCAGTCCTCTGGTGAATCTTTCCCGTCACTGTGAGCATCTCATTGGAGTGAGCTGAAGAGAAGAAATCCGTGGATGTGCACATTGTCCAGGGTGGGTGAGCACTGTGATATCTCCCCGGCTGGAGGGTGGATGGCCCCTGAAGATGCCCATCCCAAGCTTGGGTGAGTGAGGGGCAACCACATGCAGGGACTTGAAAGTAAGTAGTTTATTTGGGAAATGATCCGAAGACAGAAGGAAGAATAAGGACACACGAAAACATTTCATTTCTATGCTTGCAAAATTTGGATTTATTTTAAATGAAGGAATATCTCCATTTGAGGAAATAGGAGAGAAAGCAAGTATTTCTGTGGGAATAATAATGACAGTTGACAGATTTCAGAGAAAATCACAACTTTCATAAAGGAAAGAAATATTAGTCTTAGGGGAGAAGAGAATATATCTGGAGGCCAAACCAATCTCAGCTGGTCTCCCGTGAGCAGCCCACACATGACCTACATCTGGAATGTTGGTTGGAGAACAGGAGCTTGCGGGTCAGAGCCTCAGCAGCAAGAACTACTGGAGCAGGTGGGACGGCAGCAGGTGGTTCTGCAGCAGGTGGTTTGGCAGCACTGGGGCCTGCAGCAACTGGAAATGCAGCAGCTGGGCCTGCAGCAGGTGGGCTGGCAGCACTGGGGCTTGCAGCAGCTGGAAATGCAGCAGGAAGGTCTGCAGCAACTGGAAATGCAGCAGCTGGGCCTGCAGCAGTTGGAAATGCAGCAGCTGGGCCTGCAGCAGCTGGAAATGCAGCAGCTGGGGCGGCAGCACTGGGGTCTGCAGCAGATGGTCTGGCAGCAGGAGGGGCGGCAGCAGCTAGAAATACAGCAGCTGGGCCTGCAGCAGGTGGGCTGGCAGCACACAGACTGGCAGCACTGGGGCCTGCAGCAGCTGGACACACAGCAGCTGGGGCGGCAGCACTGGGGTCTGCAGCAGATGGTCTGGCAGCAGGAGGGGCGGCAGCAGCTAGAAATACAGCAGCTGGGCCTGCAGCAGCTGGGCTGGCAGCACACAGACTGGCAGCACTGGGGCCTGCAGCAGTTGGACACACAGCAGCTGGGGCGGCAGCAGGTGGTTCTGCAGCACGTGGTCTGGAAACAGCTGGGCTGGCAGCAGCTCTCCTGGCCACAGCCCTGCTCAGAGCAGACGGAGCCACAACAGGAGTTGACCATGGTGTTGGAGGTTGGAGGTTCTAGGTGAGTTCTGAGGTGGAGGGTCTGTGAGGTTTGGAAACCTCCTGTCCCTGGTCCCCTTTTATACCCTGATAAGCAGCTGTTGTCACCATGAGCAGCACTCTTCCCTGTTGTTGTTTGTGTTAATAATTAGGCAATTATCACATTAGGCAAATGTATTTTCCTTGTTAAGTTTTTGAGGTGATGGAAAGCAGAACTTCCTCTTCCTGGTGTTTGTAGGATTCCTCCTGACCCACCTCCAAGGTGTCTCTCTTTTTACTGTGTGCCCTCAGGAAGCAGTGTCTCCTGCAGGCCTCAAATTCTTTTCAAGGCTCCACTTCCCTCTGATGACTCCTCCATCATGGGTCAGGTGGGCTGAGGTTTTGTGGAACACAGACCCCTGGCTGAAATGAGGCCACCAGACATGTCCCCTCCTTGCTGTGAATCATGGTTTACTTCCTAGGTCATTCTGTGCAATATACTGAACTCAAAGGTGTGAACCTAAGTGTTGGACATTTGTTTGTTCATTTCCCCCAAACAGTCCTCCAGAACTCATTTTAGGGCCTCATCTGAGTGTGGGAAGGGTTAACTGCCTAGATCACTTGTACCATGAGGTTTAGATCCCTCAGCTCGCCACCTTGTGGGGAAGTATCTCCTTGTGCCTTTGGCCTCCAGCCTTTCTGGCTTTAACAGACCCTATTGACTCAAGTCGTCCATCCAAGATTCAGTGGCTGACCCAAGTAGACGGTTAGTTGTCACCTAACCATAGTTCACATCCTTCCATCTCACGCCATTGAGTTGCTGGGCTCTGAAGAGGCAACACACATTCTTTCCTCATGAGTCAGGTCAATGGTTTGGATCTAGGTTCTCTTGTTTGGATCTGGAAGTTCCTCCCAAACTCTCATGCTTGCAGAGGTGGATCTTTTGAAGGGTGGCTGGATCAGGAGGTACTGTACTCATCTGTGCGTTCATCCAAGTTCAAGGGGTGAGGGTGCTGCTGGAGCTGGGCCCTGGTTGGAGGCAGGTCACTGGGAGCGTGACCTGGAAGTGTTTATCTCCCTCCCCAACTCCTTCCTTCTCTCTGCACTTCCTGGCTCCCATGGCAGGCACAGTCCCCCTCCCCCTGGGCCCTTTCACCATGCCACTTCTGTGTTGGAGCCAGCCAAGCATGGACTGAAAACATGAACCAGATAGAGGTCTCCTTTAAGTTGCAGGTGCCGGGCATTTTGTCGAGCAATGAGGAAAGTGACGACAAGTAGTTTCATTTTCCAAAATATACAAATAGAAACCAAAGAAAATCAGGGAGAAAAATGGAAAAAGGTGGAAACAGATATCTAGCTCAAAGACATCAGCTTACATGTATCCATAGTGAGGATGGAGTAAAAGCCTAAAGCACGCGTCCAATTGGCTATGCGATGCCAGCTGTTTAAACAGGAGTTGGTTTTCCTGAGGGTCAGAAAACAAGGTGAGACTGGTTGGCATAGATGACGCCATCCTTAAATGTCTTTGTAACACTATTTAAAGACCTCAGCCTTTGCCATATTTTTATCATGCAAAGTTGCTTGGCTAACACCTGATTTTCTTGTTCTTATTTTATTTGCGTATATCTTTGTAAACTGGATAACAGGGAAGATTAACCACTCTGTGTGCTTTTGGGGGGACAGTGACACTGGATTGGCTTCCAAGAGAGGCAGAGGATGAAGTAGACATAGAAGAAAGACTTCTGGATTATTGGGAGCTAGCTTTCTGACACAATGTACCCTTGAGTTATGACCACCCTCACATAAGAACAACTTGGGTTACGACTGGAATTTTAAAATTCTTGAGTTACAATCTGAATGCCAGTCTTTCCTTTGTGGGGTTAATTGAGAAATCCTGAGCCAATGTCTCTAAGGACACTGAGATCTGTCTGGAAGAAAGTGTAGCCTAAAATTATGCAGGAGAGAGACTTTGAAGGCTTTGTAGAGGAGCCTGAGCCTTCAATTGACCCTGTGGTTGATGACATTGTCACTATAGCAGAGTCCATAGGCTTGTTGGTAGACAGTGGTGATGTTGAGGAACTGGTGGAGGAACACTCAGAGGAACTGTCTACAGAGGAACTTCAGCAACTTCTGGCTGAGCAACAGTGAATGGCAGCTGAGGACCTTTCTGAGGAAGAGAAGGAGTATCAGCAATCAGTGCAGCAAAGTTCTTCTTCTGGAAGAAAGGAAATCCTGAAAAAATGGACAGAGCTACAAACATTCGTAGAGAAGACCCACCCAGACAGAGGAAAAGCCAATTGTTGCAATCACTTGCTTAATGACAACATCATCTCATGCTATAGAACAGTGCTAAAGAAAAGACAGAAACAGGCAACCTTAGACCATAGTTAGTTCTGAAAAGGTTGAGACCTAGTGAGCCAGAAGCAGGTCCTAGTGGGCTACAGACTCTCCCAAGGAGAGAAAGGAGACCAGGGAGCCAGATTCCTGATGTTCTTATGGAAGGGGACTCTCCTTCAAAACCTTCCACTTCATCCTCCCCTTCTCCAAGCCAAAGATGTCAACTTGAATGTTCAGTACAGTATGAAATTGTTGGTTCTGGTAAACTCGGCACATTTTATAACAGTTTGGTGAATATACTAGGAAAATTATTGGTGCTTTTGGTAAATTACGCACATTATACAACCCTTTTTATTATGAGAAGGTTAGTTAAGGGGTGCTTTGGGAGGTTCAGAATGCATTATGGGTATTTCCATTATTTCTTAAGGGATAAATAATCTTGACTTGCAACCAACTTGAGTTACAACCAGCCCTTGTGAATGGATTGAGTTCATAAGTCAAGGGTCCACTGTAAATTTAGGGAGATTAAGAAAGCCCTTTCACTGAAGCTACAAAGACAGAGTGTGTTCTTCCTGTAGACCAATGTATGGAGCAGTGATGGGGAACCTTGTAGAGATGAGTGCCCAAGCTGCAACCTCAAACCCATGTATTTATTGCAGAGTGCCAATACTGCAATTAAACCTGAATACTGAGGTTTAGTTTAGAAAAAAAAACCTCATACATTAACATCCCTTGTCTTAAAAGAAAAACACAATAACAGAGCTTTCAATGATACAAACGGCTTTTTATTGAAAGGTAAAAGTTTGCATTTGGTGTGCTTTTGCACAAATCCTGTGATCTTCGCTGCTGTGTGCATGCTGATCATTTGTCAAATCTTGTCTAGAGCGACTTGGCTTGCGTGCCAACAGAGAGGGCTGTGCATGCCCACTGTGGCCCCTGGGCAGTGCTACTAGCTGCCAGTACTTGACTCCTGCGTGGAACAGTTCTGATTTAACTGGCATGGTACAGGGCCTGGGTCAGAAGTTTTTACTTGTCCTCAGGTAACCATAACAGGCAGCAAATATGCAGAGCCATCTCCTTAAACTGTCCTTATTATGAACACATATTAATTTCAGTTGAATACAGAAGGCAACAAATAACTAAATTTCAATTAGTGGTATCTAAATAATAGAGAAAATGATCCTGAAATGGAATCACTCAACCCACAGAGTAAAACATTGGCAATCCTCCTTACCATTTTAGTTCACTCTAACCCCAAAACCAACAGTCTCCCCTGGAAATGACTATGGACAGTGCTCTGGATTTTGTAAAGAGGAAACCCCAAGCCAGGAAAAATATTGTTCCATGTTCTCCTCACTAAATCCTACTCAAACTCTAAAGAATTAGAATTGATGATTAACATCTAGACAGTACGCACAAATTATCTAAAGTTGACCCAAACTCTCTTTCTTTTATTACATAGAATAACAGGCGGATTGTAATTTTTGTGTCATTTTTCTTTTTAAACTGTTTTTTTTTTTAGAATCCTACCAGATAAAGAAACCAGGAAGTAAACACCAAGGAAATTTGAATGGAGTGCATCCAGATATCATTCAGGAACTGAGTTATATCTGTCAGTAACTTGGACGCATCATAATAATACATCCCTCAAAGGGTGGCATGACCAAGGCTTATTGTCTAGTATCACGTATTATGCATAATCATTTTAAAAAAACATTTGGTATGTATTTTGTCTGGAGCTAAAATATACTACTATTAGGTAAATTATAGTGTCTTGGATATAATAACACGATCTAAGTTGAGATACCTACAATAGCCATAGCTAATTGATAGAAAAGTTAACGTATTTTTGTTTCAACCAGGTTAGTTCACAATAGAAATTAAGCACATTTAAATATATGAGAGTGTATATTGAACAATATGATGTCTTGCTATGACATGGGATATGCGATCAAAACAATATGAAAGTAATAGAAACATCCACCTCTCTTTGCTGGAATTTCTCATTTGTCTTGAAATCCTCTAATTTATTGCCTATTTAAATAATTTTGAGGTCTTTGAGAAATATTTCAGTTCACCTGAATATTTTTAAACTACTTGTTATTATGAAAAATCTGTATATAATGAAATGTGTATAAAATAAAAAGATATTAATAAATTTAATGAATAATTCTGAAGCAAGTGTCTATGTATCCAAAACTCAGGTCCTAAGCTGTCATCGTGGTTTTGGGTTTTTTGGGTTTTTTGCGGAGAGGTTTGGTGCTGGGGATTGGACCTAGCGGCTCACGCATCCTCAGCAAACATTCTGCCACTAACCTGATTTTTTTTCAAATAAAAGAAGACAATTTATTTGAAGGTGGGAAAGGGAGGAGAGAGAGAGAGAGAGAACAGATGTGGTGGACAGCTGCTCTGGACGAGTAGGGAGTATTGGAAAGTCTCCTGGATTCTTGCCTGCAGATCCTTTTTATGGAGACCCTTGTCCCCCGTAGGTGCCTGGAATCTGATTGGCTCCCTGGCTTATCTGTCATCCTAACCTTGGCGTTTGGGATATGGCTTTTCCCTGTCCTTTGGAGGCCTCATAGAATAGCAGCTTAGGCTTAAATAACCTGATTGGGGGGAGGGGGTACCGGGGATCGAACTCGGCTCCTTGTGCTTGCGCAGCAGGTGGCAAAATCTCTGAGCTAAGTCCCAGGCCAAATAACCTGATTTTTAAAGTTGTTTTCTTATTGCCTCTCTTTATACTTCAACCACCTCGATACACAATGCTAAACCATAACGGTTAGTTTCACAGGTTTTTGAACTTCTATAAATAGAATATCACTATGTATCTTGTATTTTTATTCTTTTGTTCAGTATGAGCTACTAGCTGAGATGGCCAGTCTACAAAGCGGATGCCTCTTATCTTTTTCTTGTGTTCATAATATGTTTAATTCCTTATGTTTCAGCAGCTTTCTTCTAACCCATAGCAGAGGCAGTGTTCAGTGGCTGAGTGACATGTGATGATGACTCTCCTCTTGCTGCCCCACTGTCTCACACAGACTTTGTCACTGCCTGTGAGGACCCCCGCTGCTATGGGCGAGAGGTCCATGTGGCAAAGCTGAGTTCCGCCTCCACTCGACACCCAACAAGGCACCCAGACTCTCACCCCAATGATATTAGGAACCCAATATTCTCAGCAACCCCAGAACTGAACTTGGAAGTGAAGTGGATTCTTCCAGGGTGACCCTCATGAGACCTAGCCAGGCAACACCCTGATGAAGTCTTGTGAATGACCAGGAAGCCCAGGATGCAGCCAGCTGTGTTGATCACTGACTCACAAAAATGGTGACATAATAAATGCGTGTAGTTTTAAGCTGACAAATTCTGAAGCAATTACATAAAAATAGACAAGTCCACAATTATCATGGGATGAAAAACTCACAGAAGAGGAAGAAAGAATCAAAGTGTGCAGAGAGGTGAATATGCTGGGTTGTACCTTGTCACAAGACCTAATACTCAGCCTGACTGTGAGCCTTAGGTGTCCCAAGTGGTGCTCGGTTCTCTAAGGTTACAGAAAGGTCCAGGAAAAGGGGACACAGAATCACTGATAATTTCAGTAGTGCCTTTTCCCTAAAGTAGTAGGAAATATTGTTGCAGAACTTAGCTCTCCAAGGCTTATGGGGGTATCAGATCATGGAATAGAAAGGCTCAGAGAAACCATTTCATGATAGGGTTCCATGTAGATATAGTTGTGTGATGGGCAGGAAGTTAGGAATGGTAATGACGGTGGAGTAGTGTGAAACTCATAGGGGTCTGTGGATACTGATGAGAGAATTAGGTGTTCTCACAGTAGGATGGAGAAGCCACAGTTGTGGGCTCTATGGATATATCAGTGTTTATGTATGCACGTAGATATAAATTTAAAAGAGTTCAAAAAGCAATGCCGAAGTAATTGAGATCAGTTGCTGCAATGGAAATCCATGATCCCTCCTCCAGATTCCAATCCTGACACAGTTCTCAGGCCTATGACTCATCAACTGTTAAAAGAGACAAGTTCTGCAGGAGAAAGAACCACAGCAAAAATACACAGCACTGGCATTTCCTGTCCATAGCTGAAGGTGCCTATCTCCAGCAGGGGAATATCAATCTATTTGGATGTGATTGGATAGCAGATCAGCGCTGAGAATGAAAACTGACTATCAATATGGCAATTATTTTCAGAAAACAGAAGAAGTCATAGCACTTCACTGGGTTCACAGTAACACTTTGTCATCATCCACCTACTGGAGAAATATAAGATCCAGCATAGTCTTTCCTCAAGTGTAGACTAAGAACTATCATACTGAAAAGGCCAAGTGAAGCTCCTGGAACTGCATAACCTTCACCACCATCCCTCAAGAAAGCTAGTAAATAAAAATTAGAGATTACCACCACCTTCAAAGAACTAAGAAATTCACCAGAAGTGTATGCCATTATGTTTTCATGGACTTCACTAGTTCCAGATGGGTCATAACAGATAATGGATAACCACGAGGGCTGTTAAATAGAAGATCCAACTGTAGCTGATGCGATGGGTGTAGGAATCTTGGCTAGAGCAGATTCATGTAGCTTCTGGTGTGGATGAGTGGATACTAAATGGCAAATGGAGCCTTGGTAACACTCAAGGAAGGAAAGGGCAGAGGTGGATTCAGTTCACGTGGAACTCACAGCACTGTAGATTCCCTGACTTGCCCCAGGGCTATGTGAATTCTTCTGCTCTTTGTCACCACATAGTCCAGAAGGATGTAGGCCTTGTAGACATGCTACACACATCATGGTGACCACGATGTGGATTTCATGGTAGTCAGATCTGCTGAACCAAACACACGAATCATATGGTTAAATAATTAAAACATAAGAGGTGTGATCAAAAAGTACAGTGAATGGTTTAAAGTTATTACAGTAAAAGACACATTGCTATGAATCCCCTTCAAAAAATGTGTTCCTTGGAACACATCATCCCATGATCCTTGCCACTGTTTTTTTGCTTAAATTCTTTTATTGGTACCTTTTAGGTATACAATAAGTTTACACTTATCACTGGGTGCTTGTACCTGTACATGATGTATCTTGGTTCTTATTTTTTTCCCATTACCTGTGCACCCTTCACCCCTCCACCCTTCCCTATTTACATAGATTTCGTTTCCATTTTTTCCTTTTCTCATAATTTTTCCTTTCCCTTCTTTCCTTTCCCTTTCCCTTCTCACTTCCCCTACCCCTTTGGAACTTTTCTTCCTATTTCAAATTATCAATTATTCATTTTAATCATTTTAATCCTTATTTACACTTTCAGTTTCGCACACTAGAGAAACTATTCAGTATGTACACCTGTGTGTCCTATTTATTTCACTTAAGAATATGGCCTCAATATGCATCCATTTAGCTATAAATGTCTCTAGTTTCTCATTCTTTATGGCTGAGTATTACTCCATTTTATAAAAAAAACCCCACATCTTCTTTATCCAGTTTCCAGTTGATGGGCACTTGGGCTATTTCCAAGCTTTAGCTATTATGGACTGTGCCACTATAAAAATGGGTGTACATATATCGCTCTGGTATGATTCTTTTAATTCTTTTGGGAAGATACCCAGCAGGGGAATAGCTGGGTCAAATGGGACCTCTAGTCCTAGTTCTTTGAGGTATCTCCACACTGATTTCCACAGTGGTTGCACCAGTCTGCACTCCCACCAACAATGGAGAAGGGTTCCTTTCTCCCCACACTCCCACCAGCATTTGTTATTGGTTGATTTCTTGATAGCAGCCATTCTTTGTGGGGTGAGGTGGAATCTCAGTGTTGTTTTCATCTGCATCTCTCAAATGACCAGTGATTTTGAACATTTTTCATATGTTTATTTGCTGCTTTTACTTCTTTGTCTGAGAAATGTCTGTTCATTTCAGATGCCCATTTTTGAATTGGGTCTTTCAATTTGAGGGGGTCTGATTTTTTTTAGTTCTTTATATATTGTAGACAGTAGTCCTTTGTCTGAGTTACAGCTGCTAAATTTTTTTCCCACATTGTAGATTGTCTCTTAGCTCTGTTGGTGGTTTCACTTGCAGTGCAGAAGCTTTTTAATAAGATGAGATCCCAGTTGTTGATTCTTTGTGCTAGTTCCTGTGCTACTGAGGTTTTGTTCATAAAGTCTTTTCCTATACCAATGTCTTTAAGAGTTCTACCTAACTTATCTTCCAGCAAGTTTAGTGTTTCTGTTTTAATATTTAGATCTTTAATCCACTTCGATCTTAGTTTAGTGCATGGTGATAGATATGGCTCTAGTTTTAATCTTCAGTAGGTTGAAGTCCAGTTTTTCCAACACCATTTATTAAATAGGCTATCTTTCCTCCAATGAAGGTAGTTGGCTCCTTTGTCAAAGATGAGGTGGCTGAGTATGTCTGGAATTGTTTCTGCATCTTCTAATCTATTCCACTGGTCCTCCAGTCTGTTTCTTTACCAGTACCATGCTGTTTTTATCACAGTAGCTTTGTAGTATAGTTTCAAGTTGGGGTTTGTGATACCTCCTGCCCTGTCTCTGTTGCCTAGAATTACTTTTCCTAGTCTAGGTCTCTTCTGGGTCCAAATGAATTTTTGGATTGTTTTCTCTAGTTCTGTGAAATACATTGTTGGAATTTCAATTGGCATTGCATTGAATCTATACAGTAGTTTTGGAAGTATGACCATTTTCACTATATTTATTGTTCCTATTCTGGAGCAAGGGATGTCTTTCCATTTTCTTATATTCTCTTCTATTTTTCAGAGTAGTGTAGTTTTCAGTGTAGAGGTCTTTTGCTTCCTTTGTTAGATTGATTTCTAGATATTTCATTTTTTTGGATGCTATTGGAAAAGGAATTGTTTCCCAAATTTCTCTCTCAATGAGTCTATTATTTGTGTATGAAAAGGCTATTGTGTTTTGAGTGTTGACCTTGTATCCAGCTACTCTACTGAATCTGTCAATTAAGTCTACAAGTCTTTTGGCAGAGTTTTTTAAGTCTTCTATGTAAAGTATCATATCATCAGCAATTAATGACAGTTTGATTTCTTCCTTTCATATCTTTATTCCTTTTATTTCTTTCTCTTTTCTAATTGCTGTGGCTAATGTTTCCAGAACTATATTGAACAGGAGTGGTGATAGTGGGCATCCTTTTCTTGTTCCTGATTTTAGTGTGAAAGTTTTCAGTTTTTGACCTTTTAGTATGAGGCTGTTGATGTGTCATAGATAGTCTTAATCAGGTTGAGATAAAGACATTCTATTCCAATTTTCTGTAGGGTTTTTATCATGAATGGATGTTGGATTTTGTTGAATGTTTTCTCTGCAACTATTGAGATGATTGTATGGTTTTTGTTCTTCATTCTGTTGATTTAGTGTATTACATTTATTTTCCCCTCCTTGGGAAGTTTTCTGCCATCACTTCTGTGAAGAGTTTTTTTATGTCATCTGCACTCTCTCCTCTTTCTTCATTGATTCCAATCAGTCTTATGTTATTCTTCTTTGCATCGTCTAGCAGCTGCTGGATTGATTTCTCGTGTTCCCTTACAATTTTAAAGCAATTTTTCTTTTCCTCCTCACTAATGGCAATCTTATCTTCTACATCTGAAATTCTATCCTCACATTGGTTCATTCCGCTGTGCAGACTTTCAGTGGAGTTTTTAATCTCTTGGAAATCTGTTTGTATCTGTTTTATGGATTCCATTTGTTTCCTATGTTGGGATTCCATCATATTCCTCAGATCCTCTATTTGTTTATCTGTGTCCTCTCTAGATTTATTAATCATGTCTTGCACCATGAGCAAAATCTTTGCTGTTATCTGAATAATTATTTCTGATTTCATTTTTCCCAGATCCTCTTTTGTTGCCATTTCAGAGAGTGCAGGTGGTTGAGTATCAGAGTGTTCCATCTCATTTCCCTTTGGGGTTGCTGTAGGTGATCCAGAAGTCTGTTTTTGAGGCTTGTTTATGTGTCTTCTCATTTCCATGGCGGGGGGGGGGTCCTTCTGGCGCCCATGCGGCTCACCTTCTCTGCCCTAGGAGCTTGGGATGGAGGCAGGGAGCTTCCTTCTGGGTGCTGGGACTGGCTGAGCTTCTCTGCCCTAGGAGCCTGGGATGGAGGCAGGGAGCTTCCTTCTGGGTGCTGGGACTGGCTGAGCTTCTCTGCCCTAGAAGGCTGGGATGGAGGCAGGGAGCTTCCTTCCGGGTTCTGGGTGGCTCGGGATTTTTATAAGAGTCCTCTGTCAAGAACTAACCAGGATCCCACAAGATTCCTTACTCCCTTTCAATGGTATGGCCCCAGTAGATCTGAGACTTCCCTCTAGGCCCTGTCATTGGATACAATCTCCTGCCTCTAGCACCCTGGGGACCAGGCCCCCAACACATGAACCTCTGGGAAAAAAACAACATCCAGAACCCCAGGAGTGCTCAGGATTGTGATGGTATGCAGTACAGAGTTTATCTCCAATCCTGTCCAATTCCAAAGTCAATGGGCCATCCTCTGTATAGACTCTATCTGTTCAAATTCATAATGCTTTACTAAGGACTTTTTTTTGTTGACAGTTGCAATCCAAAGCTCTCACATTATGTGTTTTAGGATAAAAGCTTTCTCCTTTTAAACCTTGTTTTCTCTGTTTCTGCTGTGAGAATAAATTCTACTTTGGATCAAAATCTATTTTGGATAAAAATCTAATTGGCATTCACCAATTTAATCTTTTTGATTCTGAGCTCCCCTGATAACTTATAATCTAAGTTACACAGAAGAAGAAAAAGAATGAATAGATAATTTCATTAATAATAATAATGAGAGATGAGCTCTTTTAGTGTCTTTGGATGCAAAAAAGTTTTATTGGGAAACATCAAGCAATTATGAGTGAAAATAGATTCCACAAAACAACACGAGAGAGAAAAAATCTACAAGTGGAACATTTGGGGACTTTTGTATTCTGAGTCAGAATTGGGAATCCTAAAACAATTAGATGCAGAATTTGACTATAAATTCTGATTCTTCAATAATATTTCTATAAAACTTCATAAATAATATAGAGGCCAGAGTTTTACAGATGACTTCATGTATCTGCTTGTAAGTTCATGCCATCAGAAAGTCCCTGAGTTCCATAGATAGATGCTCTCTTCCTGGACCAAAGGATAAAGGCACGAAGATTTGTGGACCTAGATTGGTATACTCAGCAGCAAGAACTGCTGCAGCAGCTGGGGTGGCAGCAGGTGATCCTGCAGCACGTGGTCTGGCAGCAGCTGGGCTGGCAGCAGCTCTCATGGGCATAGCCCTGTTCAGAGCAGATGGAGCAACAATAGGAGTTGACCATGGTGTCAGAGGCTGGAGGCTCTGAATGGGTTTCCAAATGAGTGTAGTTCTTGAATCTGGAAATCTCTTTCCCCAGGTCTCCTTTTATACCCTGCTGTGGGAGCTCTTCCTTGTTGTTATTTATCCTAAGTAAGCAGTTGCTGAATTGGGCAATTATGCTTCGTGTTTCCTCTTCCAAATGTATTAGGCTTTATCCCATTGACTCTTCCCGCAGCACATCCTAAGTGTCTTCCTTTGTGTTCACATGCTAGCTAAATATTGCAAGCTAAATGCATCAACTCTCACCCCTCTGCTCTTCTTCCTGAATCATCTCATAACCCCTTCCTTGTGAACATTCTAGGTTTCAGGTACTCTATCTTCTTAGACAGAGTAGAGGTCATGTCAAGATTGACAGGTTGTCTGGGTGTTATTTTTCCCTATTTGTGGGTCAGACCATATCCACAGGTTCTTTTGAGTGTTTCTTGTGATTAACAATCTAGTTGCAAGTTCAATAAGACAACGACATCTCAGGAGTACAGAATGTTAGCATGAAAGGCAAGGTAAAATTCCATCAGTGTGGTCAGTTGTAACCAAAAAGAGTGGACAAAGATAAAAAAATTCCCCAAACACCCAGACTATTACCATCTCATTTCCTACACTGGAATATAGTGACAGATTTCTTCTTTTTAAAAGGCAAATATGTACTGGGGATGAACATAGTCCTTCAGGAATCACCATTGGAATTGGTAACAGTATTTACGCTACTGAAAACATGTATATTTTATTAAAAAATTGAATAAATAGTACAATGTTGATTATTTTAAAATTACATAGGAAAATATTGATGTGAAATAGTATTATTAAGTAATTAATAATTGGCAGTTAACTCTGGTTGGTAAGATTATGAAATTTAATTATTTCTGAATCTTTCTCTTTCGGTTTTGACCTGTTTTATAATGATTTGCTTTTTCTTCTATAAAAAAACTTTTGTCATGTTTTGCAGCCTTCACCATGGCCTAGAGCTGGGGGTTGGGGTGTTACCAGTTTGGGGGATGCTGGAATCTCCTTCTAGAGGTGGTTTTTAGGTCCTTTCTGTCCTGAGCAAAGAATTGGTCAAGACAAGCGCAAATGGTAACAAAGTTTAATTAAAGAAAGGAAAAGAAACAGGCTCTACAGAGCAAGTTTGGGCCAAGTAAAAGTAGGAAAAGAAGTACACGCTGCAGTATGAGGGTGGCCACCATGCAAGAAAGAACACGGGCAAAAACTCAATGGTGACTGTCCTTTTTGTATTACCCACTCCTCAGGCTGATGTCAGGTCCAGGCCATCCAATGGAAAACCCTGTCCAATTCTCTGAAGAATTCCACATGCAGGGCTTTGGGGACTGTTCTGTGCAAGTGTCCTTGTCATGCCTCCTTTCCCAGCCAGTTGTAGCGATGCCCTACCTTCCTATCTCAGTGGCATTGTAGGCCAGCCTGATACTCAGCCAGCTCCATCAGTCCAGCTGTCCTGGGTGAGATTGTAAAGCTGGGTTGGTAAACAGCCTCATCCTAAGTTCCCTGAAGATTTCCTTCACACCACATCCCTGGGATCCAGCAAGAGTTAAGGCCAAGAACCACAGGGGAGTTTCAGGCCACTGTTCCAGAGCTAAGCCTGATGCTCATTCTAAGTAGTTGGTGCTCTTAAACTATTGGTTTTTAGATATATTGTATCTCACTCCTGCCATAAAACCCTGACTCACAAATCCAAGGCTCCCCACTGGTGCGTTTCATGAGAGAGTATTCTACAATGACACATACATTTAAACTACTTAGCACACAAGAAAGTGGCTGCTAATGATGTAGCCAGACACCAGAGGACAAACCCTAGGGCTTTTAGCCTGTTACACATTGAGAGCATAATTTGTGTTTTCTTCTGAAGCAGTCAGGGACTTAAAAATGGTTTTTGCTTAAAAAACTAAACAAAACAAAAACACTGACTCTTCACTGAGCAGAACAAAGCTTGGCCTTCACCTTGTATCTGTCTCCTTTATTGCCTTAAAACTCGGGGTCAGATCCCTCACAGCTCTGCATATAGCTACGTTAATCACTTAGCATGTATCTGTCAAAAAGTTGGCAAAACAATGTCGATTAGTCCTGCATTCACATAGCCTGTGTTATCTTCTTTCAAGACCAAGGTGAGAGATTACAGGGATACTCAGCTACATGCAGAAGTCTCCAGTCATTGCTCTAAACCAATGGACACCTTGGATTCCAGCAGAGGTTCCTGAGACTCCCTCAAGCAGAGACAGTCACCTCAGGGAGACTGAATTGTCCCCTCCAGTGTAAGGACTTCTCCTTGGAGCGATCTTGAGAAAGCAGAGCTGAGCTCATGATCAGACTCTAGCCCACTGCAGCAAATCCACAAAACCTGGCTTTGTTCTGTTATGAATGGGCCAATGTGATCCCCTTCATCAGAAATGTGCCCTCTTTGGGTGTATGAGCTCAAGTCCCTTCCCAGTTTTCTCTTACTTTCTGCCTAATAAATATACCTATGCCTCTCACTGATCTGTCCTGAATTGCTTTTTATGACAAAAGTCCACCAACCTACTCCATTGGTGATGGCGGAACTGAAGTCTCCATTTCCTCTTTGGGAGGAAATTTCTCCCATTTTCTTGGACCCTGTCTGGTGACACTGGAGAGGACTCCACAGTCTCAAGAAGGAGGCCTGACTCAGGTTGGAAAAGCATAGACCTTCCCTGTTCTTCATTTCTGTACTAATTCCAATGCACAGCTAGATTTTCATGTCCAAAGTTGGAGATGGAGCTGGAGCAACTGGACAACTTAAAGATGGAAACAGAGATACATGTAAACCGTCAATATATGGAGCAAATCGACCCGGGAGTCAAGAGGACAGGATTAGTAAGACCTCAGGGAGACTGAATGTGTACGTGGGCGCTTCCCCAGCCCTCTCCTCCCAGCTCACTCCAGCAATGAAAACAAATCTCCAAGCTCTACCAGGGAAGACACTGTGCACACACAGAGCCCTGGGACTTCTACAGTTCCCACCAAGGGAGCTGGCTCCTAAATCACATGACTCAGGGAGTAGCCAGATCTGTTCGCCAGTGCCCTGGGGCCAAGTGGTGGCTGGAAATAGGCAGACAAGCCCTCCCTACTCCGCCCCCAGCCCCACTGAGTCAGCCCAAAACCGACAATAACAGCAGGTCCCAGTTTCTCCCTGGAAGGAATCAGATCACTTACTGTGCTGGCTGTCCTCCCAGGCTCAGGCTTCCAACTAACCTACTTCTGGGAAACAACCAGCAAGGTAGGTAATTAAAAGGACCTCTGCTCCCCCAATAACAACAAGTCTCCACCCTCTCCCTGAGAGTTTGACCACATATAAGCACTCTAACTTTTATGGCTCCTGTCAAAAGGAATGGCTCCTAAATCCCCCAGCTCTGAAGTGCATGGAGCTTTCCATTTGAGTCTCCGTGGACCACAAAGATCAGAGGGAATTTTAAACAGGCTATTTCCTCCAGCTCAGTGCAGAGCTAGCAAATAAAAATACCCCGCTGCCTACTCCAGAGCACTGTGAGGCCACGCCTTCCGGTCCTCTGCTTGGGCAGCGTAAGAGTCCTGCCCCTGAATTGCTGTCTCCTACGTGCTGTGGCATAAGAACAAAACGTTGTTCCTGTGTCACTGGGTATCTACCTGGTTCTTCTGATAGAGAATGTGAGAACCCATGGAATCGGGGACACACTTACTATTCTCTCTTGAGCCTCTCACTGCCACACAGCCTGCTCCATATTCTTTCATGGTATATTTAATGTTTTCAACATCATGTGAGTGTGAGTGTGTGTGTAGTAAAATCTCCCAATTTGGGAGGGAGGTGTCTGCCAAGTAATGAGTGATGGCCTCAACATACACATTCCCCAGGAATGAATAATGCCCTTAGGATGGAGTCACTTGCCTAAGAGTGAAAGTGACCACTGACCCCACAGTCACCAACCTTTGAATGTTCACGGGGTCCTGAAGGGATTGGGCTGGGGCCTCAAGGATCCCCAGTGGCTCACAGGTGGGATCATAGGAGAAGGCACAGGTTTGCAGATGAGCTTTTTGTTGGTCATAAATGATCTTAGAACATCTTTGGTGTGTTTGACAGAATCCTGAGAACTCTATTATTCACTCATGTAGTCAACAAATGGTGTCTGAGACTCCGCCTCCCATTCAACTCCAGACACAACTCATGAGTCTCCTACTCCTGTTCTTCAGGATGTTCCCTCCTCTTGCAAACTTTCCCCAGTGCTGTCTCTCCAAACCACCCTAACCCTAACCCTGTGCGATATCCTGGTAGCATGCTCCTTATGTATTTCATATCGTTGGGGGAAATTGTCTTGGATTTTTTGATATATCATTGTCAAATAAAATTGTAAATATTCACAGCATATGTGATGTTCTGATACAGGTATATACTGTGAAATGATTACCACAGTCAAGCTAAATAACATATTTATTCCTCACATAATTACCTTTTTATTTATTGCTTTTATGGTGAGAATATTTCAGATCTTCTTTTTTAACAAGCTTCAAATATACACTACCGTATTGCTAACTAGAGTCACATTGTGGGCATTAGATTTCTAGGACTCAGTCATCTTGCATAACTGAAACTTTACACACTTTAACCAATGTCATCCCACTTTCTCCCCTCCCTATCCCTCCATCCCCAGCCAGGCACCATTTTTCTCTGGCCTCCAGATTTATCCATGTTGTCAAAAAAGACAGAATTTCCTTCCTTACTAAGGCTGAATAATATTCTGTACATGTTACATTATACACATATCACATTCTCCTTACCCATTTCACACCCATGTATGGACACACAGATAATTTCCATATCTGGGCTTCTGTGAATTATGCTGCAGTGAACAAGGGTGAGCACATAGGTCCTGAAGATAGTGGTTTTGAGGCAAGAGATTAGGGTGTAGCAAACCACCTGGCCAAGGGGTCATGACCTGCCAGTCACAGAGCTCCAGGAGAACGTACTAAGCCCTGCACCTGGGACTCATCAGAAAATACTCTCTCCAGTTCTCCTCAGAGAACTCAAACAGATGTTTGATAGGACTGTTGGAGTGGGAGATACAAAAGATGGCAGCCACTGAGCGCAGGGCGTCTGTGAGTCTTCACTGTCTGGCTCTCAGCCTGTAGAACATACTGCTTTCCTACTTTTGATTGGCCAGCACTCACTCTGCAGAACATATTTCTTTTCTTATCTTTAACAAATGTAAAACCTCACTATGTATTTCACTCGTCTTATCCAAGTCTTTATTCAGGACAGAAGGACCCTAGAAAGCACCTCTAGAAAGAGTTCCCAGCACCCCAGAACAGTTTTATTTATTTTGGATCCACACCCAGAAGTAAAATTCTTGTATTATTTATTTTTATTGTATTATTTTGTATTATTTATTTTATTATTTATTAAAATTCTTGTATTATATCCAGTCCTATTTTAATTTTCTTTTTATGTGGTGCTGGGGATCAACCCCAGGGCTTTGTTCATGCTCAACACATGTTCTACCCCAGCTCCTATTTTTAATATTTTTAAGGAGCTGCCATACTGTTTTCCATTATTACTGTACCGATTTACATTCCCACCTATAATGTATAAAGGCTTCTTTTTTGCCACATCTTCGTCAGTACTTGTTATCTTTTGACTTTTTGGTAAGAGCCATCTTAACAGATGTGAGGAGATAGCTTGTGATTTTGATTAGCAGTTCCCTGACCATGAGTGACAGGGAGCACCTTTTCGTGTGTTACTTTGACAGCACTTTAGAAGTCTCAGGTCAGTTGAGTAGTTAAGCCCAGGGCAGGTGAGGGAGGGATGTGGCAGTTGCTTGGGGTGAGATAGAAGAGCTAAATTTTCACTTCACATGACAATGGGTCAATAGAGATAGAAATTCTCAGAGTGAAGAAGTAACAGTGAAAGTACAACCTTAGAATTTTTTTCTTTCTATTTTTTTTGTTTTGTTTTTGGTACCAGCGATCCAACTCAGGACCTCGTGCTTGTGAGGTAAGCACTGAGCTAAACCCCTGGCCCCTCTTTCTATTTTTTTAATAGGGGCTCTCTCTCCAAAACCTTCCATCTCACTCTTCTTCCCTCCATGGCTTGCTTTCTAGGCACACTGTGAAGCTGTCATTCATGGATTTACCTTCAGTGCAATTTCTCTTTTCTGATTTGACCTCCTGCTTTCCAAATCTGTGTCCTCCTCTTTGTTGTCCTCATTTTGATGGTGCACATTCTGTATATGTCCCTTTAGATAGATGAGTGTGCATTAGCTTTCTCGTTGCTGGGACACAGTATCCCACACCCACAACTTGAAGGGCGAGAGGCTTAGTTTGACTCATGGTCCAGTGGATTCAGTCCATGGATGGCTGGCTCTAAAACAGAAAGGCCATGGTGGAAGGGCGTGGTGGAAGACAGCTGCTCACCTCACGGCAGCTAAGAAGCAGAGAGAGAAGAGAGGATCAGCTGGAGGAAACTATACCTCCAAAGGTACACTTTGAGTGACATACCTCTTCCAACAAGGCCCTGCCTCCTGTCAGCACATTTAGCTGTGAATTTATCAAGATTTCAGTCCACTAATGAACATAGTGCCCCATTCAATCACCTTCTGAAAGCCCCCACCTTTGAACACATGAGACTTTTGGAGACTTTTTTGTAGTACGTTTATTTATTTTTTCCATTAAACAAAGTTTAGGTCAGTGAGAAATAATTTTAATCAAAGAATTGTACATTTTCTCCCCACATATCCTACTTTGAATTAGGAAATGACATTGTGATCCTTTTCACTACCAGTAAAATATTAAAAAATATTTACATGAAAATATTTAAAATAACTCAAACACAAAAAGATGAAATAAACTGTTTTTTTGAGAAATCTCTATTCCAGGGCCCATGGCACACAAGAGAGTCAAAACAAGTAAAAGCTGTGCCTGGTCACAAATTTCAAACAAATTGGAGGAGGGGAAGAAATGGGATGCAAATGGCGGTGTGGAGAGAATGGGTATTAGCAGCACGGCTTCGGTAACCAGTCTTCTGGATGAAATACCCTCTCTCGTGTGCAGGACATTCCAAACAAGGCTGGACTCTAGGATATTCCTTGAACTGAAATTAGAAAATTCCCTGACAGTGAAGCAGCTCTTTCACCTAAGCTCTAATGTGAGTGTCCTGCTCCGTGAACCGCTGCTGTGAACAGAAGCCTGTGTCGGCCCCCGAAGCTGTCCCAGCAGCCCTTCCATCTCTTTCATGAAAGCTTCATAAACATCATCCTTGGTTTGTACTGAGACAGGAACAGAAGGACCAGATTTGGGGGCTGCTTTGGCAAGAGGCACAGCAGAATCATCCTCCGACTTTCTCTGGGGGCAGCCGCGGCCCCTTTAGTCCCCCGACGTACCCTCAGTGCGGTGGGCACACATCGAGTAATCTCCGCCTTGGGGTTAGTGGTCTGTGGCTTGGCGCTGATGGTCGCTGTGGCCTTCTTCTCGCTGGGGCTGCACTGGTGTCATCCGCCTTGGGTCGCTGAATCAAGTTGGGGGCGGGAGGGCACGCAACACGCCTGGGTTCGGCAAGGGGGCTGGGGGGAAGAGCCCAGGTGGGGCAGGTCCCAGTGGAGGCACCAAAGGCGGGGACATCCTGCCAGGACGGGGCGGGGGGGATACCTGGAGGTGCAGGGGGAGGTAGCCTTGGTGGGGGCCCCAGGGAGGAGGGCCGGGGGGGAGCCCTGGAGGAGGACCAGGGGGAGGGCCGGGGGTCGGCCTGGTGGGAGGTAAAAGTCGTGGCAAAGGCCCTCGGAGTCCTAGCACCCCAGGTGGCCTCAGAAATGGAGGAGCCCCTGGCCGTGGCCCAGGAGGGAGGCTTGTAGGTGGTCCAGGAGGCCGCAAAGGTGGAGCAGGGGGGTGGCCCCAGAGGAGGCGGGCCTGGTACAGGCGGTGCTTGAATCTGAGAAGCAGGAACAGACTGTGGGGCCCCTGCTGCTGGGAAGAAGCAGTAGCCGTGCCATCAGAATGAAGATCCCCTTTGTGCTGTTTCTGTGATTGCTTCTCTACTTCAGATCATCAGAATCATCATCGTCGTCGTCCTCTGAAAATTCCTCTCCTTCCCGCCCCTCCTCGGGGATTTCCTGACCCACCATTCAAAGCACCATGGCTTGAAGGGGAGTCAGCTCCTTCATGTTCTTCTTTTTCTTTCTTGATTTTCCAGGCAGATCTGCAAACCGCACACTCAGACCGGACTTCTTCTCTTCGGTGTTGTCTCGCTCGTTGTCATCGTGGTGCACAAACTCGTCCCCCTCGCTTTCTCCTTCCGTCCTGTCTGTGTCACTGTCATCGGTGCTGTCATCGTGCTTGTCTTGATCCACGTCCTCAGGGTACCCGTCATCTTCACTGGTGCTGGGAACAGCATCGTCCTGACCACGCTGAGCAAGATCAGGACCGTACAACATGTCCTCGTCCCCCCTACGAGGAGGAAGATCTAGAGCAAAGCCCACTTCACGGCCGTACAGCTGCAAGGCTTGGGGCGGAGGTGGGCCAGGGGGAGGACCAGGAGGTTTCCTGCTGGGGGGGTGGGTGGCAAACGTGGAACACCATGTCCAAGAAGAGGAAGGATGGAAGCTGCTCGAGTTGGCGGTCCGTAGGCTGAGGTTTTCTTAAGAACGGAGGGTGGCTGGGCACCAGGAAGTGGAACGTCCTGGATTAAGATGTTGGAAGGAGCATGCAGGATATCTGGCAAAGGAAGACTCTCTACTTCCACATGCTGAGCGTTCTTGACAGCATCAAAATATTGACTAAGTTGAGCCCTTTTCTGTTCATATTCTACTTCTAGCTTTCTCAATTCTTTATAAATACCTGGATGCTCTTTTTCATAAAGTCGTAGGATCCATTCAAAGGTTTCACGAAGCTTTTTACGTTTGTCTTGGAGTACTTTGTCACTTAACTGTGGTTGTTGCACTGGGTTAAACTCCATTTCATCCAATTTCTCCATGTCCCGGATAATCTGTTTGGGATCTTTCATCTTCAAAACAGCAGCTCGAACCATCATGCCCTGTTTTTTGTTCTTCTTTAATTCTCTCTCCTGGGCTTGGTCAGTAGTGTCCCTAAATTTTCCACTCTTGGTGGATGATGTTGATCACCGCCCCATATTGGCAATCTATAATGGTTTACTTATTCTTTAAAAAAAAAAAAGAAAAAAACGCTTCTGCTGGGCTCCCAGAACTGTCAGATGCGGGGAGGGGACGATTCCTGGACTCCTTTACTCCGGAGGGGCCTTCACCTCTCCTCCTCGGTCAAACACCCAGCCTCCGCCATCTTGAAACCTCACGCCCCTCACTTTTGGAGACTTTTGGAGGACATTCTAGATCCAAATCACAACAGCATGCAGAACCGATAAGGCTTTTCTGAGACCTTGCATGTCTGAAAATGTTACACTTCCTTCAAATCTGTTTGATGGCTTGGCTGGGCATGGGATTCTGGGCTGAGAAAAATTTCACTGAACAAATTTTAAAGCATTTCCTATTTTCTTCTGACTTCCATTGTTGATGTTGAAAAGTTTGATTCCATTTTGCTTCTTGAATCTTAATATGGAAACAGCATATTATTTTTCTCATTGTAAGCTTTTAGTGCCTTTTCCATGCCCCTGATGTTCTGAGATTTCATAGTAATGCATTATCATGTGAGACTATGCATTCACTGTGCTCAGTACTGGTGGTTTTTTAATCTGGAACTCCCTTTTAAAGGAAATTTATTTCTTTGATAATTTCCTCCCCATATTTTTTCCTCTTTTCCTAGAATTTCTCTTTGCTGGGTGGTAGACATCCTGAATCCATCCTGTATGTCATATTTTCTTCAATTTCCATTTCATGAACTTCTTATTCTACTTTACATTCCAAACATTTGACTGAACATTTTTTCCTACTTTTGTCTACTATAATCTAATTCTCAAGATTTCAATATGCTTCTCTGAGTGCTCCTTTTTCATAAAATCTTTTTCTTATTTCAAGGGTAGAATTTCTTCTCTATCTCAAGTATTGCATGTATAGTTGTTTTTGTTTTATAAATTTTAAGTGCTTTTCTACTCCTGGTCTTATCTTTTTCTTCCATGTTCATTGTTGCCTTATTGCTTCTTTGTAAACTTTAGTGCTGTTATGGTAGGCTGAAGACATTTCTCAAATGTCTGCTGCATATTAATTGACATGGAACTGAAGAATCAACTGGAAGTTCCATGTGGGTGGTGGGACTTGGAGAATGGTGGGCTTTGAGAGTTGATCCCTTCATCTCACCCCTCTTTCTTCCTCCAAAAGAAGTCAGGATTTATACATCCTTTTTTGGCTCCCCTAAATTTCTTTATAGAAGAATCTTTCAATATCTTGGTTGGAAGGTTTATGACCAGCAGAATATTCTGATTTTTACTTCATTGTCCTGTTGACCTCTCTCCTTCTTGACCTTTGTCCTCTGCAGTATCTCCAAATCTTGAGTCTTCCTCATTAAATTCTACAAAGGAAAGTCTCCTGTTGTTCCTGGTGGGAAGTGGGGGTGGGAGAAGACTCCTAGGTGTCTAGCAGTTCTTTTGCCCTGCCCTGCCTTCAGTACTAGCCAGTGCTTCCCAGTCTTAAGTCTTTCTGAGGATTCAAGACAAATCGACTCTGCACTCACTGAGCCTCTGTTTGCACTGCACAACACACTGAGCTCCCTTTGCTATGCTATGTTAGCTACCACTGCACTCTAAACATCCGTCACTGTTCCTTATCAGTGATTGTCCCCTGTCCTAATAAAACAGAATTAGTGTTAGTATGTTCATTCTTCTTTATTTATAATCACGGGCTCTAAGAAGGACATAAACAGTTTATTTTCTGACTTCTTAAGGACCTATTATTTCTAAATTTTAAAAAGTCAGCTTCATGTGTATGCAGGAAAATACCACTTGAATCTCACTATCTTGTAAAAGAATAGACCTAATAAAATATATTTTAAAACTTCAGCTTAACATTTTATATATCCACTCACCTTTAAAGTGTCCCTGGAAGTAGTCAGCCTACCCCAGATATTGTGAGGCTCTTTCTTTATGTTTCTATAGCAATGTTCAGAGACAGCAAGCAGGGGTAATAGTTTAAGACTAACATGTTTCTCAGGCCTGGGCTTTTGAGGGTTGCCACTTGAGAGGGGCATCTTGTGAAACTGTAACACAGTTATTGTCTTAGAATTAATTGAGAAATAAAGTCTGAGTTGAAAGATATGACTTGCATTGCATTAACATATATTAACATATATTTCTAAATGTGCATTTTAGGTTTGTGCTGCCTTTGTTTTCCTTCTATTTTTCTTCCTAAGTGTTCACCTAGAGTTAACACATTAAGCACTTAAACCTACTGATATCATTTTGAGATGGAAATAAAACTCTCGAGAAAACACAGGAAGTAGACTAGGAACAGAACTCTGGGTGGAAACGGCAATTTCAACATGATAGGGGCAACAGGGCATCTGGGTAATGTCATCTGGGTCCTGCTGAGCAGGTCCAAAAGCCTTTGCATGTAAACCCTGCCGTTGGAACCTCAATCCAGTGTGAATGGATGAAGGCAGTTAACGCGTCGATCAAACAGCACAGGAACAGGGCTCAGCCAGTGTCTCCTTCTCAGCTTCCATCCCTTTCCTTGCCTGTTTCACCCATCATATTTGCTGCCTTTCCCACCACTTTGGAGGCTTCAGTCTAAAGTCCCTGGCTTTTTGCTTCTCAGAGGTTCCATCCCAACCAGTCCCATTCCGTGGGAAGCTTTCCGTATCTCTTCTCCCCAAAGGGGAGAATGTTTTTGTGTCTTCTTAATAATAATTCCCTTCATAACGACACAGTCAGCTGTCATCCAGTTCTCCTTCACTGTGTCTTGTCTCGGGTGTCAGTGAGCATCGATTCTCCTGCTGTGTTAGACGCCGCACATTTGATTTCTGTGAATCCATCCTTTCAAAGTACTCTTCTCCCATAGAGTCCATCCCTCTCGGTCACTAGCATCACCAACACACTCAAGCAGACATGTGTCTCTATTAAATCCAAGACTGCGTGGGGGTTACCTGAGGGATGGGAACTGAGTCCACTTGCCAGCCAGGCCATAATTCAAAAACAGTGAAAAGGAAGTCCTTATTCTGTTTCAATAAACTTGATGGCAGATAAGTGGGCAATCTGGTTTGGGGGAAAAAACTAATGATTTTGTGTCTTCTGTACTATAGGCATTGATAGATATATACAATTTTTCATTGTTCACATGACAGAAACTCAAACTTTTCTCCAGATAAATCATCAATGCTAACAAATGATTAAAGAACAAACATGTTTCTGATACAAAGAGAGCAGTGTTTATTGGGACATAGTCACCCTGTCACACATAGTTCCTCATGAAGGAAGCTGAGCCATGAGCTCCAGTCACAGGACTGGGGGGCTGGCCTAGGGCAGTAGCTTGCAGCATCTGGTCCTCTTCTGGACCACCCAGGTGACAGGTACAGAGCTTGGTGGTTCCGTGTGGTATTAGTTCAACTTGTTGCTTGGTGTCATAGCGTGACTGATGTGATGAACAGACATAGTGAGGGATCAGAACCAGGCCAGGTGTGGTGCACAAAAGATACATGAGGAAAACGGACACTGACAACTTGGCAGTTGGCCAAGGGCTAGTGGTCAGAAGTCAAATTCAACAACAAGATCCACAGGAGATTGGGCGGCAGCAGGTAGTCTGGCACCAGACTGGACGGCACACACAGCAGCTGGGGTGGCAGCAGGGGGTCCTGCAGCACGTGGGCTGGCAGCAGCTCTCCTGGCCACAGCCCTGCTCAGAGCAGACGGAGCCACAACAGGAGTTGACCATGGCGTCGGAGGTTGGAGGTGCTGGGTGGGTTCCAGGAGAGTGAGTGTTCTGAATTGGGAGCCTCTTTGCCTCATGTTATACCCTCCTGAGAGAGCTCTTCTCTGCTATTGTTTATCTTAATAGGCAAGCAATTATCAAATGAGAGAATAGTAGGCATTCTTTCTTGCACTGTGAATGCATTTTTCCTTTCTGCAGTACATTTTCAGTCTAATCTTTCCAAATCAATTCTTAGGTTTCTTCCTTGTGTGTGTCATCTAATTTCCAAGTCTGAAGCTCCCCAAATGTCTGCCATGAGACTGGCAGTTTGTCGCTAAGTGTCAACCTATTCCTCTTACCACCGTGATTCAACACAGACCCATGCTGGTAGTCTCATGAGTGCAGGACACACCAGATGGGACAGAAGCTCGAGGATGTCAACCAAGTGAAATAACTCTCAATTTAAAATGACTGAACTGGGGTTTGCCAGGAGTAGTAGCTCCATTGCTGAGTCACTCATGAGCAGCCAGGAAGGGAACAGCTCGAGGCATGGGCTGGCAGTTAGTGAATTGGAAAAGGAATTCCAAGCAGTGCCTTTTGAGATTTCCTTATGTCATTAACCTGTTCTAACAGTCCAAGTCACCCTAGGAATCAAAGTTGCTTACAAAGTTATTGTATAGCATTTTTCTAAAATAGCCAAGTAACACACAATAGCTACCTTGGACCAGAAGGTACCAGTGACCAGAATTCAACCATGGAAATCTATACTTTTTAAATTTGAATGTAATACAAGTAGATATTAATAAAGAAAAGATAAAATCAGTTCTATAGAAAATAGTTTTCATAACAAAAATAATTAGAGAATAACAATGGTAAATGCATGATATCATGATCTTAAAAGAATATATTTCCAGAAATGAATGAGAAATCTATACTTTTAAAGGACTGCCCAGGCGATCTGGGAAGATACCTGGGAAAGTCTAGGGCAGTGAACTTCTCTTGCTGGTGCAATCCCACCTGTAAGAATATGGCCTAAAGTCAAATGTGCTTGAGACTTCATCCTCTTGGGAAGATGGGACAGGAGTATGTAAACGACAGCATAATTTTACAACAAAGTGGGAAATATCAAGGACTGTCATAGTTACTTTTCTCGTTGCCAAGACAAAAAACCTGACACCCAAAGTTAGAAGGGGAAAGGTTTATGGGCTCACAGTTTGTAAAGGTTTCAGTCCATAGTCGGCTGGCTCCAAGGCGGGGTGGCTTGGTAGAAGGGCATCGCAGAGGAGAAGTTTATGGCAAGCGGAAGACAGCAAAAACAACAAGGGGAACACAAGGCTCT
Organism: Heterocephalus glaber; assembly: GCF_053883595.1. Taxonomy (NCBI): domain Eukaryota; kingdom Metazoa; phylum Chordata; class Mammalia; order Rodentia; family Bathyergidae; genus Heterocephalus; species Heterocephalus glaber. The sequence goes on from NW_028258463.1 coordinate 10,550,766, forward strand.
CTCTATTGTATCCAGGCTACTGGGATTAGGGTGGTGCCAAACCAATCAGTGGACTGTTTTAGTAACCACACACCCTTAATCCCAGCATCACACACTCTAGATCCAGCCACCTGTGAAAAAGCCACCTAGGGCCACATGAGGCTTTGAGGGACACCTAGACCCAAACCCTAACAAGGACTCAGTGGCTTGACAGGAAATCAGTAGTTCTGGTGGAAATTGCATAGGTCAAAGACCACTCACCCTGTTACCGGATGAGGGAGGCTATTTCTCTGAGCCATATAGAGACGGAGAGGACTGGGAGAAATGCAGCCATCTGCCTGTTTTCTTCAGTTCTTCCAAAGTTCACTGACCTCAAGGGCCTGTGAAGGGAGGGGCACTAATAGATCTCCCTGTTTCTCTTTCTCCTGATTAAAGAACTAAGCCTCCCAGGCCACACAAAGTGGAGGATATTTGTTCTCGCTGAAGCGGTCTTACCCCTTCCACCCATCTTGTGCATATAGAAGAGGCTGCACATCAGGAGAGGGAAGCTGAGAAGATGTGAAGGGAGACCCATCAGAGCGCCCTCTAGTGGAGCTGGAGGACTCCTTTGGAAAAGGTGGGTCCTCACCCTGGTCCCATACAGAGGTACAGGGCTTCGGCCCACAGGGAAAACAGGCCATAGGACCAAGAGCTTCACACCTCTGCCAGAAGATACTGGCTTATTTGGGTCAGAGCATGGAGAACCCCATGACTAAGAGCAATGGAGGTCGGTGTGGAGAACAGTTTAAATGAGGCTGATAGTTGCATAATACAAGCATGATACAACAGAGAATCCAGAACTTTAATAAGGACATGCAGGGGAAAGGCAGCCAAAAGATTGCAGTCAACCCTGAAGGTCAGCTGTGCAATTGAAGTGTATATATTTGCATGTGTCTTCTCCTTTCTTCTATTAACTAATTTTAAAAGCAAATGCATAAAACAGTAGGAAAAGAATTGTATTCTGGGGCCTATACCAACTGGAAATGCAGCATGTTTGACCAAAATAAAAAAGTAAGAAAAGAAAATAGCACAAAGGAAACACAGACGGGAGCAAAGCTGTGTTAGAGTAGGGCAGTGACATCAGACGTTAACTTGAATTTACAGGAAGACACAAGGAGAAGCAGAAAAGTCACCTGAAAGGTTAATATACTCTACAGGTAGATACATGTTCTCCTTTCTTAGCTTAGCTTGTTTAAAAGACAAAAGAATATATAAAATAATTATTATAACAATATTTCATTGAGTTTTGAACATATAGATGTAATATGTATAACAATAATAACACAAAAGGGCAGTACTAAAACTATATGGGGGTAAAGGTTCTAGATGTCACAAAAACTAAATCAGTACTGATCTGAAGTATATTCTGATCAATTAGCACTGATGGTGAACTTTTTAGAGCTTTCAAAGATAACAGCCCACTGTGGCACGCATGCCATAGGTTCATCACTACTTAATTAGGGTGAATATCTTAACCCTTAGAGCACACATACACACACATGTACACTTAAAAGAATTAAAGTGTTATGCTGCAAAATGCCTACTCAATATAATAGAAAAGAATACAGAAGACATATGGGATAAGGAACTCGTATCTACAATACATAAAGAACTCTTACAACTCAATAAATGACAAATAACCCAAGAGAAATGAAAATATAAAGTAGAACATAAATGTTTATAATAACATTATAATAGTCCCAGAGAGGAAACAACTCAAATATCCATCAACTGATAAATAAAATGTGATATGTCCATATCATGGAATATTATATATTACTCACCAATAGAATGAATGAAGTGCTGCTACATGGTAGAATATGGATGGATCTTGAAAATGATATATTAAGTGAAAGAAGTCAGTCCCAGAAAACCCATATTCTATGCATCTATTTATATGAATGTCCGGAGAGTAAGCCCATAATACAGGAAGATGACTAGTTGCTGCCTAAAGTTGAGTGGAGATAGGAGAGAAACTAGAAATGACTTCCTATGGATATGAAATTTCTTTTCAAGGAGACAAAAAGGGTTATGAATTTTGGTGATAGTTGCATAACTCTGTTTATATAAAAATATATGTAAAACCCTGTTTTATAAAAATAATAAATTGTATACTTTAAATAGTAAATTAAATGGTATGTGAATTACATCTCAATAAAGTTCTTTTTTAAAATTGAGGATAAATACATTGGTTAGAATAAATCTAGAGATAAAATCACTAATCAAAAGATAATAATGACTCAGAACCTGCCTAAATATGCCCAATCGATTTTCCAATCTTTCACTTTTTATTAACGTGTGTTAATTCTACATATTAACGGAGGTCAGTGGAGAGTACCTGCATATAGATTTACACTGATCAAAAGCAACCCCCCTTTACCCACTTGTTCCCTTCTCATATAAAAGTTGTATGTGTTTACAGGGTACCGTGTAATGTTTTGTTACATGTATACACTGTGTAGTGTTCAGGTCAGCGAAAGCATATTTATCTGCTCAAATATTTGTAACTTCTTTGTGATGAAATCATTTAATATCCCTTCTTCTAGTGTTTTTGGAAATATACACTCTTTTACTATTCTCTTAGTTACTTTACTATGCAAGTAAACACCAGAACTTACTTCTCTCAACTAATTATAAGTTAGTATTGTTGACCAACCTTTTTCCATCTCTCTTCTTATTCTCATCAGTCTTTGGTAACTGCTGATCTACTCACAACTTCTATGTGATTAACCTTTTTAGATTCCACCTTTGAGTGAAATCATGCAGTATTTTTCTTTCTGTGCCCAACTGATCTCACTTAACACAATGTCTTCCTGTTCTGTCCACGTTATCCCAGTGATAGGATTTCACCTCTTCATGGGTGAGTAGTATTCTCAGGTGTATATGTACCACATTTTACTCATCCATTCATCAGTTGATGAACACATAGGTCAATTACATATCTTAGCTAATGTGACCAGGGGTGTAATAAACATGGGAGAGCAGATGTCTCTTACATATGGCAAAATAAGTTTTCTTTGCTGGCCATAGAAACCCAAATTTCACTTTATTTTGAGAGAAAAAAAACACTAGAAAATAAACTGAAAACTGACTCTAAATAATAATGAAAGATACAAGAAGTTTGGATATAAGGTAATATTTATTGAAAAATAATTAACACATAATTGTGAAGGTCAAGGCAAGGGAGGACAAGGCAAGTCAGGGACTCCAGGGCTTAGTATAACTGCACCATGTATTTGAAGCCTGGATGCAGGGGAGAGGCCCATGGGAGAGGTGAGTGGTGTTTAATGTATATAAGGAAGCCCTTTTGCAAATTTCTGACTGGTATCTAAATAACGCTTGTGGCCACTTAGGACATGGTAAATTTGATTTGAATGATACTTTCACATTGGTATGATGACAGCCAGCTCATGGTTGGTAGTCAGATACAAGGTTCAACAAGAGGGGCGGCAGCAAGTTGTATGGCAGCAGGTGGTCTGGCAGCAGACTGGGCGGCAGCAGCTGGACACTCCACAGCTGGGGCGGCAGGTGGTCTGGCAGCAGACTGGGCGGCAGCAGCTGGACAATCCACAGCTGGGGCGGCAGGTGGTCTGGCAGCAGACTGGGCGGCAGCAGCTGGACACTCCACAGCTGGGGCGGCAGGTGGTCTGGCAGCAGACTGGGCGGCAGCAGCTGGACACTCCACAGCTGGGGCGGCAGGTGGTCTGGCAGCAGACTGGGCGGCAGCAGCTGGACACTCCACAGCTGGGGCGGCAGGTGGTCTGGCAGCAGACTGGGCGGCAGCAGCTGGACAATCCACAGCTGGGGCGGCAGGTGGTCTGGCAGCAGACTGGGCGGCAGCAGCTGGACACTCCACAGCTGGGGCGGCAGGTGGTCTGGCAGCAGACTGGGCGGCAGCAGCTGGACACTCCACAGCTGGGGCGGCAGGTGGTCTGGCAGCAGACTGGGCGGCAGCAGCTGGACACTCCACAGCTGGGGCGGCAGGTGGTCTGGCAGCAGACTGGGCGGCAGCAGCTGGACACTCCACAGCTGGGCCGGCATGTGGTCTGGCAGCAGCTCTCCTGGCCACAGCCCTGCTCAGAGCAGACAGAGCCACAACAGGAGTTGACCATGGTGTCAGAGGCTGATGGTTCTGGGAGGGTTTCCAAGAGAGTGAGTTTCCCAAATGTGGAGTCTCTTTCTTCCATGTCCACTTTTATACCCAGCTGTTGTCACCATGTTAATGGCTATTTCCTTGTTATTGTTTGTCTTCATGCATGAGCAATTATAAAGTTAGTTAATTGTGGAACAATCTATATAAAAGTTGAATAGAACACACTGTTTCCTTTCTCAGAATTAGGGTTTATTTAATCCAGTCTTCTCTTCTGAGTCACTTCTTATTTTCTTCTTTAGGTGTATCATCTAATTTGAAAGACTCTAAACCAGACCCATCAGATTGTTGTCATCTAATAGATCACATGAACTTCAACATTCTATGAGTCATCCTGAGGATTTTGTGTTTTATACCAATCCTCTAGTGGGGCTGTTTCTTGTTTTTTAAAGATTACTTAGATAAATAGACTGTGAAAGTACTAGAAGAAAGCTTGGAAATTATTTTCTTAAAACATTTGAAGTAGAATAGCTTTTCTAAGACAGAAATATTAATATCAATAAAGAAAAAATATTTAAATATTTTATAAAAGACAAATTCTAAATAGATGATTTATTTAAAAAAGGTAAACAAAACCAAAGATTAAAAGACAAACTGGAATAAATAATAAATACCTTATCCACCCCCCCAAAAAGGAGCTAATTACCTGAATATATGATTATCTATTACAACTTAATGGGAAAAAAAGACCAATAACTAATTAGAAAATTGAGTAAACATCAATTGTCATTTCACTAAAAAACAATTTAATGCCTTTTGAAATTTTGAAAGATATTCAGTTCCACTGATAATTTTTTAAATATTTTAATGAACAATTTATTCATCAGATTATCTATTGAATATCTACTATTTGAATAGGGGCACAGGACCTACCCTATGTGGTATACAACAGTGAATAGTTGCTATCTGTAATGACAAATATATAATATATTCAAGTTTTAAAACTTAATTCATGAAATTATAAGGGAACAGACATTTTCGTATACAAATGGTAAGGGTCTAAACTGGGGCAAATTCTTTAGATAAGAATTTGGTAATTTAGCAGTATCTTAAATTTAATAGTGTATTAACAGTATATTAAATGTGATAATATCTTAATTAATTTATCAGGTTTTTAAATGTGCATGCTATTGATGAAAAAATTTCACTTGAAGAAATATGTTCAATAGATACATATATGCTCTGATATGTGCTTTCAAGGAAAACAATTTCCAAGTTTTCTTCTAGTACTTTCACAGTTTACTTATTTCTCTAAGGGATCTTTTTTCTTTTAAGGAATCTTTAAAAAACAAGAAATACATAGTCATTGCAGCATTGTTGGTACAAACAAAGGCTTGATTTCGAATTCTATTGTGGTTATGGAGGAAAATTCCTTGATGTAGAAAACACACTCCCTAGTCTTGTGAACAATGATTTTGTATATATAGAAAGTGATGGAGTATCATTTTATCATAAAGGGAAAAAACTCTCTAAACTGTAAAAAACTCTCTTTCAATTTTTCTGTAATAGGAAATGGGGCAATAGGGGGTTTTTTGCAAAAAGGAAGAGGACCAAGAGATGGAAGGGGAGTGACAAAGGGAGGAAAGGAATACGAACAGAACTAAGATGGGTCATGTACATGTACCAATCAACCACAAAGAATGTAATCATCGTGGATTACAAACATGCACTAATAAAAGAACTACTGTGGTTAAGAAAAAGAAATAAAGAAGGCCATTTCTTTAGATCATTTGTATTCCAACTTTCCGTTTAGACTGAATTATTCAAGGAGGGAAGAATGGAGATAAGGAAAGATACAGGAAATGTTTGATTCTTCTGTTTTTCTGCAATTGAAAGCTACTTTGGGGAAAATTTGAAGGCATTTTGGGAAAAGGAAAAAGATTATACTATTCCTGCTATCAGTATTTTCTTTGTACTCTGGTATATTTTGTAAATATTCTGAATATATATGGAAATTCAATTTGTTTGGCATAAGATGGTGTATACAAATTCTTGCATCTAAGTCAGTTATGATCCTATTCAAATTACCTGTATCCTTGTTTATTTTTCTTCTTCATTATTATCACTTTTTGAAAAAGGTGTTAAGGTCTGTGCTACAATTGTAGTTTTATCATTTCCCCCTGTATAGATAGCAGTTTTTTGCACTTAGTTTGAAGGTAGCCCAAGTGCTCATAACTGCAAAAGTTAACATTTTTGGAGATTTAACTAATATATCACAAGGAAGTCACTATCAAGGTCAAAGCAAGTGCTTAGGATTCCGATCTAACTGAACCACAATTCTATGGTCATTTCTTTAGACACAGGTGGCCCTCTCTGTATGAAGGAAGAGGACATCACTTAGAGATACTGCCCTTAAATGATGGCAGTGTTCTCTTGGGGGCCTATTTTGTAATAATCCCTGTTATAGGGATATAAATATTTAGCAGTCATCCGATTCTCCTTCACTTCACCTTGTCTTAGGGGCACGTCAGCTGTGCCCCTGAATTTTTAGACTTGCCTCATTTGATTTCTATGAATCCATTCTTACATATTACTCTTATTCCATAAAACACATGCTGGTTCTCACTATTATCACCAACTCACTCTGCCTCCTATTAGAGGCAAGGTATTGTAGGGATGGGTACCAAGTCTTCATCATCTTCTACACTTCCCAGAACCCAACAAGCTTGCTAGCTGGTCCATAATTCAAACACGATGAAAAGGAAGTTTTTATTTTGTCTCAGTAAACATGGTGGCAAGTAAATGGGCAATCTGACTTGGAGAAAAAAACTAATTATTTGGCATCTTGATTGTTTGGATTCTTTGCTACAGAAATAGTTTTCATTGTTCACATAACAGAAGCTCAATTTTTTTTCCAAATAAACAACCAACACTAAAAAAATAATTAAAGGTCACAAATGTTTCTGCTACCAAGAGAGTAAGTATTTATGGGACACAGTCACTCCATCACTCATAATTCTTGCAAAGGCCAATCCATGCACAGCAAATGTAAGTTTAGGACTTCATTCCAGTGAAGTAGAGTGAGGCATCTGGCCATCTGACCTATTGCCATGGCAACAGGCATAACACAGAGGGTCCATGTTTTATTGGCTTAAGGAGTTGTTTTTTAAATAGCTTCCTGGTGGCATGCCCCTTGGGATGACTAGACAAGGTGGCAGATCAGCACAAAGCCATGTGCAGTGGACAAAGACAATGAGAAAGACCGACACACCAGAGCTTGGTGGTTGACGGTGGGCTCATGGTCCGGAATAAAGTTCAAGAACAAGAGGGTCAGAGGAGGTTAGGTGACATCAGGTGGTCTGCCAGCACTGGGGGCCACAGCAGATCCTCTCCTGGGAGAGACCTTGGGCCCACCCGTGGTCAGATAGGTGGAGCCACGAGAGGAGTTGGCCACAGATTCACGGGTGGAGGTTCTGGGTGGGTTTCTAACAGTTTAATTCTTTTTCCTGCTGAGCCTCTTTCTATACCCTTCTGAGTAGTTACCTTCATTATTTTTATCTTCTCACCAGTGTTTCTGAGAAGTTCTCAGACATTCTGGTTGGTGGCTCAGCATTGACACAGTTAGCCCGGGTGCTTTAAATGATTCTCATTTCCTCAGCCCTTTATCCCTTAAAGCACCAGGTTCTTTTTTATTTCAGCATTGTCTCATCCATCTCTTCATGCACTTTTTCAGTATTTCTGTTGTCTCCAATCATTTGATGACCTATTTCTGAATGGCACTGGGACCCATAGTCCCTTCGATTTGGGTAAAGTTAAAGCAGATGTAAACATGGATATGTTAACACACAAAAAGCTGCACCTTAGTGCATTACAGCAAAACAGTTGCTAATAAAATCAACACAACACACTTATAAAATTATGACAATTCCAATAAATGCAACTGGGTTTAAAGGATGTGGCTTCAAATGTAACTTATTCACAGTACAACTGATCATTGTCCCTTTCTCCATTCAATATCCAAATTCTCCAGTTCTATTATAAACTACTGCTAGTCTCCTTTTGCAAGTTAGTAAGCTTATTTCTCCCTGATTCGATAATCATGCATTGTTTCCCACTATGTTGCAGACCCCATGCTCAGGAGGCAGACACAAATACTACGCCATCCTGTCCTTTCCCATTATGACTCCATTCTGGTTGGAGGCTCCAGCAGATCTTTGCCAGTAGGGGCCACAAATGCTGTGACTCACGTGCTGGACAACAGAAGGGGTCAGGGCTCCACCTCTGCAGCCAAGCTCGAGATGTGCGGGCGAGAGGCAGCGGAAACTCTTCACCACAACTCAGAGTCGGTGAAGCTGTGTCCAGAAATCATTTTGTTGCTAGTGAAAATAAAATGCTCTCTCTTTCAAAAGATTCCCCAAATATGGAAATTGCTAGAGACCCAAAATATTGTGTACCCAATTCTCTCTTTGTCCCATTGATATGATGCCCTCAATGTTGTCCTTTTTGTTCCTGTATTTAATACACTTACTGACATTTTTATTTTTAAACTTGGATTCAAAACAAAATGTTTTAATTGTCAGACATACTGCTCCTAAACCATTCTCTTCAGCACTAAATGTAAGCATGGTGTCCCCAGGGTGAGTCCATACTCAGACCCCTCAGTGATTTGGAGCTCAGCCTGGAAAAGATTGTTGATTAGAATCAGGCTCAGTCCCCAGCTGCAAGAAATGAGGTGCCGAAGCAGAGTCACTTGCTGTTAGAGTCACCATCAATGACTCTGTATGTGCATGACACTGATAAAACCTGCACAAAACATTATCTTAACTCGAGTGTCAAAATATGCTTCAAATTCATCACCTTAATCAGCAGCATCTTCTATCTCCAGAGATACAGCCAAGGAGAGGTCGAGCATCCCAAATCTGAAAACCTGAAATCCAAAATGCTCCAAACTCCTAACCTTTTTGAGCACCAACATGACCGTGAGTGGAAAACTTCACACCTGATCTCATGGGGTGGGTGGTGCTCAGGTGCACTAAGAATGCTCTGTTGTCTTTTAAAGAAGTACTCTAAAAATGAAAAGAAAAGTCCCAGGTCAGGAGAAAATATTTGCAAAACACACATCTGATGAAGACATGGAAAACAGAACATACATCTGAACATGACCAACAACCCGATTTTTATTTTATTTTCATTAATATATTCTTAGTTAGCAAATAATAATTCTGTATATTTGTGGGGTGAAACCGATGTCTCAGTCCATGTTTATATTGTAGAAAGATGAAATCAATCTAATTGACATGTCCAATATGTCTCTAACTCACAGGATGTTTTTTTAAAAATCCATGTTTTCAGCAATTTTGAAATATGCAATACATTATTATAATCAAGCACTAAAACTTATTCCTAACTGAAACTTTGCACCCTTCCGTCAACATCTCTCCTTTTGCTATCTCTCTCCTCCTCACCCCACCCTCTGGTAAACACCTTTCCTCTCTCCGTTTCTATGAGATCAGTTGTTTAGACTCTATGTGTAATTAAATTCGTACCTTATTTGTATTTCTACGTATGGCTTATTTCACGTAGCATAACATCCTCCAGTTCCATCTGTGTTTGCATGAATGACAGAATTCTCTTCTTTTTAAAGGTGATGTAGTATTCCAATGTGTTCCAATGCACGCCACATTTTCTTCCTCCACCATTCTCAGGTGGACCTGTAATGGTTAACTTGAGGTGTCAACTTGACTAGATTGAGGGATGCCTAAGGAATTGGTAAAGCATACACCTGGGTGTGCTGTGACAATATTTCCAGAGAAGATGGGCATGGGGGTCAGAGAACTGAGTGAGAAAGACTTTCCTTGAACATGGGCAGCACCATCAGAGAGGTCGGGACTATGATGGAGCAGGAAAGCCAAGGGAGAAACTCATCTCTCTCCCTGTTCTTACGCCACCCCGTCCCTTCCCAAGCAGGTCTGTTTGCTGCTGCCACCACCGCCCTTAACATCAGACTCCAGGTTCTTCTGCCGCAGCCTCTGGGCCTTGCACCAGCTACTCCTGGGGCTTTTAGGTCTTTGGCTGTGGCCTGGTCTCCAGCATCACCTCTCATTCTGCCATCTCCCTGGCTCTGCAGAGACTGTTGCTGTGACACTTGGCAGCCTGTGTGCTTATGAGCCAGGCCAATAAACCGCTCTTCCATAAATATCTGTTCTGTGGGTTCTGTTTCATAGGAGGACGCCCAGTAACCCAGACCCTCCCATGGCTCCTCATCTTAGCTGCTGTCACCAACACTGTCATGGACGCAGTGAGTCAGCCCTTCAACGTGGCCACTTCAACTCCTTTGCATGTATGTCCAGAAGGGAGATTTCTGGATGGTGGGGTAATTCTATTTTTAACTTTTTGAGGAACATCCCTACTGGTTTCCAAGTTGGCCATTCTAACTTACATTCCCACCAGAAGATTCCCTTGGTCCACACCCTGGCTCATGTTTTGTTTTGTTCATCTTTAATAACAGCCACTCTAACAGGCGGGAGGTTATCGTGGTTTTAATTTGCATTAAATTATGGTTTTAATTTACCTTTCCCTGATGACTAGAGATGTAGATTTTTTTCTTTTTTTCTCTTTTTGTGTCTCTTCTTGTGAGAAATGTCTATTCAGACCCTTAGCCTATTTTTAAATTGTGTAATTTGCTTCCCTTGCTGTGGCGTTATCTGAGTTCCTTATATGTTTTGGAGATTAGCCCCTCATTGGATGTAAGGTTTGCAATTATTTTCTCTCAACCCCCAGGCTTCTCTGCACCTTGCTAATTCTTTCCTTTGCTGTGCAGACTTTTTTTTTTTCTTTTGGTTTGACACAATCGCGTCTTTTTTGGCTTTTGTTGCTCTTGCTTTTGAAGCACCATCCAAGAAATCATCAACCAGACCGAAGTGGTGGAGCTTTCTGTCTTGTGTCTAATTTCAGTTGATTTTTGTAATCAAAACAGCATGAGACTGACATCAAAACAGACACATTAGCCAGTGAAACGCAATAAAATGGACAGAAATAAGTCCAAAATCCAAATGTTACGGTGAATTCTTTCATTCACCCATTCTTTTCTTTCTTTATTGTGTTCCAGGACCTCCATCCTGAACTACGTCTCCGCCTCTCTTTTCCACTGTTATATTTTGTGACAGGGTCCTGCTAAGTTGCCCATGCTGGCTTCAAACTTGCAACCCTCCCACCTCAGCCTCCCGGGTAGCCAAGATCGATTTTTGGCAAAGGTGTCAGGAACCCATGATAGGGAAAGGACGGTCTCTTCAGTAAGTGGTGTCAGGGGAAGTGAATATCCAAATTTTTTTAATGGGTGAAAGATTGGAATAGAAACGACACCAAAGACGTTAGCTGAGGGGAAAGCAGCGCGCAGGATGTGCTGGTTCGGAAGCTACTGTCTTGAGCCCAGATCCGCCCTCTGCATTCTGCAGTGGGTGCTAAGGCAGGGACTCCCTGCACCACATTTTCCACCCGTGGGCTCTGGGTGCGGGGAGGACTACGAGACCTAGAATATGGAAAGGCTTCTCATTTGCTTCCTTCGGTGGACGCTTTCCCCTGCAGCAGCTTTTCCTCAACACACCAGTGTCTGCAAGGTCCAGGTAGCAGAAGTTCTTAAAACACGGAGAATCCTCTTTCCACCCCCTGGAAGACGCCCGCCCCGGCAGGCAGCAGCCCGTCTCCAGAGGCCTGGAGCGCGGCTCCTCGGGTGCCTCCCCGAGCCCCGGAGCCCAGGCTTCCGACCAGGCGCTGCCCCACTGGAGAGATCTTCATTCCCCCTCTCCCCAGTTCTAATAATCCCAACCTTGAACCCAGCTTCTTCCAGCCCTGGGGTGATAGTTGCTTCCTGTAGCCACCACCTCTGTCTTTGTCTTTTCACTGAATTCACCAATACCTAATTGACAGTTATTTATAGCAAATTCTCTCTTACCATAACTAGTGAGGTTTCTGTGTCCAGACTGGAAGCTGGCTGATGCAGGAAACTCCCGTGGATTTAATAATCGGTGCAGCTTCACAGCGAATGAGTGGCTATATATAGGGATATAAATACTCATTATATTTTATTGCATTCCCATACCCAAGTCCTACACTCAGGTGTCTTCTGACCCACGGAGGAACATGTGGGTGAAAATAAAAAGGGAGATGATTCCAGGAGCTGCCATGGAGGGGGCTTCCTACAGATAACGCAGTCAGAGACAGCAGGTAGAGGATACAACCTAACCAAGCCCCAACCCCAGGTCCCAGATGTATTCATGAAGAAATCATTGGCCATGCTGTCGCTTCGTGGGGTCTCACTCTCTAAAACAGATTAAACTGTGCAGTAAAAGCACTCTGAACTCAACTCTAACAAAGCAGACAGTGTGGTTGGCACGGTCAGAGATAAAGACTTTGGGAAATAGTGCTCATCTTAAAGTCCTTGGCGGTAAGGGAGAATGAAGCAGTACCTGGTTAAAGTGCAGTCTGCTCAGTGGAAAGGCAAATGTCAAAATTTTGTCCAAAATTCATGAGATTTCACAGAAATTCACTGGGTAGAAGATGGCTAATAAGGACAAGGAAGCTCACAGGGATTCCACTGAGCTAAGAACTCACACACACAGAATGGAAAGAACTTGATATAAAAATTGTTCTGAGCATGTGAGTTCTAAATACCACAGGAATTCTCACACTGGATGGTTATTTACCAGGATATCACACTAAGGAGTCACAGTTTCTGCCAACTGGTTATTACTACTGGACATTTGGGGTCACTTCAGTTCTTGGTATTCTTCGAAGTTGCTAAAAATGTTCTTTGTGTGCTTCAACAGAGGCTACTTGGAAGCTTCTCTTCTCCAAAGTCCATGAGCAAATAAACACACACAATTTTAAAGGAAGCGTGAAGTACCGTGCATACTTACAAGGCACTCCCTTGGGGAGAGCAGAGAGGCTGCCTTCTCAGAAGCTCTGAATCTCTACTTCAAAACATTTGCCAGGCTCTGTCTTCAGCCTTGCAGACCCCAAACACCAAGTTTGCTACATCCCCAGTGTGAAAACACCTCTTGAGGATGGATTCACTTTCACAAAGCCCATAAAATGAGCATGTCACTTTATGAATCCATGGGAGAAATGACTTCAAAAGCAGCTGGCATTGTCACAGGTCTTTAGACTAGGGTATTTTCTTCTGATGGGAGTACCAGCCTGAAAAGGTAAATCTCAGCCAACGGTTATTTTCTGAGCAGAGACTTAGACCATGGTAATGCTCCCAAAACTCTGAACAGACTATCAAGTGTCTTAATGCATTTGTCTCAAAATAGATTTTTGCCAGTGAGACTAAGAGACTCAAGTGCCTACATGGTTTGCTCTCCCTTAGTCAATTTTGCCAATATTCGCCACAGTGCTTCTTTTGGCCTAAACTACCATGGTTCACCAACCCCGACCCCGATGAGAGAGTTTTATGTTCTTGGTAAAGACACATTCAACCAGCTTAAAGTTTGCAGACTTTGAAGCTTCACCTCCAGCATTCCCCAGCTTCTGATACAACTTCATTTATGCCTTTGCTCCATGATCGTCTACAATGAAATTGTAATTCTGTACACTTCCACCATTATATTTATTGATCATTTCTCAAGGTTCAAGTCACAGGATTCTAATTCTATTTTAGCTGTCTTGGGCTTTTCTTTTTTTTCCCAACTTCTGTTTCTTCAAGATAAAAAAATATGTAATTTAACCATGCAGGCATGTCTTCAGAAACCGTCATTGGCTCTATATTAGTCACTTTTCCCAAGTATCAGGACCCAATACTTGATAACAAAACACAGAGAAGAGGTTTACATTGGCTCACGGGCTTAGTCCATGTTCGACTGGCTCCAGGGAGGAGACTATCTGTTCAACCCACGGCAGGCAGGAAACAGAGAGAGAAGGGAGGAGCCCAGGACAAGAATACATACTTCAAGATCACACCCACCGTGACCACTTCCAGCCAGGCCCACTTCCTGCCAGCACATTCAGCTACGAGTCACTGATGAGGAACATGCCCCATGACATAATCACTTCCAAACATATGAGATTTGGGGGATGCATTTTAGATCTAAACCATGCCCAGCTCTTTGATGTGAATTGGTGGTAATATAACATCATTGGATACTATGAATGAACATCCACCTCTCCAGGGTCCCCTCAATGAGCTGTGATGGAGTATCATACAGTCCTCCAACAATTTCCTCTCTTTAAGACTTCTCTTAAACAGAAAAGACAATTCCACATCTCAGTCATCTACTAAAATATATTATGAACAGGACCAGGTAATACTTTCAAGAATTTGTTTTGTATTCTTTTCCTCCGTCCAACTACATAACAAAGCCCACCTCTTTTCCACTACAGAACCTCAAGACCTCAACCTCAAGAGAGACATCCAATGGGTTTTAGGTGTGTTACTGTGTTGAAAATCAAAAGAAAAATGTCAAAACCTTGCCTAGGTAGTTTATATGAATAATTTGGGGGCCTTAGGTAGACAAATGTCTCCTAAACAAGGCCAAAAATGTATTTTTATTTAGGTATACAATAAGTTTACATTTATCATTGGGTGCTTGTACCTGTACATGATGTATCTTTGTTCTTATTTTTTTCCCCATTTCCTGTGCGCCCTTCACCCCTCCACCCTTCCCTATTTACACAGATTTTGTTTCCTTTTATTTTTCTTTTCTCATAATTTTTTCTTTCCCTTCTTTCCTTTCCCCTTCCCCTCCCACCATCCCCAAACCCTTGGACCTTTTCCTATTTCAAATTATCAATTATTCATTTTAATCATTTTCATCCTTATTTACACTTTCAGTTTCTCACACTAGAGAAACTATTCAGTATTTACACGTGTGTCCTATTTATTTCACTTAAGAGTATGGCCTCGATATGCATCCATTTAGCTATAAATGTCTCTAGTTTCTCATTCTTTATGGCTGAGTAGTACTCTATTTTATAAAAAAAAAAACCCACATCTTCTTTATCCAGTTTCCAGTTGATGGGCACTTGGGCTGTTTCCAAGCTTTAGCTATTACAAACTGTGCTGCTATAAACATGGGTGCACATATATCGCTGTGGTATGATTCTTTTAATTCTTTTGGGAAGGTACCTGGCAGGGGAATAGCTGGATCAAATGGGACCTCTAGTCCTAGTTCTCTGAGGTATCTCCATACTGACTTCCAAAGTGGTTGCACCAGTCTGCACCCCCACCAACAGTGGAGAAGGATTCCCTTCTCTCCACACCCCTGCCACATTTGTTATTGGTTGATTTTTTGATAGCAGCCACTCTTTCTGGGGTGAGGTGGAATCTCAGTGTTGTTTTCATCTGCATCTCTCGAATGACCAGTGATGTTGAATATTTTTTCGTATATTTATTTGCTGCTTTTACTTCTTTGTCTGAGAAATGTCTGTTCATTTCAGTTGCCCATTTTTGAATTGGGTCTTTGAATTTGGGAGGTCTTTTTTTTATGGTTCTTTATTTATTCTAGATAGTAGACCTTTGTCTGAGGTACAGCTGATAAAATTTTTTTCCCACATTGTGGGTTGTCTCTTAGCTCTGTTGGTGGCTTCTCTTGCAGTGCAGAAGCTTTTTAATATGATGAGATCCCAGTTGTTGATTCTTTGTGCTAGTTCCTGTGCTACTGAGGTTTTGTTCATAAAGTCTTTTCCTATGCCAATGTCTTCAAGAGTTCTACCTAACTGATCTTCCAGCAACTGTAGTGTTTCTGTCTTAATATTTAGATCTTTAATCCACTTAGATCTCAGTTGAGTGCATGATGAGAGATATGGGTCTAGTTTTAATCTTTGGCAGGTTGAAATCCAGTTTTTCCAACACCATTTATTAAATAGGCCATCTTTCCTCCAGTGAGGGTGGTTGGCTCCTTTGTCAAAGATGAGGTGGCTGAGTATGTCTGGAGTTATTTCTGCATCTTCTAATCTATTCCACTGATCCTTGGATCTGTTTCTTTCCCAGGACTATGTTGTTTTTACCACAGTAGATTTGTGGTATAGTTTCAAGTTGGGGATTGTGATACCCCCAGCCATGTCTCTGATGCCTAGAATTGCTTTTGGCATTCTAGGTCTCTTCTGGTTCCAAATGAATTTTTGGATGGTTTTCTCTAGTTCTGTGAAATATATTGTTGGAATTTCAATCGGCATTGCATTAAATCTACATAGTAGTTTTGGAAGTATGGCCATTTTCACTATATTCATTCTTCCTACCCAGGAACAAGGGATGTCTTTCCATTTTCTTATATCCTCCTCAGTCTCCTTTTTCAAAGTCCTGCAGTTTTCAGTGTAGAGATCTTTTGCTTCTTTTGTTATGTTGATTCCTAGATATTTCAATTTTTTGAATGCTATTGTAAAAGGAATTGTTTCCCTAATTTCTCTCTCAATGAGCCTGCTATTTGTGTATAAAAAGACTATTGTTTTTTGAGTGTTGACCTTATATCCAACTACTCTACTGAATCTTTCAATTAGGTCTAGAAGACTTTTGATGGAGTTTTTTGGGTCTTCTATGTAAAGTATCATATCATCAGCAAATAATGACAGTTTAATTTCTTCCTTTCCTATCTTTATTCCTTTTATTTCTTTCTCTTTTCTAATTGCTGTGGGTAATGTTTCCAGAACTATGTTGAACAGGAATGGTGATAGTGGGCATCCTTGTCTTGTTCCTGATTTTAGCATGAAAATTTTCAGTTTTTGACCATTTAGTATGATGTTGGCTGTTGGTTTTTCATAAATAGCCTTAATCAGGTTGAGATAAAGACTTTCTATTCCACTTTTCTGTAGGGTTTTTATAATGAATGGGCATTGGATTCTGTCAAATGCCTTTTCTGCATATATTGAGATGATCATATGGTTTTTCTCCTTGACTCTGTTAATATAGTGTACTACATTTATTGATTTATGTATGTTGAACCATCCTTGCATCCCTGGGATAAATCTGACTTGGTCAGGGTGTGTGATCTTCTTGATGACCCTCTGTATTCTGCTTGCCAGTATCTTGTTGAGGATTTTTATATCATGTTCATTAGCGAGATTGGTCTGTAATTCTCTTTTTGGGTTGGGCCTTTCTCTGGTTTTCGAATCAAAGTAACACTTGCTTCCAGGAATGAATTTGGGAGTCTTGCTTCCCTTTCAATTTCCTTGATGAATTTAAAGAGTAATGGCAATAGTTCTTCTTTAAATGTCTTGTAGAATTAAGCAATGAAGCCCTCGGGACCTGGGCTTTTCTTTGTTGGTAAATTTTTTATTATATTTTTCAATTTCACTCTTTGCAATTGGGGTGTTTAGAATTTCTATATCTTCTTCATTTAACTTTGGCAATTCATATGTATCTAGGAATCTGTCCATTTCTTCTGTGTTTTCCATTTTATTAGAGTATAAATTCTCAAAGTAGGTATTGATGATCCTCTGGATTTCTGCTGTGTCTGTGGTGACTTCACCTTTCTTGTTCTTAATTGCATGGATTTGAGCCTTTTCTTTCTTTTTTTTGATAAGGGTGGCTAAAGGTTTATCGATTTTATTTATTCTTTTGAAAAACCAATTCTTTGATTCATTGATTTTTTTTGTATCTTTCTCTTAGTCTCCACTGCATTGATTTCTGCTCTGATCTTTATAATTTCCTCTCTTGTATGAGCTTTGGGTTTGTTATGCTCTTCTTTTTCTAGGGGCTTGAGGTTCTGCATTAGGTTATTTATCTGATTTCTCTCTGTTTTCCTAATATGGGCAATTACTGCTATGAATTTCCCCCATAGAACTGCTTTTATTGTGTCCCATAGATTCCTGTATGTTGTACTGGCATTATCATTTACTTGAAGAAATTGTCTAATTTCTTCTTTAATTTCCTCTGTGACCCATTGGTTGTTCAGGAGGGTGTTATTCAATTTCCGTGTGTTTGTGGGAGTTTTGGGGTTTCTTATGTTATTGATCTCCAATTTTATTGCACTATGGTCTGATAATATACAGGGGTAACTTCAATTCTTTTACATTTACTTGAATATGTTGTGTGAGCTAGCATGTGGTCTATTTTGGAGAATGACCTGTGTGCAGCTGAAAAGAATGTGTATTCTGATTTTGTGGGGTGGAATACTCTGTAAACATTTATTAAGTCCATTTGTTCAATAGCTTGGTTTTGTATATCTTGTATATTTGTTTTGTATAGTTGGGGGTATTCATATTTGGTGCATATATATTTATGATTGTCATCTCTTCCTCTTGGATTGTTCCCTTCATGAGGATGTAGTGACCATCTTTGTCTCTCTTAATTAATTCTGGTTTGAAATCTACTTTGTCTGCAAATAAGATTGCTACCCCTGCTTTTTGGGGGGTTCTTGTTGCATGGAGAGCCATTTTCCATCCTTTTACTTTCAGTCTATCAATTTCTTTTTGAGTTAGGTGCATTTCTTGTATACAGCATATTGCTGGATTTTGCTTCTTAATCCATTCTGTCAGTCTATTTCTTTTGATTGGTGAATTAAGGCCATTAACATTGATAGTTATAATTGATAGATATTGACTCATCCTTGTCATGATGCTTTACTGTTGTTGGCTCTTTTATTTCTTATTTTTTCTGGCTTTCCCTTTAGTTTCTTACCTTGCCTGGTGGCTTCCCTCTGTTGGAGCTCATGGAGTTGTGACCTTCATTGTCTTTTTCTAGGATATTTCTTAGAATTGTTTGGAGTGCTGGTTTGGTATTTATGAAATTTCTCAGGTGTTCTTTGTCATGGAAGTATCTAATTTCCCCATCAATTTTGAAAGATAATTTGCAGGATACAACAGTCTAGTTTGGAAGTTATTTTCTTTTAGGGCTTGAAATACTTCACTCCTGGCTCTCCTTGATTTGAGGGTTTGCATTGAGAAATCTGCTGTGATACTGATGGGCTTTCCTTTGTAGGTGATTTGTTTCTTTTCTCTAACTGCCTGTAGAATTTTGTTCCTTTGTTAGGTTTCTGGGATCTTGACTATTATATGTCTTGGTATAGATTTTTTTTGATCATGGCTAGTTGGAGTTCTATATGCCTCACTTATCTATATGTCCAATTCTCCACCCCTGTCTGGGAAGTTTTCTTATATTACTTCTGTGAACAGATTTTTTTATGTCAATTGTACTTTCTCCTGTTTTTTTGTGGGCTCCTATCAGTCTTATGTTATTCTTCTTTGCATCATCTAGCAGCTACTGGGTTGATTTCTCATAGTCCCTTACTATTTTTAAGAAATCTCTGTTTTCATGGTCCTTAACCACAATCCTGTCTTCTATATCTGATATTCTATCTTCAGATTCTCTTAATCTGCTCTGCATGCTTTCAGTGGAGTTTTTAATCTCCTGAATATCTGTTTGAATCTGTTTCATGCATTCCATTTATTTCTTATGTTGGGCAATCATGGTTTCCATTTCTTTCTTATGCTGGGCATTCTTGGCTTCCAGCATGTTTCTGATCTCATCTATTTTTTTATCTGTTTCTGTTCTAGAGCCTCTAATCATGTCTTTCACTGTGCTCACCATCTCTGTAGTTATATGGGAGATTATTTCTGCTTTGAATTTTTCTAGAGCCTCATTCATCTGTTTTGTTACTTGCTGTGCTATCAGTTCAGGGTGTCCAGATGGTTGATTATCAGACTTTTCCACCTCATTTCCCCCAGGATTTGCTTTCTGTGGGGTGGAAGTCTGAGTTTGTGACTTGCTTAAATGTTTTCTCATTTTTGTTTTTGGTACTCTCCTTGGTTTAATTCCTGGGTTGATATTTCAAAATTGCTCATTGCAGGTATCTTTGTTGCTTGTGTTTAGTGCCCTGGTAAAATGATTGCTTCTCAGAGGTGTCTTCCACATATAGCTGCTCTTTAGGTTTTGAGACTCTAATGACTCTAAGGCTATCCCATTTTCATTATACCAGGAAGGCAATCATCTTAGCCCAAATGATACAATCAGCAACACCATAGCATCAAGCACAGCTTATAAAATGACAATTTGTGGTAGTTATTAATCTATCACATATAACTGTGTGAATTAAATCAAAATCAAGGACCAACCCAACATATGTTTATAGTGAATAAACTCTTCAATATAGTAACTTTAACATAAACTCTTCAGTATAGTAACTCGGGATAGGGAGTTAGGAGGAGTTGCAGTTGGAGGGACAGATAGTAGAAGGATCAGGAAAGATTAGTGGTGAGGCTGAAAGACACAGGAAAATTACACAAACTCTAAGAAACTGTTGAGGGCAAGAGGAAAAGGCAGAATGAAAGAACAAAGACGTGAACAGAATCACCTAACAGCAATAGGGAGGCTAGATACTGTATTTACTTTCCTTTAAAACTAACAATAATTGAGAGAAGAAAAAAGAAAAGAAAAATAAAGGAGAAATCCAAATTTGGTCCAGAAAGGAACAAAAAGGGAGATGAAGAGCAATGTGCGACTGTGAGAGAATGAGAGAGAGAGAGAGAGAGAGAGAGAGAGAGAGAGAGAGAGAGAGAAGAAAAGAAAAAGAAGAGAAAAATAAAAATTTGAAACAAATAGAAAAAAATTAAGAATTAAAAATAAGAGAAAATTTTTTTTCTTTTTGTAAATAACCCTAAGTAAAATGAAGGGTCTCCTTCAGGGTGTGTCTCTGCTGTCACAGCAGACATGGGCAGCCATGTGCAGATACAAGTCAGTGAGTCTCAGCAAGCTAGCAGCAGACCTGTGAGAGTCAGGCAGATTTCTGGCTTCAAGTCCCAAGTTGAGCTCCCTGTCCTCCTGCAGGGTTGAACTCTGCAAGGCTTTACTGCAGGTTCCAGCTGCCCTTCCCCTGAAGATAGTCCAGGTTCCAATGGGAGGTGATGATCCCTCCAACTTACCAAGTACAGTGGTCTCCTGTGCCTTTGTTGCAGAGATTCCCTTTACTTTTCCACTGAGCTTCAGTTTTCATGAGGAACCTGAGAGAGGCCCTCTTTCTGTTGCTCACGTCTGCTCTATCTTGTGGAGCTCAGGACAAGGGCCTTTATGATCCCCTGTGCCTCTGTAGTGTGGAACCAGGTAGCAGAAGAGCCAGGAAACCAGAGGCAGGGATGGGAGCGGGAGGAACCCAAGGGGATGGAGCGGGGCTCCAAGCCGCTTGTTGGGGTCCTCCATGTTTTCTCTTTTAACAATTGAACATAGCACACTTTTGTAATTTTAATTCGGTTTTGTTGCTGAGAAATGTGTTATTTCCTTTCTTTGTTGCTGGGACAAAATACCCACCACCCACAATTTAAGGAAGGAGAGGTTTATTTGGCTTGGTGGCGGGAAGCAGAGAAAACGTATTCTTAAAGGAATAATTGATATTTTCAACTACATTAAAGGAGAAAATGTGACCAAAAATCAGATTCCATATGTGGAAAGTGAATTGTAA
Organism: Heterocephalus glaber; assembly: GCF_053883595.1. NCBI lineage: Eukaryota > Metazoa > Chordata > Mammalia > Rodentia > Bathyergidae > Heterocephalus > Heterocephalus glaber. Next base: position 10,572,258 of record NW_028258463.1, read on the forward strand.
CAACCACACCCGATGTGTGTCTCTCTCTTACCCACACTGCACTTGGACTCTATTCCTTGCATTGCAGTCTGGGAAATAGTTCAGGGGGAAAAACCCAGATAAATTGGGATCTCACATATTTTTCTTTCCTTCAAGGGTCAATGCCCAATGTTCATTTCTGCCCCAAACCCACAAATAATTTACATATTTACCCAGCACCCACTATTGTTTATGACAAGAAGACAACTTTACATTAGCTTCTACATCACAAGTAATATCCAGGTAATACCCCCTAAACTTGGTTTTAACTAATCACCATGACTCATCAACATCACCCTCTCTACCCAGTGCTTCTGAAAGGCAGTAGCACCCAGGGATAATGTGCTACAGACTGTCCACGGTTCTGCCCTCTACTGAGCAAGCTGGATGGAGAGATGACAAATACTACACACGTTTGGCATCAAAAACAAAGATTAATGTTTAACTGATACAGAGAATGATGACTGATTGCCCATTTCAGGAAAGTAGTTCCGATGGGCTATCTGTATCTAGGAAAGTAAACAAATCAATTACTCAAAGCAAATTAAAAACACTTAAGGAATAACTTCCTCTTTGGAGCAATCCCCAATGGATTGGGAAGTTACAACCAACAATAACAAAGAAGAGCTCTAATTGGTCTGATCTTTGTTGTACTGCCTATAAAAGGCCCAGATGGGAAGAGGTCACCACATCCTGAGAATCTCTCCTGTGACCAGGACCCACCCTCCACACCTGACACCATGACCCACTCCTGCTGCTCTCCTTGCTGCCAGCCCACCTGCTGTAGGACCACCTGCTGCAGGACCACCTGCTGGAAACCAGCCTGTGTCACCAGCAGCTGCAGCTCCCCCTGCTGCCAGCCCAGCTGCGGTGGCCAAACCAGCTGTGGTTCCAGCTGCTGCCAGCCCTGCTGCCCCCCAACCTGCTGTCAAACCAGCTGCTGCAGCACCTGCTTCAAGCCCACCTGTGTGACCAGCTGCTACAGCACCCCTATCTGCCAGCCTAGGTGCTGTGTGTCCAGCTGCTGCCAGCCCTGTTGTCAGCCCAGCTGCTGTGAGTCCAGTTCCTGTGGCCAAACCAGCTGCTGCCAGCCCATCTGCTGCCAGCCCTGCTGCCCCCCAACCTGCTGTCAAACCAGCTGCTGCAGCACCTGCTTCAAGCCCACCTGTGTGACCAGCTGCTACAGCACCCCTATCTGCCAGCCTAGGTGCTGTGTGTCCAGCTGCTGCCAGCCCTGTTGTCAGCCCAGCTGCTGTGAGTCCAGTTCCTGTGGCCAAACCAGCTGCTGCCAGCCCATCTGCTGCCAGCCAGCCTGCTCTGGACCCGTGATCTGCACCAGAACCTGCTACCACCCTACGTGCGTCTGCCTGACTGGGAGCCTCCCGGAGAGCTTTGGATCCAGCTGCTCCCAGCCCTGCAGCTGCTGATCAAATTGCCACAGCACCAAGACCCACGATGAGCAGACCTGCAGACGCCAACACCATGAAAGACTCACCCTTCTCTCTCTGCTGACTTTGCACACAGTCATCAAACTGCCATCAACTTCTTGTTAACAGACTGTGAGCTTGCTAACTTACCCACTGTGCTGTTCTCTTCATTGACCCAATGCTCATCAATACCTCTCTCCTTGACCTGGATTCATGCCTCAACCTTGACAAAGTGATTAAGCTAAAGAAGTGTGAAAACCTCATAACTGTCCCATTTGGTCTTTGCACTGACAAATATTCATAATTTCATTTCAGTGTATTCATCATTTTTGTGACTTTCATGACACCTTTGTCTTATTTCCTCACTGAAAGGAGCATTGCCTATTCTTTTCCTAATAAAGTCCTCACTGTGGTGCATCCTATATTATGATTTGTTTTGTTTCAATGTTTTGTGTTTCACATGCATTAAACCAGCTAAGTCACATAACAGTCCCCAACTTAGCAGCACCAACATGAGTCAAGTGACCTGAGTGGTATATTAGAAATAACGCTGGGGGCCGAGTACTTGGAAGATGTGCACTCTAGGTTGTTTTTGGCAATGAAAACTGCAATTCTTCACATTCGCAGATCACTTCCTGTAAAACCTCTTCCCACATTCATTCCTCACACCTTGGTGCCAATATCTAAATCTTAAGAACAGCAGCTGCTTTCAAGAGCCCTGATAAATCCTTTGTCATCTCAGTCTCTGTGCAGCTCCCACTGAATTTCTTTAAACTCTTTTCATCACCCCTTGTATTCCTGGCACCGTCCCAGGACTTTGATGTCAGAGGCTCATCAGAAGCAGTTTGTTGATATCAAGGAAATGGCATTCTTGTATGTCCTCTTTCTTCTGTTAGCCTTTATAGAGTCATGTGGGAGTAAGTCACACCCCGTGAAACAGGCCAAAAGTAATTCGCACTCTGATGCTGAGAGAATTTATTTCCAGATTAAAACACTGTAAAGGAAGCAAAGTATAGACCACCAATCCCTAGTTCTAGTACAAAAGGCTCAGAAAGTAATTAGTTTTCTATATCTGCTGAAACTAATTACCTCACTCTGGCTTAGACAACAAAAATGTATTATCTTATAGTTCTGGAAATCAGAAGTTCACCATGTATTTTCTGGGTCCAAATAAAGGTGTTCCCAGGCCACTGAAGGAAAATCCATTTCCTCCCCTTTTCCAGTTCCGAGGGCTGCTCACAGTCTTTGGCTCATGGCCCTGTTATTCTGACCCATTTCTACCATCACATGGCTAACCTGGCTATTCCTCTCATCCTTATGGTACATGGCATCCATACAGATAATGCAGATTAACCTTTCCCTCTTAAAATACTTAACTAAATCATATCTGCAAAATCCCCTTAGCCATGTAAGGTGACATATACGTAGGAGATTAGGACTTGCAGGTCTTTAAGGGTTCATTTTTCTGCCCATATAAAGAACCTTGGATGTATTCACAGCTAGCATATTCAGAAATGGGGGGGGGCAGTTAAGGAAGAAATGGAAAGTATGCTTAGTTAATCCAAAATGGTCATGCATGCAACCATTCCCAGACACATGAAGAACATTCTGAAATTATATAAATTAGATCATTAAGGATTCCAAGATTGTTGATGCAGGTCTATGGTCTTCATTTGCTGATTCAACATCTTCTATCTTTTCATAACTCAGTTTAGACTGCCATAGTATTTTTCAAGTTGATTGCAAGATCATACTAACTTCATAATACCCTACTGCAGGGCCGGGGATTTAGCTCAGTGGTTCCGGCTCCTGCCTCGCAAGCGCAAGGTCCCGAGTTCGATCCCAACCACCAAAAAAAAAAAAAAACCAAAACAACATAATACCCTACTGTGACTGTGAAGGCTTGAAAATTGATACCTGAGAAATCTCATAAGCACGGACCACACAAAACTGGGTCCATCTGAAGTCAGGTTTCCATCTGAGGACCTGCTTATCCCCTTCTGACCCTTCTGTTTCCTGAATGTAGGTATGGTGATCAGATCGCTGAATCCATTTCCACGTTTCATTTTGTTTTCATGTATGAAATTGCAATTATTTAATCCTTTCTTTCTTTTTAAAAAGGGCTAATCACTAAAAGGAACCAAATGAAATATTTGCTATAAATAGTAGAGAAAATAAGAGAGTAGAATAGATAAACCTGAAGAAAGAGCTATTGACTTGGAATACGAAAACTGAGGATTTTATAATAGAAACTAAAACACAGAAGAAAATGAATAACAATTTTTAAAATGTCAGAACTACAGTATAGCATTAAAATGTCATTTTGAAGCACATCCATAACTTTTAAATATTTATACTAGAAAAAAATGTTAAATTATTAAATATGATATAACACTTAAAAAGCCAGAGAAAGAAAAATGAGTTTAAAGATTAAAAGGAAAGAGATAAATGAGAATAAAAATTAATGAACTTGAAGGCAAATGTGGAACAAAGAAGATCCAGAAAATCAAAAATGGGCACCCTGGAAAATCTTTTTTTTTTTAAATTAACTTCTAATAATACCTACAAGAAAAAAATTTTAATTTAAATAATGGTAGAGGCTGGGGATTTAGCTCAGTGGTTCTGCCACCTGTCTCGCAAGCAAAAAGGTCCCGAGTTTGATCCCCAGTACCAAAATAAATAAATCAACAAATAAATAAATAAATAATGGTAGAAATTACAAAGCATATATCTATGAGTTTCCAGAGAATGTTCAACAAATCAAGGTGGAAAATATAAATTAGACCCCTATTACACATCATGTACAAAAATATAGCCCAAGTTAAGTGAGAACTTAAAACTGACTCAACTTTAAAACTCCTAGAGCAAAATACAGATACATAACTTTTCGACCTGAGGTAAGAAAAAAATCTTAATCACCACGGGGGAAAAAATGCTAAAATTATAACTAATAGCAAAGATCACCAGGTTTGATCATAATAGCATATAAAACTTATGTTCCTTAAAAGATATTAATAAAAATTTAAAAAATAAATCACAAACTTGGGGAAGGATTTTTGAATACACAAACCAATAAGTTGCTGATATCTAGGGGAAACAAACCTACAGAACAAATTTTATAAAATCAAATCCAATAAAAAGAGCAAACTAAAATGTCAACCAGCAAGAAATTTCTTGAGATAAGCAAATATGACATACATATTTAGAAATATGAAACCTGATTAGTACACAAGAAACCACAAATCAAGACCACAAGCTCTTTTACCACCATTTCACTAGATAAACTTATCTTTTTTCGTATTTGGGAAAATAAGATTGTTATAATTACTAGATTGTTACATGATACAAGGTAGAAATGTGCCTTGTTTGTCCACTTTCCAAGCCTGTGCTCTGCAGTGCTACAGTGTCATAAGACAGATGTCACTAATTGTTGCATAACATTTTGGGTTCTTGCTCTGCACAGCCAACACCTTACACAATTGTTCACTCATAATACTCACTCAGCAAATACAGCTGACCCTCTGTAGCTGTGGGCTCAGCACTCATGGATTCAAACAATCATGGATCAAAAGCACTAGGGAAAATGCATCTATGCTGAACACATACAGACTTTTTTCTTGTTATTATTCCCTAAACAACACAGCAGAATGATTGCTTACACGGCATTTACTTTCTAGTAGATACTGTAGTTCAGTGTCAAAGCACTTGCCCAAGTGAGGAAGACCCCGGGTTTGATCCCCAACATCACAAACACAGACAAAATACATTCTACTAGATATAATAAGTCATCTAGAAATGACTTAAAGAATCCGAAAGTATGACACAGGTTATGTGAAAATACTGTGCCAGTTTACAAAAAGGACCTGAACTTCCAAAAATTTCTAATTCTCACAGGGTCCTGGAATCAAACCCACATGGATACTGAGGGATGACTGTATTTGTAAAATCAAATGAATGAATGAGTGAGTGACCTTTCACAAGTTACAGAGCAAGACCCCAGGCTTACACTATCCCAGAGGAGCTTTCCGTTTGTGCCACAGATCACAAAATGAGTTAAAGATCAGAATTGAGATGGAGTACTTTTCAAAAAGCTTTGGCTTGGGGCTTGGGCAGGATACTCTCAGCCTCCTCTCTTCCTTGTACTTGCCCACTTTCCTGTCTGCTCAAATAGAGGGAAAGTTAAATTCTATAGGAGAAAGCCCTGTGTGGCTCCATGTAGTGACCAAACTGATAAGAACTATAATTTTTTAATTTTAAAAATATTTATCAACTGAAGAATTGACTATCATAAAGAATTGTGTATGAAGATCTAAGAAAGTAAGTGATGTTGCCTTTTAGTGCCTCTTTTCTCCCCATGGATTAAGTTGACCCAGAACAGTGAGGTCAGAAAGGGAGCTACTCAGATAAGATCACTTGATTGGCAGCAAAGTTGTCACCAGATATGTGGGGGGAAAGCTGCTCTTTCCATGGTACCAGGACAACAGGGTATCCACCAAAGGTGGGGACACAAAACATGACCTCTGTCTCATATCAGATACAAACCAATTCCAGGGATACGGAACACATAAATGTAAATGGTAAGACTACAGCATTTCTAGGATGTGGCAGAAGATAATAGATACATCTTCTTAGGATAATCATCTATTTATCTAACAAGGAAGCGAAAGCACTATAAATGCCAAGGAAAAGACTGGTTGTCTATGTCACATTAAAATTAAGAGAAAGATGCCGGGGATGTAGCTCAGTGGTTCTGCTGCCTGCCTCACAAGCACAAAGACCTGAGTCGATCCCCGGTATCAAAAATAACAAATAAAAAAAAAATTAAGAGAAAGACAAAGCAAGCTACAGCATAGGAAAGGACATTGATAATATATATATTATATTATATATTATATGTGTGTGTTACTGACCAAAATACATAACAATGAACTGGAATGAAGTAATAAGAAAAAGACAGGCAATTCAGCAGAAAAACTTAAGGCATGATCAGAAAGTCAAAAAAAGAAATCCCAAAACTAATGAGTGTATAGAAATTAACCTCATGAATCTTCAGGGATATTATGATGAAAACTGTAATAAAATATTGCTAAATAATACACAGCCAAAATATCTAAAACTCTGGGTGAAAATATCAGTCACTGATGAGATATAAAGCAATGAGAACAGTAAACTGTATGGGTTATTGAAAGGTTTTTTTAAAGTGGGACACTATCTACTAAGGTTAATGATATGCATAATTTATAACACAGAAATCACATTCCAAAAATACATTCCACAGAAATGCATGCAGGTTTAGACAAAGATTTAGAAAAAAATATTTAGAGGAACATTACTCACATATTCCCTAATGATGAAAAAATGTCCATTGTCAATGGAAAGCATTAGTCAATTGTGGTCCATTCATAAAATGACATAAAAGAAGAAAATGGGTGAGTGAATGACCCCTCTTGCAGCAAAGTCAGCAAATCTCACAAACATAATTTTGAGCAAAAGAAATAAAAATCAAACATATAATTTCACTTTAGGTAAAGTTTAGATAGTTGTCAAAACTGTGACAATGTGAGTCAACATGCTAGCTGCCTAGGGAGGAGGGAAAGGACAGTCGTGAGGCCAGTCATGGGGACAGGGAGGAGAGTACACACTGAAATCAGTTTCCTGCTATGAGTGGTGGAGATGCTATTCTCCTTTGGTTGAGCTACACGTTTAAAACTAAACGTCACTTTCAGAAAGCGCATGAAGTTTTCATTTTTTTTAAATATAGAAGTAAATAATGTAGAATCACATGGTGTAAAATTTCCTAATTCTGAGGGGGAAAAAAATGTGCACTTAGCCTATCTCATCTCTGATGACTAATTCTGATGGTAAACAAGGTTAGGTTAGGGCCTAAATGGATTGGCAATTTGTGGATCCCTGCACTGTTTCTTCCTCTGCCCTCCAGCTTTGGTGCCAATTTGCATTGAAAAACACTGTCCCAAATGTTTTCTACCTGCATTCTTTGATGAAACTGGCATAAATAACACAAGGATTGCTGCAGACAGATGGGCCTAATGCCGACTTCAAGGGGCAGCAGCTCTGGTGAGCAGGCTTGGCCCCAGGAATGGTTCAGTCCATCACCGTGCACACATCAGCATTGGAGCTCTCCACACAGACACTCGCTGTCTACACGTGCTCAAAGAAACCAGCTGAAAAAGGCCAACTCCCAGCATTCCCTGTGCCACAGGAGCTATCAAAGAACACATGATGGTGAGGGTGGGAATGATGCTGATGATGGTTTCTAGAAGCACTCCTGCTGAATTAAGCACAATTAACTGTTCAAAGCATAAATGCTATAAGGTTTATAGTCTCAGTAAAGAACTTCCTCCTTAAAACATTTCCCCATAAACTGAACAAAACAAACAAGGAAAATTCTCCTTATTGGTTCCTACCTGGGTGTCAGTGTATAAAAGGCCCAGATGGGAAGAGGTCACCACATCCTGAGAATCTCTCCTGTGACCAGGACCCGTCCTCCACACCTGACACCATGACTCAGTCCTGCTGCCCCCCTTGCTGCAGGACCACCTGCTGCAGGACCACCTGCTGGAAACCAACCTGTGTCACCAGCAGCTGCAGCTCCCCCTGCTGCCAGCCCAGCTGCGGTGGCCAAACCAGCTGTGGTTCCAGCTGCTGCCAGCCCTGCTGCCCCCCAACCTGCTGTCAAACCAGCTGCTGCAGCACCTGCTTCAAGCCCACCTGTGTGACCAGCTGCTACAGCACCCCTATCTGCCAACCTAGGTGCTGTGTGTCCAGCTGCTGCCAGCCCTGTTGTCAGCCCAGCTGCGGTGAGTCCAGTTCCTGTGGCCAAACCAGCTGTGGCTCCAGCTGCTGCCAGCCCAGCTGCTGCCAGCCCATCTGCTGCCAGCCAGCCTGCTCTGGACCTGTGATCTGCACCAGAACCTGCTACCACCCTACGTGCGTCTGCCTGACTGGGAGCCTCCCCGAGAGCTTCGGATCCAGCTGCTGTCAGCCCTGCAGCTGCTGATCAACTCCCCAAAGACCACCATCTACACACAAAAATGGCTGCCCACTGACTTACCTCTTTAGGGACAAATTCACTTCCAACCGTGCATTCACCAAAATTTCTGTCACCTGACTGCTTATTTGGAAACCCTTGGGAATCAGCTTGAGTGTGTCCAGAGTACTCAATCCTGGCTTCCTTTTTTCCTTGTCTTAGGAATTAAAGAGCATCTTTTTCTGTCCTCAATTTGAAGATGTGATCTCAGCCTTGGCTCTTAAGTCAAGATCTCTACTCTCTTCCCTAACTTGCAAAAAGAATCCTCAAACCTTTCTCATAGGTTTCTGCAACTGATCAATAATCTTCATATTTTTTTCAACATTCTTGTTTCCTGTATCCCGCTTTCCTTTCCATAATCACTTTGTTATCACTCTTAGCATTCTTGTAGCAAGAACTTTCTGTACTTTAGTTCTTTATTTTTTTACCTAATGTTTTTAAATAAATTCTGAACCATTTTTCTTTCCCCATTGTGTTTTGTTTTATTGGACAGAATCCCTCACATGGGATTTACTGACATACTGCATAACACGAGCATTACCCATGTGCCCCCCCCAAAAAAATTATTCTCTTGCTTTTCACATGAGAACATTGCATTGTATACTGGCTTGTAGCTAAAACTGGACCAACTAAGATCCAAAATTGGGTGGGGGGGGGGGTTAGGCTGAAACACTCCTACATTAACATCTCAAGTTGGGTGGCAAGATATCTGGGACATGCTACAGAGATATATGCACTTAAGTTCACTGAACTGTGGGAGGAATAGTCTCTTATACATGCAGATAACTTTGCTGCTTAAAATGTTCTTCCCAAACTAGTTTCCCACACCCCCGTGAGCAGCAGGTGCAGCCTGTGGCAGCTGGGACTGTATTTAGCAGTGAATGCAAGCACCATTTTTTTTGTCCCAGCCTCTGCAGACACTCGTACAATTCATCTGCATGGAAAAGCTTGGGGAATCCAATGTGCCCCTTGAAAAAGGCTCATCTGAAGGGATTTGGTCCTTAGTATCACATGTAAACCAAATCCTTACATGAATTCCTTCTCCTAAGTACCTATTGGAAGAAGGAGGAGGAATCAGGTAATTCCTCCTAAAACAAAGGTCATCCGTGATGCAACGTTAATGCAATGCGATCCCCAGATCAAAATGGTCCTAAAAAATTAAGGAAAGTCAAAGTTGAGGATTGAGAAACTGAGCTACTTAGGACTTTAAGCAGTCCCTAGTGTCTGCACCCTCCGAGGGAAGAGAACAACCTGTGTTTGTGAGGCAAATAAGAAGCAACTAAGGGAAATAAAAACTTGTGCTTCCAGGGAAATCAGAAAAATGCAAGAAAGAAGAAACGTCGAAAAATGTGTGCATTCATAGGAGTCATGACAGACAGAAGGTTGATGGCTTTTGTCCTTAACTAATGATGCAATGGAAGTACTCACTGGCATAGGATTTGACCTTGGCTCGGCTGGGTGGTGCTTGGAGTCCCGCTGGGGTATCAACTCTGTAGACATCCAGGACTCAAGGCAACTTCGGAGCCTGCGTATCAGGGTGCTCTGGAGATGCTGCTGAGACGGTTGACTGCTGACTCTCAGGAAAGGGCAAATGAGATGCGGCGCTAACACGAGCTCTCCGACCGTCACCAGCTATGCACGATCAGTAAGTTCTGCAGATCTCAGGTGCCGCATTGCGACAACAGCTGGAAGATGCTTTATTGCCTACTTGCTTTTGGCTAAGAGAATAGATCTTAACACCACAAAAAAAGAAAATGACAGCTATGTGAGCTGATCAGTATGGCAATGAGCTTGATTGCAGTGATGTTTTCACAATGAATGCATATTCAAAACATCACCTTAGACACTTCATACAAACTGTATCAATTGTGCCTCTATAAAGCTAGCAAACAGGTATAATCAACCTGGGTAATTATTACAAATACATTTTTACCTTCAAGATTAAAATCAACTGGGGCCGGGAATTTAGCTCAGTGGCACTGTGCCTAACTCGCAAGCGCAAGGTCCTAGTTCGATCCCTGGTACCAAAGGAAAAAAAAAAGATTAAAATAAATTTAAAGCCAGGTGCAGCAGTGTACACCTGTAATCCCAGCTACTCAGGTGGCTGAGGGAAGACTGCAACTTCAAGGCCACCCTAGGCAACTTAGCAAACTCCTGGCTCAAAATAAAAAGTAAAAGGGCTGGGGGCATAGCTCAGTGTAAGAGCACTTGCTTCGCATGCATCAGGCCCTAAGTCCCAGTGCTGTAAAAAAATTTACTTTAGAAATATTCTGGACAAAAGAGCTAATATATTCTGGTTTGCCCATTATTTGATAGGTGTTAAGTAAATGCTTTCTATATCATGTTTAATTCTGAAGAAATTTTCAAAGTAGGTGTTCATTTTCTCGTGCTAGATGTGAGTAAATTGAGATTGAGAGAAGTAACATAACGTCATTGTTTGGTTGGCTCCAGAGGAGACTCTGAGCAAAAGATTGAAGTGAAATGAGATTATCAGGAGCTTCAGATCACACTGGTCGGAACTGGAGATGTGATACAGGGATGGGTGCATGATTAAGCCAGACTCGTGTGACCAACTAAGGCTACAACCTAAGCAGAAACTATGAGAAGTGATGATAAACACACACTTTAGAATTATCCAGTTTCAGGAACGGGGAGCGAAGTCTGCACGAACAGCACTCCAGAATCCGTGGTTGGGTTTCCTTCTCTGTGCCATGGACCGGCAACATGACTTTCCGCAGCTGCACTGAAGCAACTGCTGGGACAGAGGTGCCGATTCTAGCAGATGGAAATCAGTCTGGGAGCGTTCAGCGCCAAGATATATGGGTGGGCAATGAAAGTCTCTCCCACAACCTACCAGACGATAGGTTCCACCAGATGGTAGGTCACCAGATGGTAGGCTCCACTTGGGCTTAAAACTGCCTTCTTAAATATGGTGGATGGCCATGAATTCTAAAAGAAGGAAAAGGAGGAAGAAGAGAAGAAGAGGATGAATAGGAGGTCAGAAGGAGGGAGAGGAGGGAAAAATGGAGAAAAAGGGAAGGGAGAAAGACAATGTGGGAGACGTATAAAAAATAAGACCGACAGAACTGCAGTTGAGATTCATGAACTCTACTAATTTTACTACCAGGCCTGTGCTGCTTTCTCCAATGGCCAGCACTTCTCTTGGTTCAGATAATTGTCTGAGGAAGCAACTTAGATCATCCTGCCTGCAGGGTCTGAGCCTCTGGTTATTAAGCCATTGTCAAACCACTTGCTTTTATTATTATTCTTTATGGTTATCATTGGGCATGGACACACTATAAAATAATCTAGTGTTATGAGTTGGATTGCGTTCTCCCCAAATTCACATCCAAATGCTACCCTTGAAGATAAGATCATGCTGGAATCAGTTGAGCCTCTAGTGCAATTGACTGTTGTCTGCATAAAAGGGTGAAATTTGGAGATATGCACATAGAGAAGAACATATAAGACACATGGAGAAGGCAGCCAGCAAGGAGTCAAGAAGAGAGCTTGGAGCAGATTCTTTTCTCACAGCTCTCGGATGGAGACAAAACCTTCCTGTCCCCTTAATTTCAGACTAATACCTCCAGAAATGTAAGACAATAAATCTAAGTTGCTTGGTTTATGGTAGTTTGCTATGGTAGCTCAAGAAAAGTACACATCTCATAAATCCCTTGAGTTCCAGATAGTCTTCCTACACTCTATACCTTCATGGTAATTGCTCCTCAACAAATAGCAACTCCATTCTTTGCAAGCTGGTCTGCTGATACAGAGTCCAAAATGAACAGGTGATGATTTTATTTTGGGTTATGTTCTGTAGTAGAAACATCACTGCCATGGAAACAAACGTTCAACCCAGTAGGCTTAAAGACATGGGGGCGAGAATGCAAATACCCCATTTTGTGAGTGAGGGTAACCAATATTTAATAACATCTCATGCACTCATGTCAAAATACAGGAACTTGCTAGAGAAATGAAAGGACACAAGGAACAATGTCCCCTCTCTATGAAATCCTCAGCTAGCTACTGCCAACTATTACACCTGTGCATCTCCTGATTCCAAACTTCCATGGTTGACTGTCTACTGCCTTTCAAGAAATACACATTTATATTTATAGAATCCACAGCCAGGTTAAAGGAAATTCTGTTAGTCCTGAAGCCATTCTTTCTTCCTAAGGTGGCTTTGCATAAATTGGCTCTACTCTTATTTATGTTGCTTTTAAGTTTTACTTTCCAAGGATATTTTTTTCTGTCTCATTTTCCAGTTTCTTAATACCCAAGTGAACAACACAAATTCTGATGTTTCTCATATATCAGTATATATTTTCATTTGGTTCATGTGACATTTGGTTAATTTTCATTATCGATTTAATTCAATTAAGGGACACCTGGCAGATTAGTAAAGCACATTTCTAGGGACGTCTGAGGGGTATTTCCAGAGATAATTGGCATATAAGCAGGCAAGTCAGCATCACCCATGTGGTCTTGGTTTTAACATCTGCAGAATCCAAGAGCTGTGCGGTCAGGGAGCCATCCAGCCCAATTTCAGAGGACAGCCTAGGAGACCAGGCTGTGCCCCTTGAGAAAACAGTGAGCCAAGTTGTGAAAGTGAAGCCGGAAGTGCAGTAGAAACCCCTGGAAATTGGAGACCCCAAGAATGTGGAATATCTGCTGAGGAACGTCACAGAGAGTGAGCAAAGACAGCCCAAGAGGGAAGCCATGAGGACTGCTACTGGCAGAAGAAGAAGAATCCTTAACTTATATTTTGACCTTAACATGTAGCACGTACAGAAATTTGGAAACTTTTGATCATTATAAGATCCATATTTTACCATGCACAAAATTTTGATGTAATGTAATTATCATTATATTTAAAAACAGTAATGTGTCAGTAAAAAAAAAAAAAGAAAGAAAGAAAAAGAAATAGAAAATACTAAACTTGCGTCAGAGGTCCAGACTTTAAAGAATTTCGATGGAAACAAAGAAAGCATGATTGTTCATTTCAAAGAAGAGATTGGCAGACTTCAGTTGTGCTTGGCCGAGAAGGAAAACATGCAAAGGGCTTTCCTGCTTACAACCTCAAGTAAAGAAGATACATTCTTGTTAAAAGAGCAACTTGTGAAGCAGAGGAACAAGTTCAGGCAACTCGACAAGCAGTTGTCTTTCTGGCTAAAGAACTTAGTGATGCTGTGAATGTGCGAGATAAAACACTGGCAGATTTACATCCTGCGCTCTTGGAAAAAGAGAAAGTGAAAAAGCAGTTAGCTGATGCATTCGCAGAACTTAAACTAACTGCTGTGAAAAAAGATGAGGAAAAGGCTGACACACTGGAACACGAACTTAGAAGAGTAACTGAAGATCTGAAACTCCATCCAGATGGCTGCAGATCATTATAAAGAAAAATTTAAAGAATGCCAGAGGTTCCAAAAACAAATAAACAAACTTACAGAACAACCAGCCGATAATAATAGTGTCTGCTCAGAGAAAATTGGGAATCAACAGAAAGTGAACGGTAGACACAGAGTCATCTGCTTCTGCCTCTGCCATAGACATAAAGCCATCAATACCTTCTGCAGCAGTGACCAATTTTGACATGCTAACAAATTTAGAGTGAAGTCTGTGAAATGACCAAAGAAATTGCTGACAAAACTGAAAAATATAATAAATGCAAACAACTCTTACAGGATGAGAAAGCTAAATGCAGTAAATATGCTGATGAAATTGCAAAAATGGGGCTGAAATGGAAGGAAATTTCTGAAAATGTAAAACTCGAATTAGCTGAAATAGAGGATAATCACAAACTTCAGTTGGCAGAGAAAGACAAAGAAATAAATATTCTGACTTCACAGTTGGAAAACCTCTCCAGGGGTAAGGAACTTAAAAGGGGGGTAGGAAACCAAACAGAAAGGAAAATGGAAGGTCATAAGCTTCAGCAGGTCTCACAGGATCTCAGTGCATTCTCAGAGCAAAATGGGCGCATTCTTGTGCTGTCAAGTGCACCGCCAGCTCTGCAGTATGTAACCCTTATGCAACACAGCAGAGAAGGAGCAGATGGTGCCTTTTACCCAGATGAAATCCAAAGGCCACCTGCGAGAGTCCCCTCTTGGAAAGACAGTGCTGTCTGCAGCCAGCCTGCTCAAAACCTTAGTCGGCCTGATGGTTTAGAGGCCCCTGATGATAGCAAAGAAGATGCAAATGTGCCTACTGCCCCTGATCCACCAAGCCAGCACTTACGTGGGCGTGGAGCAGGCTTTTGCTTTGACTCCAGCTTTGATGTTCACAGGAAGTGTCCCCTGTGTGAATTAATGTTCCCTCCCAACTATGATCAGAGCAGATTTGAAGAATGTGTGGAGAGTCAGTGGAAGGTGTGCCCAACGTGCAATGAGCAGTTCCCTCCTGATCATGACCAGCAGGGGTTGGAAAGACATGTTCAGACCCATTTTGATCAGAATGTTCTAAACTTTGACTACTCTTTACTAAGAGTTAATACATGTTAGCAGTTTAAAAATATCACCTCAAATAGACCGCTAAGGAGACCATAAGTTGTCATGCACCACCAGAGCACTTTTCCGACAGCGCTACTTAGATTTCGGTGTTACTAGGGTCACGATCAGTCTTTGGTTTATCAAGAACTATAATTTTAGTCTCTGTTAATCTTACTTGCTTTAAGAAAAGTTCTTGAGTGTTTATAGCTGTATTTACTCCCCAGTTTGCAAAAATGTGTGAATAAAGGATAGAAGAATTATTTTAATGTTACTACACTGAAAAATAAATGTAATAGTGTGCTAGATTACTTAGCAGAGTAATTACAAGTTTCTGTTGACCTTGTTGATTGAGCCTGACTACTAAATATTATGTGATAAAAAGCATTGATCATTAAAAAAAAGACAAATACCAAGCAATTATATGAGCGATTCTACACCTGCTTGCATACACAATAGAAACTTTTGAATGCATTTACTGAAAGCCATGTGCATAAACATTCATCACAGCATTATTTTTCTAAAGTCCCAAATTACAAACAAGTTACATGTTTTCCAAGCTTCAAATAAACTGTGTCAAATTCATACATTACTGGATGCTTCCGAGCCTAAATAAGCCACAGATAATTACTGATAATGAGACAAAATATGGGCAATTACAATGATGACACAATCCTAAGGTAAACAGAGAGTAGACTATTCTATTTTTATTTACATGAAAAGTAGATAAAGGGGTGAGGGGGGGATCTCCATGGTAGAATGCTTGTTAGAGCACACGAGGCTCTGGGTTCGATCCCCAGTACTGGGGGAAAGAAAGTCAAACAGAACCAGAACTGATCTACGGGGTCACAAGTCCACAGAGTAAAGAGCTCCCCCTGACGATGAGTGAGAAGCTATGATTGCAGGAAGGGACTTAATTTCTATTTCCTAGCCAGGTAATGAAGTCATAGATGTGCTCACTTTCTGATATTCTGTCAAGATGGAAATTAATCATTTCATTCTTTTTAAATGAGCGGTCTGCCTAACAGAGAGATTTTAGATGTTAGTCCTTAAAGACAAATCAGGTAGTATGCCAACTACTCAAATCCTTCATATAACAAAGAAGAGAAGGGGAGGAGGAGGAAGGGAGGAAGGAAGGGGGAAGGATGCCCTGAGGTCAGTGACCTCCCTGGGACTCAGAGGACAGCCGGGATCACCAGCTGCCAGGACAGCGACACAGCGGAGAGCCACAAGTCTCCTAACCACCTCCTGAGGTGTATGGGGATCAGAAGCACAGCCCGGGATGTAGCTCAGTGGTGTACCCGCCTGCCTCGCAAGCACAAGGTCCCGAGTTCAATCCCCGGTACCAAAAAAAAAAAAGAAGAAGAAGCAATGGTCCCCTCGAATTCTCTGAAACCCACTTCACCCTAAAAGGACGTGCTTCCACGTCTGTCCTCGTGCCCTGGTTCTCCTCTGCCATGGGATCCCCCTGGCCACAGTCTGCTCCCCAGTGCTCTGGGTAAACCTGGCAGGCACAGGCGAAGACGCTGGAACACAGACCTGCGCCCGTTTACCCTTCTGTCAGGATTCTGTGAGCAGACACAGAACCAGGCACTGGTTCACTGCTGGGATCAACGCAGCACCTTGCCCCTCCCCAAAGACGCTTCCTAGCCTCACAGAGCCAGGGCAGTAAGAGAGTAGGGGAGCAACGCCCGACCCTCTCTGGGCAGGAGCTGCCGCAGGCAGAGGACAGTCAGTGCCCGAAGGGCGCAGACTCTGTGACTCTTCCCTTTTATCTGCAGAAGTCCCTGTGAGTGACTGCCAATTAAGAGACAGATTAAACACTTACTTTGAAAGGGCTCACAACACCTAGAGGACTATTTCCTCCTTGTCAATTCCTAAACAGAATATGGAAAACAATATAAACAAGAATAGGGAAAAGGATACTGATTGGTTCAATTTTTGGAAGCAAAGAGTATAAAAGGCCAGTATAAAAGGGAAGAGGTCACCACATCCTGAGAAACTCTCCTGTGACCAGGACCCGTCCTCCACACCTGACACCATGACCCACTCCTGCTGCTCTCCTTGCTGCCAGCCCACCTGCTGCAGGACCACCTGCTGCAGGACCACCTGCTGGAAACCAGCCTGTGTCACCAGCAGCTGCAGCTCCCCCTGCTGCCAGCCCAGCTGCGGTGGCCAAACCAGCTGTGGTTCCAGCTGCTGCCAGCCCTGCTGCCCCCCAACCTGCTGTCAAACCAGCTGCTGCAGCACCTGCTTCAAGCCCACCTGTGTGACCAGCTGCTACAGCACCCCTATCTGCCAGCCTAGGTGCTGTGTGTCCAGCTGCTGCCAGCCCAGCTGCTGTGAGTCCAGTTCCTGTGGCCAAACCAGCTGTGGCTCCAGCTGCTGCCAGCCCAGCTGCTGCCAGCCCACCTGCTGCCAGCCAGCCTGCTCTGGACCCGTGATCTGCACCAGAACCTG
Source organism: Heterocephalus glaber (assembly GCF_053883595.1). NCBI lineage: Eukaryota > Metazoa > Chordata > Mammalia > Rodentia > Bathyergidae > Heterocephalus > Heterocephalus glaber. The sequence goes on from NW_028258463.1 coordinate 10,589,693, forward strand.
CTACCACCCCACGTGCGTCTGCCTGACTGGGAGCCTCCCCGAGAGCTTCGGATCCAGCTGCTGCCAGCCCTGCAGCTGCTGATCAACTCCCCAAAGACCACCATCCGCCCCACCAAATCCGAGGAACCACCATGCCATTTCCGCACAAATGCACTCCCTGCCTTTCTGACATCACCAAGCTAGCACCAGGACATCCGTTCCTCATGCAGTGTTGTAAGAACCAGTGGATGACTACAAGGGAAGGCAGAGTCCTCCACCCTCAGCCTCTGAGCCCTTAGGTGCTGTCAGTCTTCTGCCAGCTTCACAGATCTTGGCGTGCAACTCCAGCCTTGACTTGAGCTCTGAAGCCAAGATGGTCATCTCATCCCCTGAACAACATAGGAAAACTCTTCTTCATGAAAAGTCATAAGCTTAGGCAACTGATCAAGCATGGCTATAATCACGTCTTCTTTGGCACTGTACTCTGCATGCTTGCATGCTCTGCTTTCTCCTTTCCGCATCGCTTGAGTTGTCTCCCTAGATTATGTAGGCTTCATACATTCTCAATAAATGCAGCTCTGTTATTCAGCACACGTTGTCTGTCTCCGTTTCATTGTGCTAAGAACACTTGGCATAAGATGTACGGCCCTGCAGATTTCTAAGTGTACAAGAGGGCACCGTGCTGAAGACCAGATCTCAAGAAGTTATTCACCCTGCAAAACTGAAATTCAATTCCCACTGATTAACAACTCCCTACCCTCTCCCACCCCTCCTACCCACAGCCTCTGGGATCCACCACTCCCCTCTTCCTCATCTGAATCTGGTTGTTTTACCTTCCTCAGTGCCTGGGTGATGGTATCGCACTAGTCTTCCCGGGATTGGCTTATTTCACTTGGCATAGTATCCTCAAGGTCCCTCCATGGATCACAAACACACCCATTTCCTTCTCTTTTAAAGCCGAATGTCCTTCCACTGTATTTCTGAACCACTTTTTCTGAAGTGTTCATATGTGGATGGATATTCCTACAGTTTCCATGTCTTCCATGTTGTTAATAGAGCTGCCACTCTCCTCAAAATTCTAATTTCAATTCTTTTGCATAAATATCCAGAATTAGAGTTGCTGCTCCATACAGTTGTTCCACTTTCAATTTTTTGAGACCCCTCCATACGGTTTCTCATACTTCCTGCAACATTTCACATCCCGAGGAACAAATATGATCGCCAAATTCTCCACACCCCTCATAACATATTTTGGATGTTGTCTTTGGTAATTTTAGGCACACTCTTCCACTATGTCACTCATTTAAAACTTGTAATAATATTTTAATGTTCATCCAACTAGGGAAAGTGCACACCTGTGCTTAAGGAACGGGAAGATGGAGGGCAGTGTCCCCCCTGTGCCGCGCTCAGCTGGGCACTGCCAACAGCCCCCTCTGAGCCTCTCGTGAGCCTGACTTTCTACTGTGGAGCACCCCACTCAGTTTTGAGAAGCACGCATTCTTTTTCACAAAATCCTCACCCAGGTTGGTGTAAATCCTGCTCACCTGTAAGCCACTGGTTTTCTTTAAGATCCATTTGCATGAACTGGTTGTTCCTACTTCTATCATGTCAGGATAATAATATGACCTCTAATTTTCTACACCTGTGGCAACAGATTAGATAGCCAAATTGTGATATTTCCAATTCATGAGCATTCTGGTGCTTCATTTGATTCCTTCCAGCCCTATCATTTAAGAGTGCTACCTGTTGTAACATTCTAGTTATGTTTTTAAGATAACTCAGACTTCTGCTGTGCAAGCGCAAGGACCCGAGTTCGATCCCCGGTACCAAAAAAATAATAATAATACGATAACTCAGACTTTCTTCTCCCATCTCTTTGGGAGTTCAAATGTAAAACTCTGAGGAGTTGCTTGGGTTTTGAAGGTCAGCGGGATCTCAGGTTTTATGTGTGGGTTGATCTGGTGATAATCTGATGCCACCAGCTTCAGAGTTGTGTTCGTCAATCACAGGTTTCCCTAGGTTCACCTAGGGGGTTAGCAGTTGTTTTCATATCCGAAGAGTAAGTTGCTCCTCTGAGCATTTGGGTTGGTGGTTACAGACACGTCTTTACTCCTGTTGTTCAGAATGATACAGTACTGCTGCAGACATGACCAGTATTGAATTCACAAAAATGATCAGCGTTGTGTGTGTTTGTGTGTGTGTGTGTGTGTGTGTGTTCAGATTTCACCACAATGCTCAGCAATTTTGCTACAAGTACTCCTTGGATGCCCCAAGGAGCGGTAGGCTCCCTTGTTCTGTGAGCCAGAAAGCAACCTGGGACAAATTACCTGACACCCACAATTCAAAGGAGGAGAGGTTTATTTTGCTTCTCAGATTTCAGAAGATTCAGTCCATGGTTGACTTGCTCTTAGGCGCGAAGGACATGGGGGAACTGGGCGGCAGGCATAGCTGTTCACGGCCAGGGAGCAGAGGGAAGGGAGGCGCAGGGAAGGAAGTGCTCCCTCCCTTCCAGGCCACGCCCCAGGGACCACCTGTCTGACCAGACCCCACCTCCTCACAGCAGCATGCGCAGCTACAAACCCTTCTGTGAATCACTGCTCTGATGAGTAAACTCCGTGGCCCAATCACCTCCTGAAAGCCCCACCAATGAACACAGCAAAGGGGGAAAGGGGAGGAGTCTAAACCGGAAGACATTATGTGTTAGTTACTTTTTTCCCATTGCTGAGACAAAATTCCCAACACCCAGAGTTAGGGAGCAAAGGGTTTATTTGGCTGAAAGTTCAAAAAGGTTTCAGCCCACAATCAGCTGGCTCCAAGGCAGAGTGGCACATAAAGGCGCATCGCAGAGGAGAAACAGTTCAGCGACTGCCCCCGCCCTGTATGTTACCCGCTCAGCCTTGTGGGTGAACAGACGTGGAGCCAGGAACTCGCTCCTCACTGTGAAGTCCACGCCCCTCCCACGCACACGTGCTCACCTAAGCGCAGCCCAAGGAAGAAGGAGGGAGAGGAAGAGCCTTCCTGAGCCCCAGGGCAGCAGACACAAGCACATGACCGGAAGGTGTCCAGGACAGGAACCGACGAGGGGACTCCTTCCTCTATCCGGAAAAGGACCCCCGAGTTACTGCCAGTTGAGGAACAGATTAAACACTGACTTTTAAGAGCTTCATCCCATTTGGTGAACAGTTCTTTCCCTGGCAAACACAAATTAAATGTGGGAATGAGTGTAAACAACAAGGAAAACACTTGCTGATTGGCTTGCATCTTCTGGGGCCAGGGTATAAAAGGCCCAGATGGGAAGAGGTCACCACATCCTGAGAATCTCTCCTGTGACCAGGACCCGCCCCACGCCTGACACCATGACTCAGTCCTGCTGCCCCCCTTGCTGCAGGACCACCTGCTGGAAACCAGCCTGTGTCACCAGCAGCTGCAGCTCCCCCTGCTGCCAGCCCAGCTGCGGTGGCCAAACCAGCTGTGGTTCCAGCTGCTGCCAGCCCTGCTGCCCCCCAACCTGCTGTCAAACCACCTGCTGTAGCACCTGCTTCAAGCCCACCTGTGTGACCAGCTGCTACAGCACCCCTTGCTGCCAACCCAGCTGCTGTGAGTCCAGCTGTTGCCAGCTCTGCTGCTGATGATCCCCAAGGGCCACTATCAGTGCTGCCAAACTTCTTGTGTTGCCTTTCCTTCTTCACACAAATACACTTCCTACCTTTGCTGAAAACAGCCGTGTTATTACCAGGAAACCTATCTCTGGCCCACCATCATAAGAGCTTGTGATGAACTTGACTCCCTTCCTCCTCTCCCTGGGGTTGTTTGGATGTCACCAGCTTCACTCATCCTTAGGGTAGATCTGGTCTTGATTTAAATTCAGAAGCCAAAACCTTCACCCCTCTCTCTGAATAATATAGAGAATAACATTCTTCATTATTAAGTCATCAGTATAGCAGGCTATGGGTCATCTTTATGATCATTTTTCTTTGCCGCGTACCCTGCATGCTTGCAGTGCTACTTTCTCCTTTCCTGTTGATGTTGAGCTGTCTCCCTAAATGCATGCATCACTTATGGATTCTCAGTCAATTCTGTATCATTATCCACGCCACCTTGCCTGTCTTCCTTTCACTGTGCTGAGAACACTGGATGCCAGAGGTAGATGTTCCATAGTAAGTGTGCACGGGATTGTGTTGTATCATGCACAGCAGGCGTAGTGTGGAGCATCAGTCTCAGAAGTTACTCGTCCTACAGAACTGAAGCTTAATGCTTATTGGGTAGGAACTTGCTGCCTTTTCCTCCCCTCCTCCCCACACTTTTCCAGTCTTTCCTTATCTTGGGGTCTCATATTTCTCATTCCTCACAGGAGTAGGGAAAGTGCCACAGGGCCTTCTGCAACTGGTATATTTCCCTCACTTTAATGTCCTCCAGGTGGATCCCTATTGTCCCAAATGAGGGGAGCTCTTCTCTCTGAAGAGTGAATACTCTTCCCTTGTGTGTCGGTACCACATATTCTTTATCTACTAACTCCTTGCCGGGCATTCTTATCTCTTTGCCATCTTGGCCATTGTTGATTGCGCTGCTGTGGACAGGGGAGTGCTAACACCCTTCAAGATTCAGCAGAATTTGGGTTGCTCGGTCATATAGCATGTCAGTTTCCAGTCTGAGGTCCCTCTACAGTGTTTTCTGTAGCTGCTGTGATGTTTTCCATCTCACCAGTGTACAAGAGTTCCAATCTGCCCAAGTCTGTCCACACTTTTGTGTGTCATGTGTGATATTATCTAGAGACAATGGTCTCATATTTCAGTCATTCCAAGGTTGGAAAAATACTCCCAAGGTTAGTGACATCTCATGCTCTGAGGACAAAATGCTCCTGCCTAAGAAATGGAAGATCAAGCAACAACAGTTCTCCTTGTACTGTGTTCCCGACGGAGCTGTGAGCGATTCCACCTGAGACTCTCCTGACACCAACAGCCACAGTGGCTCACACCACCAGCTGCACAGGATTCCACATCCACGTGCACAAGACCCTCAGCCAGCCCTGTGTAAATCCCGCAAATGGGGAACCTATGATTTCCTTTACACTGCCCTTGCATATGTTGGCCCTGCTCCTACTGACATCAGTTTTAAATGCCACTCTGCAAAGGTAATCTGACCACACCTGTCCTATCGCTCCTGAAGGTATGGCTGAAGTGTGATGTTTCTGGTTCCTTAGTGTCTCTGTATTTCATTCAGTTCTTTCGAACGTAACATTTAAGATCCAATTTTACCTGTCATATGAGTCTAATATTATTCTAGTATGACTGCGATTTTCTTCTTTGAACTCTTTGAAAGTCCAAACATAAAACTCAGGGAACTCAAGCTGAGTCCTGAAATAGGCAGATTCCAATCTAACTCGACCGGAGAAGGCAAAGGAAACAGGAAGTGTGTAAGTAAGTAAGAAAGAACAGGAAGTCTGGGTTAAGCAATTCAGGGTCAGCATAAATCCTAAAGAAGACTTCAGTGAACTACATCCAGAGCCATGTGCAGGCAATCACAGTCACATAGGATTCTGCCAGAAAGGCAAAATTGCTCCAGCATTTGGACAGTGGTCAGTGTCTTTAAACCCTTTACTGGAAAAGATGGATTAATTGTAACAACATTCAATTTGTGAAGAAAAATCATTGCATAGATGTGAGCACACTTTCAAGATAGAATACCTTAACAAATGAAAAGAAAAGATACATTACTCTGTTCAAAAGAATTTACAAAAAAGCCTGAAAGTAGGATATTTACTTGTGAAATATCATATATCCTGCTATACTGAAAATATGAAGATATTCAGCCTACTGTGACATGCAGCATCGTATTAGAGGGCCTGGCAGTGAACTATATCAAGAAAAACTTAAAATATAAACACTCTGTTATGAAATGAATAAAACTGTTAGCACTGATGGGTGACTATGGGTGGAAATTTCCCCAAAAACTCTGTTGATAACATATTGATAAGATAAGAGGATGAGAAAGCAGGAGATGAAGCAAGCGGAAGGGGGTGGATGTTGAGTAAAGGATGTGGATAGGAATTGGAATTAGAGGAAACACATATAGCTAATATACACGTGAGACAACACACAACGTAAATACTGACCAAAACCTGAACGAGATTCCAATCCATATCATTATATTTAAAAATGCAAGCCTCTGATAATATACAGAGCCAGAGAGGACACAAATGCCCAAACTCTTTCTTGTATGCTGGAGGATGTGGGACAGCGAGGTACATCTGTGCAGCCACTTGGGGAAACAAATGACCATTTTCTCCCCACATGTCAGGCCTGCTCTCTGGGAAACAAGCCTGCTCACTAACTGCCTTCTCTGGCTTAATGACAACCACCCTGTTAGTGGCTTTGCTAAGCTGTGAGGCAGCTTATTGACACGGCACCTGCTTTGCTTTGATGTTCTTTTTTCTCCTCCTTCCCTGTAGGTCAGGATGAAGTCCAGATCTCACTGCTGGGAAAGTTGTTGACCCCTCTTCCCTCAGGGAGCCTTGAAAACCAGATCCTCAGGACTGTTCTTTTCGTTATCAGCAACTGATTGCTGTGGCTTCAAATGATCCATTTCAGCCATGCGTATTGATGTTCTCTTCATCCCTGCTCCTTGCTTCCATGAATACTTTTCTTTTTAAAGAATTACCATAACTTTTATTTTTCTTAGTTTTGTTTAAAAAATAAATACGTCATAAAGCTTTTGTTTCCTTTCGGGAGAAAACATGGAACAACTTTCATAAAATCAAATAAGTAATGGTAAGGTGTCTTAACTTGAAAAGACTGGAAATCACTGGTTTACAAGTTGTAACTGAATGAAAGAACAACTGCCACAGTTGCCCGTTTCATGCCAATGGCAGCAAACAACAGGATCAACTAAGGCAAAAATAAATAACTGTGTGGAAGCCCTGGTAAGTGCTTAAACAGATGGATTCACTGATGCACCAGTATAGCTGTATCTTGCTTTAAACAACACAGAAATTCTTGAAAAGTTTTGGGTAAATGACATAACCACAAACATACTAGGAGACTTTATATCTGAAGGAATTCTGTGGTGAACAACCATGTCCACTTTAGTAAATCCAGGTATTTGCTTTGCTTAAGTGAGGGATATCCAGCTACTACCTCTCTAACCAGAGGCAATATAGCACATTCACCTAACAGAGCTCCAGCTGGGCCAGTGGCACAATTTCTAGTTTGTGTTCTATTAAGTAGTGTAAGATACAGAATCAGCCAGGGAACCCAGCTGCATCTGGGAAAGCAGGCATGGGGTGGGATTACCACCTTTAACAATAATTTCAACCCAACAATTCCTTTTGAGAATCTACTTTGTGCAAAGCATGTAATAAACCTTATCAATTTGGTTGAAGATGTATTTCCTTTCTTCAAAACTGTCAGGGCAAGTCTAGCACCCTGAAAGAAAGTAATACTGTCCTTCTAATCCTGACGACTGGCTTTAACCAAATTATCTGCCCAATTCCTTCAAACTAAGGTGGATGATAATGGAAGAGACTAGGTTTCCCAAGACCAAAGTTTGACAATATGAGAATCATGTTTCATATGACTGGTAAGTGGAGGATTTTGTTGATGACAAAAATTCTCAATGCAGAGCTTCTTAAGAATTTCTGAAAGGGCAAGATGCTTTTCCGGGGGAACACGGAGACCTAGAAGGAGGCCTTCACCCAGGCACTGGTGGCCTCGGTGGGACGCACCTGGGGACATTCTTGTGCCCCTCTTCCTGTCCCTTCTTCCCTGTTTCTGGCCAGTACAAGAGAGCGAATACTCAGGTCGTCCAAGACCTGCGTCTCCAGTTCTGAACACCCTGGCGCCGCCTGCTTCCAGTGGGCGGTGCCTGGGATGCTCGGGTCTCAGGATGGCCCTGCTGGCCCGGGCCCACACACCCCTTAGGGGCCCCCGAGAGGGACATGACTTTGTAACCCCAAAGGTGGGGTGACAGTATCCAATCTTCTCTTCATAGACCTCACGGGTTGAACCCTACATCTTGTCATGATAGTCTGGAATAATTACGCACCCCATGCTGCTCTGCTCCATGTTCGGAGAGTTAAATTGTGATGTTTGTATGTGCCAGGACCTCACCGTTAACATTGTTTTCTTTAAAGCACTCAATCAGGTTCCAGGTGCCTCTTAGAGAGACACTGAGAAGGCTTCACATGAAGGTGCTCTGACTTGTGAACCCCAAGGAAAGTGAGGCTCCTACCTTTCAAATTGCTTAAACAATGCTTTATTAATACCAACTGTATAGCTTGCAGATTGCCTCTCTTTGGTAATAAGTAAATACATGCTGCTTTTATTATCTCATCAAAAAAATTTTCAAAAAATTTTCTAAAGCCTTAAAACTTTCTCTAACAGAACATTGAATTCCCAAGCAAACTGCAAAACAGTTAAAGTCACTGATGTTCTCTGATTAAGTGATATATTTCAGTTCTGCTGGTACAAATAAAAATTTCTTTGTACCTACCAAAATGTCATGCATTTATACTACATCAAAGCAGCCATGCTTTGAGTAGGAAATAAGCATGCTAGTGTCAGATCCAGTCAGTTTCATCAATGTAAGGAAACAGAATCCCCACTTTGCTGGTAGCCTCTATTTGATTTAGCCAAACTTCTAACAGACCCAAAAAACCATTAAATTCAGTTGTGCTGTTCAGTTTTTCTTGCTTTTTTCTCAAATGCTTCTAACATTCCTGCCTATATGTACAAGTGTGAATGAAGAGTATGCAAACTTTAGTCTTTCCCACACTGAGTACACTAACAACAATTAGTAAATAATTAAAGAACAAGTGGTCATTTTAAAACTTGCTTTTCTTAAAAAAAAGAAATTTAAACTTTCTAGCATTTAAAAAAATGGGTCTGAAAAGTGACCTATCTCTGTCCATTGCTGTTCCCCACATAGTCCCACCCATTCAAAACCTGCCACAAACACTGGCTTGTGTTTATACCAAATAATTTAGCAGTACCAAGACTTTTCAAATGGAAATAGTCTTAATGACTTCTTCATACTGGATAACAAAATAAGGGTAACTCTGGTCATCATTAAAAATGACAAAAGTCTGAGGCTCAAAGAAATTATCCACACAAGAGTCATACAGGTCACTGGTGACACTGCCAGGATTGACAGGAGGGGGTCTTCTCTTGCCATGACTGCCCACTGTGTATCTGCCAGTCAGCACTTTGGCCAAAAACATGAAATGGACTCCTTTGGAGGGCTTCTTAGAAAAGTTATGAGAGTAGCTTGCTTTCTTTGCAAAATAACTGCCTTGTCCAAACATTGTAACATGCTTTCCACAGACTTGAGGATCAGAGTTGTGCTTGCAGATTCCGTCTACCACATCCTGGGATGTTCCATGAAATAAATGTCTCTCATTGATTATTCTGTCATGGCCAAACATTTTCCTATTCATATATTCTTTTTTCCTTTTATATTTCTCCCAAAGAAACTGGTTTTGGACTCTCAATGTTTGTAAAATTCTATATTTAAACTCAGGTACAGTCTTATGAAAAAGATTGTAAATGATTTGGTAACTTTTGTCCTCTGCAGAAACAGGTACTTGAAAAAAGTCCTGAGATGGATGCGTATAAACCCAAGTTTCAGGATAAAAGTTTGCTGAGGTGACGCCATCTGGGCAGATGATTTGTGATGATGTAGTTGCTTCAAGAGGTGGAGGAGCCTGAGTGAGAACCCCACCAAGTGTCTGTAAATATGGAAGTAGTATAAAACAAGAGCGAAAGAAGGGTCTCCTTTTTATTTCTCTGCTGAAGAATGAGTTGTGGAGGATGTAGTGGTTATTCCAAATTATAAATCGGACCTCTGTCAGGCCCCGAGAATTGGCTTCTTCAATCAATCGAATAACAGACTGAGGATACTCTCTCCATCCAAAGTGCTCTCTACAAAAGAATTTCCAAACTGTATGGTAAATGGAGTTAACATTGCTAGGGGGTGGAGTGGATAGCCTTTGTAGTTGATCAAATTCAGTTGTCTCAAACACATTCATGGCATTCAAATCTGCCCAAAATTCTTGTCCTCCATACTTCACTCTCATTCTATTGTTTTCTGCGTTACAATAAAATCTTTTCAAGTGCTCCTGAGAATCATTGGATACACTCTCCCACTTTTGAGTAGTTGTCCTCTTGCTCTGCCAATGATATAGCAAGACCATGTGATCCTTCAAACAATCCCTGCCATAAATACAAGTGCCTTGGAGAAAGTCCATGCAAATTTCAATTCCGTTCTCTTGGTGAGTATGGTACTGTAGCTGGTTTACCAGCTCAAGCATGAGGTCAAGGGAAGCCTCTTCACTTTTATCCTGGAAGAGCTCAGTACTCAACTTATCGCTGGTGTCCAAAATGTACTGGATTATAAAACTGTTGTCTTGGAAAACCCCTGGAACATAATCCATTACTTTGTCTATGCAATCAGGACTACCTGGAACATCACTTGAAACTGGGTGCAAAAGGTCAGTCTGGAAGTGCCCTGCTGTAGAGTCTGCCACTGTTCCACTGATGGTTTCTGGTGAAAGCTGTGACGCTGGATTGGAACCACTTGTTCTGGAGCATCAGTGGAAGGATGGCCTTCTGGCATTTGGCTCCCGACATTTGTCCCATCAGGAATCAGAACAGACATACTGTTTTCTGTAGGTGAACACGATGAATAAATCTCCAGGGTTTTTTCACCAGAGGTTCATGTAAGGTGCTTTTATCTGCATTCTGGTCTCTAGATCTAAAAACTTCGTCAAGTGAGCCAGACTCTGGCAAAAGTGTTTAATATTGGGCTCAAAGACCTCAGGGTTCCAGTTCCCAATCTCTTCTGATCCTGCTTTTTCTTAAAACAAGTCTTCAATGGACTGATCTTCTCAGAGAGTCTCATTTGGCATGGAAAGTCATCAGGAGAGGGAGGCTGTACTACACAGTCTGGCTCAGGTCCAGTGGTTTCCATTTCCATGATGTAGGTTAGTTCCAATTGTTCCTCAGAGTCTAAAAATCCTCAGCAGGAGACTGAGAACGGACAACAGAAGCCGCATCGCAGGGTTCAGCACAGGGTTCGGCACAGACCAGCGTCTAGGGGCTGCAGACTGGCAACGCGACCAGCCATGCACTGGCCATTCCGCCAACCAGAGCTCAGAAACCTGCGGACGCGCTCCGGTCCAGCAAGCCTGCCTGTCACCTCAAGGTCTGCTTTAAGTGCCTTCCGGTCGCCTCCTCCCGGCGGCCCCCTCCATGAATACTTAAAAGCATCTCCTAGAGTCCTTGCAATGGCGGACCCTCTGTTAAAGACTTGCTTAGCACAGCTATTTCTTTAAAGGCCTTGCCTGTGTGTTGCATTTCATATTATTTCTTCTACTCTCCCAGTAATCCCGTGCCATGAGTGGAGAAAAAAATCATCTTTTCTTCATACAAATGGGAAGAATTGCTTGTCATGGAGTGTACAGTTAGTAATTGACAGAATTGGGCCCCAAACCCACATGGTCTGACTCCTGGCCCAGGACATTTTATTGGATTGTAATACAAGCAGAAATAATTCTAGTTACTAAGTTTGGGGAAGGTAGACAACTTGAGTTGCTTGTGTATCAATGAAAATAATTATGCCTTGCACAAGTAGGAAGCTTTTCTACCTAGAGGTGTAATATGACTGTGCAAAGAAGATGAAGAAACTCCCTATAGCATCCACAGACATCTCCTCCATACCCTGGACCAACTTAGCTTCTGCATCAGAGCGCTGTGTGGATAATACATGTTTCCAGAATGTGAGGAACTGAAGTAAGAAAGAAATGTGTTTTTAAGTCGTTGCTCCACCCAGTCTCTAGATGCTGTGAGGCGAAATTGAATCCAAGCAGATTCAACATCAGAGCATTAGCAGGAAGCAAAGGGATTTGAGAAAGAAAAGAAACTGGGCACTTGTACAAACCATGGTGGTTATAACAGATACGAATGTGGTCCCTCAAAGAGGGACCCAGATTTCCGGGGAATAAGTGAACAGTAAAGCGAACACCCAGATATTTGCTGGAAAGGAACTGAGAATCACTCTCAGTGGCCAGAGCCATCTTGTGAGATCTTAGACTTCATGGTGCAGGGCAGGTCCTGGAAGGGGTTCCCAGGGTACGTGGCTTGCTAAGTGCTTGTTCCTCTGATTCATGAGAGAGAGAAGGATGAGCTCAGAAACTGTGATTTACTGACTATCTGCAGGTGTCCTCACTTCTAATTCATAATCCAACAAGACTTTTTAACCCCATTTTACAGGTGTGAAAACAGAGGCTAAGGGAGATGATGCAATTTTTCATGGTCACACAGCTAGCCAAGAACTCCCTGACCCTGCACATCTAGAGGGAGAACATGAGTCTATGGAGCCTTGACTACAAGATCAAATTACTTAGTACATTCATACAGCTTAATCTCCTTTTCCTATTTGAGTCTTTGACAGGGAAAATAAGAACAGAGTTCTGTTTTTGGACCTTCATCTGAACCAGGTTTTGAGCATGTATTGTGTAAATACCGTGCAAGGTGCTGGGATTATAAAAGTGAACAAGACAGTCAAGGCCCAACTTTTATTATGCTTCTAGCGGAATCAAATGAGATGTTCAGTGTACACCCTAGAAGAGAGAATGATAAACCTGGGTCACTGGTGACTCTGGCAGGGTGCTTCAAGACAGCTGACTCTAGCTGGAGTGTATGTTGTCAACTGATCAAGGGGAGGGGATAAAAAGAAAGATTGAATCTTCCATATGGAAGCCATGGATCAACCTTCTGTATAGAACAGCGGGGGGGGGGGGGGGGGGTGATGCCAAGAGAAGAATTTAGGCACAAAAATTTCCCAAAAACACATATGCAAAAACAATGAAAGCTTGTTGGATTAGATAAGTAACTTCCCTAAAAACCTGCAGTGAGTAGGCAGCAGACCAGGACTGATGTGAATATTCAGGTGGCTGATTTCAATCTTCACGGCCTTGCTTTTCTGATCCTCCTCAGTGATAAAAATACAGATGAACCCAGAAGGAAAGAGGAATGTGTGAGCTTGCTCTGTGGGCAGACTCTTGAGTCTTCCTGATGAGACACAGAAAATCAATGATGCTTTGAAAATGTGCATCGCACAACTTGCACACATGAGAGCGAATCAAGAAGACAAGGCAGCTGGGCAGACAGGGCACAGACCCTGAACAGTTAACCAAAGTCAACTGGAAGCCGGGGCTTAAGGAAGTTAACATACCAGATGGCAGGAATAATTAACTTATGCAAACTGACTCTCAGGACCTAATGGGATGCGAGGGATAAAAGACAGGTCCCTGACCAAATGGGAGAGACCCGGGAGGAAGTGAAATGCAAAGGAAGTAGCTTGTATACCAGACATCAAAGGCCCTGCTTTCTGTCATGTTCACCTCTACCAAAAACTGTATAAAAAGCCAATGGACTGAATGCAACCCCTCTCTGACTATCAGGGAGCTTTTCCTTTTATTCTTTCTAATAAACGCACATTTGCCCATTCCCCACTGCTTGCTGCTTGTTGTTTTGTTTGCTTCAATCTTCACTACCCCAAAACAAGGATCTGAGAGCTAGAGAGAGCTGGTTACAAGAGCAGAAGGGATGAAGGGACGTTCAACATCTGGATAGTCCATGGAGGTCACAGTAAACCCAAATATTTAGGCATCCCGATAAACCACTCTGAATTTGATCTTAACGATGAGAAAGTCCTAGTATGCAAAGTTAGTGGCGATAAACTTGCTGCAAAAGGGCCATCTAACAACTTGTCCCAGCAAGGCAGAGAAATGCTTGCTTGATTGGAACTGCATTCCACAGAGCGAGAAGATAATTGCCATGTTTAGAGAAAAATAATTTGAGTTCCTGGCAAAAGGCACCAGAATGGAGGACAGAGATGCGAAGTACAAGGAAGTACCCAGCAACGCCATTATGATTGTGCAGTCACCCACTGCCTGCAATGAGTGTCCTTAATATTGGGAGAAGTCCTTTAAAAGTGCTATCCAAAGATGGACCAGACCCACCTGCGTGTGTGAATTTTCAGTTATAGACATTCCAACACTGGCTCTGTCAACTCCACGGCCAGAAGTTTATCGGGATGCCTTCCGTGCCTGGGATTCCTCAGGTCCCCAGACACCTCCACCTTGCCCTGTCATTAGGAAACTGATTAATTGCTAACATATTATCACTCTCTGGAATCCATAGCATCCAAATGCATAATCCTTTAGGAAAACACATACACCATCACAACAAATGTCACTCACTTGGAGAGAGGGGGACTAAAGAGCTGTCTTCCAAAAGATGTTCAAGACAGGATTCCCAATCCTGACACACCAGCCAGCATCTGCCCTTCCACCTTGCAGAGGCAGAGGCGTGGCTTTGTTTGCATCCCAAGGATGACACCACCTCGTGCAGCAGACTCACATTAAGAAGCCCATAAACCAAAGGCACCTACTCATTAACTTGCTAGAGAATTCACTCACAGGAGCTTCCTAACCACCACATGGTCAAGAAGGAGTCTGTTGGAGGGCACTGAACACCTTCGCCTCATTGTTGGTCTCACCCACCGAACCTGACAACTCACGGCCCTGCCACTCCCTCTCCTGTCTCCCATGGGCACCGGGGACATCTGCCCCTGCATCCTCTTAACTCTGAATTTCCATGTTTATCAACAGCATCATTTAGTCTTTGCGTTTTTCATCTATTCAATCAGATCAGAGCCCATTTTTCAGCCTTCAGATATTCTTCTTTTAATGTGATTTGGTGTAATCTGGTTTTGATGCCTCTTACTGTAGATTGCAAGCTTCGGATGTATCCACCTGCAGTCCCAGCTGTCACGTGTGGGGAAATCCTCACACTGTTACATCACAGTATCTAGTGGCTCTTTGTGACATTTCTACCTGTATTCCAAGATAACTTAGGGACTTATTTTCCAAACTTTTTTAAAAAAGGAATCCCCAGTGACGAAGCATGGTCATCCTGATGATAACAGTCATGCCACGCCACACTGGCTCTTCTCTGTGTGTGACTTCATTATCTGACATCATTGTGAGCATGGGCAAGTTGTATAATGAATACTGTAGCTCAAACTTAGGTCTTCACTCTTCAAATATCTTGAGCATTTTGGTTTTGTGCCATCCACCGCCACGCTTCTCCCTCTTTCCAGTCCTACGTACCTGGGATCCCAGCCCTCAGCTCAGCTGCCCCAGGAAGCTCCCCTGCTCCATGACTTCTGCCATACTGTGGATCAAATCCACGATTTCAGTTCATCTCACCTTTTCTCTTCTAGCCACCCTCTTGCCAAGAACTTCTGGGAGGAACTAAAAGAATAGACTCAGAATATGTCCTTTTACAAATGTTTGTGGAAACTGGGTCCTAGAGAGCAAGGCCTGCCCAAAGTCAAGACTCACCCCACAGTAGCTTCCCAACCCCACACACCCTGACACCATAAAGACCTCTAAATTATAGGCATTTTACGGCACCCTGTCTTCTCTTTCCCAGGCCTTCTCCTTTGAGAATCTTTGATTTACAACACCAACACGGGCCATTACCAGATTTTTCTCGGTGTCCAGAGCATACATTTTTAAAGCCTGTGTCATACAGATATTGTAAACACATGCACTCCTTGCCTACTCTTCATGATCCCCGTGTTCACTGCGATTGTAACCTGTTCTGGCTGGAAAGCTTCCAGATCCCTTTTCTAAACAAGAGCATTCCTTGTTCAAGATAAGGGTGAGATAGAAACCAAGCTCATAACATCAACCAGATTCGTGCTGAAACAAGGATTAAGATGGAAAGGAACAAATTTCAATAACCTCCTTACCCTTAAGAGGTTGATCCCTAACAAAATTAACCCAGATCTTCCCAAGAATTGCCCCTTTCAATGCACAATGGTAATAAATATAGCAAAGTATAAATGCACTTAAGTTATAAAAGAAACAACTCAGTAAGACCAAAAATAAATCCCGTGTGAGAGAGAGAATTTTTCCCCACACAAATAAGTAAGTATATGAAGAAATAAGTTCATTTCAGTTCCACTGGTAAAATTACGTTTATAACATAAGAGAGGACAACTTCTCAAAATTACTTACATGTTCAAAAACAGTATGTGAACAGAATTGTGTAGAGAAATTTTTAAAGAAGGAAGCATGGCCCCCCAGATGGATCTAAACAGTATAGGAGAGGGTTAATTTCTCTCTAAGTTCTGGTTTCCTGATCTTGAACTGCTTACTTCTCAGATACTGAGACACGTCCTGAATGAGGACACAGAACTTTCACTGGTGATGTGTGAAGAATCATATGGAAGCCAAGCTATATGAAGACTGGATCCATTTCTGCACGAGATCATTTCTATTTACCCTGAGCTGATTGACATGGAGATACTTCCTTCCTTTCATCTTGGGAAATGGTGAACATCAAGCATTTGCACTACACATACCATGATTTGAACTGCAAGAGCTGTTTTGCATGCTAACTCTTAAAGTAACTTACAATGTTCATGAAGGCGTTAAGCATTCTCTCAACTACTGAAAAATTTACTCTTGTACCATAGGGAGGAAGTTGTTTGTGGTGGCATTTCTAGGAGTTTCTCTATTCCAGATTAGTAAATCTTAATTATGCTCAATCCCTCAGTCTCTGCTTCACTTTGCTCTGAACTTGTCAATGGTAACTTCCTCCCTACATGTATCCCAAGAGAGGGGTGCCTGGTTCATCAGTGACAACCAGACATCTATGCGTGGAGTGACCTTTTCTACCCACTCTTCTTCCTTCCCCCTCTTTCCTGTTTGTTCAGTTCAATAAGGTGAGCTTTTCTGGTGGTTTAATATACATTTAAAACAAGCTTCTTATAATTCTTCCTCTGGAAAAATAACATTTTTTCCGGGAAATAACAAGATCTGGCTTAAGAAAACTCATCCTAGTCTTGTTGAAGAAAAATTATTCAATGACACATGTCCAAGCAGAGGAAGGAGAACTGTATTCGAGGAAGCACTGCAATGGGGTCTTGCTGTGAGAGAGAGAGATCTGGCCCGACTCTAAAGACAACTGGGACTGTGAGGGTCTGTAGCAGTGGCGGGAACCAATGCCTCATGTATCACTGAAAGCTCTGAAAGGTTCGCCATCACTGCTCTACAGCCAAGGAGCCGGAAGGAATCAGTGCATGGAGAATGACTAGGAGGAAACATGGGGGTGGGGGGGATTGTGGCTAAACTAACCTAACAGGACTCCTGCTGAGAATCGGCCAGGATGCTCAGACATAGGGGAGGATGGATAAGGGAGGATGAGGGGCAGCAGAGGCATAGAGAGTGAGCGGATATCAAAGGTGGGAGGGGCCTCATAAAGGGACTTTACTTTTGCTTTTGCTAAAATGTTACAAACCAGGCTTTATAAGGAAGTGTGTAGATGGGCCTAGGACAAGGCTCAGAAGCCTGAATGAGGTTTAGGGAAGCAAGGAATCTCTATTAATCTTCATGACCTTTTTAAATGTTTTTCATCACCCCTTAAAAAAATATTAGATCTCATGGCCATGCGTGATCTTCTATGTTTAGTGCAGAGTTAGTAATGAGTGCCGTTCAAAATTGGCCGGGTCTCTATTCCAGTCCTCCAACCGCGCCAATTGTCCTAACTACAGCTCCTCGGTGTGATGGGAGTTTCTCCTAAACTCTGTTCATTTATTTTTGTTTTTATCTAATTTTGTACCGGTGTACGTTTGCAAGACTCAATATTTACCTTCATCTTGTGGAACTGGCCACATGCACGTCGCATCTTGATCATTCCTACTCCCCTTCCTCCCCTCTGCCCGCTTCCCCGGGTCCCCTTCCTAGCTGCAGTCTACCTCCCTGTTTCCTGCCATCTCTCTTTTAGTTTGCTGTTTAATCATGTATATTTTGGGCTCCTCATATTAGAGACACCATAAGATATTTAACCTTCTGTGTCTGATTTATTTCACTCAGCATTATGGTGATGTTTTTGTATCCCCCTCCCCATCCGACACTTGATCCGGGAATGGGAAAGATGTGTTTGGCAAGGAAAACTCAGGCTTGTAACAGGAACCCAGGCTCCCTGATGCCGAGCCACAGGCCCGATCGGAGATTTGCCTGTGGAACGTGACTCAATGTCAAGCTTGCGCTAGAAATACTTGCATTTGGTGTCTATCTTTTCAGACAATGGGGAATAATAGAAATGAAACAACGTGGGCATTTCTAAGGACAAATCCATTTATAAACACTGAAACTCTCTACATAAATAAACACTGCTGTATACCCTGCACGTTATGTCCCGGAGCAGTTAGAGATGAAAGCAAAGCACTCGCTGATACTTAAAGAACTTTGGAGAAGGAGAAGCGCTCAACTGTTGAGACTAGTAAAGTCAATGCCGTTCCAATTTTTCGAGTTTCTGCAGGCCATGCGCTGATAAGTTTGAGCGTGTGTCAAAACTAGATCCTAGTTTATTCAAAGGGCCCTTTGTGAATGCTTAGAGAAAGAGAAAACAGAACACTAATTACACCAAGTGATGTCAAATGATTTAACTTTTTATTATTGCTAGATTAGTTGACAGGTGACATTCAGTAGAAAGACATGCTTCATTTCTAATGTCAGCATCTTACTTCATTCGATGCTAACAAGCCCTTGGCACCAAGTCCAAGCTGAGACGTGGATAGGAAATGCACCAGGAGTCAGGTAGGCAGGCAGTATGGGGCAGCTTGGACAGCCTTTCCCATCAGTCTCAAAGCATCTGGACTTTCCTTGGAGTAGACCCCATAGTTACCTGGGACCCCAATTCAAGGTGATGTCCTTATGTAGCTCAGAGGCTAAGCTGCAGGTGCCAAGCCAAGCCACACCTACAAGCCTAACCTGCAGAAACAGTGAGATAATAAATCTCTATGGTTTTCAGCTACTGAGTTTTGGGCTAATTTGTCACGGCAGCAACAGGTTGTTCATAAAATGAAATGGATCCATGCACCAAAATGTGCAGTTTGTAAAAGCAATAATGAACTAAAAAAGTAAATTGCATAATTTCACACTATATATGTAAATTCTCAAATTTGCAAACCCTAATGCTAGATATTAGTTATATACTTTATAAATATATGTGTTTCGAGAAGGCAGTAAGACCATGCTGTCGGTTGAACCTGAGAGGGAAAGGAGAAAAATGAGACCTAACGGTACAATAGGAACTTCAACTTTATGAATAAGGCTTTAATTCAACTGTATGCTTTAAAAAGCCAAAGGAGATGAAAGCAAATGTCAGTTCTCAGTGTGTGTGTCATATCTTTCTCATATTTTTAAATCTGCTCTCCTACTCTATTTAGGGAGAGTGTAAATACGGATTCAGTTATAAGCATGTTCGGGCTGGATAGAACATTGCTTATAATAGGAGATGGGAGATGTTTCATGGGCAAGTCCTAGCAAACCTAAAAGAAGCAAATAAATGTTTATTTGAACTGTGGCCAAGGATGGAGGAAGATACAGACCGTGCAACCCACATGTTTCCTTTGACGTGTTTAGAACCTACAGTCTGTCTTGCTGGGGAATGGCCAGTGCAAGCTATTTGTAGTTCACTGAGAAATTCATAACTGGGACCCGAAAAGGAGAAGACAGATCCGGGTGTGTCAAAAACCTAGTGCAAAATGAAATTTGAAATCCCAGGTGCATCGAGAATTCTGGCATCCATGAAGGACTTATGCAAGGAGAGGGGAGGTGAGGAGCAGTACTAGCCAGATGCGCCCACCCCAGGCCCTCGCCCTTCCCTGGAGGGACAGAGATCTCTGCGGAAAACATGGGAGTGGGCTTTGGGGCAGGTTGTCCATCAAAGTGCCATTTGGGGAAGACATTCGTCCGTGATAATTCTGTTGCGATATCAAGGTCTCTTTTCTCTCTTTCTGCCTTTTCTGAATTCTGATTTGGGAGCTCAGTTGCAAACAAATGGAACCTTATCACCTTTGGTCCTGGCAAGATCGCTGTCTTATGTATTTTTCTCTGTGTACTTATGTATCAATTCATTTAATTCTTGGTTTTCCTATGCCTCATTCTCTTCCCAGAGGCAGCTATTCTTTTGTGCTCCATACATTTTTGCATGAATTCTTATAAAATATTTATGGCTGTGTAAATGGCATCACTGTCAAAGTGGCCATGTGAGGGGCAGTGGGTGGCATATCTTATTCTCTTTCATTATTAAGCAGCATAGTTTTAACATACATCCATGTATCTATGCATCTGAATAATGCATTGTATCTAACTCCCATACATTTGCCTACCCACTTTCTCAGTAGTGACACCAGATTCCTTTTAAAGTCCATGCCAACACAGAAATGCCGCAGTAAACCCCTCACATGTGTTCCTCTATAAACCTGTGTAAGAATTTTGGAGGAATATATCCTCAGGAGCAGGATCTCTGGATCACAAGAATATGCATTTATATAATTTATCTAAATGGGTTCAGATTGTATTTTTGAGTGGCTTAACAAGCCAGTAATCTCACTATCAGTTCTAGGGGGTTCCTATAAACTCACGATCCCACCAACACATGATGTGCACCGGAGTTGACAGTCTGTGGCTCATGAGCCAAACACTGTCCACAGCATGTTTTTGTCAGTAAAGTTTTATTGACAACACTCATTTTTTCACATATTATCCATCAATACCTTAATGACACAATGGCCAAATCAATAGTTCAGACAAAACCTCTATGGCTTACAAAGCCTGCATATTTACTACCTGTTCCTTTACCAAAAAAAGTTTACTGAGCTCTGACACAGTGCTCTATTATTTGCTGTCTAATGGCTACAAAGTGATAACTAACTGTTTTAATTTGGATTTCTCTGGAAAGCGATACTTCTGAGCACTCATTCACTGGCTTCTTTGTCTAAAGGTCCTTTTTGTGAGGTACCATTCATATCTCAGGGCTCTTTCTCTCTCATCAGTTCCAGAGTAAAAGAGGCTTTTATCTTAATCCAAGAGAGAATAGCTAGAGCTTCGCGGACAACGCAGGTGAGCCTGGGGGTGAAGTTAACCTAACTCTTCCTTTTGTAGACAGAGCTCTGATCTCACCCACCTGACAGGTGAGTGTCCAGAGTGGGACTGAAGCCTTTTCCTCTGAGCCACAGTCCAGGGCCTCTCTCTCACCACCACACTGGAACTTTCTCTTTGGGTTACATTTCCAAAATGCAAATACCTACGCTTTGACTGTCGGTGAGCCGTGAGCTCAGGCTGTGAAGTTCTAGATGGAGGTAGAAGAGTCTCCTGCACGTCTTAGTCAATGCTTTCTCAGTAGCAAGTCCTGCTCTCCCTGCGAAGGAATTGTCCATAACAGCAGAGTCTGCAGATGGGACTCTTGTCTATCCTAACCTTCATTGACCTTTCCACAGGATACATTTTGCCTGGAATGTTAATAGTTAGTGCATTTTTTCATTTTTACTGCTTTACCAATAAATTTTCTAGCTACTGATTAAGGGGGTTTGGATGAGTCCTTTATCCATAGAAAGGACCAAATAAATTATTTTCATCAGACCTATAACACTTTATTAAGTAAGACTCATTTTATGTTTTGCAACAAAACGGAAGTGCTGTCATATGCGTGGACAGCTCCAGTCGCTTAGGCTTCTGGGATATTTATTCCCAAATCCTATTCAGGGAAGCCAAGATAAACAAATAGACCAACAGGGGAACTGAAACCGAGAACTGAGGATTGATCAGTAACAACTGAGATTCCCAAAACACCATAGACCAAAGGTGAGCTGCTTTTAGACAGGAGCTCTCGGGTCAGTCGTCTGCAGATGGTGCTGTAATAACTGGGCATCTGCGTGCAAGAAACACCTGGTTTCAGTTGTCACCGTGCGGGCTCCTGGCGTTTCACGGGGTTTCAGACCTAAATCATCTCACAAACCCGGAAGTCCTTAATCAATGAAAAGCACAGATAGATTTTCATCTAAGATTTCCCCAAAAAGAAATCAATGCAACCATTTTTTAAAATCTTCAGGTTCAGTAACTATGTACTAGAAATAAAAAGAGGGGCAGAAGTTCCCTTGAACTGTTTTAAAAACTGTCTCTTAAAATGTCAAAACACGACTTTCTGGTCCCCCATCTGTCTCTCTTAGATAGAAGCTGTCTTTCTCTCAGTAAATCCTTCCTACTCCTAAAAAATAATCTCAAAACACAACGAACTACAAAAAGATTCTAAAGAGTTTTAAATTTTATTTTAATAGGCCATTGTAAAACCAATGTAAAGTGAATTCACTTTAAACTCTTCTCCATGGCCAATACACTTCATGTTTATTTTTTTTCTAATGTTTGAAAGAATTTTATTTTTTTAACATTAGTAATTCATCACCTCTGGAAAAAAGTCCATCAAACATATAATGAAGAAATTAAAATACTAAAAATTCTTGGAGGTTTTTTTTAAGACCTTGATTTCAATACCCAGCATCCCACACACACAAAAAGAGAGAGAGAAAGAGAGAAGGAACCTGTATTTTTCACGAGACACTTTCTGTGCAAATATACATGTAAAATAAGTAATTTTTTACAAAAATGTGCTCACTTCATATACACATTACCTATATTCAGGCTGCATTTTTTTACCTGATATAGTCCTTTATTAGTATTGTTACAAATGACATTTATTGTATTGTATGAATCTTGCAGTGTTTAAATGATCAATACATATTGGTAGACATACACATTCTCTCTATGTTTTATAATGAATATCACTATCCATTTTTTTGGTTAGGAATCAGTTTGAAAAAAGGTTTTTTTTCCTTTTATTAGTACACATTTGCAGTACATAATCATTACATTGACTATAGGGAATTGATGCATGCGCATAACACATCTCAATTCTTATTTTTCCCCCTTCCCTCCACTCTCCACTTATTTTTCCAGCATCAGATTCATTTATTTATCTTATAAGAACTTATACAGTTAATTATCATACATATAGACTGAAAGCCAGACTAATGAGCCAAAGAATATATAAAACATGTAAGACAATTGTACTAAGTCAAGGTACACTTTTTTTGTTGTTGTTGTTCCGGGGTTGAACTCAGGACCTTGCTCTTGTGAGGCAGGTGATGGAACCACTGAGCTAAATCCCCAGCCCAAGATACACTTTTAGATACATTGTCTGTGCTGGATTACAATAATTTTTTTCCTCTCTCTCTCTTTTCCTATTATCTCTCCTTTATTTCATATCATATATCATATATAAATATACATATTTTGAATTTTTCTTGCAAGAGAAACCATGTACTGTTTAAGCTTGTGTGTCTGAGTTACTTCAGTTAACATCTTCTTCTCAAAGTGCATCCATTTTCCACAAATGACTCAGGTTTATCCTTCTTTGTAGCAGAGTAGTACTCCATTGATATAAATATCACGTTTGCTTTAATCCACTCATCTGTTGACACTTAGGCTGTTTCCAAGATGTGGTCATTATGAATCGGGCTGCTATAAACACGGATACACATATATCACTGTGGTATGATGTCTTTATTTTAATCTGCACTTCCCTGAACCATTTCTGTCTTTGGTTTCCCGAGAACACTCATTGTGGAAGAACTGAAACCACCCAGCCCAAAAGAGCTCCTGGAAGCCAGGGAACCGCTTGTCCTCGTTCCTCCTCCAGCTCGAGCATCTATGGTTCTGGCCACCTGCTACCCATTCCGGCCAGAGCAGACAAACCCACGGACGTGGAGGCCCATGGTCCCCATGATCCAACGTGACCTGAAGGAAACCAAGGTAGGGTTGAAGAAAGAATGGAAGCACCGTGTGGCTTCTCCATTACACTTAACCACTCACATTTGTATCAGCAGTTGGCAGTGAAGGAGTCTTCTGAAAGACCAGGCAGCACCCAACTAAAACACAACTGGAGAGAAGGCTTTGCAGGCGTAAAAGGAGTTGACAGCATCAGGAAATGCAGGATACAGGCTGGACCACGGTGCTGAAAGTTTCCCTCCGCTATGAACCAGCTCTTACTGGTTGATGAGTTCTCTCATCAGCACCTGGAGAGGATGGAGGGCTGGATCCTAATAATGTTAGAGAGTGGGCAGCACCAGAGGCCCCAGGAGGCAGGCACCCCAGGACGGCCACGCTCCCAGACAGCAGCACACCCTCGGGGGGGCAAGGTGTTCATCAGCCGAGCATGGGCCAATGGCAGCTCACCTTGCAGCCTGGCTGGCAGGAAGTCAGCACACAGGGCCTTGCTTTGCACCGACTTGGGGAAGTCGCTCGGAAGCAGCTGGGCCCACAGCTGGATGCTTTGCCTGAACCTGTCACACAACAAGCTGGCTGGCAGGGCGGGGACTTTCGGCCACAACTGTGAGAAGTGGGTCCACCGCAGGTGGGTTGGCCACAGGAAACTGGCTTGCAGGGGCACTTCTCAGAACAAGGGGACTGGCAAGTGGCCACTGGCTGGCAGATGAAGGATATAGGAGACACTGGTTGGCAGTGACATGACTGGGAAGGAGAGGCCACCCAGCAAGCAGGACTGCAAGAACTCAACATGTAAGTCATTGGCTGGCAGGAAACAGGAGTGCAGGGAACGGACTGACAAGGCTCAAAGATATAGCAGACGGGTTGGTAATATGTGGCACTGCAGGGCTGGTCCTCACCTCCAGTGGGGTGCCATGAGCCTCCTTGGCAGCAGGTTGGTTGGCATGAACCAGCTGCAGAGAGAACTTGTGGGCAAGACGTTTCAGCACAGGAAGTTACTTCTGAGCCAGACAGCTGGCAGGATTTCACATCATGGCAGATGGATTGGCCACACGCTGCCTGGCATGGCCCAGGTGTACACACAGGTTCCCGGCAGGAACTTTGTTGGCAGGAGCTGGCATCACAGTACTTTGTCTCACAACGAGAGGAGTCCAAGCAGGATGGAGGAGGGGAGGAGACTGGACGAGGAGAGTGACCAGTGCTGGATTCGGAGCAGGCAGTGCTGGGGCATATGGGTTGGCAAATAAAACCCACACAAGACATGTCGGAAAGGTAGGGAGCTTGGGAAGAAATGGGTTCACAGCCCCTCAGGAGGCTGCTGGGCAGCTGATGGCTTTCTTGGCATGTGACCAGCTGCCACGTTCTGCTCTGGCAGGAACTGGGCAGACAGATAGCATTTCCGACTCTGCCACCTCTTGGGGACATGGTGGTGGTAGGCACCGCTGGAGTAGCCAAGTCCTTTCCAGGACAACAGCTGTTCACCATGGCGCTCATGCCAACCTTGCTGGGGAGTGGCAAACTCAGGATGTCTGCGTTTGAAAGATCTTACACAGAGAGGCATTTATAGTCCTTTGCCAGGGGTGTTGGCACCACAAATAGCATCTTTCCTTGTTATTGTTTTTACTCATTTGCATACCAACATCTGATTAGAAAGCTTTAGGAGTCCCAGAGATGTCTCCACTTAAAAAAATGTATCTGTTAAGTCAGAAGTTCTCTTTGCTGAACCTGCATTCATCAGTGCTGCTCTGGGATGAGCTGTCTCTTTTACAGGTTGGGCCCCAGCCCTGCTGAAGCAGGTGCTACCCCTCATCAGGAGGCCTCCCCCAAGCCACCACACCCTGTCTTCCTCCAGGAACACATCCCCATGCCATCTGCACATTCCGGAAGTGAAGCTCTGACCCTACCTGGAGACCGGTACCAATAACAAGGAGCAGAAAAGTAGGTGCTGGATCCCAGGGACACTTAAGTGTCTCCACCTCTTCCTAGAACCGAAACTTTATTAATAATACAACCAGTAGCAAATGCAGAGGCTTCCACTGGCTGCATACTTATCTATACCAAGCCCATGACTGCATATCTCATTTACCCTGGAAATGAACTTAGTGAGCATAATTGTCATCACTATGTTAGAAGTGGTAAACCTGACTCAGAGAGTTGACATCATGTTCCTCAGATTATATACAAACTAAGGAGTATTCAAACCTAGCTGGGCTCATCCTGAAATTCCTGACCTGAACCATCTATTTATTAGACTTCCTGGCATTGGGGAGATGGGAGAAAGACTTGAACAGCAATTGGAGCATGGCCTTTGGACAACAGCTGACAGCACTGGCTTCTGAGCAGGTTGCCCAGGCCCTGGTCTGGGGATCATCTGCCCACTGCTGCAACTGTAATTATCAGCTACAGCAAACTAGTTGAATGTTTGCCTCTACTTAGCAACACACCCAAAAATGACCTTTTCATTTGGGAAGTTTTAAAACAGAAAATATTTAATCAAGAAGAATTAGAAGTCCGGCATGGTGGTGCATGTCTGTGATCCCAGCGTTCTGGGAAGCTGAGGCAGGAAGATCACAAGGTTGAGCCCAGCCTGGGAAATGCGGCAACTTCCTGAGGCACTGCTGCAAAATAAAATGTATTTTAAATGGGCTGGGGATGTAGCTCAGTTCAAAGGCCCTGGATTCAATCCCCAGTATCAGAGCAAAGAGGAGGAGGAGGACGAGGAGGAGGAGGAGGAGAAAGAGAAGAAGGGGAAGAAGAAGGGGAGGAAGAGGAAGGAAGGGAGGAGGAGGGGAGGGCCAAGAGGAGAAGGAGGAGGCAGGGGAGGCAAAGAGCCTCATAATATGGAGTCAGCAGCACATGATTTCTAAAAGTGTAAAGCTACAACTGCCAGAAGTACTATCAGGATATCACTGCAAAGCAGGCGTGGTTAAATCAGTTCCTTCCAAGAGGAATGCATGAGGGGCTTCCCCTACCCTTCTCCTCCTCTGAGCTTGTCCAGGCTCTACATGACCAACCAATGTCTTTCCATCCATCCATCCACCCATCCATCCATAGCGATCCATCATCCACCCACCCAGCATCTGTCCGCACCCATCCACACTGGTCCACATCCTGGCCTGGCTCATGCTGGAATCATGTGATGGAATGGGAAAGTCAGACAGGGCTGGTCTTGATTTCCAGCTCTGCTCCTAGCTCACAGTCAGACTTGTTAACTGGTTACCTAAGTCTTCAAAGTGCCAAGATTTTCTCAACTGCGTTGCTGTTTTTCTTGAGGTGTTTCCATTCTTTTTTAGCTGCCCCACAAATTACTGAAAATGCCCACAATTCTGGAGAATACTTTGCAAAGTACCAGCTACAAAATACCTTCTCCTTGAACCTCTTCTCCCTCTTTTTAAAAGGATAAAAACTTTTCCAATCAGCACAATAACTGGAAAACATTTGCCTGGTCATTAAAATGCTTTTGTCCTGCCATTGCTTTTATGTCACACCATGCATGGCATCTTGTGTTCACCTTCTCATCTGTGCTCCCTTTGGCATCTTTCAAACTGTAGGGAACCCTGCACTGTGCTTTATTCCTGAATCCTTGTACCCCAAAGCTATGTCTCCCAAGAGAAAATACTTTGGTTTTACCAAATAGATCAGTTAAACAGGAACATGAATGTATTTGAGTGCTTTTGCTCTCATTTTCTTTCTTCTTAAGGAAACCTCTAGTAGAGAGAAAAATCTCTATTTTGTGTGGTCTGAGGCACTAAAAACATGTATGTCACCAAAGACATCTTGTGACCACATCAAGAAATATGGTGAGCAGTCATCTGTGTCACCTGTGTCGCGATGACTGTAGCCCTCACATCCTCCTGCCCTCACCGACCCGGTGTCCGTGTCCCAACTGCAGCTTCCAGTGCAGATATTTCCGTCTCCTGATAGGAACTCACATGGGTGGTCTCCAGTGTACAGACGGACCCTCTGCACTCTTCCTCATCCATCTTTAGGTAGCCACTCATTTCCTCCAGGGTAGGGAAGAGGGTTCCTTGGGAATGACAAGTCTTTGACCTCCTATCAAGCAGCCAGAGAATTTCCTCATGAACAGCTCCAAAACAGAAAGGGGCTACGTGTGTGAGTACAGTCACACTGGCTGGGTTCTACCATCTGCTCTACCATTCCTAAGCAGGTGACTTTAGCAAACAAAAGGGGCAGAGAAGGTGAGCTGGTCCCAGCACCCAGAAGGAAGCTCCCCCACTGCCATCCCAAGCTCCTAGGGCAGAGAAACTGAGCCGGTCCTAGCACCCAGAAGGAAGCTCCCCTGCTGCCATCCCAAGCTCCTAGGGCAGAGAAGGTGAGCCACGCAGGTGCCAGAAGCACACCGCCCCCCCACCTTGGAAATGAGAAGACGTGTAAACAAGTCTCAAAAACAGACTTCTGGATCACTTACAGCCACCCCAAAGGGAAACGAGACAGAACAATCTGATACTCAACCACCTGGACTCTCTGAACTGGCAACAAAAGAGGATCTGGGAAAAATGAAATCAGAAATAATTACTCAGATAACAGCAAAGATTTTGCTCATGGTGCAAGACACGATTAATAAATCTAGAGAGGGCACAGATTAAAAAAATAGAGGATTTGAGGAACCTGATGGAATCCCAACATCGGAAACAAATGGAATCCATAAAACAGTTACAAACAGATTTCCAGGAGATTAAAAACTCCATCGAAAGTCTGCACAGCAGAATGAACCAATGTGAGGATAGAATTTCAGATATAGAAGAAAAGATTGCAATTAGTGACCAGGAAAAGAAAAATTGCCTTAAAATTGTAAAGAAACATGAGAAATCAATCCAGCAGCTGCTAGACTATGCAAAGAAGAATAACATAAGACTGATTGGAGTCAATGAAGAAACAGGAGACAGTGCAGATGACATAAAAAAACTGTTCACAGAAGTGATGGCAGAAAACTTCCCAAGAAGGAGAAAAGAATTTGACATACACATAAGTGAGGCATATAGGACTCCAAAGAGCCTTGATCAAAAAAAATCTACACATAGGCATATAATAGTTAGGATTCCAGAAATCCAACAGAAGAACAAAATTCTACAAGCAGTGAGAGGAAAGAAACAAATCACATACAAAGGAAAGCAAATCAGAATCACAGAAGACTTTTCAATGCAAACCCTCAAGGCAAGAAGAGCTTGGAGTGATGTATTTCAAGCCCTAAAGGAAAACAGCCCCTAACCCAGATTGATGTACCTTGCAAAACTATCTTTCAAAATTGATGGAGAAATAAGATACTTTCATGATAAAGAGCACCTCAGGAACTTCATGAATATCAAACCAGCACTCCAAAAATTTTAGACAATACCCCAGGAAAAGACACTGAGGATCACAACCCCAGGAAACCCAGCAGAATGAATCCATTGGGCGTGACAAATTAAATGCAAAGGGGGAGAATCCAACAAAAAGAAAAAGTCATGACAAGGCTTTTAAAACTTTGAACTTCATCTCCCTAATGAGTGTATAATTCAGTCTTGTTATTGTACTGATTAGTATTTTTCTGATTCTAGAGTTGCACACATTTCCTTGTGCTGTACTGGCTATTTATCATCTTCTTATGTCTACTTTTTAATTGGGTTGTCTATTAATGAGCTCTAAGAATTCTTCATATATTCTGCTCATAGGTTATATGCATTGTAAATATGGTCTGTTTAAGGACTACTTTTCATTTTAATGATGTCATTTAAAGTTCTAAATTTTGATGGAATCTCATTTATCAATTTTTTTCTTTTATACATCATGTCTTTTGCATCCTAGGTAGTTCTTGCCTACCCTGAATTCCTAAACATTTTCCCTTGTAATTTCTTCTTAAAGTTTTATACTTTTAGGCTTTCATATTTAGGTTCATAGATCCCTTCAAGTTATTTTCATGTATGGAAATAAAGGGTTGAGGTTAATTTTTTATATACGGATACCAGGTGTTCTAGTGCCGTTTGCTGAAAACACTATCTCTTCCTCAGCTCTTGAATTGAGTTTATATTTTATAAAATGCTAATGTTAAATAATCTTTCAAAATTCAGTGGACCATATATGTATGGCTCTATTTCTAGATTCTCTGTTTTATTCAAATGATCTATATGTCTTTCCTTATACCAACACTGCCTTGATTACTGTAGCTTTAGAAGAAGTCTTAAAATTAGGTACTAAATGTCTTCCAACACTGTTTTTGTTTTTGTTTTTGTTTTTTTAACTTTTCTAGGTCCTTTGTACTCCTACATAACTTTTAAATTTCAATATCCAATTCTTCATTTATAGCAAGTATACACAGACCTGAATTTTTATATATACCTTGTGTTTTCTAATCCTGCTAAATTCAAATATAAGTTCTAGGGCCTCCTAAAGATTTCTTAGTATTTTCTTTGTAGATGATCATTTCATCTACATATAAAGATTTTGCTTCTACCTTGCCAATCCTATCCTAATTGTGTCATTTTATTGTCAGACTATTTTGGTGGGGCCTAGGTTTCAAAGTTTAATGGACAGATAAAGAGTAAGCAAATCTGCCCTTGTTCCCCACCTTAAGGAGAAAGCATTGTATCTTCTCCGTTCATATAAGGCATTCTCACTGGAAGTATGGAGTACCTGTCTTTAATCTGTTGAGAAGGTTCTGTTCTACTTCTGGTCTCCAGATAGCTTTTACCATGAACAGCTGTAGAATTTAGTCCAATACTTTTTCTCCGACTAGTGACAAGATCATATGGCTTTTTCCTTTCCTCTGTTAAAATGATGACTTTTGGGGATGGATCTTCCAAAGCTGAACCAACACTGCCATCCCTATAACAAAACCACTTTCTACATCCTGCCAGATCTGACTTCTAATAGTTTGTTTTGTTAAACAAATTTCTATCTATGTTCATACTTTTTTCTTCTATTATCTTTATCCAGTTTTAGGATTAGCACAATGTTGATTCCTAAAATGAGGGGAGAAGTGTCCCTTCTTTTTTCTGCTTTAATTGTTTGATATAATTTATCAGTTAAAATGTATATGAGCCTGCTGTTGTCATATAGGTAGGTTTTCAAGCTAGGAATATACTTTCTTTAATAGGTGCTATCCAAATTTTATATTTCCTCCAGAGTTAGTTTCATTAATTTGTCTTCCAAGGTACTTCTTAAAAGTTGTCAAATTTATTTCAAAACAGATTTTTGAAATATGCTTTCTATATCCTTTTAAATTCTGTAAAATCTGTAGTAATGTCTCTTAGATCTTGATATTGTAATTTTAAAAATGTATAATTGATATTGTGTGACAGGAAGAAAAGATCTAAAGGAGCAGGGGAAGTGGGAGGGCCAGGGGAAAGGAAAAAAGGGAAAAGAAAAAATATGAGAAAAGGAAAAAAATGGAAACAAAGTCTTTGCAAATAGGGAAGGGTGGAGGCGGTGAAGGGAGGGCAGAGGAAGGGGAAAAAAATAAGAACCAAGATACTCATGTAAAGGTACAAGATCCCAATGATGAATGTAACTGTATTTTATACCTAAAATGTACCAATAAACTTAATGGGAAAAAAAAGAAATATGATGAGCCATAAAAACCACAAGCTTCAGACCAAACTGGGTTTTAGTCATGTATGTTACTTACTATTGATTTTCTCAATTTTGTATCTCTCTCTTACTCTCTCCTCATGTATGTGCATATGGCCTTCCAGGGCTTACTTATATGAGCCAGCATTATGTTAGTAAGGTGCACCTGTGTTGAAGTGTGTAGTCATTGTTCAGTTGCTTTCACTGTGTATAATATTCCATTGTGTGAATATACCACAACTACTTGTCTGCTGCTGATAGGTGCCTTGTCTGTCTTTCAGCTGTTTCATTTCATAGCTAGAAAAGAAAATAGGGGGAAAGAAATCTTACCTCACAGAATTGCTGTGATATATAAAACAGTAAGTCCAGTGTTTCATACAGAGACTTAACACCCTAGCTAACTACTCATTTGGCCCTGGAAGGAGAAAGAAATAAATTCCAATGGCCTAATGAGATAGTAACTCCAACACCAATGTACAGAATAAGTTTCCCTTTTGGCTTTCGTCCTCCAGTGGTTCTCAAATGAGTGGGTTTGCAGCCCTGAAGGTATTTGGCAAGGTCTAGTTGGTGGGCACCAGGATTGCTACAATGTATAGGACAGACCCCATCACAGAGAATTGCCCACGCCAAAATGTCAACAGTTCCAAAGTCAAGAAACCTGGTCTATCTCTGCCTATGCTGGGGGTCGGGGGGGCTCATGCTCTACCTTGAGGACAAGAGACTCTTCCTTTGAAGATTGTGAGAGGAAACCTATGGAGTCCACACAGTGTCTGTGGGAGACCAGGAAAAGATAAGAAAAATTGTCCCTCAGAAAACCTGGGTTATTCAAACTTCCCTATTGGAAGTATGACCTCCATTTGCTGTTTCATCCCACTTCAGACCCCAAACCCACTGGCTTCTTCCAGGACCATGTCCTTCCATTAGGTCCCCAGATCAAGGCCAGAGGGGCTTCCCAAAACCCAGTGCCCCTGGTTATTTAATGCAGCTTCACACCATCCTGTTCATAAGGCTCTTTCCTGGTCCATCAAAATGGAATCCATATGGTAGACACTTTAGATATGTTCTGCTAATTCTCATGAGCCAGGTTGATAGGTATGACTAGACCTATTTCAGGGTTGAAGATACTCCAAATCACAGCAATAAGTAATTCCTGTAATATTTTAATCCTCAAGATTGTAATCTTGGCCAAACTTCAAAACTCAGGTTGTTTTTCACCACACTGTGTTGCCGTGGGGACTTCACCCGGTCTGGTCACAATCTGCTCGACTTTGGGCATTGCCTACGGCTATGAGTGGGGACAGTGCAGCTACTGCCCAGAGCTGTTGTGATGCTCAAATGAGCAATGTAAGGGATCGTTACTTTCCATTCAGCCTTTTCATCCGTGCATGTACTTCTGCCAGAGATCATGGAAAAAACTGGAATTACAAGACAACCTGAACAGTTTCCTCCCCTGGTTATTTAAGAGATGCCGATGAAAACAACACTGAGATTCCACCTCACCCCACAAAGAATGGCTGCCATCAAGAAATCAACCAATAACAAATGCTGGCGGGGGCCTGAGGAGAAAGGAACCCTTCTCCATTGCTGGTGGGAGTGCAGACTGGTGCAACCACTGTGGAAATCAGTATGGAGAGACCTCAAAGAACTAGGACTGGAAGTCCCATTTGACCCAGCTATTCCCCTGCTGGGGATCTTCCCAAAAGAATTTAAAAAATCATATCACAGTGATATATGTGCACCCGTGTTTATAGTGGCACCGTTTGTGATAGCTAAAGTTTGGAAACAGCCCAAGTGCCCATCAACTGGAAACTGGATAAAGAAGATGTGGTTTTTTATAAAATGGAGTACTGCTCAGCCATAAAGAATGAGAAACTAGTGCTCACTTCGGCAGCACATATACTAAAGAATGAGAAACTAGAGACATTTATAGCTAAATGGATGCATATTGAGGCCATCTTCTTAAGTGAAATAAATAAGACACACAGGTAAATACCGAACAGTTTCTCTAGTGTGAGAAACTGAAAGTGTAAATAAGGATTAAAATGAATAATTGATAATCTGAAATAGGAAGAAAAGATTCAAAGGGGTAGGGGTGGCAGGAGGGGAAGGGGAGAGATCAGAGTTACAGGCTGGAAGCTGGAAATAATCCATATATACATCCTGTTTAAAACTATAGGAAGAGATGTAGATAGAGACTAGGCTGGAGCTTATCAGTGGGTTGGGAAGACAGAGTCACTGAGATCAAAGGAGAGAAGGGTGTGTTTCCAGAAGAAGCACATACAGCTAGGTACAGTACACGGTACTCGACAGTGTGATAAATGACTGTTACTGTTTTATGTACTTATCATAACATGCTGTGCTTTTCATCCTTTACAGCATAATCCTACTTATATAAAAGAGTTTACTGTAAAACAGTGTGCTGCTATGCCAGTGGTAGCCTCATGTATCTCGTGTTTAACTGCGGATTTGGATAATATCAAGGGGCCATCACGGATGATTGACATATACCTTCTCAGTTTGCTCTTAGAAGTTGGCACTCTGTGTGGTACTTTGCAATACACACAGATGAAATTGCCTAGTAACGTATTTCTCAGATTGTATTTCCATCATGTGTCACATGACTGTATTGAAATTTAAATTTTAAAAATTTGACCTATGTGGAGTCTACTATAGCTAATTAGAATTTTTTTCCAGACCACTATTTGTTCAATATTAGTTTTGAAAATCTTTCTAAAACTAATCACATCCTTTGATGTCTTGTTAATGCTTGGGATTTTTTTTAAGTTATATGGAAAAATGTTTAAGTACTTTTCGGTTTTGCTTTGGTTGAGTTCTATTATATTTGAATATTATTATAGTTTTTTCCTTTGCATTGCTTTTCTTTGAATAATTTTAATTTTGTATATGTGTGTGTTTAGTGAATGATAATAAAGTTAGACATTTAAAAAAAAAAAAACCAGTGCCCTTCAGGTTCCTGCCCCTCATACAGGTACCCCAAGCACCTCTGCCTAGCACCCAAGGCCCAGCCTAGGTAGATCACCACCTACTCGGACCTCAAGCTCCCCTGTCCTCTAAGGACACTTCTGCCCAAGCCATGCTTAATGACCATTTTACTGCTAAGGCCCATACATTTGGTATGTTTTTCAGGCCTCCAGAGCTCTTTCTTCCCTGTTCATTACTGGTTAATTCCTACTTGTGCTGAAAGGTCCAGCTCCAGAATCACACTCCCCAAGAATTTTTACCTGTTTCCCCCCACACCTTGCTGAGTTCACAGACCCTGAGGTTAGCACAAAGAAATACAATTGTCTCATTGTCTATATGTCATCCTGCTAGTGAGCTACTTGAGACTGGGGACTGAGACTTTTGTCTTTTCATTCTGAGAGTCCAACCAAGTTTCTGGCACCTATTTAACAACTATATAATAATACTAGATGAGTGGACTAGTGGATGGATGGATGGATGGATGGATGGATGGATGGAAATGGATGTAGGTGGAGGGATCGATAGATGGATGGGTAGGTGGGTGTATGGACACAGATAGATGGATGGGTGGGTGGATGGATGACGTGAATAATAGATGGGTAGATATGGATGATAGTTGGATGGATGAAAATGGAAGTAGATGGAGGAATGGGTGGATGGATGAGTAGATAGATATGATTAGATGGGTGGGTAGATGGATGGGTGATATGGATGATGGATGGACAGATGTGGTTGGATGGATAGATGGATGGATGGAGATGAATAGATATGGATGGATGATATGGGTAATGGATGGGTGGATGGGTGGGGTGAAAGTTGGATGGATGGAAATGAATGTAGATGAAGGATAGAGGAATGGATAAGTGGATAAATATGATTAGATGGGTGGGTGGCTGGCTGGATGGATGGGTGGGTGGATATGGGTTATGGATGGATAGATAGATGGATGAGTATGGATGGGTAGATGAATGGAAGGATATGGATGGATGGATGGATGGATGGATATAGATATGGATGGATGGATATGGGCAGATATATGAATGGATGGATGAGTGGGTGGATGGATGATGGATAGATGTGGATGGAGATAAACAGATGGATATAGATGGATGGATATGGATGGATGGATGGATGAGTGGATGAATGGATGGATATGGATGTGTGGATGGATGGATGAGTATGGATGGATGGATATGGATGGTAGATGGGTGGATAGAAATGGATGTAGATATAGGGATGGATAGATGAATGGATGAGTAAATGGATATGGATGGATGAGTGAGTGTGTGGGTGGATGGATGGATGGATAACTGGAGGTGGCTGGTGGGCAAAAGGTGAATGGAGCACAGAGAAAGGGCAGTCAGCCCAGCCAGGGGCAAGGTGGGCAGCCTTCCAGAGGAGCCCTGACCCTGTGGGTGAGCAGATGCTAAGCCAGCTAAAGATATGGATGGATGGAGATGAATAGATAGATATGGTTGGATGGACAGACAGATGGATATGGATGGGTGGATGGATAAATATGGATGGATGGATGGTATGGACTGATGTACAGATTAATACGGATGCATGGATGGATGAAACTGCTCTCCACAATGAAACAGGTCTTCGGATAAGATTATGGCACTAATGGAACAAGAAGAGCACATCACTTAGCCACTTTTATTGGACCGTTAAATGGATCTCACTGAGGAAGTGCCAGAGGAACACACACCGGAAGTGAGCCCATGCAGGGGAAGAGAAATCATGTTGAGTCGGGAAAGATACCGGTGTTAGGCGAAGCAGCTCTTCTCAGCTGAGTGACAGAACACAGAATGTCCCCTCTCCAGGACCACCAGGACCCTGACATTCCTGATGAGTTCTCTGAAGCATAAGCAGGTGCTGAGTGGCAGAGCAGAAGGGAAGGAGTCTAGCTAAGTCCCAGTGAGCTTCGCAGAGGGCAGTCCCACTTCCTTTCCAGCTTGTGGCTTGTTCTGCAGGAGCTGGCGGGCTGGGGCCTGGTCAGCGATTGGCAGGCTTGCTGGCAGCAGGCTGGGCTGCCGCTGTCTCTCGAGGAACTGGGCTGGCTGGCTTGGCCTCCGAGGGCTGGCCTGGACTCACCTCAGAGACCTTGGGCTTGCCTGGAGCGGCATCAGGGCAATCGGGCCGGCTGGAGGGGGAATTCTTGCCATCGCGTTTGTCGGAGTCGGACTCAGCACATGGCTGGCGGGGGAAGATGGGGCGGTAAGAATAGGAGGCCAAGTAGGCCGGGCGGCGCAGCATGGAGTAGCAGGCTCCATAGCAGGCCGGTCGGTAGCAGGCCGGTCGGTAGCAGGCCGGTCGGTAGGAGATGGAGGTCAGGTAGGGCTGCCTGTAGGTGACGGGCGCCTCGCAGAGGGGGCGGCAGACGGGGCGGTAGGCGGCAGTGCTGCAGGGTGGGTTGCAGGAACTGGGGATGTAGAAGGTCCGGTGATGGCAGGTTGGCTGGCAGATGGCAGAAGCCGAGGAGCCTGGACGTCCGCACAGAGGCTGGCCCGAGCTGGGTGGGCTGGAGACAGGCTCGCAGCAGACAGAGCGACAGCGCGTGACTACATAGGAGGGTTGGCACGGGCTGGGCACACAGACGCAGGGGAGGCAGGGGCTGGGCTCCGAGCAGAAGGGCTGGCTGGTGCTGGAGACGCCACATGAGGACTCTTCACAATCCGGGGCACACGGGGCCTCGGAAGAGCTTGGGGTGCAGCAGACCGGGCGAACACAGACGGGTTGGCAGACGGGCTGGCAGACGAGGGCCACACAGCCCGCCGGCTGGCAGGAGCTGGTTCCTGAGCAAGGCGGAGAGCAGGGGCTGGAGTCGCAGCAGGCGGGCTGGCAGCTGCTGCTGGCAGAGCAGGCGCAGGGACAGCAGCTGGGTGTGGGGCACACCGGCTGGCAGCACACAGACTCACAGAGCATGGGCTGGCAGGAAGCAGGCACTGTGCAGACTGCTGGGCAGCAGCTGGGCTCGCAGAGGACCGGCTGGCAGGAAGTGGGCACACACAGCACCACTGGCTGGCAGGGAGTGGTGTCACAGCACACGGGCTGGGCACAGCTGCTCACCGAACTGGACGGCTCACAGATGTCGGCCTCGAAGCACAGAGGCTGGGCACAGCTGCTGACGGAGCAGGTTGGCTCACAGATGGTAGCTTCGAAACACACGGGTTGGCAGCAGCTGCCCTCAGAGCAGGACGGGTGGCAGCATTGTGAGCCGCAGCTAGTGGACCCGCAGCTGTCTTCACAAGTTACCAGTTGCCACGTCTGGCTCCGGCAGGAACTGGGCAAGCACACAGGTCCCCCACAGCTCACTTCGGTGGAGCAGAGAGAGACGGCTGGCAGGGAAGGGCATCTTCTAGAGCAACAGCTGCTGGGCATGGTGAGAGGCTCTGCTTCCTTGTGAGTGTGAGGAGGTGGCTGCCTGACTATGGCAGGAGGTGGCTGCCCGACTGTACCAGCTTCTCTGTGGCCCTCTCTTTTATACTCCCTCCCTGAGGCACGCTGTTTGGGGAACCTTGCTTCTTTTCCTCATTGCTTTTGTACCAGTTTGCAGAGGAACAACTTATTATGCCAAGGTCTGTTGATCTAGGAGTTGTTTATCCACCCATGAAGAAGTTTGTTTATTGGCCGGCTAAATTTGGAATCCTCAGAGTTACAGCTAGTCTTGGAACAAGCATCATCACCTGGAAGCTGGATGCTCCATACTTCCTAGCATTGTGTACAAGGAAAGAGGAAAGGAACTTGTAATTTACCCACACTATGCCCCGGGCTGGGCATAGAGGATGCCCACATGAATGTGACCTCCTCTTCCTCTGCCATCCTCAGGGACCTCATTCTGGCGGGCACATGAGAACTCAGACAAACTCACTGCATGGGATTCATGCCACAGAGACACATGGGTTAGTAGAGCGAGGTGGTGACCAACCCAGTCCAGGAGCGGAGATCTAGGCTGGGTTTTAAATGACTGCACCTTACAGTAACAATCATACTTCAAACCACCAGCAGCTCCATGGGACAGAGGTGACTGTCCCCCAGTACACATGGCCAAGTGGGAGGGAGAGTCAGGAGGCTGTCACTTGCTGAGGATCTTGTACAACCTGCCCTTCATGTGCCCTTCATGTCCCTTCTCCACAGCGGCTATGTGGACTGACCTTGCTCAGGCGACTTCGTTGACGAAGCCACACATCACGCCTCCACCCTGACACCGCCTTCCGCCATGCTCCACGAGCAGCCCCTCCCAGGACAGTCGCTCTGCCTGGCCCTGGAAAGCCCTCGCCCTCGCCTCTTCCGAGCTTCGCCTGATCACCAGGCTCCTCCTGGCCCTTGGAAAGATGCTTCCCTGATCCAAGGCTGAAGAGGAAAGACAGGAGGTCACGGGGGGCTGCCCAGGTTATCTCTCCAAGACACAGCAGACAAGACAGAGATGAGCGAGACACGAGCCCCGGTTTCCTAGTACGAAGCCGTGCCGCTCTGCTCAGGCAGGGCCTGTCTGGCCTCTATCCTGGGTCTCCCCCTGGGGAACGCTGAGCCCCTGCGCCATGCTCCCCGCCCTCCTTTCCTTCGTTCACCGTTCCCCTCAGCCAACCCTGGGTTCCATGCGCAGGATACAACACATGGAGCTGCAAACTCAGCCAGAAGCGGTACGAGTGTCGAAGAAAGACGCGCACATCTGTAAGCAGTTGTGTACAGCTTCCCCGCACTGTAACGACTGCGCTGGCACTTGGGGCACCAGGCGAAGTACAACCACGGCTTTGGGGCAGCTGGGGGACCTTCTGAATCCGTCTGATGGCCGAGTTGAACCCCCCGAGGAGCAGGATGAAAGAGCGGTAAAGGCAGGAAAAGGATGAGTGTGGAAACCAACACAAAAGCAGGATGTCCAGTCCAAAAATATGGTGGACATTTTAAACCTTTTTAAATTTACTACAGAAAAGAGGTATTGCCATGAATTTCCCTCAGAATCTACCCCGTGACTTCAGACACACTTTTTCCACTGTGCTTGCCACTTTCTGAGGCAGTTCTGGAAGTCCTTTCTTGGGTGTCTTTGGTTGCCTTGTTGTGGCTGCCTCGATGTCCTGAATCAATTCCAGTCCTTCAAAGCGTTTACCTTTCATGGACATTTTGACTTTGGGGAGGAGCCATTCCAACACCGGGACCCCATCATTCTTGGCAATATGTCTCCCTTCTTACTGTAATTTTTTTTATTTAAACATGTATCATATCTTTCAATCACCCTATGCATTAAGGAAGCAGGAAATTGTTCCACATAGTCATCGTGGACAGGAAGAGACAGGGACAGAACTAGAGGGGTCACGGGCTCCCATCCTCAAAGCCCTTGTGGACCAGGGGTAAGAAGCTGGGTTTTATAAAGGCTCCTGGGGGACTGAGCAAGGAAGCGACTTGGTCAGCTTCGCCCTTTGGGAAGGTCTCTCTGGCCGTGGAGAAGAGAGGAAGAGGAGAAGTCTGGAAGCAGGGAGATTGGAGCAATCACCCAGAAACCTCACGGTGACTGCCGGAACTGGACAGTGCTCTGGGGCCGGAGACTTAGGAGGCGGAATCGCCTTGCTGGTTAAGAATGTGGTCTTAGGGAGAGGAAGCACTGTGCTTTGAGGCGGATCCCTCTTGGACTGGGGAAGAGGACTCTGGGCAGCTCAGCTGAGGACTGCTAGCTCCTGTCCTCTCCGCCCATTTCCCTTCTTTAACTAAGTTCTCGGCGGAATTCTGGACTGTTGTGCGGCACACCAGCTCCTCACAGAACCCTTCCCTTCTAAGTGAACCAGCAGCTCTTCTAACGATGGAGCCCACTCCCACTCGATTCCTATCGCTCCTTGGCATCATCATAAGGCAGCGAGTGACCTTGTCTGCTCACTGACGTACACTCAGCACCAGAGCGAGGCTTGGCGCACAGGAGGTACACAATTAATGTTTTCTGAATGAACCAATGAGAACCTAAGCCCTGGAGGTGATTCAGAGAAATCACTACCTCTACTCACACATCTGGGAACCTGGCCGTGAGCAGTGGGACAACCGGCTGCTCTGAGTCATGGCCGCTCAGTGCGGCCCTCTGGCCCTCATGCTCCTGCTTCAGCTCTGGCTGTGTCCTGAAGGCCCCAAAGTCAGCTCCTGGGAGACTAATTCTAGCCACAACAAACAGAGTCTGAACCTGAACCGGGGCAGAGTCAAATCTCACATCCTCTCCGACTATGATAATTGTACTAGAAGCAATAGGGTTTTAAATGAAACCAAAATACGAAAGCCCCATGAGCCACATGTAGACATCTAGAATAGCTAAAAACACAAAAACTGATAGTGTCAAGAGTTATCAAGGACATGGAGCAAGTAAAACACTTGGACCTTGCTATTTGGGTCCAGGTGTGGGGCAATCCAAAGTTAGGCCGTTCATTCGCCATGTACCTAGCAATCCAAATCCCAGGAATTCATCCAAAAAAATGAAAACATATGTTCACAATGAAACTTGTACATGAATGTTCATTCCAGCTTTACTCATAAAAGCCAAAAACCTCAAAACAGTAGGGTGAATGAATTTTAATGTAGTTTATCTATACATTATATTATTCAGTGAAAAGGAATGAACCATTTATACCTGCAATAACACGAATGAATATCAAAATCGTTACACCAAATGGAAAAAGGAGTTTACACTGCGTGACTTCTTTTATATGAAAGTCTACAAATGACAAAGTGTCTGGTGACATCAAGGGTGGGTTGATCATTTCTGGAGGCTTGGGTTGACTGAAGAGGGAAGCAGAGTTTGGGGAGTGATAGAAAGCTTTATATTGGGCACAGTGTCTGTGACACAAGTGCCATGTATAAAATTTAAATCTCATCAAGCTGTACACTAAAAAAAAGGGAGCATTTTATTAAATTTAAAGTATATCTCCTTTCAGACAAAGGGTATCTCATGTTCCTTCCTGCTTAGAGTTCACTGAAGATTCCAGATAACTTTTGGTGGGGGGAAAAGGGGATCACACTGGATTTGGCCATTCACCTGGAAGACGTGTTCAAAAATACACTGAATGCTGCTGCTAAGTCCCATCCAAGGGAAAGGGGGGGGATCCTCAATACAAGAAGCAGTTTGTGGAACCTTAGAAGCAGCGTGACAAGTTTTTAACTTGTTCGGTGAGCTTTGGTTGAGAAAAGGTGTTTTCGACTCTGCTGCAAATAGGGGATCATGAACAAAGCATTAACGTGGAATTTTGTCTCAAACTACAAAAAAGTGCAACAGAAACACATGCGACGTTAAAATTAGTGTATGGTGATGGTGCAGTGACTGGAGACAGTTTCTGAGTGGTTTGAGCAATTTCATAATGGCTATGAATCAGTTGATGACAAAAAGAATGTCCTTCAACATCAAAAACCCAAAAAAAGATTAAAAGAATGAGTGAAATGATTAGATCAGACAGTTGACTATCAAGGACATTTCCGAGGATCTGAAGGTCTGTTCCATTCAAAGCATTTTAACAAATTTAATATGAGGGGAGTATCACATTTGTTCCACATGTTTGACTGCTGAACAAAAGCAACATCCATTGGTTATTCTGTTTGGAGCTGTATGCCCTGCCACTTCAGGTTCCATTGTTTTAGTAAACGTCATCAGGGGACAGAAACTAAGGTCTGTGATTATGATGCCGAGACCAAGTTTCTGAGTTCTCAGTGGAAATCACCCAGGTGGCCCTGTGTGAGAAAAGCGCCTCAGTCAAGATCCAACATCGAGGTGATGCTGTGTTTTTCGACCTTGATGGGACTGTGGAATTTGAGTTTGTAACCAGGAACCTTGAATATTCCAAGAGCTTATTAGAACATTTACAAAATGATGGGTGAAGAAGGCAGCCTGAGAAACGGGCATACAGTTTCATCCTCCCTCATTACGACGATCCATGTCATGTATCACTGGATGCAGCAATTTCTGTTCCTACCTTATCAGATCTTGCACTGCAAGTTCTTGCTCTTTCTCAAAGTCAAAATGACCATGAAAGGTAAACATTTTCAATAGATTCAGATTATCAAAGTAGCCAACACAGCACAAGTAAAGACACAAAAGAGAACTGCTTCAGGGTCTCGCT
Source organism: Heterocephalus glaber (assembly GCF_053883595.1). Lineage (NCBI taxonomy): Eukaryota > Metazoa > Chordata > Mammalia > Rodentia > Bathyergidae > Heterocephalus > Heterocephalus glaber. Next base: position 10,632,005 of record NW_028258463.1, read on the forward strand.
GAGTTACCCAGGCTGGGCTGCAAGGTGTTTGTCTCCTCTTTTTTAAACAGCCATATACACTAAAAAGTCTGCTACTCCACTATCAAAGACTGGAATCATCCAATAATTAGTCAAATTCCTTTGTCACCCCAGATATGTTACTTAACCAGTGACAGTTGGCTACTCATGAGCTAGGTGCCCATCGACCTCTATAAGGCATTTTTTTTTTTTTGGTACCGGAGATTAAACTCAGGACCTTGCACTTGAGAGTCTATAAGGAAGTTAAGGCACTGGGGATAGGCAGGCCGACTAAAAGGTAGGAGTATGGCTCCTGGCCTTTGCCTCAATCATCTCCAGCACCCCAAAAAGCCCTGCCAAATTGAAATTTCTCATATTTGGCTTTTTCTACCATTCTCAAGGAGATGGTGGTTTCCAAGCAAAACTAGCCATGTTATTAAATGAATAAATTGCACATGCACTATAAAAAATAAATAAAGTATATCTCAATAAAGTTGACTTATAAAAATGACGTGGATGGGCTGGAGATTTAGCTCAGTGGTTTCAATGCCTGCTGCACAAGCGCAAGGACCCAAGTTCGATCCCCCGTACCAAAAAAAAAAAAAAAAAAAGATGACATGGAACATTTTTAGAAAGCAAAAAAGTAGAAGCAGCGTGATCCCAGTTTTATTTGTAAATATGCTTACAAAAGAGTTTGGAAAGACCTATATGAGTATATACAGAGTCTGCCAAAAAGTGTATCCACACTTCAGGAAAAGAAAAACTTGTATAAATATTTTAATACTAAATTTATTAGGACATCATGAGATTGATATAAGTTCCCGTTGGCCTCTACAATGACAAGAGGGGCTCAGAGTGGTGGCCATGAGCTCCCAGATATTTATTAGTGGGGTGAACTGCCGCTTGGGTCACCTTGGTCACTGAGCTTGCTGCAGGTGCGTTTTCAGTTTCTTCTCTAAGGGCCGGCAGTGCCGTGGGTTTTCTGTGATATACGACATCCTCCAAGGTCCTCCATACGAGGAAACACCATCTGTTGAAAAAGTCATACTCTTTCTCTTTCCCTGAAGTGTGTGGTGTGTATACATATTTGGCAGACTGTATATCTGAGCATTTGGGGGCTATTATTTCTCCTTTATATCTTTCATGTCTTTAGAATCGTTGCTATGCTTATAATCAGAAAAAAAGTTTTTGCTTATCTATTGGTCAAATGAAACATTGCTCTGTCGGAACAATGCTGGACATTGTTCTTCCGGGGCAAGAGAAGAAGTAGGTTCATTCCCAAGTGGCTTAAGATCACTTTCAGCAACAGGTTAGAGCATCTCTCCCTTGAATCTTCAATCTCCAGCTGGGCTCCCACACTTGAGCCAGGCCCCATCTTCCAAACGGACACCCACCCTCCCCTCCCAGCAGAAGGAAGGCAGCTGGCTCTAGGAGCAGAAACCCTGAGCCAGCGAAGCAAGCTGAGGCTGGAGGAGCAGGGGCAGTGAGTGGAGAGCATCCGTGGAACTCACACTTTCTCACAGCCTTGCCAAGCACGCGAGTCCCTGCCCTTGGGCACCAAGCTGGTTTGACCGAGGCCTCCTCCTGTGCCTCCTCCTGTGCCTCCCAAGCAAATCGTGACATCCTGCAGCCCTCCTAGGAGGAGGCAGAGCAGAGAAGCCAGGCCCGTCCTTCAGGACTCAGTCCGGCCAGCGCCAGCACCTACCCTGGAGCTTTTAAAACTGCAGGTCCCAGGCCCGCTCAGGGGTCTCATGGTGACCCCCATGGATCCGCATTCTTTAAAGCTCCCCGACTGAATCTCATGGACCACGGAGAAGCGTTGTCTACACGGACCGCCTCCAGCTGCAGTGCACAGAATCACTCAAGGCTCGGGTTGAAAGCAGATTCCCAGGCCACACCTCTGTGGAGTCTGCATCTGGGGGTCTCAGAGGGACCCCGGATCTCCGCCTTTAGTCCCTAGGTGGTGTGGATGCAGGTGATCCAAAAGCACACTGGAAAACCCTGCCGAGTTTCCCCAACCTGTGGCCGGGGGAAGCGAAGGAAGAGGCAGGAGGACTGAGTGGGTTACACCAGCGTGCTCGGATTTATTAAGAGGGTGACAGAGTTGGTCCTGTTCTCCTGAGGGTGAGGGGGATTTTGTGCACAAGTAGCAGGAAGCTCTGGAGGAGGATCAGTCCCGGAGGCTCCTCGGATGAGGAGAGGAGCGTCACGGCAATTCACCCCCCCCCCCCCGGGCTGGGGACACTTCTTAGTACCCGGCTGTCGCTCCTGGCCAGCGAAGGCTCTTGCTCTTGTGCCTCAGAACACCAGCAGCAGGGCAGGCGTTGGCGGGGGAGCGCTGCGCCGCTCAGGACGGGAGAGGCGGGCCGCCGTCGGGCGGGCGTGGAAGGTTCTGCAGGCGAGGGGACCCCCAGCCGGAGCCGAGCGCGGGGCCAGCGCGGGACCCGGCTTCGGGCGCGCGAGGGGCGCGGTCTTCACTTGGTGTCGCACACGGGCTCGGGCTGGCAGCACACGGGGCCGCAGCCGCAGCAGGAGCCGCAGCAGCCGGAGCCGCCGCAGCCGCAGCAGGAGGAGCCGCCGCAGCCCCCGCAGCCCCCCGAGCCGCAGCCCCCGCAGCCCCCGCAGCCGCCGGAGCCTCCGCAGCCGCAGCAGGAGGAGCCGCCGCAGCAGCAGCCGCAGCAGGAGGGCTGGCAGCAGCACTCCTCACAACAGTCCTGCTCCTGGCAGCAGGGGAAGCAGTTGCCCGGGCAGCACCCCATGTCAGCCGCGCGGCGTGCAGGTCCGACGGCCGGCTCTGCCGGTGGCCGGCCCGGCCGCAGCTTTTATACCCCGCCCGGGCGCGGGCCCCGAGACTGCTTTGTTGTTATTTACGCCGGGCTCCCCAAGAACATCTCATTACCCGGCTGCTTATTTTCCAGCTCTAAGTACCTCAACTCATAAAAAGCCCCACTCGTCCCAACTGCTGTTTGTCCGCAGGGTAAACACACACCCGGAGGACGCCGGTCATTAGCCGGAGCGGAGCAGGAAGGGGACGCGGCCGGCGCAGGGCCCCCCAGTCCGCCCGGCTGCGCGCGCCCCTCCCGGGCGCTGGGCTCTGCAGCCGCGGGCTCCCCGAGAGGACACCGGCCCAGCCCGCGTGAGTGGCTCGGAGCCGCTCGGTCCTTGGGCTCGGCGGTGAGCGTCACCGTGAGTAACAACTGCCCTGAGCAACGGAGAAGGAAGACTCGGGAAGGCACCTTCTCACCTAGTGGGCGGGAGCTGCAGGCGCACACCTCTGCCCGCGCCTCTGAGAAGCAGAAGCCTGGTGAGGGGAACCGAGGGGAACCCAGTTCCCCAGAGCCCCAGGCTCCAGTCTCCAGGCCTCCTGGAAGAATGAGGAAATGCAGGAGGGAGGGGGAGGGGAGGGGAAGAAAGGAACAGGAAAGGAAAGCAAGAAGGAGAGCAAGAAGGCAAGGAGGAAGGGCTGGATAGGGAGAAGAGAGAGACAAAAAAGCAGGAGGACAGGAAGGCAGGCAGGAAGGCTGTTCTACAAGCAGCCCCAGCCCAACTCAGGTGACCACGGGGAACATGGGCCCCTGGCGTGCATCACTCAGTGACTCACATGACACTCTGTGTCTCCGTCAGCACAGTAGATACTCAGGGAGACGGGAAGGAAGCTCAGGGACAGATGGGGCAACCCCTGAACATCCGAAATAGTGCATCCAAAGGGGGAGCATGTCCAACCTTCTGGACCACGGAGGGCGAACCTTTCAGAGCTTTCGTTGATGACAAACAGCCAGATGCGTCTCGAGTGCTAGACCACCCGTCAGAATATGGAATTAGCAAGCAAAACGACAACTGGGGTGGTGTCAAATGTTGAGGTGGGGGTTGTGTACATTTGCGCGCACACACAACAGTGGAAGTCTTCACACACACACAAAAACCAACGGTTTCGTGACCCATTGCAGGACGTGTGTGTGTGTTTTAAGAAATAAGATCTCGAAGCCAGGCGTGGTGGTGTACATCTATAATCCCAGCACTCTGGGAGGCTGAGGCAGGAAGATCACACGTTTGAGCCCAGCCTGGGCGATTTAGCCATTTAGGGCAACCTTGTCTCAAAATAAAAAGTGAAAAGGGCTAGGGATGTAGCTCACTGCAAAGCTGAGTTTGATTCCCAGTAATGGGAAAAAATAAAATAAAATTGAGTGTCATTCCAAGGCACAAAATGCCCTTGGGAAGACTCTGAATCCAGAGGGTTGAGGCCCACATGAAATAAGGTCCTGCCTCCATTTTGGCCTTCTGGGTTCTTGGAAGGGCACGGCAGGTGGGACCCAGCCTGCCCTACGCCCTGTGCCCTGTCTGCCTCCCTTTCCTCATGAGATGGGGCCTCGAATAGGACCGGACGGAGGCAGACAGCGAGAAGGTGCAGGGCAGGAGCCAATGGGCTGCGTGCATCTGACAGGACCCCCAGGCTGTCACAGGGTGTAGACTTAGTGCTGGGAGAAACCCTTGAAAGATCAGCTGCTCCACCATTTCTAAACCCAGGTTCACATCAGAATTGCCTGGGTGGTGACTTTTGACAAACGCAGACTCCCCACATGGCGTCTATAGACTTGAGGCTAATATATGCGGCCAGTGTATACCACAAGCTTGGTCCTTGAGTTTCCCAAGTGAGCTGAATGATCAAATTGGTGAAAAGTATTGATATGATTTAATACCACCAGGACCGAGCACTGGCACTTACAAATGACAGATCAACCCTACCCAGTGCTGTTTCCTGACCCAGTGCTCCTCCCATAGTGACATGTCCACAGGTGGGCGGCTCTGGGGGTCCAGTGGAAGAATTTCCACCACAGACATGTCCATGCATGTATGTATGTATTTTTAGAGTAGGTGCTGTCCTTTGGGTCTGGACTGCTCCCAAAATTCTCACCTGCTAAGATATGAGGCTTTTGGGGGGTGGTTGGGTCCCGGGCGCTGTGCTCATCAGTGATCTGATCCCTCCCGCCCTCTGGCTCCTGACGCCCCGTGGCGTGGGCAGCGGCCCTCCCCCCCCCCCCCGGGCCTGCCACCACCCCATCGTGCGTATGAGTCCACCGACCCTGCCCAGACTGAGATCTCCAAACGAGGAGCCAAGAGAAACAGCTCCTCCACTAAGCTGTGGGTGCCAGGTATTTGCAGTGCACTCGGAGGGATGTCCCCAGCCTCCCTGGTTGGGAGCCTAGTCCTCAGGGGCCTGAGCCCATGGGAAGCGCCTCTGGCGTCCCCTCTGGTGATGCTATCTCTCCATGCTGCCGGGCTCCTGCTCCTTCCCATGCCGCCGAACCCAGCAGCCTTCAGCACCCCTGAGCCCATGCTGGTGGTGTGTCCTCGAGCCTCCAGCCCTGAGAGCCAAAGAAACTTTTCTTCATGGAGTCACCCAGCTTCCAGTATTGCAAAATAAACCAATGCACAGGACGGCAGACAGGGAAGCGGTGGAAAGGGCTGCTCGTGCTCCTATCCCATCATCCGCTTCTCCTGCCTCTTACCCCGTCTCCCACACACACAGTTACTTGACCCCTCTATGCCCTGTTTCCTCATCTACACACTGGAAGTGGTGATAAGACACTGCCAATCTCACAGGGCTGTTGTGATTACACAAGTGGATTGTGGGGGCGTACGTGAAGAATACACACAACGACGGTGGGACACAGAGTGTGGAAACACCACCTCTTGCTGTGCGGTGAGAACCTGACAGGCACGGAAGCAGAGGAGCAAGCGCCTGGCTCCGAATCCCGCTGGAGAACCAAGCGCACACTTCTTCACTCCGGGCCCCCGGCCCCACCGACCCTTCAGTGTCTCAGCGACCATTTCATAAAGTTCTTCCGAGTCTTCCACTGCATCAGTCATCTCTATTTAACCAATTCCTTATTGAAAGGCACTGAGTTGCTGCTAGTGTTTCTGATATTTTCCTATAATAACCACGTTGCAGTGAATAACCATGCTCCAACTCATTTTATACACATCAAAATGGGTCCTTGCTGTAAATTCTGGAGCCGTAAGGCCCTGCATTTGCACTTTGGATGGATGTTGCCAAATGACCTTCTTGGAGTCATCCCACTTTGCACTCCCCTCACTAACGTGTGAGGCTGTCGCTTCACACGTCGCCTACACCATGTAGTGTCAAAGGACGTGAGCCTGCTGATCCGATCGGAGAAAGACAGGATCTTGCAAGTCTTAATCTGCATGTCTACTTTTGTGCGTGAAATTAAGCGATATTTCATGTACTAAAATTCAACTTCTGTTCCTTCTCCTATGAATTATCTTCCCATCCGCATTGCCCATTTTTCCCTGGGGTTGTTGGCCTTTTGCTTTGAGGGATGGGAATTGCAATCAAAAGTGAAACTTCATGTTAGGAGTTGCCATCTGCCTTTGACCCTGTATTTGTTTTAATAATAAAATTAAATCTCATGCCTACTTTTATGGAATTTCTGAAAAATAGAAAAGAGATGAATGTTTACCTTGTCTGTACTTCCACAACAAAGATATATTTAGTGTTAATAGTCTCATTTTCTTTTTAGTATTTACCTAAAAGAACGACACATAAATATTTATATGAAGGTAGATAAATATGCAAACATATACACACAGAAAAATACATATCAGTTACAAATTTCCAAGTCTATAGTCTAAGATATGTTAAAAATAAACAAGTATTTTTCTCTAACACTGCTTAAATCTATTTAAAACCCTTTTTTTTTCCAGTTAAGGGATGAAAAGAAAAGTCGGTTCTGGGTACTGCACTATTGAAATCATAGCCACCATGTGATTTGTACACTGAAAATTAGATTTAACCTGTAGAAATGCTCATGAGCACATTAATTGCTAAATATGGCAATTTGAGAATTCCTATTTTCAAGTTGACGTAAATCTTTTCCTGTTGGTTGCTATCTGTGTCAGTTCTAGTTTTCTAATATTAAAAGTGAAATAATGAGATGAATTTCCTTAAATGTGAATTTTTATATAGCTTTTTAAAATCTCCCTGAAATAAATTCTTTTTTTTTTTTTTTTTTTTTTTTTTGGTACTGGGGATCGAACTTGGAAACTCGTGATTGCGAGGCAGGCACCAGAACCACTGAGCTAGATCCCCGGCCCTCTGAAATAAATTCTTAAGCCTTTGGTATGTAAAGAGTTTAAGGGTATTAATAAATGTTTTTAAATCTCTCTCCAGAGCCAGGCATGGTGGTGCCTGTCTGGAATCCTAGCACTCTAGGAAGCTGAGGCAGGAGGGTCACAAGTTGGAACCCAGAGTAGGCAGCTTAGCAATTTCATAATACCCTGTCTCAAAATAAAAAGTAAATAAAACGGGAGAGTGAAGATGTCACTCAGTGCACTGGGTTCAATCCCCAGTACCACCAGAAAGAAAAAAGAAAAAACCACTCTCCAAAATAATTGCCCCTCATCCATTTCAGGGTGCCCTTTCCAATGCCAGCTGCACACGATTCTAAATCTCTTGTCCATCGTGTAGGCTAATCATTGTACTTATTGCATTAGTAGTGCATTCACTTTCCAGCTTCTTACTTCTCCTTTTTGGGATTACCTGCTTCTGATGATTTTTCTATCAAGCTAGCCACCTTTCCTAATTTATTTATAAGAGCTTATTTAGTGGGAAGCATATTCACTTTTCCTTTGTGTCAGTCACACAGGTTGTGAAATTCTTCCCCTGGCATCATTTCCTTTAATCACATCTGTGGATTCTTTCACACACAGAATTTTCCTGTCCTGAGGACAAATCCATCCATCTTGTCCTTTCTGCTGCTTTTTTGTTTCAAAGGTTCTTCCCGTCCCCAAATCAGACAATTTTTTGCTTTGTTTTTTTTCTAGATGCCATGGTTGCCTTTTTTCACTTCGTGCTGTTATCAGGAATCTGTTCCGGAGTGTGACAGTTGTCCCTTTACACAACATCTTAGTTTTCTTCCTTGGACTTCAGGGGCCAGCCCAAGGAGGCTGAGGAGGACAGACCCCGGGGTGTGCCCTCTGTTCTGGCGGCCTCTAGTGTTCGGCTCGTGGCATTACACATGCGGCTCCTCCATAGGAGCAGGCTGCACCGGAAGCCACTCAACAAAAATCTGGCCTCCTGCGAGAAGCATCTTACTTGTACACGGCACCGATTTAATGCATGCGCCCAATCAGCCATCTCCTAGCAAAGGAAGCACGTCATTGGCCTCTCCCGTGTGCTCGACCTTGCAGGCGTTTTATGTGTTTTCTTGTGTTCATGTGCTTTCTCGTTTGCGATAGCTAAATACAACGCATGTTATTATCCTTAATTTGCTTTTTGCTGTCTATTGTGCTTGAGATGTGGGGGATTGAATCTAGGGCATTGAGCATACTAGGTAAGTGCACTACCACTGAGCTACACCCCCAGGCCACCGTTCCTTTGTACACAAGGAAAGCAAGGTTCATAGAGATCAGATACTTTAATTAGAAGCTACAGGGCTTGGAGCTGAACCCAGATCTGCTTCCAGCAGCCCATCCTCCTTCCTGCATGTCTGGCATTCCTAAGACCACCGTGGAAAACCCCCTCTTTGTTCTAAGGCCAGTCTTAGACCCAGAACCTCTCCAAGTGTTTGTAAGTTTCTCAGCCACAGGGACATGGGCACCATGGCTGTTGTATCTGCCAACTTACAGTGGCCACTTCACGGTGGGCACTCAATGCACATCTGTTAAATGAATGGATTCACAACTGAGTGAGAAATGAGCCTCTGTAGTCCAAAAGCTTAACTAGAGGACTGCGGGGTCCCTGCCTCCCTTCCTCACTCCCCTGTGACCCTTGCCAGTCACCAGTTCTTCAGTCTGTGGTCTGGAATCGGTGCTGTGCCGGACAGTGACCTAGACGACAGCCATGCCCTGGGTCTGCGCCACACAATGTGGCAGCCACCAGCTGCACGTGGCCAGCGCGTGCTCGGGAGGCGGCTAACTTGATGGGCATGCTGAGTTTTTAATTTTATTCAACATTCATACATTTATATTGAAACGGCATGCAAGGCTCCTGGCTCCTTGATGGACAGAGCAGCTGCAGAGCTCCTATTTCAGAGCACACGGCCAGTGGGATTAACTACTTGGATTACCCGGCAGGATGCAGCTAAATATGATGCAGTTTTTGTAAAGCACGTTCTCTTAAAAATATCAAAGAGCAGACAAGATCGTATGAACCAGCAAACAGTTATCACAGCACAAAGCAAAAGTAAATGCTCACAGAGGTGGACGAACACCAAGACTGTTCTCCCCGGGCACCTGCTGAACTTGGTGAACTTGAATTGCAGCTTTCGTAACCTGTCGGAGAGACAGAGCGAGACAAACTCCAGGGCCTGCCCAAGGGAGAGAGGTCTCCCCAGGACCCTCCGCCCCACACAGTGGGCCTCCAGAGGGCCACAGCCTCGGGGCACGGTGACCCAGACATAAGCCCAGCCCACCGCTCCTACCATCGGGACACTGTCTTACATTTCACTTGGGTGATTCAAAAGACTTCAAGCCATGGATACAAAGAGCCTCTGAGTGACAGTCTTTCAACGCAGTGACAGAAACCGATGCAGATCTTTTTTAGAGGAACACACCATCATTCTACCTCAATAATTCCCATAAATAACAGCCCAAGAGACGTGAGTGTGGAGACCATTACCCTATTCACCAGGCGGTTCTGTCTCTCCGCCTCAGAGAAATACAGCAGGAAGGTACTAGAGCTCTTCCTGCTTTGAAATTAGGCACAGCCCGTGACTCGCTTTGGCGGAGACCACGTGAATGGGAGTGATGTCTGCTAATTTCCTTTTGCACCGAGCTGAGCCGAGCCCATGTCCTTGGCCCACACCCTGCTGTGCAGCTTTGTGGTAGAGTAAATCTAGCATCAGCAGTGCTACCAGCCAGAGTTCTTGGGGAATCTGACCATCAGAGTCCTCTTAATGACCTCTCCAGGTCATAGAGCATGAGCAGGAAATAAACTCTAGTATCGTAAGATCTGGGAAACGTTGGGATCATTTATTACTGGAGTAACTTTAGCCTACTCTTACTGACACCAAAAAAAAAAAAAACTGAGAAAATATATTTCAGACCATTGCTACTAGGGTTGGTGGTTGTTAAGGTTTTTCAGTTTTGTTGCAAGTGGTTTTAAAATCAAGTAAATGTAGGATTAAAGATAACATCGAGATTGTGGCTTTCATACTGATTCCCATTCAGATCCCTTCTTCTCAGAGAAGAACATAATTACGTATATGTAATATTCACATAATGCAATAATTATAAAATGTTTTGATTTTATAAATGTGTGCATGAACCCAAGATGTTTTTTAGATCTGGGCATAAATGTGAACTGGTATTTTTCCATCAACATATTTAATAAGACATGCAATTAGTGTGTTTGACAGAACTTGGTCCAACCAAGAGATTCATTTTTTTTAAACCAGGTCTTTACTTGTTATCAGTTGGTTTAATCTAAACACTCACTAAAGAAATGGAAAAAAATCCTTAGACACATCCTTATTAGCAGACAAAACTTCCTAGCATTTATACCTATGCTGTTACATTGTATCAACTTTGGTTCCAAAGACCTTTGAGCTTTATGTCCAGCTGGAGACGGGGGTCATCTGGGAAGAAAAGCAAAAGGGACTACAGCAAAATTGGGTCCCCATGCAGCCCTGTGACAGGACCAAGCCAGGCCACTCATAGGATCTACCCTTAAGCATTCAGAGAAGAACTAGAAAAACGTTTAGCATGAGCTCAATCGTTTTGTGAGTGAGTTACTTCAGGTCTTGAGTTCTCTTTTGTATTGAGCTTGATTCCAAAGTCGCTTTCTGTAACTCCCTTCTGGCCACCAAAGCTCTTTCAGAATGAAGTTCCACGCCGAATCCTATGTCAGAGCTGTTAATGTAGGAATAACACACTGCCTTCAAAGACCCCAGGGCCAAGACTAAGAGAGGGGACCTCACTCTTCCCCATCAGAAACACATACTCCTCTGCCGGCCTCTTCCTGGCCTCCGGAATCCCTCTGTGCATCTCCTGCTGATGAATAAAAGCACTTCTGCTGCAGGACCTTACTCGGGCAACCTCTGCTCTGTGTCCTCATCTGCCCTGAATGGGTTATTCACTTCTAGGTTAATTATGTGTTGAGCAGCTACTGGGTGCTTCCTATGTGTCCCCCACAAGGAGCAGTTTAAAATGAAAATTCTTCAAAGTTGTTTACACCGCATGACCACAAGCTCATTGAGTGGAGATAATGGGCTGTGTGGAATCCTGGGGCTGGACTTCAGGCCAATTTCAGGGTGCGGTGAGGCCGATGCCACCCACAGTTGTTGAGGGTTGTGCCAGGACGAGAGTGGCCAGCCACACGGCTGCACAGAGGCTGCAACCCGCTGCCCAGCCAGCCCCTGCATGCCCCATCCGCCACCCTGAGAGTGAGCTGGGCTCTACACCAACGGTGGCTCGCAGGGGCCACACGGGCCCCGCTGGAGGCCTCAAGGGGGACAGGCTGGGGAAGGACCAGAAAAGTGGGATCTGCTATTAGATCCAAGGGGTAAATGTGAGACTCCCATGGGACGTGAAGGCCAGGTAGTGGGCAACTCGGGGTCACAAAGACCAATTGATAAAGGAAACTGACAGTCTACAAATGGCTCAAGATAGCGCCCAAAGACTTTCCTTTCTTTCTTCCCTTCCTTCCTTCCTTCCTTCCTTCTTCTTCCTCCCTCCCTCTGCTTCCCCTAGTCCTCCTCCTTCTTCCCCTCTTCTTCCCTCTTCCTCCTCCTCCCTTTCATCCCTCTCTTTTTCCTTCCTTCCAGTGCCAACCTGAGACCAGAAATGCAAATCCCAGGTTCAGTGCATAAGAGCGAAGCAAACACCCACTTTTCTAAAATCCTTGACATCCAAATGCCCGACGGAGCTCCTGTGCCTGTCTCACCTGCAAGACTGCAGATAGGTTTCCCGCCCACGCCCAGCTGGAGAGCAGCTCCCCTCGAAGCCCACCTCTGTCTCTGTGCTTCAGCTTGCGACACAGCGGCTGGAGCAATGACTCTGACCATTTATCAAGAACAGGCTTGGCCCTCGCTCTCCTCGGCCCCTTCCCCTCAGCACCCCATCCTCCCCAGAGCGGCTCCCCTCGTGGTCAGGGCCTCCTCGTGCTGACCACCCAGCCTGCGGAGCTCCTCCCACCCCAGCTCTGCCACGGCGGACCACGCACATCCCTGCTCCTGTGTCCCCTCCACTAACAATGGCTCTTGTCTCTCGCTGTCTTCTGCAGGTAGCAGCAAGCCAGACCCCACAACTAACCGATCAGCAACAAGGCCAGCAGGTGCAGATCTGAGATTATTATGAGAACCAAATACAAATAGGTTGCATTTTCCCTAGGTCTCCGGTGACAAACTGAATTCTTGCTTTCTTTTCTGTGTAGAAAATAGATGTTAAGTACCACCCAGCCCCCCAGCCAAGTGACTAAAATCACTGTCAGTTCAACACTGCCAGACTGGTGCTGTGCTTTAATCTTCGCTTTTGAAAATTCTGATGGTTGCAATCGGTGAAAATACCACCAGCATGCTGACCCTTCCTGATACAACACATCTGCATGCACACACAGCTCACATACACAGGTGCACACCCAGGCATGGGTGGACGTGCACATCCTCATCTGAATTCCCTCTCCCACTCTCAGGCCTGGGCCGTGGGTCCCTGCATTCCTTGCCCCATGCAGCCCCTTCTCCAGCCCTTGACCAGAGTGAACTGGGGAATGAGTCTCGACCTGGGTACTCAAGGGCATGGGGCAGCAAGGCCTTTGAATCTTGAAGCTGTGGCCTCCCCATCCTGAGCAGTAGGAAAGGAGTCAGAATGCAGAATGCAGTTTCCTAGGGGCCACTCAGGAAGTAAACTTCGCTTGCCCAGCACTTGCTGTGTGTCAGGCACTGGGTTCACCTTGACCCACATATTTCCGGTCTGCCTTTTTTTTTTTTTTTTGGTACCGGGGATCGAACTCGGGTCCTTGCGCTTGTGCAACAGGCGGCGAAACCACTGAGCTAAATCCCCAGCCCTGTCCATCTTTTTTTTAAATTTTTTTAAAGCAGTGAGATGGCCATTATTCTCTCTATTTTACAGCTTTAAGAAATGGAAGCTCAGAAGAGCCCAGTAACACACGGAGGGCTTGGATCCAGACAGCTACAGCTCAGATTGAAACTACGGAGCCACTTGCAAACCCAAGATTTCACCAACTCTTGATTTATGTCCTCTTCTCCTTTTAATCATTTTAAAGCTTTAAACACATGCGTTCAGGGCCACCACGGGGTCACACAAAGTGCTGTCCCACGCACACATCTTGTATGCCAGCCAACGGCCGCTGCTGACCCCCGGCTTGAATTTCTTGTAAACTCACCGTCCACTGGGAAGTCTGCAAACTATCCCTGGTCCCTGCCTCCCAGACCCACTCGTGTTCCTGCAGGCAAGAAAAGCAAGCGTGCCAGAAGGCAGCCTCCGCACACCACTGCGGCCGGGCCCGTCCGCCTGGCACATGCCCTGCACGAGGCGTCCGCTTGGCTTTCGCGACGCCCACAGCTTTCACAACGCAAAAGCTTTCAGTTTTGCAACGCCATAGCCTGAGCGGATCTGCTAGGGTTTGAGCAATTCTTGTCGCTTCTGGCACTTCTTGGCTGATTTTGCAGGTTTTGGTAAGAAATGTGAGCCACTGTTAGGTGTCATGGATTCCTCTTGAAACAAAACAGAACAACACATTTGACTCATTCTTGTCAGCAGCAACCCCAAAGCTTGTCAACACTCCCAAAGGGCAGCAATCAGCCCGTGCTCTTCACTCTTCTAAGGTTCCCTTGTCGACTGGAAATATGGTCAGGTCCTGCCCAGCACCCGGGAGCCCCACACCCCAGCCAGCTCCCCCCTGGCTCTCCCTCTTGCCTGGCTGCTGCCTCTGCCAGGAATGCTCCTTCCTTCCGGGCTGTTTCTTCTCATTGTTCACCTCAGCCTCTCAGCTCAAATGTTTCTCCCGGAGAAACCATGGTAACTAACATCACCCAGCTCTGCACCATTACCTGCTTTGCTGTCCTCTTGGTGCTTATGCAGGCCAGCAGGTGACGTGTGGGGAAGGCTGTCCCCTGGAGGTAATCAAAGACTGTGCATTAGGGGCAAATGAACCTTCCACCTGATGGAAAACACTGACCCAAGACAGCCACTTTTGGAATTCATGAGAGAAACAATTGTAATTTTCATGCCAGAATAAGAGTTTATTACGAGGACTCAAGGGTTTGTCTTGCATCACAAACACCAAAAATTGTGACAAATATTAATTCCAGCTATGTTCTATTTCACACACACGCCCATCACCTGTACCGTACTTCACAGAATTGTTTTCAAATCACATCGAGGAAGTTGTGTTAAAGCAAAACAGGTTATACAAAGGTGTCGTCCTAGGCTTGATCCTGTTGCAGGTTTCTCTGCGGGACTCAGAAGACAGACTGCAATGTCTCATGCTCTCAGAAGGAGCTATGGGACGCAGAGCAAGGCTGGCTCTGACCCCTGCAAGCCGGTGCTATGGTCACAGTGGACAATGGTGACACAGCATGGAGCTGAGATGCGACTGAAGCCCTCATCCCCCTCCTGGCAGCAGAGCCACTAGTGCCCAAAAGGGCCGCAAGGCCCACACCGAGGCCGTGTGATGCAGGGGTTGGCGACACAGGGCCCAGTGAGCTTGTCACAGGCATTGCTGGTAGTGCAGGTGTTGCAGGGCAGCCTGGGGACAGACAATCATCGGGGCCAGTTAGAATAAAATGAGGAAAAGAAGGAGGAAGACACTAAAAGCACTTTGTGTCCAAACATTGCTCTCCCTTGGAGGACTCCAGCCAAGACCTGGAAACCAGAAGTCCATGTCCACCATGAGGACCAGGCAGCCCCACGGCGACCTCGTGTGTGCAGGGAAAGCTCCACGCCCCACTCACCTGCAGTCCTCGCTCTCCAGCAGGCCCCGGTACGTGTTGATCTCGCACTCCAGCCGCGCCCGCACGTCCAGCAGCACCTGGTACTCCTGGTTCTGCCGCTCCAGGTCAGCCCGGATCTCCGCCAGCTGCGCCTCCACACTGCCGATCAGGCCCTGCACCTGTGACAGCTGTGAACCGTAGCGGGCCTCGCTCTCGTTCAGCGTGTTCTCCAGCGAGTTTCTCTGTGGGGGACAAGGACGTCAGGGGCCGCTCCATCCCGGCTCCTCCAGGGCCCCGGAGAGGTCCCAGCTTGGAGACCCAAGGCAGCGCCTGGCACAAAGGGCACCAGCGCCTCCCCTCCCGGCCCTGGCTCCCCGCACGAACCCCAAACGCACCAGGTTGTGCTGGGCCTGCAGCTCGATCTCCAGGGCATTGACTGTGCGTCTCAGCTCGATGATCTCCGCCTGGTAGGACTGCAGCTGCTCTGAGCTCGACACCACCTGCTTGTTCAGCTCCTCGGTCTGCAATAGCCCAGGGAGTACGGGGTCAGACGCTGCCTTCGGGGCCCTGGGGGCTGGGGACCCGTGTGTCGGGAGCTCAGGCACCCACCTGCGTGGTGTACCACTCCTCCACCTCCCTTCGGTTGGTCTCCACCACGGCCTCGTAAGTGCTCCTGACTTCGTTGAGCACGCGGTTCAGATCCACGGAGGGCGCAGCGTCCACCTCTATGTTGAGGCGGTCCCCGAGCTGGCAGCGCAGGGTGTTGACTTCCTGTGAAGGAGAAGGAAGTGTTAAAAAGTAACCAGTGACCTTGGTGTGCTCGGTGAAGTCATACAATTCTGCTTCTGGTGATTCTTGAGCGCTCAAAGACCTCCCTTCCCTCTCTCCTCTCCATGACCAGGTTCTACCGAGCAACTAAACTCCATACTCGTCCTCTACCAACCCCTCTGTTTGGAGAACAGCTTCCTGGGCTAAGTGAGCCCATGGCGGTTGAAAGCAGGTCCCTGCAAGCCCCGTCCTGTCAGGAACTTCACCTGCTCGTGGTTCTGCTTGAGCGACAGCAGCTCCTCCTTCAGCAACTCCACCTGCGCCTCCAGGTCGGCCCTGCACAGGGTCAGCTCATCCAGGATCCTGCGCAGGCCGTTGATGTCCGACTCCACCAGATGCCGCAGGGACAGCTCGGTCTCGTACCTGTGACCACAGGAGGCTCACGCTCAGGCTGGGCAGCAACACAACCTGGCCCTGGCCCTGCTCTGCTTTGGTTTGTCAGATGATGAGGAATTGGTGTTGCTAAGTTTTCGGGCAATCCCATTCCTTTAGGTTTTCAGTACCCAGCAGTCTGTCCTGGAGGAAAATTCTCTGGTAATTATTTTCCTACAGAACTGGTGGGTTGAGGAAGATGAAAGCCCACAAGCTGAAAGGTTTCCAGAATGAATACGCTTCTCCTGTTCTCACGATTGAGGTCTGGGCACAGTAGGACTTCAGAGACCTGAGCTGTCTGCACTGACACAAGGCATGACTGGAGGCCATCACTTCACAGAGGAGCAGGAGGAGCAGGAGGAGGAAGGACAGTGAGTCCGGGAGAGGGGAGCCCGAGGCTACACAGCAAGAACTCTGCGGATCTTAGGGAGCTGTCTGGGGAGAGCTCGGTCAGCGTTTGTCAGCGCTGACAACAGTGCCCCACTGGCCACTCACTTGGTCCTGAAGTCGTCGGTGGCCAGCTTGGCGTTGTCCACCTCCACCACCAGCCGGGCGTTCTCAGCCTTGTTGCACAGGATCTGGGAGGCAGAAGTTGCTTAGTGAGGATGGAAACAAATGTGAGCCCATCAGCTTCTTTCTTTTCCATGAAGGGGAAGGGGAAGGGAAAGGGAAAGGCTGGAAAGACAGGAGCAGAGAAGCAAGGTCCCCTTCTCCACCCCCGGAGGAGGATCAGCCCAGCTCCCTCGCTGGGAGACGGCAGCCAGGCCTACTTTCTGCTGCAGCTCCTCGATGGTGCGGAAGTAGGACTGGTAGCTGGGGCACAGCAAGGGCTCCTGCTGCTGGTTGCGCTCCTGGATGCGCCTCTCCAGCTCGCAGTTCTCCCGCTCCAGCTGCCGCACCTTCTCCAGGTAGCTGGCCAGCCGGTCGTTCAGGAACTGCATGGTCTCCTTCTCGCTGCTGTTGAAGGAGCCCTCGCAGAACCAGTTGCAGCTGCCCACATTGGCAGGGATGTTGCAGGCCCCGGGCAGGGTGCAGCCGTGGCAGCTGGGAGGCACGCAGGGCCGGGAGGAGCAGCTGGTGCGGCAGCTCAGGGCGGGCAGGCAGCAGTTGTAGGGCATGGTGCCGAGGGAGGCAGGTGCCGGGCTGTAGATGGATCCAAGCTCTCCACCCCACAGCGTTATGGGACTCCTTCCTCAGGCAGCCTTTATACCCCTCTGTGGAGGGTGTGGACCTGTCCAGCAGCCCTATTTTGGCTCATTTGGTGATGGTCAAAGCCCTTCCCTCCGCTTGTTATGTGTTTCCTCCACAGAGTCCCTCACCTCATAAAAGGCTTTGCCAGGGCTTCTCCCAAAGTCAGGACCCCTTGCGGTGCACGTCATGAAGTCAGAGCTTCACGGAGTGACTTCAAAGACCTGCACTCATGAAAGCCCCGGCCCTCATCAGCAGGTGTGCCTGTTGCGGGACGGGCCAGCTGCTCTGCCTCCTGGAAGGAGGGCCCTGGTCCTTGGCCAGCCTTGCCTCTCCTGGAAGAAATGGAAAAGCAGAGGTCTTTCCCAGGTATCTTTTCCTAGGTCCAATTCCCAAGTGCTTCTCAAAAAGCAAGGGGCCCCTCTGGGACAATTCAAGTAACCTGGCTCCGGGTGGCCCTGTCGCCCTGGTGTATTCGTGATGATGTCCATGGACGGACAACAGCTCGGCACTAGGGTCGTGACTCATGCAGACCAGCTCGGGCCTGTGAGGAGCAGACGGTGGGCTGTGCTCTGGTGCGAAGAGGCCTGAGCTTGTGTGAGGGCCTGCACTGCCCCTCGCTGGTGCTGGACACATTTCACATATGTGATCTTAGCAACGCCTTCACCGCAACCCGGCAAGACAAATCATGCAACTCCCGCCTTGCAGATGACAAAGCCTGGCCCGGCGGGCAGGACATAGAAAGTCAGGACGCTAGATTCCCACACGGATCTTTCCATCAGGCCGCGCTGCCGGACCCTACGTGGCCCTCTCTCCTCTCTAAGCTGCCGTCCACCTGGAGCAGGGCATCACCGTGACCTACAGGTCCGCCTCTCTCCGTCTGAGTCCCCTGGAGGCCGAGGCGGGCCAGCTTCATCTCAGGGCTCGGCTGGATGGGCATGAGTCGGATGGGTGGAGAGGTGAGCAAGAGAGGACAGCCTGAGGCAGGGGGTGACGTGACAAGTGAAGGGCCCGGATCTTGGGGACTGGGGGTCCCAGGAGTGGATTCCTGCTGGGACAGGGAGGCTTCCAAGAAGCAGACAGAGAGACATGGGAGGGGCCCCAATATGAGCCTAGCGAGGGACTTCAGTGAGCCACGTCGGTGCCGCCCGCTGGGAAGGGAGGGCATGAGAGGAAGCGCTAGGAAACACAGCTGTCAGGGAGGTCACGGGTGGCTGTGGCGGCAGCTAAAGGGCTCGGTCCTCCGTGCAAGGTGACTTCCTGAGCCCGAGTGTGGGAGCCACAGGCTGGTTTACGAACAGTTTCAGTGAACATCTATCGGCTTTACACACACGAAGGACAGGCTAAGCATGGAGTGACCAGCAAGGAGGTGAACACAGCAGTCCAGGCTAGGGGTTCCTACAAGGGGTCCAAAGGAGCCTGTCTCTGGCAGGGACGAGAGTGACAGATAAAAGTTTAGTGTCCGTGCAAGTTAGAGAAACAGACCGAGTGAGAGAGGGCAGAGCAGTGTGGGCTGAGGGCCACACCCTGGGGAACTCTGAAGAAATGGGGAATGTGAGAAGCAGGGAGGAGAACGAGTCCTCGGATCCCAGAAGGGCAGGGCAGAGAGCTGGTGAAAGAGGGCCGATGTCGGAACTGCCCCTCACGGCCAAGGGCCGCATGCAGTCAGGACCCTCTGAAGGTCAGACTGGTGTCCCTGCTGTGTTCCTGAGGAAATGCCACAGGAACTCCCTACACTGAGATTTCAGACATCTGTGACTTGTGGAAGTGAGGGAACAACCCATCTAAACACCTGGTTAGAAAGCCTGTGAGCTTGGGTCCCAGGAACCCGACTTTCGTAACTGGAGTGTGCATAGAACAGTTTATAGATGCCAGCTTGTTTGAACCGGATGATTCACAGCAGTTTACGATTTAGGAACAATTATCCAAGAAGCATAAGCAATATGAGCTGCCCATGCCTATGACCTTGTGTTTCGTTGCAAGACATAAAATGTGTCTTATTGGATGTCCTGGAGGGAGAGGCATGAGGACAAAGTCCCAGCGTGTGCTGGGGGTGGGCATGGCCCAGGAAGGGGAGGCGCTCGCTAGCCTGACAGGAGACGGCAGGCAGGGCTCAGCGGGATGCACCCCAGCAGACACCAGCTGCTCAGAGACGGCCGCCCAGGTGAGAGGCCAGATTTCTTTGTGTTTACACTTAACGTCTCCCTTCCTCCTCTCTGCCTCTAATGTAGACCCCAAATGCCAGCCAAGACAGTCAAAAGAGCAAAGGAAAATCTTGGAGCGAGAAAGACATCAGTGATCTCAATGGGCATCTCAGTCATGCTCTCCTTGTTTTACCAACAAGAAAACTAGGCTCAGAGTGAAGAAAGACATGGCCACTCAGGTCACGTCATCCAGCCCAAACCCCCAGATCCCAGCCTCATCTCCACACTGCACGAATGATGAATAATTTCACAATCTGATCTGCTGTTAACCACGGGCAGAAACCAAAGACAGAAAGGAAAAAGAAGAACCTAAACAGGAGAACAAAATCTTGTCATTCACAGGTATGTTCTGTTGGAGAAGAATCAAGGATTCATGTGGGAAGAGCAAGTTGAGTCCAGCAACATTAAATTGCCTTCTGTCTCCCTGAGCTCAATTCTAAACCAATGTTACAATCAAAGCCCAACAATTGGGAGCAATTTAGACACAATTACATCCCATCGATATAGAATCACGTGCTGGCAGTTTGGAGCAGCTTAGAATAACAATCTGTTAAACAATGCTGATCTTATTCAATAGCAATATTTTCCCCCCCCAAAAAAGTACACAAGTAGTCATAACAAAATTTAACATTGTATTATTTTAACAATGAGCACAATTGAGAGATTTAAAAGAACCACGTTATGTGATAACACCAGATGCTTTTTGGTACCAGGGATTGAACTCAGGTCCTTGTGGGGATCGAACTCCAGTCCTTGAGCTTGTGCAACAGGCAGCGAAACCACTGAGCTAAATCCCCGGCCTGACACCAGATGCTTTTACATGTCAAGAACAGGAAAGTTTTTTTCCTTCTCTATATTTTTTTAATTCATTCCAAATATTTTTGAAAAGTGTATTACTTCTGTACAAGAAAACAATATAAAACTTCCTTTAAAAATTGCAAAAGGAAATGCTTACAGTGCTTCTAAAGAAGTAATGGGCTGATGGGGGAAAAAATAAGAACTAAGATACATCATGTTCGGGTACAAACACCCAGTGATAAATGTAAATGTATTGTATACCTAAAATGTACCAATAAATAAATAAATAAATAAGAAGTAATGGGCTGTAAGAAGGAGCAAGCCCAGGCTCCTAGTCCACTGTAATCACTGCACTGCCCTCGGCTTGTTACCTGGGCGGGGGAGCCGGTGCTTGGATTGGAACTCACAGCCCTGTGGTAACTGATGACTTTCCCAAGTCCCAAGGTGAGCAGTGAAGAAGTGGTAGAGAAAACCCCGACTGCCTGTGGCTCGGGAATTTACTGGCATGGGCGTGAGGTGCAGGTGAGAGGGAAGCCACACCTGGAGAGATCTCTGCTCGTCCACCTTCCGAGGGGACCTGTGTTAAGCCGCCTCACTCTGAGCTACGTCCTTACACCGGACAGTGAACCTCGTTTCTCCCTGGATGTAGGATCTGAGGCAGAGGAAACCCGGGACCTCAACAGAGACCTGCTGCAGCGTCTCATCATTTCTTCCAAGCCTCTCGTTTGACAAATAGAATGACTTCGATGCCACCGGAGACAAGACTTACCCGAGCTCCCGGGGGGAGTTTGTGAAACAGTCTCAACTGGAAAAGCATAAATTGGGTCAGAGAAATGGGGGACCCACACAGTCTTCAGTCTTTACACGAGGATTAGAGCTGGGACAACCAAAAACTGTAGGTCCCTCAAAAGACGCCATCCTTAGGGGCAGGTGGGCTCGAAAACTCCCTACCATAGGAAGATTCTTTTCAACTGAAATATCTCTTGCTGGACTCGAGATTTCAAATGGTAAATTCCCTTCAAACTCACTGAACCACGTGTTAGCCTGCATATCACGGTGATTGGGGCTTGAACCTATGCTACTCACATGAATAAAGAATCCCCATGCTAATCAACTAACAGATCACACAGGGAAAGAAATAATTCATGATCAGCAAGGAAAGCAAGACACAAGAAGCAGAAGAGTAAAGCCAAAAACCTTAAATAATATGTTTAAAGAGATTATTGGACAAAATTAATTAAAACAGTAAGTTGGCCATGCTGCAAAAAGAAGTCATGGTTTCATTTAAAAATCACACAGAAATTCTGCAAATGAAAAATATAACTTAAAATATAAATTTTTTTTAAAAGGTCACTTGCCACTTCAATAAGTCAAGAAGTTTTTGATGTCAGCTATGTTGTTCAAGGTGCTGAATTTCTTCTCGGCTTCTGCTGAACTAAGAGAATCCTAACAAAAAGCTGGGTCCTGGCTTGCATTATCCTACTGGACGCTTTGGGATAGTAAATACCTCTCCTCCGGATGAAGTCACAGCAATTATGGTCACGTGTAATATTGTCGTATTATCTATTACACAGGGCCATGTGTGTGTGTGTGTGTGTGTGTGTGCGCGCGCGCGCGCGCGCGCGCGTTGTGGTTTTGTTACTTTTTTCATCAAATGACAAAGCTACTTTTGGGGATTTTTATTTTGTTTTGTTTTTTGAAACAAGGTCTCACCATGTAGTTCAAGCTGGCCTTGAACTCATTATGTAGCCTAGGCTGACCTCGAACTCACAGCGATCCTCCTTCCTCAGCCTCCCAAGTGCTGGGATTACAGGCATGCACCACCACACCTAGCTGACCAACATACTTTTATAAAGTTAACATCTCTTAATAGCTTTTTGGCCAGGCGTTGATGTTTATTTTGTTGGTTTCCTAATGGAATATCACATTTATTCATTTCTATTAAGATATAGAATACATATTTCTGTTTCATCATTCTCCTTACTTTTACATATTCAATCACTGTATCAAAATATTATTACTTTTAATAACTTAAGTATTCCTTTCTTATAAATCCCATCATTGCTATCTCTCCTACAACCCACTAGTAAGATAAATAAGAACTTAGTTTAAAACTTCTAAGATAGGCAAAGGAGCTGAGTGGACATTTCTCCAGAACAGATATATAAATAGCCAATAAGTACATGAAAAGATCAACATCACTAATCACTAAGGAAATGCAATCAAAAGAGACACCACTCACATGTACAAGGATGGGCATGATTTTTCTTTTCTTTTTCTTTTTTTTTGGTACCGGGGATCGAACTCAGGTCCGTGCACTTGCACAGCAGGTGGTGAAACCACTGAGCTAAATCCCTGGGCCTTTTCTTTTCTTTTTTACAAAACAGAACAACACAAGTGTATGTAAGGCTGTGTAAAAATTGGGGCCCTTATATACAGTCAGCGAGAATGTCAAATGGAGCTACCACTATGGAAAACAGTGTCGCAGTTACTCAAAATTATAAGCATAGAGTTACTAGCTAGCAATTTTACTCCTAGGTATATACAGAAAATAATTGATAATATATAGTTCATCCACAGTAAAACTTAAACATAAATGTTTATAGCAGCATTATTCTAATAACCCAAAAGAGAAAACAACCCAAATGTCCAATGGCCATAGTGTGTGTCACATGTTACAATGTGGATGAACTTTGACACATTAGCCCTTTTGAAATAAAACTAGTCATGCAATACCACATGACATACAGTCCGTCCATGAGCGATGTCCCGAATAGGTAGATCGGGAGACATGCTTGCCCAGGCCCAAGCCATTGAGAGAATGGAAAGTGACTGCTAATGACTACAAGGTCTCCTTGGGAGTTGTTAAGACAATCTAAACTTGCAGTTATGGTTGTAATTGCGGGAATATTCAGAATCGCTGGGCATGGTGGCACATGCGTATATTCCTAGTATTCTAGGAGGCTAATATAGGAAGATTGCAAGGTTGAGCCCAGCCTGGGAAAATTAGCCGGGCCCTGTCTCAGAATAAAACAGAAAAAAGGGCTGGGGGTGGAGCCTAATGCTCCTGGACTCAATTCCCAGGACTACAAAAACATTTTCAAAATCATTTAAATTTACATTTAATACAGGTCAGTTTTAGGTATATGCATAATATATGTATGGTATATTAGTTATATGTCAGTGAATCTGTTTTTTAAAAAAGAATTCAGGAGAGAATGAAGAGAATAACACAGAAGTAATATTCCTAAATCCTCGGCCCTGCTCTTGGCATTTTGATTGGGACTGTATTGAATCTGTATAACAGCTTGGGAGTCTGGCCACTTTGACAATACTTACTACGCAGAGGAGCACTTTGAGGACAAACACGAAGGAGAATCATGTCTGTGTGCAGGAGGAAAGTTTATTGGGAGATGTGGGGAAGATCAAGAAGAGCAGAAACAGTTGAGGGAACCACAGCCCACCACCCAAGGCCCTTCACAGCTCAGGCCTCTTGGTCCACCAAACACAGGCAGGAGACAGGGACCTGGCCACAGAGGTCCCTGCAGCAGAGGCTCAGAGCCAGGCCACAGTCCTGGGCATCCATCCTCCTTCCAGGACACGACTCATGGCGATGCTGGCCACAGGGTAGAGAGGTGGAGCAGTCCCCGGGGTCTCTCTGTCTTCATGAGGTCCTCCTCCTGGCCCTGGGCTACCTAGCACCCGAAGGTGTTGCAGGGCCCGCAGCGGGAGCGGGAAATACAAGGATTGGCAATGCAGGGCCCGATGGGCTTCTCACAGGCGGTGGTGGTGGCGCAGGGGTTGCAGGGCAGCCTGGAGCACAGGAGGATTGGATCATCAGAGGAGAAAGCTCCTTCCAAAGCAGGAGGGGTCAAACCGGACAGGCTGGGATACACAGAACCTGCTCCCTGACGCCTGAGGGACCCCAGTCCTCTTCCTACAAAGCCCAGAGGCAGTGGCAGAAAAAAGGAGGATGCCAGTCTTTGCCCTGTAGCCCTAGAGGTGTGGGGAGTCACTTTGTCCCTCTAAGCCTTAGCCTCACACCTATAAAATGGGATTGTGCTATCCAACACGTACAGGTGAATATTCCAAAACATTGTGTTCAGAAAAATGCTGTGCGAGCCAACAAGTGAAGTGTCCTATCAGCTCCTGGGCCATTTCCCCTGATGCTCAAGGCCCACCTGGAAGATTGTTATGACTCCCACTGTGCCTGCATCCATGATTCCAACAGGGATCAATGAAAACAATCGATTTCCAGGTTTAGGTGAAATCAGAGTGGTGATTGTCCCAGTTTTGTTTCCCTTTTTGATGTCACCAGCCATGCCTGAAGTTGCAAAGCTGAATTTACCCATCAGCAGCAGAAGGATCACCAGTAGGGACCAGTCATCGGTCTCTCTTTAGAGAGAGAAAAGACCTCTAGCCCCGGTAATGCTAGCGATAAACAACCCTATACTTCCCCTGCACTGTGCAAAACTCCAGTCTCTGTAGACACATTGTATCACGACTTGATCTGCAAAGCCACTGCTCCGTTCTTTGGTAAAAGTGAGCAGGTGCCCTCCCAGGGGTCGCCATTGCTGCACTCACTTGCAGTCCTCGCTGTCCAGCAGGCCCCGGTACGTGTTGATCTCGCACTCCAGCCGCGCCCGCACGTCCAGCAGCACCTGGTACTCCTGGTTCTGCCGCTCCAGGTCAGCCCGGATCTCCGCCAGCTGCGCCTCCACACTGCCGATCAGGCCCTGCACCTGTGACAGCTGTGAGCCGTAGCGGGCCTCGCTCTCGTTCAGCGTGTTCTCCAGCGAGTTTCTCTGTGGGGGACAAGGACGTCAGGGGCCGCTCCATCCTGGCTCCTCCAGGGCCCCGGAGAGGTCCCAGCTTGGAGACCCAAGGCAGCGCCTGGCACAAAGAGCGCCACTGCCTCCCCTCCCGGCCCTGGCTCCCCACAGGAACCCCAAACGCACCAGGTTGTGCTGGGCCTGCAGCTCGATCTCCAGGGCATTGACTGTGCGTCTCAGCTCGATGATCTCCGCCTGGTAGGACTGCAGCTGCTCTGAGCTCGACACCACCTGCTTGTTCAGCTCCTCGGTCTGCAATAGCCCAGGGAGTACGGGGTCAGACGCTGTCTTCGGGGCCGTGGGGGCTGGGGACCCGTGTGTCGGGAGCTCAGGCGCCCACCTGTGTGGTGTACCACTCCTCCACCTCCCTGCGGTTGGTCTCCACCACGGCCTCGTAAGTGCTCCTGACTTCGTTGAGCACGCGGTTCAGATCCACGGAGGGCGCAGCGTCCACCTCTATGTTGAGGCGGTCCCCGAGCTGGCAGCGCAGGGTGTTGACTTCCTGTGAAGGAGAAGGAAGTGTTAAAAAGTAACCAGTGACCTTGGTGTGCTCGGTGAAGTCATACAATTCTGCTTCTGGTGATTCTTGAGCGCTCAAAGACCTCCCTTCCCTCTCTCCTCTCCATGACCAGGTTCTACCGAGCGACTAAACTCCATACTCGTCCTCTACCAACCCCTCTGTTTGGAGAACAGCTTCCTGGGCTAAGTGAGCCCATGGCGGTTGAAAGCAGGTCCCTGCAAGCCCCGTCCTGTCAGGAACTTCACCTGCTCGTGGTTCTGCTTGAGCGACAGCAGCTCCTCCTTCAGCGACTCCACCTGCGCCTCCAGGTCGGCCCTGCACAGGGTCAGCTCATCCAGGATCCTGCGCAGGCTGTTGATGTCCGACTCCACCAGATGCCGCAGGGACAGCTCGGTCTCGTACCTGTGACCACAGGAGGCTCACGCTCAGGCTGGGCAGCAACACAACCTGGCCCTGGCCCTGCTCTGCTTTGGTTTGTCAGATGATGAGGAATTGGTGTTGCTAAGTTTTCGGGCAATCCCATTCCTTTAGGTTTTCAGTACCCAGCAGTCTGTCCTGGAGGAAAATTCTCTGGTAATTATTTTCCTACAGAACTGGTGGGTTGAGGAAGATGAAAGCCCACAAGCTGAAAGGTTTCCAGAATGAATACGCTTCTCCTGTTCTCACGATTGAGGTCTGGGCACAGTAGGACTTCAGAGACCTGAGCTGTCTGCACTGACACAAAGCATGACTGGAGGCCATCACTTCACAGAGGAGCAGGAGGAGCAGGAGGAGGAAGGACAGTGAGTCCGGGAGAGGGGAGCCCGAGGCTACACAGCAAGAACTCTGCCGGATCTTAGGGAGCTGTCTGGGGAGAGCTCGGTCAGCGTTTGTCAGCGCTGACAACAGTGCCCCACTGGCCACTCACTTGGTCCTGAAGTCGTCGGTGGCCAGCTTGGCGTTGTCCACCTCCACCACCAGCCGGGCGTTCTCAGCCTTGTTGCACAGGATCTGGGAGGCAGAAGTTGCTTAGTGAGGATGGAAACAAATGTGAGCCCATCAGCTTCTTTCTTTTCCATGAAGGGGAAGGGGAAGGGAAAGGGAAAGGCTGGAAAGACAGGAGCAGAGAAGCAAGGTCCCCTTCTCCACCCCCGGAGGAGGATCAGCCCAGCTCCCTCGCTGGGAGACGGCAGCCAGGCCTACCTTCTGCTGCAGCTCCTCGATGGTGCGGAAGTAGGACTGGTAGCTGGGGCACAGCAAGGGCTCCTGCTGCTGGTTGCGCTCCTGGATGCGCCTCTCCAGCTCGCAGTTCTCCCGCTCCAGCTGCCGCACCTTCTCCAGGTAGCTGGCCAGCCGGTCGTTCAGGAACTGCATGGTCTCCTTCTCGCTGCTGTTGAAGGAGCCCTCGCAGAACCAGTTGCAGCTGCCCACATTGGCAGGGATGTTGCAGGCCCCGGGCAGGGTGCAGCCGTGGCAGCTGGGAGGCACGCAGGGCCGGGAGGAGCAGCTGGTGCGGCAGCTCAGGGCGGGCAGGCAGCAGTTGTAGGGCATGGTGCCGAGGGAGCAGAGCTCTGAGAATCAGCTTCAAAACCTGATTTCTTGTCTCTGGTATGAGCCCTGGTCCTCTGCCCAGCTTTATATGCTGTCAGTAGTGGGTGTGATGACCCCATAAAACATTGTCCCTTTTGCCCTCTTTACTGATTTCTCCATGTGTTATTTAGCCACCTCACAGGAGTCCTTTACCTCTTAAAATATTTTAACTCGGGCTTCTTGCTGAGTCAGGGCTCCTCCCCACTAGTGCCACTTAGTCTAATAAGAGCATCATGGTTTGACTTCAAAGTGACCAGCGTTGCCAATAGCAGCACTTATACAGAGTTTCAGGGAAGCGCTCCCCTGTCCTCCAGAGGTCGGGACACGTATGTATGCCTCTTTCTTCTGCAGAAGGAAAGGTTTGCGCCTTATCCAGCTCCTACTCAGTTAGAGCTCTGTGGGAAAACCACCTAAGAGACCCCTCTGGAGGTCAGATTATTTCATGAGGAATCCAGGAAGCTGAGACCAGAGAAGACTTCCAAGGCCATCCGACTCGATGTCCCTTTGCCATTCCATCCCATCTGGTGGTGATGGCTCCACTGTCCTCCTGGGGCTGGAAGCACTCAGTCCACCACTCAGTCTTTCCAAGGGAATTGAGAAAACTAACATGGGGGGCACCTGCTATGCATGAAGCGCTGTGCTCTGTGCCTGCACAATGTGGCTCTATAACCGGCGATGGCTCCTGCCTGCTTAGCCCCAACTGTGCCCAGGCCCTGTTGTGATGGGCTTCTCCTGTGCCTTGTACTTTTTAGTCCCCAGAAAACCCTGCAAGAGTTTGAGGATGAGGACACCATGCCTCTGCGAGATCGCCCTGGTCACAGAGCTGCTGCACGGTGGAGCCACGCTTCCTCCACAGGTTTCTAACTCCAGGGGCCACACTCTCTCCATCGCCTTGCGCCATCTCTCCCTTCCGCTCCCTGCACTGCGATGCAACCCTGCAGATGCGGAGGGAGCCCAGCAGAGCTCAAGCACTGCACAGCCGGGGCGCCTCCTACATTAGATGAGCCAAGAAGTAACGATCTGCTCAGCTCCGTTAAAGAACCAAAGGTCGTTTCCATGCTGTTAGAAGTTTACTAAGTGACACTGCATCCTGCCCACTGACAGCTTTAAAACTGAGAACCCTGCTTAATCTGAACTGAGCCCTCCGAAGCATGTGGCCCTGCAAAACTCCACATTTTCACATTCCTAGGTGGCATCTCAGGGCTGCTGGGACATCTTGACAAACAAATACTGTGCCCTCAGGCTATCGCAGGCAGAGCATGAACTGCAGGGATTTCATGTTGACTCTGCCAGTGCTCCAAAGACAAAAGATGCCTCTTCGAGTTGTTCCTTCCAAAGTCTCAGGCCAATTCCTGCCCCACAGCCACTCCCTGGTAACCCTCCGCAGACCTGCCCTGCGGCCTGGGACACATTCGTTTGGTTACCCTCAGGCAAGGCAAATCTTCATCTTCCAAGGATGGGTTTGTTTTTGGAACCAGCCAGACGTCATTTGGACCCAAGTCTGGTGAGCCTGGTGAATGACCAAATGAGTGGCATCTTTAATGGGTCCGAAACAAACTGTAACTATAAGATACTACCGTGCATTTTCTCGGGTGAGTTGAAAAGTCATTTCCGTGGAACAGTCTCAAGTGTGCTTTTAGAAAGGGCTGAAGCTTGGGAACAAATGCATGGTGTTCCAGAGTGAAGGCCTCAAACGCACTGACATCCTCTCTCCCTTGTCGAAATCCACACCTCTGTGCCCCTCCTGCCTGCTTTCCTGCCTCAAAAATGATCCCACCACCAGTGAGCTGCGCAGTGAGTGCTGGTTTCCAGTCAGTATCGAACTGATTAAGCCCTACTGAATCAGATCAAGTGTTCTGCAGCAAACAGCTGAATTCATTCATTTTTCTCTAGTTACTTCCTATTCTCCTCCCCTTGTTCTATGTTCCAGCTATTGGCCATTTTGTGAAGAATAGGAAAGGAATAACATGTCACAGCCTAGAGAATATGTCCACAAAGTCTATGTAAACTTGCTGTAGCTTCCACCTCAGTCTGAGTAAAATAATCCATGGCTAAGTGTTCTTGTGTCTTCAAAAGCAAAGGGCAGAGTTAAGAAAACAAAAGCATTTGCACGTCCTGAGCAGAAGTAACCATGATTGATGTGTAGCTATGCAGCCACCAAATAGCGATGGTCCAGAGGACTGAGTAAAGAAACAGGTTTCAATTTGCTGCTGAGGAATTCCTGGGAGCAATTACTTTTTATTTATTCCACTTCCGATGTCCCGTGAATTCTTATGTTTACGTAAGCGATGATACTCTCTGGCCAATGACACCTCAATAAACAAATCAAATTCCAACTAGCCGGAAGGTTTTACAACTGCCTGTAATTGTGGCCGACGCTACAGTTGAGGCTTCTGGTCTCAAGGTGTAAGCAACAAAGAGCATTTGAGGTCTAAGGATCCTGTTTACGATGGAAGCCAAGGCTGCACCCGTGTGAGAGATCACACACAACCTCACCCACAGGACTCAGATTTTCTGCTGAGGCCATCCTCCCTGTAACAAAGAGCTGCTTCCAATAGCTTGCATCATGGCCAGGTCCTAGTGCTGGAAATTCTCACCAGGAGAAATGTCAAATCCGTTCCTTTGGAAACGCAAAGGAACTTATCGTGCTACACACTGATTAGTTATATGTCACTTATATCTTAATTATATGTTAATGTATACAAATAGCAAAGCCAGGACAAGAGTGCTATCAGGTTTGTCTTTGTTCAACAGTTTCCAATAAGGAACCAGCAGTGGAGGAGCTCAAGAATGTGCCAGGAGGTAGAAAGAGAAGGTTTTAATGAGCCTTCTATTCCTACAACAAAGTTCCTAAGACAATCAACCTATAAACAGAAAAGGTTTATTTGAGCTGACAGTTTTGGTGGCATCAGCCCATGATCAATTGGCCCTGTTATTTGGACTACTGCAAGGCAAGGCAACTCTGCTCACTTCAGTCCGCAAGCCAAAGGAAAGACAAGGAAGAGGCCGGGGTCTCACCAGCCCCCTCAGAGCACGCCCCCAGTGACCTAAAAGCCTCCCACAATGCCGTGCCTCTTGAAGATTCCATCCCCTTCCAACAGCATCATTCTGAGACCAATCCTCTAACACACTGGCGTTGAGGACAGTTAAGATCCTAACAGGAGCCAGTGCCTGAGCAAAATCAGATAGAGGTGCCTCAAAATGGGCTTCAGGGCTCCTGCCACAAACTCCCTCCAGAGCTGCCATTGTTTACTTCACACTCAGCCCATGAGGTATTGGGATTGGAGTTTGGGGAGTGCCAGGGACCAAGGCAAGTGAGAAAAATGCAAAGTCCAACCATGCTAGGTTTTTAACTCCACTTAGTCTAAAATAAAAGCGAGGAATATGAAGCAACTCAGGACAGTGTAACTTCCTGGTGCTAGGCTGCCAGGAAAAGCTGGGCTCAGGGACCTCCCAGAGGAGGAAGGAAGGTCTATTTCTATACCCTGCTCTGCAAATCAAGGGAAAGAACAGATGCTAAAATGTTTATCAGCAGTCCACAGAGAATAAGGTAAAGTAGGCTGCATACTTATTGTGAATGTATTGTGGGGAACCATTGCCTTAGCTCACCCTTGAGCTGGTAATTTGAGACAGACACGAACAAGCTACTAAAATGTGGCCTCCTCCCCCAGCCCCCCACAGGCCCTGCCCTTCACAGTCACCAGACATCGCCCCCTTCTATATTCAGGAGATTTGTCTGACTCTCACCTTCCTTGGCCTGGATGCTCTTGATCACTTCCTCATTGAAACCTGAACTTCTTTTCCTTCACTATCTCTTAGGCTGCTTCTCCATTTCCCTCTGCAGCTGCTGTACCCAGATGTCACCCCGTCCTTAAAGACCTGGCAAAACCAGGGATGAAGGTCGTGTCAAGGACTCTGGTCCCAGGTCAGCACAGTCATTTCTATCAGTGACCACCAAAGTTCTTCTGTACCCTGCCATCTTCCTTTGGACAGTTCTAACTCCTCCAGCTCTACCTACCATCTTTGTATAGGTAACTCTCTAACACCTCCAAACCCAGTCGAGATCCCTCCACCGTGGATCCACTATTGTCTCGTTCTCTGAGGCTCCAAATCTTCAGACCCATAATAGGTATTTGTGGTGGTTGAATTTTATGCGCCAATCTGATGGGGCTGGGGGATGCCCAGATTCCTGATAAAACATCATTGCTGGGTGTGTCTGTGAGGGTGTTCTGGGAGAAATCACATGTGAAGGTCACCCACACCAGTGTGGGCAGGAAATGTCTACTCCATCGAGGACCCAAACAGAAGAAAATAGCACAAGAAGGTTGAATTCCTTCTCTCCTCTTGAGCTGGGCCATCCATCCTCTCTTGCCCTCCAATTTTGATCCTTTCAAACTCCGAGACTTACTCCATTGGTTCCCTTGGTTCTCAGGACTTTGGCTTGGAATAAAACTACACCACCAGCTTTTCTGGACCACCATATAGCAGGTAGCAGACTGTGAGGTTTCTCAGCCTCCGTAATGGCACAAGCCAATCCTGCACAGTAAATTTCTTTCTCTATCTCTATGGCTGGGTGGATAGATAGATAGATAGCCTATTGGTTCTATTTCTTGGGGAACCCTGGCTAATACAATGTTCAATCACTTCCTGCCATCTTCTTTGTTCTCCAGTCAGCTTCTGTATCCTAGGCAATGCTTTCAAAATCCACCTATTCTCTGCTGTGCCCACCTCCACCCACCTCACTCCTTGCTACCTCTCCCCAGCCTTCTAACTGATCTTTATTCCATTCCACTTGACTCTACCAACCTCCAGGACCCATCACAACCCAGCCTAGACACAACTGCCGTGGCCACCTTCCTTCAAAGAGAGTCTCCAGGATAACTACAAGCAACTGTCAGATATGGTCCTACATAACTGTCTTGCCGTTCTTTCTTCTGCTACCACATTTATTCTGTGTTCCAAAATAGAAATTGAACAATCTGATTCTACATATAGCTCCTGATTCCTTGCCTCCTTAAGGGCAAAATTTATAGTTGGAAAAAAATTTCCCTCTTCTTTGACTTACACACACTCGTCTGTTCAAACATTTCCCATCAAACTTTCTTTCAGAATTATGCTAATGTCACATGATAAGAGTTGCTTGAAGCTGAAACCGTGGGAAGCATATAAAGTTTTAATAACCTTATCATGAATACGTTAATGTTACTCTTACTCCTCCTTGTTTATTCCATTTACAATTTTCCATAGTTTACATGAGGTTTTAATTAGGTGTTGATCTGATCTCTGCTGAGTGTCTTACAGACAAGGCAGGCGGACAAATTTTATATCAGTTGAACACTGGGATTTTCAAAGCCTGCGCTTCCAATGGAAATGGAAGACAGATAATTGGTTGTACTTGTTTCATCAGTGAGGGTTACATGGAGTGCATAACTGAAATTGTGCTCTACATATTTGGCAGCTTTAAAAATCAAAGATGAGGGAAGTGGGGGAAGACACTGTAGAATTAGCATTTCCTGGGAGATACTTCGGGAACCTTGGCCTTTCTTGGAACTGCAAGAAATGACCTGAGAAAGAGGTTTGAGAACATTATAGACATAAGCAAAGACCAAAAGGAAGAACTAATCCTCAAGAGGGGAAAAGTAAGAAGAGAGAGTCGACTGCATTTAAAGGGTATTTTTAGGGGACAACAGTTTGACAAAGTCTTTACCCAATTAAATATGAGGGAATGGACTGGCACCAAGTGAAACTGACCCATGGGCAACTGAAAACCTGGAAGTTGAGGTGAGTGTGAGATCTGAGAGTCATCAACATACAGATTTCCATTCTCCAGGAGGAACCAGAATGTAGAAGGAGAAAAACAGAGGCTGAGGATCCAAGTGTTTCCTCCATTTGGGGCACTAAGTGGGGACACAGCGAATCAGAAGACAGAGCACGGGTAATCAGAGATGCAACAAGAGGGCCTGGGTGTGCAGGGTTATGGGAATCGATGGAGGTGATTTCGGGGGTTTGCCTGGAGGAGCAGGTGCGGCAGAGAGGGGAGAGGAGAGGATCACGGCTGCCCTGTGCAATTTCCACAGAAGCAAGACTTTAGGAAGTCTAAGAGACAGGGGAGAAGAAAATTGCAGTCTTTGGGGGAGAGCAATGTGGACGATTCCCAGAGCAGGCAGGTACAGGGGGTGACAGCTGGGGCTCCTGCATGGCGTCCCTTTGGTGAGAGACACAGGGGACGTCCACCCTCTCTGGCAGGGCTCCCGGTGAGCTAAGGTCACTCACTGCAACGTTTTCATCCTCCTCATGAAGGACATTTCTGCGAAGCCCTCCCGATGAGTACTTTACGAGGCATGACTACGAATGAGAGGCAGGTTTACTATGCCAGAGAAATGATGTTTATTGGGAAGTAAATGAAGTCACCTCCATGCATTCAAAAGAACACCAGAGAAGAAAGGGAAGCAGGAAATTGCAGTGTGTACAGGAAACGCCCGAAAGTAATCCCTGAAGCTCAGACTGCAGGGATCTGAACACCTTCAGAAAGGAGGAGGCTCAACACTGAACCCAAGGAGTTTTCCTGACATCGGGAGTTGATGATATGCATCCTTGCTTGTTGGGTCTGGAAAACACGTCAGGGTCTAAAATCATGGCTGGCATTAACGGCAACTGAGCCCTGGCCCAAGGAGGGCCTGAGGATCCTTCCCGGGCTTCATCTAAGTGGCTTCACTGATGTCTTCAAAGAGGCCACAGCTGTTCAATTAACAATGCTTCTGACCGCTGCCACAGGGTCCACAGGAGCTGCTGCTAGCATTGGTGATGGCACATGGGTTGCAGGGGAGCCTGGAGGGACAGAGAGGCTTAGAATAGATTGGGGGGCAGAGAAGCTGAAGGTGCGCATAATACCTTGTGCTTCAGGAAACAACCTATGACATGTCTGTGCTTGGAATTAGATGGAATGAAGTTGTGATTGTCAGCAAATCCTTCTCCCTCTCCTGGAATCCCTTGTGCAGAAGTTTTGTCTTGTTTTGGAAAATATTATCTCATGCTCCTAAGCTGCCATGGAATTTAACACAAGCTGCCCGCCCAAATATTGTTGGCTGTCCATCTCCCTAGCACCACCTCTCCATGGATAGCCATGGAGGGACAGCTGTGACCTTCACCTTGGCCAGGTCCACATCTGCTTGACTGTCACACCACTGAGCACATGGCAGTCACTCAGTTAATGTGCATGCTCTAGGAACTTGAAAATAAAGCCACCATGCATGCACCTGCAGTGTTGTATATTCCCATCATCCGCCTCATCCCACAATCCTCAGTCTGTCCTTACTTGCAGTCCTCGCTGTCCAGCAGGCCCCGGTACGTGTTGATCTCGCACTCCAGCCGCGCCCGCACGTCCAGCAGCACCTGGTACTCCTGGTTCTGCCGCTCCAGGTCAGCCCGGATCTCCGCCAGCTGCGCCTCCACACTGCCGATCAGGCCCTGCACCTGCGACAGCTGTGAGCCGTAGCGGGCCTCGCTCTCGTTCAGCGTGTTCTCCAGCGAGTTTCTCTGTGGGGGACAAGGACATCAGGGGTTGCTCCATCCCGGCTCCTCCAGGGCCCCGGAGAGGTCCCAGCTTGGAGACCCAAGGCAGCGCCTGGCACAAAGGGCACCAGCGCCTCCCCTCCCGGCCCTGGCTCCCCGCAGGAACCCCAAACACACCAGGGTGTGCTGGGCCTGCAGCTCGATCTCCAGGGCATTGACTGTGCGTCTCAGCTCGATGATCTCCGCCTGGTAGGACTGCAGCTGCTCTGAGCTCGACACCACCTGCTTGTTCAGCTCCTCGGTCTGCAATAGCCCAGGGAGTACGGGGTCAGACGCTGTCTTCGGGGCCCTGGGGGCTGGGGACCCGTGTGTCGGGAGCTCAGGCGCCCACCTGTGTGGTGTACCACTCCTCCACCTCCCTGCGGTTGGTCTCCACCACGGCCTCGTAAGTGCTCCTGACTTCGTTGAGCACGCGGTTCAGATCCACGGAGGGCGCAGCGTCCACCTCTATGTTGAGGCGGTCCCCGAGCTGGCAGCGCAGCGTGTTGACTTCCTGGGGAAGAAAGGGGAAGGAGTGAGCCCACAGAAATGGATCTATCTTCTGGCTGTAAAGTAGTGAACACAACCTTGCAATAAAGCAGCATCAGGAGTCTCCTGATCACTGGGATGATAGGCACAAACCTTGTGGACAATAAACTGATCGCTGTGCCTGGCGCACCCTGCTCCACCACAACAGTGTCCCTGCTCAGCCTCCTCCCTCAGCTACGGGAATCCTCCTTCGTGTGAGCAGGGTCCCTGCCTCCTCCCTGGCCGACTGGCTGGCTCATTCGTGCCCCACACACGCCTTCTGTGGCACTTGTTTCTCTGCTGGGCCGCGCCACCATGGATCCACAGTTTTCCCCACACCACACTGGCAGCTCTTTGGAAAGAAGAGCCAGCCCTTTTTCCTCCATCTGCACCACAAATCCAAGACCTAACAGTGTCCAGCAGAGAGCAGGGCTGGATTGATAGACCCTCTTCTCTGTATCTGCAGCTCCAGCCCCACATCATCTCTCTCCTGGATGTGGACAGAACGTGGTTCTCCTAGGGGCTACTGAGTTCTTCAGAGAAGGGTCCCGTGCCAGGGAGCCTGACAGTTATTGCCTCCTGATTCCCCACGCTAAAGGCTTAGCTTTGCAGCCTTTTTTGTTTTAAATCATACCTCCTCGTGGTTCTTCTTGAGGCAGAGCAGCTCCTCCCTCAGCGACTCCACCTGCGCCTCCAGGTCGGACCTGCACAGGGTCAGCTCGTCCAGGATCCTGCGCAGGCCGTTGATGTCCGACTCCACCAGATGCCGCAGGGACTGCTCCGTCTGGTACCTGCACATGGGTCCCAGTGGGAAGAGAGGCCAGGGAGAAAGCCCAGCTTCCCCTCCCAGGTCTTGTGGGATGGGATGGGATGGGCCCAGATCTTTGTAACTTACACAGTGCTCTGCCCCTCCTCCCCTGTATGTTTCCTCAACTCAAAGCGTGGTTAGACTGGGTGGGCCCTTCGGTCACCCCAACACCAGAAGACACAAGGATCCAGAGGGGGGAGACCCTCCTCTCTCTCCTATTAACCCCAAATCAATCCATTCCCAAAGAAAAATCAGTTTCAATCTCGGAATCTCGGGGTTTAAGAAACCTTTCCAGGAAGGGTAATACAGGTTGAGCATCCCTAATCAGCAAGCGGAAAGTCGGAAATGCGCAGCGGTCTGAAACTCTGTGACCACTGTCATGCCGCGATTGACCTTATGTGACAGGTCACAGCCTAAACACCAGGGCACTAGAAATAGTGTACCAAATTACTTTCCAGCCATGGCTATGAGGTGTCAATAAAACACAAGTGAGTTCTGTGTTTAGACTCGCATCCCATCCCAAGATCCTTCACTGCATACATCCAAATGTTGTAATAGTCCCGAAACGCTGACCTCTAAAACACTTCCAGTCCTGAATCCTTCAGATAAAGGGTACCGACTGGGTCCACTGAGGGGCAGGCTGCCCACCAGTCTGAATTCCTTTTTGAAACTGGCTTTACATAACCAGACTTGTAGAAGGAAAGAAAACAGAGGAACGTTTTTCTTTTCCCTTCCAGGCAACGTTAGGCCCAGAGGGCTGGGAAAGAGCCATCGGCGATTTAGGGATCACCCAGGCCCAAAGGTTCGATGACGTACTTGGTCCTGAAGTCATCAGCAGCCAGCTTGGCATTGTCCACATGAACCATCAGCTTGGAATTCTCAGACTTGGCACACAGAATCTGAAAAAATGGTTCCAGCGTGAGGGCCAATGGAACTCAGCAAGTTGCACTGTTCAAAGACAGACAGCGACCGCTGGGAGACGGCAGCCAGGCCTACCTTCTGCTGCAGCTCCTCGATGGTGCGGAAATAGGACTGGTAGCTGGGGCACAGCAAGGGCTCCTGCTGCTGGTTGCGCTCCTGGATGCGCCTCTCCAGCTCGCAGTTCTCCCGCTCCAGCTGCCGCACCTTCTCCAGGTAGCTGGCCAGCCGGTCGTTCAGGAACTGCATGGTCTCTTTCTCGCTGCTGTTGAAGGAGCCCTCGCAGAACCAGTTGCAGCTGCCCACATTGGCAGGGATGTTGCAGGCCCCGGGCAGGGTGCAGCCGTGGCAGCTGGGAGGCACGCAGGGCCGGGAGGAGCAGCTGGTGCGGCAGCTCAGGGTGGGCAGGCAGCAGTTGTAGGGCATGGTGCTGGGAGGGGTGGTAGCAGAGCAGAGCTTCTGGAGGTAGACAAGGGTGAGGTTGAGTCTCTCCTTCCTCTGCAGTCCTTTTATACCCTTCATGATGGGTGGGGACTTAGCAAATAGCATAATTTCCTTTACTAATGCTTCAGCTAATTTTTCTTCAAAATATGCTAGTTAGATGCTTCTTAAGAGTCCTCCCTCATCTCATAAAATTATTCCATTGGGCTTGGGTCACTCCAGGCCCTTCCTGAGTGCCAGTGGTTGATGAAGTCAGAGTTTCATCAGATGTCTTCAAAGGAGGCAGAATCGTTCCAGCCCCAAAGGCTCACCCCATTACTCAGAGGGGAGGACCGCCAGGGACACCATGTCGTGTCATTTGGGGATCAGTGATTCTTCTCCCATGACATTCTGCCACCAACTCCCTGGAAAGAAGAGCCTTGGGTGGACATTCTCCCAGGTAGCCCTCTCCTCCCAGATCTACCTGCGTCTCAGTATTCAGTTCACCTCATCCTTAGGACAGAAGCTCACCTACTTGTATTCACCTCAAGACTCCTGAGCCTTACTATTGGTTGGGGCTTGGGAAATCTGCCAATATGTGCAGAGATTGAGGACGATTGCATGTTTGTGGATGGGAAATGAGAAAGAACGATGGGAACTGGCTGGCTGAATGGGAAGAGAATAAAGGAAGGATTGGCCACCTGCAGCCCGTAAGCTGTTTAGAGCATGGCCCTCAGGACAGTGCTACTGGGAGATGGGGCGATGCTGACGGACGGGGTCAGAAGTGGGTTCCCTCTGCTCCCTCAGGGAGCTTGAGAGAAACCTACTTATAGCTGGAGCCCAAGTTTAGCTTGCTGCATTTTTTGGTAGACAAGGTTTGAATGGAAGCCAGCCATGCCTCTTCACTTAGGTGTTGTCTGTGGCTGCTTTTGTGCTACAATGGTAGAATGGAGTAGTTTTTAACAGAGATCATGGGGCCAAGAAAGCCTGAAATAGTTACTCTCTGGACCTGCAGAGAAAAAGATTGCCAACATCCACTGAAACAGTGGTCTCTCTAAAAATGAGACAGGGAGGAAATAGCTAGAAGAAACATTATACTCCCAAAAGAGTGGGAGTCTGGGGTGGTAGTGTTGAAGGGTACATATGAAGCATAATATTTCACATTCACCAAGAAAGGAAAACTGGGATAAGGTGTTCAGTGTTACCCGTGATGGCCTTATCTCAAAAGTCTCTGGAAATGTCTCTCGCTTGATTCCTAGGCTTACTGGACACATTAGCACCCTCCAAGTCTGACTGTGCTCCCTGAGCTATTCCCAGGGAACAATGCTAGGAGAATGCAGCTTGACTCTCTCATCCCTAGGAAGTAGACACATCTCCCTCCATCTGTGCTAGAATCTCTCTGTTGCCCATAATGCACCTTAAC
Organism: Heterocephalus glaber; assembly: GCF_053883595.1. Taxonomy (NCBI): domain Eukaryota; kingdom Metazoa; phylum Chordata; class Mammalia; order Rodentia; family Bathyergidae; genus Heterocephalus; species Heterocephalus glaber. The sequence goes on from NW_028258463.1 coordinate 10,670,870, forward strand.
AGAATATCCTTCCTCACCCTCCTTCTGTCCCTGTCACAATATCTTTGTTCTGTAGAAAAACAAAATCAATGGGTCAGAAAGGCCCAAAAGATTGTGTATGTGCATCAGTATAACTCATTTAAAGAAGGATTTGTCCAGATTCCAAAGGCCATGTTTAGGAATAGAAAAACAACCTTTGATTTTTACTTAGTTGAGACTTCCCTTTTTCACTCAGTCTAGCTAAAGATCTATGAATTTTGCTTACCTTTTCGAAATACTACTCTGGGCGTCTATGTTAGTCAGCTTTCTTTTGTTTTTGGTACCAGGGATCAAACTTGGGACCTTGTGCTTTCAAGGCAGGCGACAGAACCACTGAGTTAAATCACCAGCCCTAGCTTTCTGTTACTATACCAAAATATCTAAGATATTCAACTTCTAAAGAGAAAAGGTTTATTGCAGCTCAAAATGTTGAGCTTCCACTCCATGATTAATTGTTAGGGGCCGGTGATGAAGCCCACGCAGAAAGAGTGCATGCAGAGCAAAAACACTTGCATCATGGGTCAGGGAGAGAAATGAGAAAAAGAGCAATAGGCCAGATTCCCATAATCCCCTTTGAAGACACACCCCCAATCCCCTAAAGACCTCACGCTAGACTCTTCAACATTCTGGTGCTCCCCAATAGCACCACCCTGGAAACCAAGCCTTCAACACATAAGACTTCAAGACCACACCACAGCATTTGCATGGATTTTTTTATTGCCTTTCTGTGATTTATATTTATTTCTGCTCTAATCTGTACTATTTTCTTCCTTCTGCCAACTTTGTGACCTTTTTCTAGTTCCATGAGGTGTAGATTGTTTAAGATCTTTCTTTTTTCCTAACACAAGTGTTTATTGCTTTACTTTTCCCTCTTAGTTCTGTTTTAGCTGCAGCCCATAAGTTTTGATAGGTTGTGATTTCATCTTCATCTGTCTTAACATATTTACCAATTTCTCTTTTGATATCTTCTTTGACTCACTGATTATTCAAGGGTGTGTTGTTTAATTTGCACGTGTTTGTGAATTTTCCAGCTTTTCTTTTGCTGTTAATTTTTAGTTTCATTCCTTTGTGACTGGAAATTACACTTGATATGATTTCAACCGTCTTAAATTTCTTAAAACTTACTCTGTAACCTAACACATGATCTCTGCTGGGAAATGCCCTGGATACACCTGAGAAGAACATGCATTCTGTTCCTCATGAGTAGAATGTTCTGTAAATCTGTCTGACAGTTCCATTTGTTCTACATTGAGTTCTTACTGGATTTTCCATCCGAATATTCTATCCAGTATTGAAGGTGATATTGTTAAGTCCCTTAAGATTACTGGCCTTTCATCTATTTCTCCCTAGCTCTGCCATGCTTTCTTTACATTTTGGTGCTCTGATATTAGATATGTATATACTTAGAATTATTATTCTTCCTGGTAAATTTTTTCTCTTTTACAATGTTGCTTAGCTTTTACTTAATGTCTACCCATTTGATATAAATATAGCCACCCTGCTGTCCTTTGGTTACCATCTGCACGGAGAGCTTTTCCTCCCCTGTCACCTTCAGTTTGTATATGCTGTCTCTTGGGTAGCCCCTGGAAAAGCTGGACCACTGGACACTTGATCCAACTCTCCCTCTCCTCGGGGAGAACTTGTGATCTGGGGATTTTCACCAAGTCTTGTTTTCCTCATTTTTTAAATTAAAGTAATAATAATGCTGCCTACCTTGTCATTTGTTTGTGAAAATTAAATAAGATGTTTGTGGACATGATCAGGGGATGTTGATTATTTGTGTAAACTTCATTTTTCCATTTTTTTTTGTTTTGTTTTTTAAGACAAAGTCTCACTATGTACTTCAGGCTGGCCCTGAACTCACAATGTAGCTCACGCTACCCTAGAATTCACAGCAATCCTCCTGCCTCAGTCTCCAGATTACAGGCACCACCATCCCTGGCTCTCATCTTTCCAATTTTTTCTGAGTTCAAATGAAGAGTTTTGTAAAAATTCCACTTTGTGAATCAGATACTTGGGAACATTGCCCATGTTAGCCCAGCAGTCATCAAATATCACTTACCTTGTAAGTGCTAAAAGCACAAAACTCTATTTATGAATTTACCAACAAAAATGCAAACTTTAACATTAGCTTACTGGCTGGGATGGGAAGGTTGCAGATAACCATTATCTCTGTCTTCTCTGCTAAGTTCCTGATCCTAGGGGTTTGGTTATCTTATTTTTAGGGTGGTTCTTAAAGAGGACAAGTTCTCTTGATGGAGTAGTATTACCACCAAGGCCAGCTTTCTGGTATTGGCATTGAAATGGGCTCTACGCATTCTCCTGGAATCCCTCACCCTTACAGCTCTGTGCAAGCATTCATCATGATTATGGCAGTATTGCTGATGGTGTTGAGGATGGTGGTGGTGGTGATGGTGATGATGATGATGATGATGGTGTTGATGATGATGCTACCATTTCATGAACACTTGTTATATGCCAAACAAGGTCCTAGGCAAAAATATTCAAAAGACTTGGCACATTTCTCATTTGAGTCTCCCAACAACCCTGGAAGCTTAGCCTGTTATTCTCACTTTACAGATAAAGGAACATATTGAGAAAGGCTCAGAGTTTGCCTAGGATCTAGCCAACTCAGAGTGGTGCTGGACTTTGAACAACACAGTAATAAATGTAGTAATAAATTTAGCCAAGGTAGCAAAAGACTTATATATTGAAAACTACAAAATATACATGAAAGAAATTAATGAAGATATAAATACACAGAAAGATATCCCAGATTCATGAATTACTTACTATTTTTTAAATGACTACCTAAAACAATCTACAAACTCAATGCAATCTCTATCAAAATCCTAATACTATTGTTTCAGAAATAGAAATATGCATCATAAGGTTTCTATTGGGTCTCAAGGAGCCCCCTCCAAAGACAAGTAATCTTTAAAAAGAAAAATAGATTTGGAGAAGGTATAGTTCTGACTATAAAAGCTAATACAAAGCTATATTTATCAAAAAGGTGTGTGGCTGGAATAAAGGCTGACTTCAGACCAACAGAATAGAACTGGAGCTTAGAAATCAATCCCCACCTTCATGATCAAATGTTTTCTGTCCAGGGTGCCAAGACCACTGGGTGAGGAAGGAGAGTCTTCTCAACAGATGGGTGAGAAAGTGAGTCGTCCACCAACACGGGAGTGGAGTTACCTTAGAATATATACACTTACCGTACACTAAATACAAAAATTAAATGAAAAGGGGTCAAAGGCCTAAAAACAAGAGCTACCACTGTTTAAAACTCATAGAAAAAAAAACCTTCAAGGCATTAAAGTCATAAAATTTCTTGCCAGTGACAGGAAAGCCAAGGTATCAAAAGAAAAATTAAATAAAATGAAACTCATCAAAATTTAAAACTTTTTGTGCACTACAGGACTCTATCAAGAGAGTAAATAAGGGAATTCACATAATGGAAGAAAATATTAACAAATCATATAGCTGATGCGGATTAATGGCCAGAATTTATAAAGAATTCTTGAGTCAGGCGGAACACACTGAATCAGCCCACTGCAGACAGGCAGCCACCTGGTTCCACACTACAAAGACACAGAGGACACCAGACCACCAGACCAAGGTACTGAGTCCCGCTGCTCCCGGCCCAGAGGTAGGGGCTTCTGAGCTGCCATACCACTGCTCCTGGTCCAGAGGAAGGGGCTTCCCAGCCACCATCCCTCCCACTTCTCCCAGCCCACAGGAAATGGCTTTTGGGCCACCATCCCTACAGCTGCTCCCGGCCCCTGTCCCACCTCACCCAGCTCAGAGGAGGTAATCCATGCAGGCACTAACATCCCCCCACCCCAGTCAAAATGAGAAAACATGTAAATAAGTCTCAAAACCAGACTTCCAGATCACCTACAGCAACCCCAAAGGGAAATGAGATGGAACACTCTGATACTCAACCACCTGGACCCACTGAACTGGCAACAAAAGGGGATCTGGAAAAAATGAAATCAGAAATAATTTCTCAGATAACAGGAAAAATTGTGCCCCTAGTGCAAGACATGATTAATAAATCTAGAGAGGAGCTCAGGAACATGATGGATTCTTTCTTCGAAAGAATCAACAAAATTGACAAACCCTTAGCCAACCTTGTCAGAAAAAGGAAAGAAAAGGCCCAAATCCATGCAATTAGGAATGAAAAGGGTGAAATTACAACAGACCCAGCAGAAATCCAGAGGATCATCAATACCTACTTCCAGAACCTATATGCCAATAACATGGGCAACACAGAAGAAATGGACAGATTTCTAGATACATATGAATTACCAAAGTTGAATGAAGAAGACCTAAAAATTCTGAACAACCCAATATCAACCAATGAAATTGAAAATGTAATTAAACTTATCAACTAAGAAAAGCCTGGGCCCTGATGGCTTCACTGCTGAATTCTGCAAGACATTTAGAGAGGAACTGCTGCCACTACTGTTTAAACTCTTCAATGAAACTGAAAGGGAAGCAATACTCCCAAATTCATTCCTGGAAGCAAGCATCACCTTGATCCCCAAAGCAGAGAAAGACCCAACTGAAAAAGACAACTATAGGCCAATCTCACTAATGAACATGGATGCAAAAATCCTTAATAAGATACTGGCAAACAGAATGCAGAAGATCATCAAGATCATACACCCTGATCAAGTGGGATTCATCCCAGGGATGCAGGGATGGTTCAATATACATAAATCAATCAATGTAGTACACTATATCAATAGAGCCAAGGACAAAAACCATATGATTACCTCCATAGATGCAGAAAAAGCATTTGACAAAATCCAACATGCATTTATGATAAAAACCCTACAAAAAATTGGAATAGATGGTCTCTACCTCAAACTGATAGAAGCCATCTATGAAAAACCAACAGCCAATATCATACTAAATGGTCAAAAACTGAAATCCTTCACACTCAAATCAGGAACAAGACAAGGATGTCCACTATCACCACTCTTGTTCAATATAGTTCTGGAAACATTAGCCACGGCAGTTAGACAAGAGAAAGAAATAAAAGGAATAAAGATAGGTAATGAAGAAGTCAAATTGTCATTATTTGCAGATGGCATGATACTCTATATAGAAGACCCCAAGAACTCCACCAAAAGTCTTCTAGACTTAATAACCAAATTCAGTCAAGTAGCTGGTTACAAGGTCAACACACAAAAATCAATAGCTTTCCTCTACACCAATGACAAACTCACTGAGAGAGAAATAGGGCAAATAATTCCTTTCACAATAGCATCCAAAAAACTGAAATACCTAGGAATCAACCTAACGAAAGAAATCAAAGACCTCGTCTCTGAAAACTATGGCACTCTGAAAAGAGAGATTGAAGATGATATCAGAAAATGGACAGACATCTCCTGCTCCTGGGTAGGAAGGATTAATATAGTGAAAATGGCCATACTTCCAAAACTGCTATATAGATTTAATGCAATTCCAATTGAGATCCCAGCAGCATACTTCATGGACCTTGAGAAAACAAACCAAAAATTCATTTGGAACAAGAAGAGACCCAGAATAGCAAAAGCAATTCTAGGTAACAGAGACATGGAAGGGGGTATCACAATCCCCAACCTGCAACTCTACTACAAAGCTACTGTAATAAAAACAGCATGGTACTGGCAAAGAAACAGACCTGAGGACCAGTGGAACAGATTAGAAGATGCAGAAACAACGCCAGACACACTCAGCCATCTCATCTTCGATAAAGGAGCCAAACACCCTCACTGGAGGAAAGATAGCCTCTTTAATAAATGGTGCTGGAAAAATTGGGCTTCAACTTGCCAAAGATTAAAACTAGACCTATATCTCTCACCATGCACTAAACTAAAATCAAAATGGATTAAAGATCTAAATATTAAAATAGAAACTCTGAACCAGTTGGAACAGAGGTTAGGTAGAACCCTTGAAGACATCGGTGTAGGAAAAGATTTTATGAACAAAACCTCAGTTGCCCGTGAACTAGCACAAACAATCAACAAGTGGGATCTCTTCTTATTAAAAGGCTTCTGCACAGCAAGAGAAACCACCAGTAGTGTGAAGAGACAACCCACAATGTGGGAAAAAAATCTTCACCTGCTCTTCCTCAGACAAAGGTCTACTATCTCGAATCTACAAAGAACTTAAAAAGATCAGACCTCCCAAATTTCAAGACCCAATCTGAAAATGGGCATCTGAAATGAACAGACATTTCTCAGACAAAGAAGTAGAAATAGCAAATAAATACATGAAAAAATGTTCAACATCACTGGTCATTCAAGAGATGCAAATGAAAACAACGCTGAGATTCCACTTCACTCCAGAAAGAATGGCTGCTATCATGAAATCAACCAGTAACAAATGCTGGCGGGGCTGTGGGAAAAGAGGAACCCTGCTCCACTGCTGGTGGGAGTGTAGACGTGCAAGCACTGTGGAAATCAGTATGGAGATACCTCAAAGAACTAGGACTGGAAGTCCCATTTGACCCCGCTATTCCACTGCTGGGGATCTTCCACAAAGAATTCAAAGAATCATACCACAGTGATATATGTGCGCCCATGTTCATAGCAGCGCAGTTTGTAATAGCTAAAACTTGGAAACAGCCCAAATGCCCATCAACTGGAGACTGGATAAAGAAAATGTGGGTTTTTTTATAAAATGGAGTACTACTCAGCCATAAAAAAATGAGAAATTAGAGACATTTATAGCTAAGTGGATGCACATTAAGGCAATACTCTTAAGTGAAATAAATAGGACACACATGTATAAATACTGAGTAGTTTCTCTGGTGTGAGAAACTGAAAGTGTAAATAAGGACTAAATGTATAATAGGTAATGTGAAATAGGAAGAAAAGGGGCAAAGGGGGAGGAAGTGGGAGGGCTAGGGGAAAGGAAAGAAGGGAATGGGATTAATATGAGAAAATGGAAAAATAGGAACAAAATCTTTGTAAATAGGGAGGACTGGAGGGGTTGAAGGGAGGGCTGGGCAAGGGTGAAAAATAAGAACCAAGAGAGATTATGTAAAGGTGCAAATTTCCAATGATGAATGTCATTATATTGTATACCTAAAATGTACCACTGATTAGAATGAATAATCGATAATGTAAAATAGGAAGAAAAGGCCCAAAGAGGTAGGGGTAGTGGGAGGGGCAGGAGAAAGGAAAGAAGGGAAAGGAAAAATGCTGAGAAATGGGAAAAATGCTGAGAAATGGAAAAAATGGAAATAAAGTCTTTGTAAATAGGGAAGGGTAGAGGGAGTGAAGGGAGGGCTAGGAATGGGGAAAAAATAAGAACCAAGATGCATCATGTAAAGGTACAATTCCCAATGAGAAATGTAATTGTGTTGTATACCTACAATGTACCAATAAAAGAATTTAAGAAAAAAAAAGAAACAATAAATCTAGATAGAATCACCTAACATTTGTTAGATCCTACCATTTTATGTGAAAAAAAAAAAAAGAATTCCTACAAGTCAACAACAGCAACAACAAATGGGCAAAGGATTTGAACAGACATTTCTCCAAAGAAGATACACAAGTGGCCAATGAGCCACACGAAAACATGTTCAACATCACTAATCATTCGTGCCCACCAAAACCTAATGAGACACCCCTGCAACACCCTGGGATGGCTTTTATACAAAAACAAACAAATGAACAGAAAATAAAAAGTGTCGACGAGGGTGTGGAAAAATTAGAACCCTGTACATCTCTGGTAGGAATTTTACACAGTGCAGCCACTGTGGAAAATGTATGATTTCCATTCATCTGAGTGCTTCAGCTCACAGGACAGCATGGCACCATTACTGCTGTGAAGGGGCAACAACACAGGCCCCTGAGGCTTTAGGAAGCCTACGGTGACCCCTTCGGTGGATCTTCATCAGAGCTGAAAGAGATGCCTGTTCTTGATGAATGCTGATGCCATCAGCCACCAGCTCAGATTTGCTTCCAGCACTAACCCAGGTGTTCATAGTGCCAGGGAACTGTGCCCCATAGTAGCCCTACCTGGGGACACATTTCATCCCTCTTAATAACTTAAATCACCTGCAGTCGGGGAGTGTCTTCAAGTGTCTCTTGCCATTCCATCACCCAGCATCTACAGAGTCGGAATTGCAAGCTACTGGTGGGAGTGAGAAAGGGCAAAGTAGAGCAGAGGGAAGCCCCACTGAGAAGGATCTACACACAGGGCAGGAGGGCATGGTGGGGAAAGGGGCCCCTGAGGCTGCCCAGAGCTTCGATGAACAAAAAATCACACAGCTCTGGACCCAAAATCCTGGTGGGAAAAGATGCATCTTCCAGAGGCTCTTTCAGGCTGGGAGACAGCAATGCTGGGAGAAGCCAGGCCCAGGGAGAAATCCAGGAACAGTCGTGGGGAGATAGGATCTGCAGCACCACAGCTGCCCTGCCCTCCGTCCTGCCAGCCACTCTGCCCACCCTTGGCGCAGGGCACCAGGCCAGCTGTCTGCCTGCCAGACAGGGACCGGTTCTTGTCTTCAAGACTCATTGTGAGATCTGACTTGCAGTTGCTTTTATAGTCCTGGAGTGATGAGCACATTGCAACAAATGAATACGAGGAGAGCACCAGGTTGTCAAGAAAAGCGCGTTTATTAGAAGGTGGCAAGGGAGGGCTGGCACTTGGAGAATTCAGCAGCAGAGGAAGAAAGAGACCCATAAAGGAAAGGACGGGCAGGGAAGGGTCTGCAGGAGGCTGGTGGCCAGGGGTCCAGTGCATCTCTAGGCCGCCATATGGGCTGCTCCAGCCACTCGGTTCTCGTTTTCAACCTGCTTTTCTCCAGTGAACCCTGGCCAGCTCTGAGCGCCAGGCCCTGTGTCCTTGCTCCTTTGGTGTCCCTGGGGTCTAGCGCACAAAGGAGTTGCAGGGGCCACAGCGGGGGCGAGGGACACAAGGTGTGCAAGGGGCAGGGGGTGGGCAAGGTGTGCAGGGGTTGGCGACACAGGGCCCGATTGCCTTGCTGCATGTGTTGGTCGTGGCACAGGGATTGCAGGGCAGCCTACAAAGAAAGACAAAGGTGAGCTGGAGGGACACAGATCCTATGCCAGAGAGACCCATGCATGGGAGGCCTCCAGGACTCAGCCTGGCCCAGAACAGGAAGGCCCCCATGCCCCGTGCAAAACAAGCACATTGCTCATGCGTCTGCTGTGATAGAGCAGTGCCCACGGTGCACACAGAAGCTCTGCAACCCTGACCTCTACCCCATCTGTCTGCTGCTAGCTGATGACGTTGGTCGAGTTACTCAGCTTCTCAAGCCCTACCTGCCTTACCTATAGGATACGGAGATGGTAATCCAGCCCAGCTGGTGCTAACATTGAGGCCAGATGAGGGTGTGCAGAGGAATGGACCCTGCACCCAACAGCCAGTACCGCTGCGCAGGAAAGTTTGTATATCAAACAATTCTTGCTCTCAAGCAACTTCACCCATTTAGTGATGGGCCTGTGAGCTCCCTGGGCTCTGACTGGGCCTGACTGTGGGGAGAGCACGACTTCCTTCCCAAGGTGCACACCCCTGCAGAGTCCAGCTGAGCCTCGCACCCACATGAGGCGTCCCCAAAGTCACCACCAGCACCCCACTCACTTGCAGTCCTCGCTGTCCAGCAGGCCCCGGTACGTGTTGATCTCGCACTCCAGCCGCGCCCGCACGTCCAGCAGCACCTGGTACTCCTGGTTCTGCCGCTCCAGGTCAGCCCGGATCTCCGCCAGCTGCGCCTCCACACTGCCGATCAGGCCCTGCACCTGTGACAGCTGTGAGCCGTAGCGGGCCTCGCTCTCGTTCAGCGTGTTCTCCAGCGAGTTTCTCTGTGGGGGACAAGGACGTCAGGGGTTGCTCCATCCCGGCTCCTCCAGGGCCCCGGAGAGGTCCCAGCTTGGAGACCCAAGGCAGCGCCTGGCACAAAGGGTGCCACTGCCTCCCCTCCCGGCCCTGGCTCCCCGCAGGAACCCCAAACGCACCAGGTTGTGCTGGGCCTGCAGCTCGATCTCCAGGGCATTGACTGTGCGTCTCAGCTCGATGATCTCCGCCTGGTAGGACTGCAGCTGCTCCGAGCTTGACACCACCTGCTTGTTCAGCTCCTCGGTCTGCAATAGCCCAGGGAGTACGGGGTCAGACTCTGTCTTCGGGGCCCTGGGGGCTGGGGACCCGTGTGTTGGGAGCTCAGGCGCCCACCTGCATGGTGTACCACTCCTCCACCTCCCTGCGGTTGGTCTCCACCAGGGCCTCGTAGAGACTCCTGGTCTCATTGAGCACACGGTTCAGGTCCACGGTTGGCGCAGCGTCCACCTCTATGTTGAGGTGGTCCCCGAGCTGGCAGCGCAGGGTGTTGACTTCCTGTGGATGCATAAATGCTAGGGTCACTACCCTGAGTGAAGAATGGGCCCTTGGAAAGACAGTGCTTGGATTGGAACCACATTCGTCAGCCCTGATTTTTTTTTGGCGTTTAGGGGAAGAAATGGCTTTGCACAGCCCTAATGCAGCCATGCCGGATCCATTCTACAACTACCGCCCAACACAGGTGCCCAGGAAACCAAGGATGCCTGAATGCTGAGAATATGGATAGGTCTGCTCTCTCTGTCTTCTATCATTGTGAGGTGTGGGTGTTTTTAAAGAAATGAATAAAGACAATCCTCAGCCTCAAGTCTCATTTCAATGCTCTATATCTAAAAGGACACCCTTAGCCTGAGGCTGGCTCAGATGTCTTCATCTTTCACTCCCTGTCTCACCTCCTCGTGGCTCCTCTTGAGGCACAGCAGCTCCTCCTTCAGCGACTCCACCTGCGCCTCCAGGTCAGACTTGCACAGGGTCAGCTCGTCCAGGATCCTGCGCAGGCCGTTGATGTCCGACTCCACCAGATGCCGCAGGGACAGCTCGGTCTCGTACCTGCACAAGGTCAGAGTTAAAGCAGAAACTAACAGCAGTTCAAGACTGACAGGATTGACCCTTGATAAACCCATTCCGCTTGCCTTCCTGCTGCCTGCAAGGAGGAGACTCCGAGACAGAGCCTCTGTCAAGACCCAAAATCAGTCCCCAGATAACACATTGATTTCAGTGCTCATCTATGGCTCTGATTCCTTCACTGCAATCCCCTCCACTCTCCACAGAATCCTTCACACCCAGGAGTTGATGGGTTGTTCAGAAAAGTTGCGGATGCCTCTCTTTACACACAGACAACAAAGAGAGAGGTTGCTGGTGTGGATTCCAAATAACTCACTTGGTCCTGAAGTCGTCGGTGGCCAGCTTGGCGTTGTCCACCTCCACCACCAGCCGGGCGTTCTCAGCCTTGTTGCACAGGATCTGGGAGGCAGAAGTTGCTTAGTGAGGATGGAAACAAATGTGAGCCCATCAGCTTCTTTCTTTTCCATGAAGGGGAAGGGGAAGGGAAAGGGAAAGGCTGGAAAGACAGGAGCAGAGAAGCAAGGTCCCCTTCTCCACCCCCGGAGGAGGATCAGCCCAGCTCCCTCGCTGGGAGACGGCAGCCAGGCCTACCTTCTGCTGCAGCTCCTCGATGGTGCGGAAGTAGGACTGGTAGCTGGGGCACAGCAAGGGCTCCTGCTGCTGGTTGCGCTCCTGGATGCGCCTCTCCAGCTCGCAGTTCTCCCGCTCCAGCTGCCGCACCTTCTCCAGGTAGCTGGCCAGCCGGTCGTTCAGGAACTGCATGGTCTCCTTCTCGCTGCTGTTGAAGGAGCCCTCGCAGAACCAGTTGCAGCTGCCCACATTGGCAGGGATGTTGCAGGCCCCGGGCAGGGTGCAGCCGTGGCAGCTGGGAGGCACGCAGGGCCGGGAGGAGCAGCTGGTGCGGCAGCTCAGGGCGGGCAGGCAGCAGTTGTAGGGCATGGTGCCGAGGGAGGCAGGTGCCGGGCTGAAGATGGATCCAAGCTCTCCACCCCACAGCGTTATGGGGCTCCTTCTTCTGGCTGGCATTTATACACCTTCCCAGAGGGTGTGGGCACAGCGTCTGATGTCCTTTTTCTTTGTACTTCTCCACTGGTTTCCAGACACCCTGACCTTCAGTATGTTATTTGCTTTCCTCAGAAGAGTCCCTCGTCCCATAAAATTCATTACTTGAGCTTCTTGCCCAGTCAGGACTCTTGTGTGGGCAATACACCCATGAAATCAGAGCTCTGTGGTAGACCTTCAGAAAGGCCAAGCCGTCCAGCGTTTGGTAATTAGATGTTGGTCCATCCGATGCCATTCTTTATATCATGTAATCCTGCACACCCACAACCACACTTGTGTCTGGGCCCACCTGGTGTCTCCTGGGAGACACAGAGCCTGGGTTGAGGAGTTTTAGCCCTTGGTTTCCTTTCCCTCTGCTTTAACAGGAGAATCTCCAGATGAAGTAGCATCCCAGGCTGGAGAGGAACGATTGAGGCCAATGATTAGGACGGAAGTTTGGGCCGGGGATGTAGCTCAGTGGTTTCGCCGTCAGCTGCTCAAGCACAAGGACCCAAGTTCAATCCCAGGTACCAAAAAAAAAAAACATTTGTGCCGGACTGAAGTGGGCCATGGATGAAATGAAAAGCTTGAAAGATTGCTGGGGTGTTTTCTAGGGCCCCTTGTTATCACTTAAGACAGCTGCAAAAAAAAAAAAAAAGCTGCAGAGAAGAGAACTTTAAAAGTAGAGGCTCTGATCATCAATGTGAGAACAGCAAAGTTTCTCGGAGAAGAGACATTTTGGAAAAAGGGCTGAGAAATCCACGTAAATGCATTTCAAGGGTCCCAGAAAAGCATCTGAGGCTGACTTGAATAAGGAAGCATCCATCGCGGGTTCCCGCTGGGTGTCCATCTCATCCCAACAGTGAGTGGCTCTGCCGGGGAAAGTCCAGAGAGCCCAAAGGAGCCTGCATGGGGATGACACTGTTTGACCTTAAAACGTCACGTGAATTAATTCGATGTCCATAATATGTCCGGGCCAGGTCTGACATTCACAATGGCTTTAAGTTTCCAGTTAAACCTTCTAACATTTTCCCCAACTCGAAGTGAAAGGGATGCACCAGGACAATGTGTCACGTTCTGTCCCGGGCATCCAGTCCCAGCCCCAAGGGTTCGCATGCACTGCTTTCAAAACTGCAAGCAGAAGGTTTTGTGCCAGAGCAGGGCTGAGATTGTGCCACTGAGCCCAAGGGCCTGGGTGCCCGGAACAGAAATGCTGAGCTGCCGCCAGAGGGGGACTTTGCCAGGCAAGCTGCAGTTGCTTTGGGAGATGAGCACAGGATGAAGATCTGAGGAATGTATAAAAGTTCCATAATGACAGGCACCGCTGGGTACCACCCGGGCTTCCAGAGCTCCTCCCAGCCTCCACTGCGGCTTGGGCTTGGGCTTCGGCTGGGGTCGCCACCTCCCTGATGACTTATGGGCTTCCTTCTCCCAGCAGCTTTCTGGTCATATTTCTGTGGCCTCGGCCAGCTCCCGCCCTGTGCAAGGCCATTATCACTGCTTATTACAATGCCGTTCAGAGGAAAAGCCACCACACTACAAAGGAGCCTTGAACTTGTAATAAAATCAAATTTTCTTTTCTTCCAGCACAACAAAAGGGCAGACAGGCGGGCCCCGAGGAGGTGCCACGAAGACTCTGCAGATGACAGACACAAGACCAGGCAGCGGCTGGCAGCAGGGAGCTCCTGTCTCCTCGTGTCTGCCTCAGATGAATGTGGGTGTGACTGCCACCAAAGTGGAGCCCTCCCTCATGCAGACCTGCAGGGCCCCGCTTCCCTCCAGCAAGGAGCAGCCTCCTCAGCCTGCTTTGGTCTCCGTGTCTCCCTGAGCACAGACTAAGTGCCAGTAGCCTTCTCCAACCACCATGGCCTTCTCCACCGATTGGCCAGTGTTGCCTCGAGGAGCCTTCGATTAGATGCTAAGTCTGAGAAGATTCAAGCGCTGGTTGACCAGAAAAGCAAAAATGGAACTTCCGATGAAGCAGACAGATCAGAGAAATGGAGAAAGGGCTGGGGAGCAGCAGAGATGTGTTTCCTAAGAGAGAAGGACAGAGAAGGAGGAAACCTGAAAGGCTTCTGCGAAGCCATCGCTCTGCAGAGGGGCCAACATGGAGATCACAAAGCTGAGAAGCAGCCAAGATGAGCTGAGCTGACAGACAGCAGGGCCGCCCAGAGTCCCATGGATGGAAGAGGACCTATGGGCCCAGGACCACACGCCAACCCCCAGACACCCCATCTCCCTGCTGGCTGCCGTGGAGAGGAAATGGCACAAGCGTTCAGGTGGAGGCTGCAGAGGACCAGCTGGTGAGTACACCCAGGCTACTACTGTCACTTGTGATAACTCTAGCCTCTTTCTGGGGTTTCCAAAAATCAAAAGACCTGAGTGAATCTGCTGATGAGTTTTGAGGGATGTGGGGCTCCAGGGTGGGAGGGTCCCCGGACCTCACACAGGGTAGGACCGGACGTGGTGTACTTTCTCAATTCCTGGATTGGAATATTGGCGAGACTATTCGTTCCCAGAGAAATGGGGCCACCAGTGGGCCGTCCAGCCCACGCTTCTTCATGCGGTTCACAGTGGGCCAGGGCCCATTGGTGCAGCACCTCCTCCACAACCGGCAGGGAACAGAAACGGAAAATCGCAGTTCTGGTGAAGGCCTGGCTGCTATGGTGAATACAGGCAACCGAGTCCCAAATGTATATGAGAAAGACCCAGAAGGTAAGGGGAGGAGCTATTTAACAGGCGTGAGATGGAAGTTTGGAAATACGTTTGTTTTTAATGTAATTACAAAATCCCACATATGACACGAAGGGCAGCAGTCATTTGCAGAACAACTGCCGTGTGTGTGAGACAGGGTCTCAGGGCAGGGGCCAGGTGAGGAGGGGCACAACACACCCCTGCCCTGCAATAGCTCCAGGTCTGCTGAGTGGACGGGTCCATGACAGGCACAGTGCAATTTACCTGGGTTCTCAACTCCCCAAATTTCCTTCCCTCTCCTCCCCACCCCAGCTTCTTCCCAAACTACTCCTGCCCCAAGCTCCAGTCCAGCCTCTGCTGGGGACATGGCTGAAGTCATGTGATCCTCACTTCTCAAAGGAGGTTCCTCCTCACCCCACCCTTCCAATGGCTCTGATGGGGCTCAGCACCCGACCACGCTGGGAACCTGACGCCCCTCAGCACCTTCTCCTCCGGAAGTCAGGTAGTCAGCTATTCAGAACTGTGGTTCTTGATGCTCTGGAAACCATGGCTGAGCCCTGGCCGTGGCTGTTTGTCAGCCCAGTGGCCTCCCAGAAGTACGTTTTTAGAAACACAAAGGTGGTTGGCAGGTTCACTGGGGGAAACCATTCCAGGGATGCGGCAGGGGCCAGTGGGGGAGGCTTCAGTGCCCAGAAAGCCCTTGGGAAGGAGGAAACAGAAAAGGAGATGAAAAAGGGAAACGGAGGCAGCACAGGTACCTGCGGAGCTAAGGCCCTGCTCTGCCCCTCACGCAGGGAGAGCCCCTGGGGTGGGCGGCTGCTGTGCACCCTGGACTGGCTTGTAGAGGGGTCAAGGCCAGGGCAGGGGCGGACACTGTGAAACCCACCCCAGTGTCTGAGAGTGGCCGGTGTGAAGCTTTATCAGATACCCCTTCTCCATGGGAGCCGGGTCAGGGCGAAGAGCAGTGGGCCAGAAACCAGTGAGCACAGTAGGGTTGTCAGGTGGTTTCTCTGCTCTTCCTCAGAAGACAAAGTGGTTGGCGGGGTGGATTAAGCTTCTTTGGTGAATCCCAGCCTTTAAAATTGTTGGTGACTCTAGAGCAACGCGGTGGAACTTTTCATTGCTCATACCACCGTCGGTGGCACGAATTCTCAGTGACGGTTCCTGGAACAGAAACATTCTTGCTCCCTTGGAGGAGACAAGCCCAAGCAATGGGCCAGTGATGATGCTGTCACCCCACCGACAGCCCCGGGAGACTCCACGTCTCTAACGCAGCGCGGCTGAGGGCAGTTGCTGGACAAAACCACACAAGTCTCTCCTGGCTTCACCACCCAGGAGCTGTGCGGTCTTCACCCGGGCTCCTCGCCTTCAAAACTGGGAGAGAACAGCACTGACGTCCAGGGGTTGCTGTATGGGTCACATGGGTTTATGGAAATCAGCCTCTGTCATTTAGACCTGCACCGGGCTCTGAGGAAGAGCTAGACGGGCGGGCGCGTTCTTCAGAGCCAGTGATGATGGTGGTGACCACAGTTATGACACTGGTGGCAGTGCTGGTCCTGGGGGGCTGCTTGGTGTCCAGAGAGGCTCACACACGCTTTTCACACTCACCCTAAGTGTGTGTGCCTAGCATCTCTCCCCTCTTTACACACCCAGTCTCATCATACCTCTTCTTCCCACTAGAAACCACAGAGCTGTGGGTGTGAACTGCAGGGACCCAGGTCAATCCCCAGGGTCCCCATGTCCCCAGGCCCCAGGAGTAATGGTCATGCTGGGTCTAGACATCCCCTAAAGCCTCAGGCGGTCATAGGTGGCTTTTCCGGAGGTGGCTGGATCTACAGTGTGTGATGCTGGGATTAAGGGCGTGTGTTAATGAATCAGTCCACTCAGCCCTCACCTCGGTAACCTGGATAAGATAAAAGGGGCAGAAAGATGCTGTTCAGGTTCTCTGGTTGCTTCGCTACCTTTGGTCCAGCATGAACTGTCGCCCCTCTGCCATGCCACCCTGCCTTGGAGCCAGCTGCTAATGGACGGGAACCTCTACACACTGTGAGCTAAATAAACCCTTTCCCCTTTAACTTCAGGTGTCAGATATTTTGTCTCAGCCACAAGAGAAAAATAACAAAGACAGTGACTCACCCCCCACCCCATTTAGGAAGAGCTTGCCTACTCTGTCATGGTCCAAGAATAAGTGGGTTTATTTTGCTAGGCACCTTTGAACGTGCTGGATGAAAGGAAGCTACTTAAGTACAGAAGAGGGCAGTCGGGCCAGGTGCTAGATTAGGACTGATCAGGACGGCTCTATTTTTGTTGGGCCTGCCCTTGTGTCACCTGTGCCCAAATGCTCCACCACCTGGGCAAAAGGCAGAGTCACAACAGAGAGAAGGGAGCCCTGGCACCCTCTGATCCTTCTTGCAGGATATCCGGGTGCCCCAGGCAAATCAGCACCATCCACAGGGACAGCAGACCACAGCAGGATTCAGGGGATAAGAGCAGCAGGAGGTGGAACAACCAGGTTCTCAGCTGCTCCTCCTCCTCGGGCCCAAGGCGACAGCCACAGCTGTGTCAGCACAACCACGGTACACCTGTGAAGTTCTCAGCAAGCTGCCTTGACCCCAGCATTCACAGAGCGGAAAGGGGAGGCAAAACCAGCTCCTAGGTTTGCTTTGATGTCTCCACTTCCGCACATGTGGTTTTCACAAGTCCATAAGACCCGGGCGCAGGGAGACCTGGGATGTGGGACTGCGGGACCCTTTCCTACTGTGACACCCTGTACCCTGGAGCCTGTGTGCCCTCAGCAGCCCCGCTGGCAGGGCGGAAAGCCTCAGTTTGAATGTCTCCGAGGGTGGGGACCTCGCTGCTTCCCACCCTTGGCCATAGTAATGGGAAATCCTGGAGCTGTCCAGGGCTCAGCCAGGGCTGCCTACACACAGAGCTTCTGGTCACGCAGCTGTGGCCTGCAAATGCCAGCCAAGGAACAAGCTTGCAACCCAGTGCAAAGAGACCAGTTCAGAGTTCATGTCTTGACGCAGCCCTGGCCTCAGAGCATGGTGTGGTTACATCTAGATGGCCTCGCTCGTGGCGGGGCTTTGGGAAAGTGATTGGACTCTGGGGCCCGGGGCCTCACGGTCAGGAGGCGGGGCCTGGTGGGAAGGGGTGTCAAGGGGGCGTGGCCTGGGAGGTGATCAATGTTGTCTGCAAATATCGATAATTTGTCTTCTTCCTTCCCTATACATTTCCCTTTTATTTTTCGCTCTGGTTTAACTGTTCTGGCTAATATTTTGAGTACTGCATTAAACAGAAGTGGTGATAGTAGACATTGTTTTCTTCTTCCTGATTTTAAAGGGCAAGTTCAGTTGGTAGTAGATTTGCCCTAGTGGGTCTTACAAGATTGAGATAAGGCCCTTCTGTACTTATTTTCTTCAGGGTTTTTATCATGAATGCGTGTTGGATTCATCAAATTCTTTTTCTGTAACTATCGAGATGACCGTGTGATTTTTGTCCTTGCTCCTGTTTATGTGATGTATCACATTTATTGATTTGCCTCTGTTAAGCCAGCCTTGCATCCATGGGATGAAGCCTACTTAGTCATGATGTATGATCTTGTTCATGCTTGGTTGCATTCTGCTTGCCAGTATCTTGTTAAGAATTTTTGCATCTATGTTCATTAAAGAGATTGGCCTGTTACCTTTTTTGGTTGGATCCTTGTCTGCCTTTGGAATCAGGGCAACGCTAGCTTCCAGGAATGACTTTGGGAGTACTCCGTCCTTTTCAATTTTGTTAAAGAGTTTGAGGAGTATTGGTATTAGATCTACCCTGAAGTTCTTGTACAATTCAGCAGTGAATCCACTGGGACCCAGGCTTTTCTTAATATTTTTTGTTAGTGCTTCAATTTCATTGCCTTTTATTGGATTATTCTGGGTTTTTATATCTTCTTGGTCCAGTTTTTGTAATTCTTGTGTATCTAGAAATCTCTCTATTTCTTCCGAGTTCTCCAATTTTTTGGCATACAGGTTTGTGGAGTAGTTGCTAATAATCTTCTGGATTTTCCAGTGTCCATTATAATTTCAACTTTTTCATTTGTAATTACATTAATTTGGGTCTTCTCTTTCCCTTTTTGTAAAATTGGCTAAGGGTTTGTCCATTTTGTTTATTCTTTCAAAGAATGAGCTCTTTGATTCATTGATTTTTTTTAGTCTCACTTTCATTAATTTTTGCTCTGATCGTTATGAATTTCCTTCCTTGTACTACATTTGGGTTTGGATTGTTCTTGCTTTTCTAAGACTTTGAGATGCATCATAAGTTTATTTTTTAGGGTTCACTCTATTTTTGTGATGTGGGCATTCACAGCTATCAACTTCCCTCTTAGGACTGTTTTTATTATGTCCCATGAGTTCTGGTATGTTGTGCTGACATTATTCTTTAATTGTGGGAACTAATTTCTCCCTTGATTTCTTCTGTGACATATTGATTATTCAAGAGGGTATTAATTTCTGTGTGTTTGCATCATTTCTGTGGTTTCTTTTGCCATTGATTTCTAGTTTCATTGTGCTATAATCTGGTAATATGCATGTGATAATTTCAATTATTTTGCCTTTATTTCAGCATTCTTTATAATGCAGTCTATTTAGGAGAAAGTTCCATGTGCTGCTGAGAAGAATGTGTATTCTGTTGTTGGGTGGAACACACTGTAGATGTTGATTAAGTACATTTGTTCAAAACTTTGGTTCAACTGTGATATTTCTTTGATTTTTTTATCTAGTTTATCTTTCTGTCTGTGACAGTGGGGTATTGAGGTACCCCAATATAATTGTGTTGATGTTTATCTGATCTTTATATCCAGTAGTGTTTTTTTTATAAAGTTGGATGTGCCAGTGTTTGGTGCATATATGCTTATAATTACTATCTCTTCCCATTGAATTTTTCCCTTAACCAATAGGAAATGACATCTTTGCCTCTTCTGATCAGTTTTGGCTTGAAGTCCACTTTGCCTGAAAATAGTATAGCTACTGCTGCTTGCTTTCTGGTTCTCCTTGTATGGGATATTATTTTCCATCCTTGATTTCAGTCTATAAATTTGGCAGGGGGTGCTGTTAAATATGTTTCTTGTATACAGCATACCATTGGGTTTTGTTTCTTGATCCATTTTGCCATTCTGTATCTTTTGTTTGGGTAATTGAGTCTATTCGCATTGAGAGGTATTACTGAGAGGTGTTGACTTATTCCTGTCATTGCATTGTTTTCCTGTTGCCAATTTCTTTTTCTTTTCTTTTCTTTTCTTTTTTGCTCTTCTAATTAACTGCTCACCATACCTGGTACATTCATTCTATTAAATTTTGGCATAGTTAGCAGTATTGTCTCTTTGTAGGATATCTTTGGCAATTTTTTGGAGTGCTGGTTTGGAGGTTATGAATTTCTTAAGTGATCTTTGTCATGGAAAGACCTTATTTCTACATCAATTTTGAAAGGATATATCAGTTTTATGGGATATATCAGCCTGGGTTAGAAGTTGCTTTTTTTTCCAGGACTTGAAACACTTCACTCCAAGTTCTTCTGACCTTTAAGATTTGTGTTAAGATGTTTGCTGTGATTCTAATGGGATTACCTTTATAAGTTATTTGTCATTTTTCTTCTAACAGCTTTTAAGATTCAGATCTTGTATTGGACTTCTGGGATTTTGATTGTGATATGTCACGGAAAAGTACTTTTCTGATCATGGCTATGTGGGGTTTTATATTCTTCATTTATCTGTATGTTGAATTATTTCCCCCATTGGGAAATTTTTCTATTATTTCTGTAAATAAGTTTTTGTACCATTTATGTTGTTTTCTGATTTTTCACTAATTCTAATTAATCTTAGATTAGTCTTCTTTGTGTACTCTAGCAGCTGTTGGATCCATTTTTCATATTGTCTTATTGTTTCTTAGCGTATCTCTGAATAATTGGTCTCTAAAACCAGTCCTATCTTCTAATTCCAACATTCTGTCCTCATGTTGGTAGCTTCTGCTGCCCATACTTTCAGTAGAATTTTTAATCTACTGAATGCTGTTTGATACCTTTTCATAGATTCTTTGCTAAACTGGTCAGTTATGTTTTGTGTCATTTTGTTTAGCTCAGCTACCTTTTAATTAGTGTTTTCTGTAAACTTGCTAATCATTTGTTTATTTAGTCTATTATCTGCTTGGTTATATTGACCTTTTGATCTGCTTTTTTATCTCCTCTGTTATCCTTTCAAATAATTTGGTTGTGTGGCTTTTTATTTCCTCCCCCTCAATTTCCCTTTGGGTCAGCTTTGGGGCATATGGGAGTGTTTGGAGGCATTTTGTTGACTTACCTTCTCATGTTTGTATTATTTTTGTTTTGTTTCACTTCATGATGAGGTTCATGGGTTGATTATAGTGGAAGACTTGGTTGCTAGTAAAGAGATCTCTTTACTTAGTGTCTGCTTTTCAGTGACATACTGTGGGTATGACTAAGTACAGGCCTTTGCTTCTGTCCTGAGGTTCAACCACCTCTGTTTATTTAGGAAGGGAGGTTGTATTGTACTTGGCCCAGCAGCCAGTTCTCTTGGAATAGGGCCACTGGATTGTTCATGACACAAAGGAAATCCAGATGGCGACATGCAGAGAAAACCAGTTAATAGCAATAACTACACCCCTTTCACAATAGCAATAAAACCAGCAACAGTAATAGTGTCGAAGACAAACTGAATATTGACATACCCTAAGAACCAGTAATGCACCACCCTTAACCATAGAAAAGGGATCTATCATTGTAGTATGAACACTAAGACAAACAAATTATTGACATAGAGTACATATCTACTAAACATAACAACTGTATCTCCACTAACAATAGAAGCCTATTCAGCAGTAATAGCATAGAGTTAACTAACTAAAAGTTCATAAAGTTTAATGTTTATATTAATAAAGACAGAGGGGTGGGAAACAAGAGAATGAAAAAGGTAAAATTTGAAAAATGAATCAATAAAAGATTTTTTAAACAGAGAAAAAAGTAGACAAAGAATCCTACTGAGTTCAATCCCCTGTGGTGGGGGGCGGGGGGGGAGTAACAGAAAATAACATACAAGAAAAAGGAAAACAGAGTAACATTAAAAAATAGAAGAATTAAAAGGAGAAAAACCCACACCCCCAAAAAACAATGAAGGAAAAGAAATTGATTCCAAAAAATTCCTGTTTTTTATTGAGCAGTTTCTTTCCAGGATCTGCAGTCTTGGAATCCAGGAAGTCACTGTTTTTTCTGTGTAGCTTTATAACCCCAGAGACCCCTCTGTGCATACACCTCGGACTGTGGCAACCACCCACGTCAGGGTATGTCCTTGCTCATGTTGCTAGACGAAGAAAGCAATTAGCCCACTGGTCTCTGCTGGGTGTAGGCAGTGGGCCAGGGGTTAAAGCAGACTCTTGGACTTAATGCCGGAACTTTCAGATCTAGTTGCCTTGGAAAGCTGCATTCACCATGCTGGGTTTCTCACCATGGAACCTGGGGCCTGTGTCCTTCCTGGCTTGAGCTTAAACTTCTCAGGATATCTGTGTCTAACCCACACCCTTTCCACAGCTGTCTCCCCCAGCTCGCTCTCTCATGCAACCACCGTGGGAGGGTGACACTGGAAACCCTGAAGTGGAGCTGTTCTATGGCTCTATCTTAATCAATAAACCCCTTCCCTAATTAAACACCCCCTGACAGTATGGCAGGCATTGCACTGGGTTTCTTCTGCAACTTTAGCCTCCCATGAAGGAGTCACTTTCGGAGTAGAACCTCATGCTGTATTTGTAGTTTACAATAGCCATGGGCTTTTCCTGGAGCTAGTGCTGCTGGTCCAATCCATTGTTTCTCCTGGTGCTGCAGACTTGCTGGGGCTTACATTCTCTCACACCAGATCAGCCTTCTCCATGATCAGGTTGATCAGGTCTGTTGGTTGGTTGCCCTCTCTGCTGCCCCCTTGCCAAAAGGAAAGAAATCACAGAATGGGCTTGGAGTTGGTGGGTGGCTGCTGTCAAGGCATGAAATCCACAGGCACAGAGTTGACCAGGGGAGAATGTCATGGAAATTTTAGGGTTGTTTTCTCGAGTTCTGTGAAGAGTGCTGTTGATATTTTGACTGGGATTGCATTAAATCTGTATATCAATTTGAAAGTATGGCTATTAGACTTTGCCATGAAATGGATATTCTTTTTTAAAAGAAATTAAAGTAAATTCAGTTTTTTCCCCAAAAAAAGCCATCATTGCAAAGTCTAAAACATTAATCAGGCATATTTCAGAAAGGGAAAGAGTCATGATTTCATGTTGTATATGGAGTGCTCAGTTTTAGACAACACTGGTGTGGGCATGCTTGGGGAAACAGGATTAGACTTTAACCCTAATGTTAGAGAGAAGAAGGTAAATGACTTTGATGTTATAGAGGGAATAAAAAGGGCATGGGAGAGGCATGGGATTGAACATGACCTTGCACATGCTAGGCAAGTACTGTACCAATGAGTTACACCAAGAGGGGGTGCTTAAGAAGAGGGAGAGCTTGAAGATTTCAAGGTGGAAGAAAGCACAGCAAGGGACCAGAAAAAACTTCACGGGGTAGAGGATTTTTTTTTTTTGCTTAAATTCTTTTATTGGTACATTTTAGGTATACAATATATAAAAACATTTCAATAACTCCTGGGTCAAAGAGGAAATCCTATGAGAAATTTAAAAGTGTTTTTGGACTGAATCAAAATAAAAATACAATCTATCAACCTGATTTTGCAATTATAAAACAGATGAGAATAGTAGAAGTAGGAAAAACAGCTCATGAATGAACAATGGGGCATTCCTAAAAGATGAAATTATGGCCCTGCATTGGCACCTGTAGGCTAGAGTGGGCAGTGATGAACACTTTGTGGGTCTCTACTCAGGGTCAGCCCCTCCTCTCCTGGCACTGTCCCTTCCCACTGACCCTCTCACTGGACTGAGCACTCCCTTAGCTTGTTTACAGAACAGACACACTCAGCAATTGGGATCTTTCAACTTTTGAAATGTCCTTGTGTTCCTTTGAAATGCACCCATGCAGATTGTCCGTTACATGGGATACTCTATGGCAAAATTTAAATTTTTTATACCTCAGACACCCTCAGAATATCAGAAGCTTTAAAGTCTCCTCTCTTTCTAAAATTCAGTGGCCAGTTGTTCAATAAACCCTGAGAAAGGACAGCTAGCCAGCCTCTGGCCTTTGCTAATGAACACACTGTGTTGATCCATTCCTAGGGTGAAGGGATTCCCCAGGCGGCCCTGAGACAGCTCCATGTCATTTCCTAGGACAGAATCTCCAAGCTGAAAGAGTCTCAAAGTCCTCAAGTCTGGGACCTGTTGGCATCAGTCTCCTCCCTCTAGCTGTCCAGTCTACCATTTTGCAGGATGGCTCATGCCCTCGTTGGGCAGCTCAACCCCTGTGGCTCACAGTTTCCAAGGCTGGGTACAGAACCCTGGGACTGGGAGACAAACCCCAGTCATCTGTGCTGTAGAAGTTTGTGCTATAGGGGACTGTGAGAAAGTCCTTCTTGCAGACATAAAACTACTTCCTGTTTCTTCTGCCTGTTGCTTCCATTTCTTCTTTCATTTGTTGATTGCTTCATTCATGCAATAAGCTTTTACTTAGTACCTACTGTTTGCTCTTTAGCCAATTTATTTCCTAGTTCTCCTCTTAGGGCATATAAGGACAAATTCAATCATTCTGCCACTTGGCCCTCAGCTGTCTATAACAAATGTGAAATTTCCCATTCCTGGTTTTTCATTAACTTAGTTTTAAGTCGCTTGCCATCTTGGGTAGAGTCCTCTTGAAATGGTCCATGTAGCTCCTGTCACTCTTAGGGACATTCTCGGATTTCTAGAGTGGAATTTCTGATGAGTTTAGTTTAAGAGGCTGCCAGTAGATAGCCCTACAAACCTCCTTGCCCAGGACTCCTGTGAACGATGAATTTCTCACCCGCCATGCAGCTGTGAGAAGCCCTCGCCACCCTTCGACCCATGTAGTCAGGAAGACGAGACATCCCTGTTACTACTGTGTGTAGAGGTGGGTGATATTTTCAAGGCTCCAAATATCCAATGTCCATGACCTCTGCTATGTCAAAACCCTTCTGTGGGCACTGTGGCAGGACAAGGGGCCCAGTAAGACATAGGGGACACCACTGCCTCTCAAAAAGCTAAGCCAGGAGACCTAGGTCCTATAACTTGGAGGAAGGAGAGGCCTTGGGCCTTACAGACAGCGGCGAGGCATCAAAGAGACTACCTGGGACACAGAGATGGGGAAAACCTGGGCAAAGAGGAAGAGAGAGTTTTCTTGAATATGACATGAGCACAAAGAAACACTTCAAAGAGGAAATGCACATGGTGGGTTCAGGAGACTGCCCCCAGCTCCGGACCCCAAGGAACAAGTTTGAATGCCACAAGAACGAAGGCCTGAAAAGCCAACCAAGCATTTTTAAACCCCAGGCAACTGAAGTCTGTGCTCATCTGTGTTAAAGAGGTAGCATGCTCCCGTTTTCAAAGTATCTCCCCCAGAGGCTTGAGACCCTCTATACCCTGCACCAGAGTCACCTCACCAAAATGCACATTGCCAGGCCTGGCCAGAGTCTGATTCAGGAAGTCAGGGGTCAGGACCAGGGGTCTGAATTTCTAACACGCTCCAAGTGATCCTGCAGCTGCTGTGGGGCTGGGGACCACAAGGGAAGGACAGATCCCTGCTCCACAGCAGTAGACGGGCATGGTGACACCTGCCACTGGTGTAAATGGACACCAGACAGCAAAGCGACACCTGATGAGTCTAAGAGCAGCCAGTGTCTGAATGGCAGCCTTGACAATCAGCTCTCGTGTGTGGTCCACAGGATGGTGAGAAGTTCGGTTTATTTTCCCAGCTCACTGCTTATCACCAAGGTTTGTTTTATGAGAACATCAAAGATGGGAGAAGAAGGGAGGGACAAAAGAGGAAACCCACACACTGTTAAGCCTATAGGGAAGCGGCCTGCAGAGGACAGATCGAAGTCAAATGAATGAATACTAATTACCATCAACCGTGTGCTGGGAATCAGGCTCAGCGCTTACCAGGCAGCATTTTATTTATTTTTTGTAAATTTTTATTCGTATATGTTTGTAATACACACTTATGATATTCCAGGGAAACTGGTACATATCTTGATCACTTTTACCTGAGCATCTCATTTAATTCACTCTTTCGTTCTCTCTCTCTCTCTACACACACACACACCTATATACTCAGAGTATACACACGCTACCAATTTGACTACCTACTATGTGCCATCCAGTTTTATACTGTGCACTTTACACATAGGCATGTGTTTTAATCCTTACAACCACACTGAAAAGTAATTATGAATATCCCATCGGATCCTATCGGAGACTAAAGAAACTACAGCTTGGAGCGGTTAAGTAACTTGTGAGTGTTCACAGCAGTGGAAAGGAAGCACAAGGCCTGAAATATCGGCCCATATCTGCTGACTGTCAACCCCACATTGTTCGAGGAACTGGAGAGAGGAAGCTGGACACCGAGCCAGGCTGGACAGTAGCCCCCAGGACTTCTATTCAATGCGTTCAGCAAACAGACCCTGCATCCCTGCTCTCGGGCATGTACTCACCTGAAGAGCCACAAATACAGCAGGGGACAGAACAGGGCGCCCTGTAGGTGTTTGGGCAGATGACAGAGATCACCAAAGGATCACTTCAGGAAAATGAGTCTGATGTCCAATTTGGACCTTGAGGGAGGGGACCCTAAATCTCCACTTGGCGGGCTCCCAAGTCTGCAGGGAGGGGAAGGAAGAAAAGACAGGAAATCAGAAGATGTCCCGGTGAGAGATGGACAGGATAGGACCCACAGCACGAAGGACAGGTCTGCCATGAAGGGGACGCGCAGACGGAGGGAGTCCTTGTCCACAGCTCCGCCTCCACTCTCAGCTGTGACTTTCCTTATCCAGAAGTCCTGGTGCAGAGCCCCAGCTGTCATTCAAGGAAGTCTCCCAACACAGAATTGGCAAGTGAGCCATGGGCAGGGATGCCCAGGAAGCGCTGTTCCCTCCTCTGCATTCAGTTGTCTCTGAGAATCGCCTGATAGTCAGGTATGCAGCTTGGCTGCAAGTGGCCCACATCACATATTTGCAGCCCTCACACGCCAAAATCCCCTGGTACATGTTGATCTTGTCCTGAAACCAAGCCCACACATCCAGCAGCACCTGGTACTCCTGGTTCTGCTGCTCTGGGTCAGCCTGGATCTCTGCGTGCTGCAACTCCACGTTGATGATCATGCCCTGCATCTGAGACAGCTGGTGGGCCTCAGTCTCTGCCAGCATGTTATCCAAGGAGTCCCTCTAAGACAAAAGAAAGACCCAACTGTGAGGAGTGAGCCACTTCCCATGGTTCATGTACTGATTCAGAAAGAACCAAGGACAGCTAAGTCTCTGTCTGTGTTGGGCATGATTCCTCCATACATAAGTCAAAAAAGAAAAATAAATGTGAAGAACTCATAGTTCTAATTTCAAAAGTTAGCACAAAGCTCTATTTATCAGAAGAGTGTGGGGCTGGAATAAGGGCAGACTTCAGACCAATAGAATAGAATTGGTAGCTCAGAAATAATCCTCACCTTCATGATTAAATGATTTCTCTGAAGGATATACTACAAAGACAATGATGCTAACAATGCCAAAAGGCCCAAGAGAATGAGTATACAGGCAATCTGAGCAGTTAAGTAGGAGGGGAGAGAAAGGAATCACCAAAAGGAAAATAATGCAATAACAGGGATAACTCAATACCTTTTGGGAATAGTTCTCAATGTGAGTGGTCTCAATTCCCCCATTCAAAAGACATAGATTGGCAAAATAGATAAGAACAAACTCAAAAGTATTCTGTATATAAAGAACACATTTAACCTAAAAAGATGTTCATAGAATAAAAATTATAGGATGGGAAACAATATTCC